>NC_090704.1:6367500-6992500 GCF_040954835.1 Lepisosteus oculatus | reverse complement strand
AGCAGTAAACTGCAAAAATCATGCTCATTTAGTATGCCATTTCAGCAGCAGGTTGCAACAACCTACATAATGCAGAATTAAAATAGATTGAAAGCAGATACCTATAAAGTACTGAAATACTGCTAGTGTGAATGTTTCTGATCAATTTGTACTCATTTAGCTAACTTTTTAGCACTTTTTCAGCAGGCCAGGATTTTGAAATTTTTCCAGAAGTGCCCGAGCTAGGGTTAGGGTTAGGGTTTGACAGCACCTAGACATATTCTAATGCATTTTTTTGTGCATTAGGATGCATTTGAAATGCAGGAAAGGTGTTGGTTTTAAGTTGCCTTGAAATTTTAATTTTTCCCCATTTTGTCATTTTTTGTGAACAACATACCTGTCAGGCAAACACAGTCAACACTGAATGTTTTGAAAGCAGCCTTTCTACATGCTGAATACCCTTATTTTATGTGGTCTAAAACAAACTAAATGGAAGTATATCCAAACTTTAGTGGTAAATATAACCCTTAGCAGTAAACTGCAAAAATCATGCTCATTTAGTATGCCATTTCAGCAGCAGGTTGCAAAAACCTACATAATGCAGAATTAAAATAGATTGAAAGCAGATACCTATAAAGTACTGAAATACTGCTAGTTTGAATGTTTCTGATCAATTTGTACTCATTTAGCTAACTTTTGTAGCACTTTTTCAGCAGGCCAGGATTTTGAAATTTTTCCAGAAGTGCCCGAGCTAGGGTTAGGGTTAGGGTTTGACAGCACCTAGACATATTCTAATGCATTTTTTGTGCATTAGGATGCATTTGAAATGCAGGAAAGGTGTTGGTTTTAAGTTTCCTTGAAATTTTAATTTTTCCCCATTTTGTCATTTTTTGTGAACAACACACCTGTCAGGCAAACACAGTCAACACTGAATGTTTTGAAAACAGCCTTTCTACATGCTGAATCCCCTTATTTTATGTGGTCTAAAACAAACTAAATGGAAGTATATCCAAACTTTAGTGGTAAATATAACCCTTAGCAGTAAACTGCAAAAATCATGCTCATTTAGTATGCCATTTCAGCAGCAGGTTGCAACAACCTACATAATGCAGAATTAAAATAGATTGAAAGCAGATACCTATAAAGTACTGAAATACTGCTAGTGTGAATGTTTCTGATCAATTTGTACTCATTTAGCTAACTTTTTAGCACTTTTTCAGCAGGCCAGGATTTTGAAATTTTTCCAGAAGTGCCCGAGCTAGGGTTAGGGTTAAGGTTTGACAGCACCTAGACATATTCTAATGCATTTTTTTGTGCATTAGGATGCATTTGAAATGCAGGAAAGGTGTTGGTTTTAAGTTTCCTTGAAATTTTAATTTTTCCCCATTTTGTCATTTTTTGTGAACAACACACCTGTCAGGCAAACACAGTCAACGCTGAATGTTTTGAAAACAGCCTTCCTACATGCTGAATCCCCTTATTTTATGTGGTCTAAAACAAACTAAATGGAAGTATATCCAAACTTTAGTGGTAAATATAACCCTTAGCAGTAAACTGCAAAAATCATGCTCATTTAGTATGCCATTTCAGCAGCAGGTTGCAACAACCTACATAATGCAGAATTAAAATAGATTTAAAGCAGATACCTATAAAGTACTGAAATACTGCTAGTGTGAATGTTTCTGATCAATTTGTACTCATTTAGGTAACTTTTGTAGCACTTTTTCAGCAGGCCAGGATTTTGAAATTTTTCCAGAAGTGCCCGAGCTAGGGTTAGGGTTAGGGTTTGACAGCACCTAGACATATTCTAATGCATTTTTTGTGCATTAGGATGCATTTGAAATGCAGGAAAGGTGTTGGTTTTAAGTTTCCTTGAAATTTTAATTTTTCCCCATTTTGTCATTTTTTGTGAACAACACACCTGTCAGGCAAACACAGTCAACACTGAATGTTTTGAAAACAGCCTTTCTACATGCTGAATCCCCTTATTTTATGTGGTCTAAAACAAACAAAATGGAAGTATATCCAAACTTTAGTGGTAAATATAACCCTTAGCAGTAAACTGCAAAAATCATGCTCATTTAGTATGCCATTTCAGCAGCAGGTTGCAACAACCTACATAATGCAGAATTAAAATAGATTGAAAGCAGATACCTATAAAGTACTGAAATACTGCTAGTGTGAATGTTTCTGATCAATTTGTACTCATTTAGCTAACTTTTTAGCACTTTTTCAGCAGGCCAGGATTTTGAAATTTTTCCAGAAGTGCCCGAGCTAGGGTTAGGGTTAAGGTTTGACAGCACCTAGACATATTCTAATGCATTTTTTTGTGCATTAGGATGCATTTGAAATGCAGGAAAGGTGTTGGTTTTAAGTTTCCTTGAAATTTTAATTTTTCCCCATTTTGTCATTTTTTGTGAACAACACACCTGTCAGGCAAACACAGTCAACACTGACTGTTTTGAAAACAGCCTTTCTACATGCTGAATCCCCTTATTTTATGTGGTCTAAAACAAACTAAATGGAAGTATATCCAAACTTTAGTGGTAAATATAACCCTTAGCAGTAAACTGCAAAAATCATGCTCATTTAGTATGCCATTTCAGCAGCATGTTGCAAAAACCTACATAATGCAGAATTAAAATAGATTGAAAGCAGATACCTATAAAGTACTGAAATACTGCTAGTGTGAATGTTTCTGATCAATTTATACTAATTTAGCTAACTTCTTAGCACTTTTTAAGCAGGCCAGGATTTTGAAATTTTTCCAGAAGTGCCCGAGCTAGGGTTAGGGTTAGGGTTTGACAGCACCTAGACATATTCTAATGCATTTTTTTGTGCATTAGGATGCATTTGAAATGCAGGAAAGGTGTTGGTTTTAAGTTTCCTTGAAATTTTAATTTTTCCCCATTTTGTCATTTTTTGTGAACAACATACCTGTCAGGCAAACACAGTCAACACTGAATGTTTTGAAAGCAGCCTTTCTACATGCTGAATCCCCTTATTTTATGTGGTCTAAAACAAACTAAATGGAAGTATATCCAAACTTTAGTGGTAAATATAACCCTTAGCAGTAAACTGCAAAAATCATGCTCATTTAGTATGCCATTTCAGCAGCAGGTTGCAAAAACCTACATAATGCAGAATTAAAATAGATTGAAAGCAGATACCTATAAAGTACTGAAATACTGCTAGTTTGAATGTTTCTGATCAATTTGTACTCATTTAGCTAACTTTTGTAGCACTTTTTCAGCAGGCCAGGATTTTGAAATTTTTCCAGAAGTGCCCGAGCTAGGGTTAGGGTTAGGGTTTGACAGCACCTAGACATATTCTAATGCATTTTTTGTGCATTAGGATGCATTTGAAATGCAGGAAAGGTGTTGGTTTTAAGTTTCCTTGAAATTTTAATTTTTCCCCATTTTGTCATTTTTTGTGAACAACACACCTGTCAGGCAAACACAGTCAACACTGAATGTTTTGAAAACAGCCTTTCTACATGCTGAATCCCCTTATTTTATGTGGTCTAAAACAAACTAAATGGAAGTATATCCAAACTTTAGTGGTAAATATAACCCTTAGCAGTAAACGGCAAAAATCATGCTCATTTAGTATGCCATTTCAGCAGCAGGTTGCAAAAACCTACATAATGCAGAATTAAAATAGATTTAAAGCAGATACCTATAACGTACTGAAATACTGCTAGTTTGAATGTTTCTGATCAATTTGTACTCATTTAGCTAACTTTTGTAGCACTTTTTCAGCAGGCCAGGATTTTGAAATTTTTCCAGAAGTGCCCGAGCTAGGGTTAGGGTTAGGGTTTGACAGCACCTAGACATATTCTGATGCATTTTATGTGCATTAGGATGCATTTGAAATGCAGGAAATGTGTTGGTTTTAAGTTTCCTTGAAAATTGAATTTTTCCCTATTTTGTCATTTTTTGTGATCAACACACCTGTCAGGCAAACACAGTCAACACTGAATGTTTTGAAAACAGCCTTCCTACATGCTGAATCCCCTTATTTTATGTGGTCTAAAACAAACTAAATAGAAGTACTGTATATCCAAACTTTAGTGGTAAATATAACCCTTAGCAGTAAACTGCAAAAATCATGCTCATTTAGTATGCCATTTCAGCAGCAGGTTGCAACAACCTACATAATGCAGAATTAAAATAGATTGAAAGCAGATACCTATAAAGTACTGAAATACTGCTAGTGTGAATGTTTCTGATCAATTTGTACTCATTTAGCTAACTTTTTAGCACTTTTTCAGCAGGCCAGGATTTTGAAATTTTTCCAGAAGTGCCCGAGCTAGGGTTAGGGTTAGGGTTTGACAGCACCTAGACATATTCTAATGCATTTTTTTGTGCATTAGGATGCATTTGAAATGCAGGAAAGGTGTTGGTTTTAAGTTGCCTTGAAATTTTAATTTTTCCCCATTTTGTCATTTTTTGTGAACAACATACCTGTCAGGCAAACACAGTCAACACTGAATGTTTTGAAAGCAGCCTTTCTACATGCTGAATCCCCTTATTTTATGTGGTCTAAAACAAACTAAATGGAAGTATATCCAAACTTTAGTGGTAAATATAACCCTTAGCAGTAAACTGCAAAAATCATGCTCATTTAGTATGCCATTTCAGCAGCAGGTTGCAAAAACCTACATAATGCAGAATTAAAATAGATTGAAAGCAGATACCTATAAAGTACTGAAATACTGCTAGTTTGAATGTTTCTGATCAATTTGTACTCATTTAGCTAACTTTTGTAGCACTTTTTCAGCAGGCCAGGATTTTGAAATTTTTCCAGAAGTGCCCGAGCTAGGGTTAGGGTTAGGGTTTGACAGCACCTAGACATATTCTAATGCATTTTTTGTGCATTAGGATGCATTTGAAATGCAGGAAAGGTGTTGGTTTTAAGTTTCCTTGAAATTTTAATTTTTCCCCATTTTGTCATTTTTTGTGAACAACACACCTGTCAGGCAAACACAGTCAACACTGAATGTTTTGAAAATAGCCTTTCTACATGCTGAATCCCCTTATTTTATGTGGTCTAAAACAAACAAAATGGAAGTATATCCAAACTTTAGTGGTAAATATAACCCTTAGCAGTAAACTGCAAAAATCATGCTCATTTAGTATGCCATTTCAGCAGCAGGTTGCAACAACCTACATAATGCAGAATTAAAATAGATTGAAAGCAGATACCTATAAAGTACTGAAATACTGCTAGTTTGAATGTTTCTGATCAATTTGTACTCATTTAGCTAACTTTTGTAGCACTTTTTCAGCAGGCCAGGATTTTGAAATTTTTCCAGAAGTGCCCGAGCTAGGGTTAGGGTTAGGGTTTGACAGCACCTAGACATATTCTAATGCATTTTTTGTGCATTAGGATGCATTTGAAATGCAGGAAAGGTGTTGGTTTTAAGTTTCCTTGAAATTTTAATTTTTCCCCATTTTGTCATTTTTTGTGAACAACACACCTGTCAGGCAAACACAGTCAACACTGAATGTTTTGAAAACAGCCTTTCTACATGCTGAATCCCCTTATTTTATGTGGTCTAAAACTAACTAAATGGAAGTATATCCAAACTTTAGTGGTAAATATAACCCTTAGCAGTAAACTGCAAAAATCATGCTCATTTAGTATGCCATTTCAGCAGCAGGTTGCAACAACCTACATAATGCAGAATTAAAATAGATTGAAAGCAGATACCTATAAAGTACTGAAATACTGCTAGTGTGAATGTTTCTGATCAATTTGTACTCATTTAGCTAACTTTTTAGCACTTTTTCAGCAGGCCAGGATTTTGAAATTTTTCCAGAAGTGCCCGAGCTAGGGTTAGGGTTAAGGTTTGACAGCACCTAGACATATTCTAATGCATTTTTTTGTGCATTAGGATGCATTTGAAATGCAGGAAAGGTGTTGGTTTTAAGTTTCCTTGAAGTTTTAATTTTTCCCCATTTTGTCATTTTTTGTGAACAACACACCTGTCAGGCAAACACAGTCAACGCTGAATGTTTTGAAAACAGCCTTCCTACATGCTGAATCCCCTTATTTTATGTGGTCTAAAACAAACTAAATGGAAGTATATCCAAACTTTAGTGGTAAATATAACCCTTAGCAGTAAACTGCAAAAATCATGCTCATTTAGTATGCCATTTCAGCAGCAGGTTGCAACAACCTACATAATGCAGAATTAAAATAGATTTAAAGCAGATACCTATAAAGTACTGAAATACTGCTAGTGTGAATGTTTCTGATCAATTTGTACTCATTTAGGTAACTTTTGTAGCACTTTTTCAGCAGGCCAGGATTTTGAAATTTTTCCAGAAGTGCCCGAGCTAGTGTTAGGGTTAGGGTTTGACTGCACCTAGACATATTCTAATGCATTTTTTGTGCATTAGGATGCATTTGAAATGCAGGAAAGGTGTTGGTTTTAAGTTTCCTTGAAATTTTAATTTTTCCCCATTTTGTCATTTTTTGTGAACAACACACCTGTCAGGCAAACACAGTCAACACTGAATGTTTTGAAAACAGCCTTTCTACATGCTGAATCCCCTTATTTTATGTGGTCTAAAACAAACAAAATGGAAGTATATCCAAACTTTAGTGGTAAATATAACCCTTAGCAGTAAACTGCAAAAATCATGCTCATTTAGTATGCCATTTCAGCAGCAGGTTGCAACAACCTACATAATGCAGAATTAAAATAGATTGAAAGCAGATACCTATAAAGTACTGAAATACTGCTAGTGTGAATGTTTCTGATCAATTTGTACTCATTTAGCTAACTTTTTAGCACTTTTTCAGCAGGCCAGGATTTTGAAATTTTTCCAGAAGTGCCCGAGCTAGGGTTAGGGTTAAGGTTTGACAGCACCTAGACATATTCTAATGCATTTTTTTGTGCATTAGGATGCATTTGAAATGCAGGAAAGGTGTTGGTTTTAAGTTTCCTTGAAATTTTAATTTTCCCCCATTTTGTCATTTTTTGTGAACAACACACCTGTCAGGCAAACACAGTCAACGCTGAATGTTTTGAAAACAGCCTTCCTACATGCTGAATCCCCTTATTTTATGTGGTCTAAAACAAACTAAATGGAAGTATATCCAAACTTTAGTGGTAAATATAACCCTTAGCAGTAAACTGCAAAAATCATGCTCATTTAGTATGCCATTTCAGCAGCAGGTTGCAACAACCTACATAATGCAGAATTAAAATAGATTTAAAGCAGATACCTATAACGTACTGAAATACTGCTAGTTTGAATGTTTCTGATCAATTTGTACTCATTTAGCTAACTTTTGTAGCACTTTTTCAGCAGGCCAGGATTTTGAAATTTTTCCAGAAGTGCCCGAGCTAGGGTTAGGGTTAGGGTTTGACAGCACCTAGACATATTCTGATGCATTTTATGTGCATTAGGATGCATTTGAAATGCAGGAAATGTGTTGGTTTTAAGTTTCCTTGAAAATTGAATTTTTCCCTATTTTGTCATTTTTTGTGATCAACACACCTGTCAGGCAAACACAGTCAACACTGAATGTTTTGAAAACAGCCTTCCTACATGCTGAATCCCCTTATTTTATGTGGTCTAAAACAAACTAAATAGAAGTACTGTATATCCAAACTTTAGTGGTAAATATAACCCTTAGCAGTAAACTGCAAAAATCATGCTCATTTAGTATGCCATTTCAGCAGCAGGTTGCAACAACCTACATAATGCAGAATTAAAATAGATTGAAAGCAGATACCTATAAAGTACTGAAATACTGCTAGTGTGAATGTTTCTGATCAATTTGTACTCATTTAGCTAACTTTTTAGCACTTTTTCAGCAGGCCAGGATTTTGAAATTTTTCCAGAAGTGCCCGAGCTAGGGTTAGGGTTAGGGTTTGACAGCACCTAGACATATTCTAATGCATTTTTTTGTGCATTAGGATGCATTTGAAATGCAGGAAAGGTGTTGGTTTTAAGTTGCCTTGAAATTTTAATTTTTCCCCATTTTGTCATTTTTTGTGAACAACATACCTGTCAGGCAAACACAGTCAACACTGAATGTTTTGAAAGCAGCCTTTCTACATGCTGAATCCCCTTATTTTATGTGGTCTAAAACAAACTAAATGGAAGTATATCCAAACTTTAGTGGTAAATATAACCCTTAGCAGTAAACTGCAAAAATCATGCTCATTTAGTATGCCATTTCAGCAGCAGGTTGCAAAAACCTACATAATGCAGAATTAAAATAGATTGAAAGCAGATACCTATAAAGTACTGAAATACTGCTAGTTTGAATGTTTCTGATCAATTTGTACTCATTTAGCTAACTTTTGTAGCACTTTTTCAGCAGGCCAGGATTTTGAAATTTTTCCAGAAGTGCCCGAGCTAGGGTTAGGGTTAGGGTTTGACAGCACCTAGACATATTCTAATGCATTTTTTGTGCATTAGGATGCATTTGAAATGCAGGAAAGGTGTTGGTTTTAAGTTTCCTTGAAATTTTAATTTTTCCCCATTTTGTCATTTTTTGTGAACAACACACCTGTCAGGCAAACACAGTCAACACTGAATGTTTTGAAAACAGCCTTTCTACATGCTGAATCCCCTTATTTTATGTGGTCTAAAACAAACAAAATGGAAGTATATCCAAACTTTAGTGGTAAATATAACCCTTAGCAGTAAACTGCAAAAATCATGCTCATTTAGTATGCCATTTCAGCAGCAGGTTGCAACAACCTACATAATGCAGAATTAAAATAGATTGAAAGCAGATACCTATAAAGTACTGAAATACTGCTAGTTTGAATGTTTCTGATCAATTTGTACTCATTTAGCTAACTTTTGTAGCACTTTTTCAGCAGGCCAGGATTTTGAAATTTTTCCAGAAGTGCCCGAGCTAGGGTTAGGGTTAGGGTTTGACAGCACCTAGACATATTCTAATGCATTTTTTGTGCATTAGGATGCATTTGAAATGCAGGAAAGGTGTTGGTTTTAAGTTTCCTTGAAATTTTAATTTTTCCCCATTTTGTCATTTTTTGTGAACAACACACCTGTCAGGCAAACACAGTCAACACTGAATGTTTTGAAAACAGCCTTTCTACATGCTGAATCCCCTTATTTTATGTGGTCTAAAACTAACTAAATGGAAGTATATCCAAACTTTAGTGGTAAATATAACCCTTAGCAGTAAACTGCAAAAATCATGCTCATTTAGTATGCCATTTCAGCAGCAGGTTGCAACAACCTACATAATGCAGAATTAAAATAGATTGAAAGCAGATACCTATAAAGTACTGAAATACTGCTAGTGTGAATGTTTCTGATCAATTTGTACTCATTTAGCTAACTTTTTAGCACTTTTTCAGCAGGCCAGGATTTTGAAATTTTTCCAGAAGTGCCCGAGCTAGGGTTAGGGTTAAGGTTTGACAGCACCTAGACATATTCTAATGCATTTTTTTGTGCATTAGGATGCATTTGAAATGCAGGAAAGGTGTTGGTTTTAAGTTTCCTTGAAGTTTTAATTTTTCCCCATTTTGTCATTTTTTGTGAACAACACACCTGTCAGGCAAACACAGTCAACGCTGAATGTTTTGAAAACAGCCTTCCTACATGCTGAATCCCCTTATTTTATGTGGTCTAAAACAAACTAAATGGAAGTATATCCAAACTTTAGTGGTAAATATAACCCTTAGCAGTAAACTGCAAAAATCATGCTCATTTAGTATGCCATTTCAGCAGCAGGTTGCAACAACCTACATAATGCAGAATTAAAATAGATTTAAAGCAGATACCTATAAAGTACTGAAATACTGCTAGTGTGAATGTTTCTGATCAATTTGTACTCATTTAGGTAACTTTTGTAGCACTTTTTCAGCAGGCCAGGATTTTGAAATTTTTCCAGAAGTGCCCGAGCTAGTGTTAGGGTTAGGGTTTGACTGCACCTAGACATATTCTAATGCATTTTTTGTGCATTAGGATGCATTTGAAATGCAGGAAAGGTGTTGGTTTTAAGTTTCCTTGAAATTTTAATTTTTCCCCATTTTGTCATTTTTTGTGAACAACACACCTGTCAGGCAAACACAGTCAACACTGAATGTTTTGAAAACAGCCTTTCTACATGCTGAATCCCCTTATTTTATGTGGTCTAAAACAAACAAAATGGAAGTATATCCAAACTTTAGTGGTAAATATAACCCTTAGCAGTAAACTGCAAAAATCATGCTCATTTAGTATGCCATTTCAGCAGCAGGTTGCAACAACCTACATAATGCAGAATTAAAATAGATTGAAAGCAGATACCTATAAAGTACTGAAATACTGCTAGTGTGAATGTTTCTGATCAATTTGTACTCATTTAGCTAACTTTTTAGCACTTTTTCAGCAGGCCAGGATTTTGAAATTTTTCCAGAAGTGCCCGAGCTAGGGTTAGGGTTAAGGTTTGACAGCACCTAGACATATTCTAATGCATTTTTTTGTGCATTAGGATGCATTTGAAATGCAGGAAAGGTGTTGGTTTTAAGTTTCCTTGAAATTTTAATTTTTCCCCATTTTGTCATTTTTTGTGAACAACACACCTGTCAGGCAAACACAGTCAACGCTGAATGTTTTGAAAACAGCCTTCCTACATGCTGAATCCCCTTATTTTATGTGGTCTAAAACAAACTAAATGGAAGTATATCCAAACTTTAGTGGTAAATATAACCCTTAGCAGTAAACTGCAAAAATCATGCTCATTTAGTATGCCATTTCAGCAGCAGGTTGCAACAACCTACATAATGCAGAATTAAAATAGATTTAAAGCAGATACCTATAAAGTACTGAAATACTGCTAGTGTGAATGTTTCTGATCAATTTGTACTCATTTAGGTAACTTTTGTAGCACTTTTTCAGCAGGCCAGGATTTTGAAATTTTTCCAGAAGTGCCCGAGCTAGGGTTAGGGTTAGGGTTTGACAGCACCTAGACATATTCTAATGCATTTTTTGTGCATTAGGATGCATTTGAAATGCAGGAAAGGTGTTGGTTTTAAGTTTCCTTGAAATTTTAATTTTTCCCCATTTTGTCATTTTTTGTGAACAACACACCTGTCAGGCAAACACAGTCAACACTGAATGTTTTGAAAACAGCCTTTCTACATGCTGAATCCCCTTATTTTATGTGGTCTAAAACAAACAAAATGGAAGTATATCCAAACTTTAGTGGTAAATATAACCCTTAGCAGTAAACTGCAAAAATCATGCTCATTTAGTATGCCATTTCAGCAGCAGGTTGCAACAACCTACATAATGCAGAATTAAAATAGATTGAAAGCAGATACCTATAAAGTACTGAAATACTGCTAGTTTGAATGTTTCTGATCAATTTGTACTCATTTAGCTAACTTTTGTAGCACTTTTTCAGCAGGCCAGGATTTTGAAATTTTTCCAGAAGTGCCCGAGCTAGGGTTAGGGTTAGGGTTTGACAGCACCTAGACATATTCTAATGCATTTTTTGTGCATTAGGATGCATTTGAAATGCAGGAAAGGTGTTGGTTTTAAGTTTCCTTGAAATTTTAATTTTTCCCCATTTTGTCATTTTTTGTGAACAACACACCTGTCAGGCAAACACAGTCAACACTGAATGTTTTGAAAACAGCCTTTCTACATGCTGAATCCCCTTATTTTATGTGGTCTAAAACAAACAAAATGGAAGTATATCCAAACTTTAGTGGTAAATATAACCCTTAGCAGTAAACTGCAAAAATCATGCTCATTTAGTATGCCATTTCAGCAGCAGGTTGCAACAACCTACATAATGCAGAATTAAAATAGATTGAAAGCAGATACCTATAAAGTACTGAAATACTGCTAGTTTGAATGTTTCTGATCAATTTGTACTCATTTAGCTAACTTTTGTAGCACTTTTTCAGCAGGCCAGGATTTTGAAATTTTTCCAGAAGTGCCCGAGCTAGGGTTAGGGTTAGGGTTTGACAGCACCTAGACATATTCTAATGCATTTTTTGTGCATTAGGATGCATTTGAAATGCAGGAAAGGTGTTGGTTTTAAGTTTCCTTGAAATTTTAATTTTTCCCCATTTTGTCATTTTTTGTGAACAACACACCTGTCAGGCAAACACAGTCAACACTGAATGTTTTGAAAACAGCCTTTCTACATGCTGAATCCCCTTATTTTATGTGGTCTAAAACTAACTAAATGGAAGTATATCCAAACTTTAGTGGTAAATATAACCCTTAGCAGTAAACTGCAAAAATCATGCTCATTTAGTATGCCATTTCAGCAGCAGGTTGCAACAACCTACATAATGCAGAATTAAAATAGATTGAAAGCAGATACCTATAAAGTACTGAAATACTGCTAGTGTGAATGTTTCTGATCAATTTGTACTCATTTAGCTAACTTTTTAGCACTTTTTCAGCAGGCCAGGATTTTGAAATTTTTCCAGAAGTGCCCGAGCTAGGGTTAGGGTTAAGGTTTGACAGCACTTAGACATATTCTAATGCATTTTTTTGTGCATTAGGATGCATTTGAAATGCAGGAAAGGTGTTGGTTTTAAGTTTCCTTGAAGTTTTAATTTTTCCCCATTTTGTCATTTTTTGTGAACAACACACCTGTCAGGCAAACACAGTCAACGCTGAATGTTTTGAAAACAGCCTTCCTACATGCTGAATCCCCTTATTTTATGTGGTCTAAAACAAACTAAATGGAAGTATATCCAAACTTTAGTGGTAAATATAACCCTTAGCAGTAAACTGCAAAAATCATGCTCATTTAGTATGCCATTTCAGCAGCAGGTTGCAACAACCTACATAATGCAGAATTAAAATAGATTTAAAGCAGATACCTATAAAGTACTGAAATACTGCTAGTGTGAATGTTTCTGATCAATTTGTACTCATTTAGGTAACTTTTGTAGCACTTTTTCAGCAGGCCAGGATTTTGAAATTTTTCCAGAAGTGCCCGAGCTAGTGTTAGGGTTAGGGTTTGACTGCACCTAGACATATTCTAATGCATTTTTTGTGCATTAGGATGCATTTGAAATGCAGGAAAGGTGTTGGTTTTAAGTTTCCTTGAAATTTTAATTTTTCCCCATTTTGTCATTTTTTGTGAACAACACACCTGTCAGGCAAACACAGTCAACACTGAATGTTTTGAAAACAGCCTTTCTACATGCTGAATCCCCTTATTTTATGTGGTCTAAAACAAACAAAATGGAAGTATATCCAAACTTTAGTGGTAAATATAACCCTTAGCAGTAAACTGCAAAAATCATGCTCATTTAGTATGCCATTTCAGCAGCAGGTTGCAACAACCTACATAATGCAGAATTAAAATAGATTGAAAGCAGATACCTATAAAGTACTGAAATACTGCTAGTGTGAATGTTTCTGATCAATTTGTACTCATTTAGCTAACTTTTTAGCACTTTTTCAGCAGGCCAGGATTTTGAAATTTTTCCAGAAGTGCCCGAGCTAGGGTTAGGGTTAAGGTTTGACAGCACCTAGACATATTCTAATGCATTTTTTTGTGCATTAGGATGCATTTGAAATGCAGGAAAGGTGTTGGTTTTAAGTTTCCTTGAAATTTTAATTTTTCCCCATTTTGTCATTTTTTGTGAACAACACACCTGTCAGGCAAACACAGTCAACGCTGAATGTTTTGAAAACAGCCTTCCTACATGCTGAATCCCCTTATTTTATGTGGTCTAAAACAAACTAAATGGAAGTATATCCAAACTTTAGTGGTAAATATAACCCTTAGCAGTAAACTGCAAAAATCATGCTCATTTAGTATGCCATTTCAGCAGCAGGTTGCAACAACCTACATAATGCAGAATTAAAATAGATTTAAAGCAGATACCTATAAAGTACTGAAATACTGCTAGTGTGAATGTTTCTGATCAATTTGTACTCATTTAGGTAACTTTTGTAGCACTTTTTCAGCAGGCCAGGATTTTGAAATTTTTCCAGAAGTGCCCGAGCTAGGGTTAGGGTTAGGGTTTGACAGCACCTAGACATATTCTAATGCATTTTTTGTGCATTAGGATGCATTTGAAATGCAGGAAAGGTGTTGGTTTTAAGTTTCCTTGAAATTTTAATTTTTCCCCATTTTGTCATTTTTTGTGAACAACACACCTGTCAGGCAAACACAGTCAACACTGAATGTTTTGAAAACAGCCTTTCTACATGCTGAATCCCCTTATTTTATGTGGTCTAAAACAAACAAAATGGAAGTATATCCAAACTTTAGTGGTAAATATAACCCTTAGCAGTAAACTGCAAAAATCATGCTCATTTAGTATGCCATTTCAGCAGCAGGTTGCAACAACCTACATAATGCAGAATTAAAATAGATTGAAAGCAGATACCTATAAAGTACTGAAATACTGCTAGTTTGAATGTTTCTGATCAATTTGTACTCATTTAGCTAACTTTTGTAGCACTTTTTCAGCAGGCCAGGATTTTGAAATTTTTCCAGAAGTGCCCGAGCTAGGGTTAGGGTTAGGGTTTGACAGCACCTAGACATATTCTAATGCATTTTTTGTGCATTAGGATGCATTTGAAATGCAGGAAAGGTGTTGGTTTTAAGTTTCCTTGAAATTTTAATTTTTCCCCATTTTGTCATTTTTTGTGAACAACACACCTGTCAGGCAAACACAGTCAACACTGAATGTTTTGAAAACAGCCTTTCTACATGCTGAATCCCCTTATTTTATGTGGTCTAAAACAAACTAAATGGAAGTATATCCAAACTTTAGTGGTAAATATAACCCTTAGCAGTAAACTGCAAAAATCATGCTCATTTAGTATGCCATTTCAGCAGCAGGTTGCAACAACCTACATAATGCAGAATTAAAATAGATTGAAAGCAGATACATATAAAGTACTGAAATACTGCTAGTGTGAATGTTTCTGATCAATTTGTACTCATTTAGCTAACTTTTTAGCACTTTTTCAGCAGGCCAGGATTTTGAAATATTTCCAGAAGTGCCCGAGCTAGGGTTAGGGTTAGGGTTTGACAGCACCTAGACATATTCTAATGCATTTTTTTGTGCATTAGGATGCATTTGAAATGCAGGAAAGGTGTTGGTTTTAAGTTTCCTTGAAATTTTAATTTTTCCCCATTTTGTCATTTTTTGTGAACAACACACCTGTCAGGCAAACACAGTCAACGCTGAATGTTTTGAAAACAGCCTTCCTACATGCTGAATCCCCTTATTTTATGTGGTCTAAAACAAACTAAATGGAAGTATATCCAAACTTTAGTGGTAAATATAACCCTTAGCAGTAAACTGCAAAAATCATGCTCATTTAGTATGCCATTTCAGCAGCAGGTTGCAACAACCTACATAATGCAGAATTAAAATAGATTTAAAGCAGATACCTATAAAGTACTGAAATACTGCTAGTGTGAATGTTTCTGATCAATTTGTACTCATTTAGGTAACTTTTGTAGCACTTTTTCAGCAGGCCAGGATTTTGAAATTTTTCCAGAAGTGCCCGAGCTAGGGTTAGGGTTAGGGTTTGACAGCACCTAGACATATTCTAATGCATTTTTTGTGCATTAGGATGCATTTGAAATGCAGGAAAGGTGTTGGTTTTAAGTTTCCTTGAAATTTTAATTTTTCCCCATTTTGTCATTTTTTGTGAACAACACACCTGTCAGGCAAACACAGTCAACACTGAATGTTTTGAAAACAGCCTTTCTACATGCTGAATCCCCTTATTTTATGTGGTCTAAAACAAACAAAATGGAAGTATATCCAAACTTTAGTGGTAAATATAACCCTTAGCAGTAAACTGCAAAAATCATGCTCATTTAGTATGCCATTTCAGCAGCAGGTTGCAACAACCTACATAATGCAGAATTAAAATAGATTGAAAGCAGATACCTATAAAGTACTGAAATACTGCTAGTTTGAATGTTTCTGATCAATTTGTACTCATTTAGCTAACTTTTGTAGCACTTTTTCAGCAGGCCAGGATTTTGAAATTTTTCCAGAAGTGCCCGAGCTAGGGTTAGGGTTAGGGTTTGACAGCACCTAGACATATTCTAATGCATTTTTTGTGCATTAGGATGCATTTGAAATGCAGGAAAGGTGTTGGTTTTAAGTTTCCTTGAAATTTTAATTTTTCCCCATTTTGTCATTTTTTGTGAACAACACACCTGTCAGGCAAACACAGTCAACACTGAATGTTTTGAAAACAGCCTTTCTACATGCTGAATCCCCTTATTTTATGTGGTCTAAAACAAACTAAATGGAAGTATATCCAAACTTTAGTGGTAAATATAACCCTTAGCAGTAAACTGCAAAAATCATGCTCATTTAGTATGCCATTTCAGCAGCAGGTTGCAACAACCTACATAATGCAGAATTAAAATAGATTGAAAGCAGATACATATAAAGTACTGAAATACTGCTAGTGTGAATGTTTCTGATCAATTTGTACTCATTTAGCTAACTTTTTAGCACTTTTTCAGCAGGCCAGGATTTTGAAATATTTCCAGAAGTGCCCGAGCTAGGGTTAGGGTTAGGGTTTGACAGCACCTAGACATATTCTAATGCATTTTTTTGTGCATTAGGATGCATTTGAAATGCAGGAAAGGTGTTGGTTTTAAGTTTCCTTGAAATTTTAATTTTTCCCCATTTTGTCATTTTTTGTGAACAACATACCTGTCAGGCAAACACAGTCAACACTGAATGTTTTGAAAGCAGCCTTTCTACATGCTGAATCCCCTTATTTTATGTGGTCTAAAACAAACTAAATGGAAGTATATCCAAACTTTAGTGGTAAATATAACCCTTAGCAGTAAACTGCAAAAATCATGCTCATTTAGTATGCCATTTCAGCAGCAGGTTGCAAAAACCTACATAATGCAGAATTAAAATAGATTGAAAGCAGATACCTATAAAGTACTGAAATACTGCTAGTTTGAATGTTTCTGATCAATTTGTACTCATTTAGCTAACTTTTGTAGCACGTTTTCAGCAGGCCAGGATTTTGAAATTTTTCCAGAAGTGCCCGAGCTAGGGTTAGGGTTAGGGTTTGACAGCACCTAGACATATTCTAATGCATTTTTTGTGCATTAGGATGCATTTGAAATGCAGGAAAGGTGTTGGTTTTAAGTTTCCTTGAAATTTTAATTTTTCCCCATTTTGTCATTTTTTGTGAACAACACACCTGTCAGGCAAACACAGTCAACGCTGAATGTTTTGAAAACAGCCTTCCTACATGCTGAATCCCCTTATTTTATGTGGTCTAAAACAAACTAAATGGAAGTATATCCAAACTTTAGTGGTAAATATAACCCTTAGCAGTAAACGGCAAAAATCATGCTCATTTAGTATGCCATTTCAGCAGCAGGTTGCAAAAACCTACATAATGCAGAATTAAAATAGATTTAAAGCAGATACCTATAAAGTACTGAAATACTGCTAGTGTGAATGTTTCTGATCAATTTGTACTAATTTAGCTAACTTTTTAGCACTTTTTAAGCAGGCCAGGATTTTGAAATTTTTCCAGAAGTGCCCGAGCTAGGGTTAGGGTTAGGGTTTGACAGCACCTAGACATATTCTAATGCATTTTTTGTGCATTAGGATGCATTTGAAATGCAGGAAAGGTGTTGGTTTTAAGTTTCCTTGAAATTTTAATTTTTCCCCATTTTGTCATTTTTTGTGAACAACACACCTGTCAGGCAAACACAGTCAACACTGAATGTTTTGAAAACAGCCTTTCTACATGCTGAATCCCCTTATTTTATGTGGTCTAAAACAAACTAAATGGAAGTATATCCAAACTTTAGTGGTAAATATAACCCTTAGCAGTAAACTGCAAAAATCATGCTCATTTAGTATGCCATTTCAGCAGCAGGTTGCAACAACCTACATAATGCAGAATTAAAATAGATTGAAAGCAGATACATATAAAGTACTGAAATACTGCTAGTGTGAATGTTTCTGATCAATTTGTACTCATTTAGCTAACTTTTTAGCACTTTTTCAGCAGGCCAGGATTTTGAAATATTTCCAGAAGTGCCCGAGCTAGGGTTAGGGTTAGGGTTTGACAGCACCTAGACATATTCTAATGCATTTTTTTGTGCATTAGGATGCATTTGAAATGCAGGAAAGGTGTTGGTTTTAAGTTTCCTTGAAATTTTAATTTTTCCCCATTTTGTCATTTTTTGTGAACAACATACCTGTCAGGCAAACACAGTCAACACTGAATGTTTTGAAAGCAGCCTTTCTACATGCTGAATCCCCTTATTTTATGTGGTCTAAAACAAACTAAATGGAAGTATATCCAAACTTTAGTGGTAAATATAACCCTTAGCAGTAAACTGCAAAAATCATGCTCATTTAGTATGCCATTTCAGCAGCAGGTTGCAAAAACCTACATAATGCAGAATTAAAATAGATTGAAAGCAGATACCTATAAAGTACTGAAATACTGCTAGTTTGAATGTTTCTGATCAATTTGTACTCATTTAGCTAACTTTTGTAGCACGTTTTCAGCAGGCCAGGATTTTGAAATTTTTCCAGAAGTGCCCGAGCTAGGGTTAGGGTTAGGGTTTGACAGCACCTAGACATATTCTAATGCATTTTTTGTGCATTAGGATGCATTTGAAATGCAGGAAAGGTGTTGGTTTTAAGTTTCCTTAAAATTTTAATTTGTCCCCATTTTGTCATTTTTTGTGAACAACACACCTGTCAGGCAAACACAGTCAACACTGAATGTGTTGAAAACAGCCTTTCTACATGCTGAATCCCCTTATTTTATGTGGTCTAAAACAAACTAAATGGAAGTATATCCAAACTTTAGTGGTAAATATAACCCTTAGCAGTAAACGGCAAAAATCATGCTCATTTAGTCTGCCATTTCAGCAGCAGGTTGCAAAAACCTACATAATGCAGAATTAAAATAGATTTAAAGCAGATACCTATAACGTACTGAAATACTTCTAGTTTGAATGTTTCTGATCAATTTGTACTCATTTAGGTAACTTTTGTAGCACTTTTTCAGCAGGCCAGGATTTTGAAATTTTTCCACAAGTGCCCGAGCTAGGCTTAGGGTTAGGGTTTGACAGCACCTAGACATATTCTAATGCATTTTTTGTGCATTAGGATGCATTTGAAATGCAGGAAAGGTGTTGGTTTTAAGATTCCTTGAAATTTTATTTTTTCCCCATTTTGTCATTTTTTGTGAACAACACACCTGTCAGGCAAACACAGTCAACACTGACTGTTTTGAAAACAGCCTTTCTACATGCTGAATCCCCTTATTTTATGTGGTCTAAAACAAACTAAATGGAAGTATATCCAAACTTTAGTGGTAAATATAACCCTTAGCAGTAAACTGCAAAAATCATGCTCATTTAGTATGCCATTTCAGCAGCATGTTGCAAAAACCTACATAATGCAGAATTAAAATAGATTGAAAGCAGATACCTATAAAGTACTGAAATACTGCTAGTGTGAATGTTTCTGATCAATTTATACTAATTTAGCTAACTTCTTAGCACTTTTTAAGCAGGCCAGGATTTTGAAATTTTTCCAGAAGTGCCCGAGCTAGGGTTAGGGTTAGGGTTTGACAGCACCTAGACATATTCTGATGCATTTTATGTGCATTAGGATGCATTTGAAATGCAGGAAAGGTGTTGGTTTTAAGTTTCCTTAAAATTTTAATTTTTCCCCATTTTGTCATTTTTTGTGAACAACACACCTGTCAGGCAAACACAGTCAACACTGAATGTTTTGAAAACAGCCTTTCTACATGCTGAATCCCCTTATTTTATGTGGTCTAAAACAAACTAAATGGAAGTATATCCAAACTTTAGTGGTAAATATAACCCTTAGCAGTAAACTGCAAAAATCATGCTCATTTAGTATGCCATTTCAGCAGCAGGTTGCAAAAACCTACATAATGCAGAATTAAAATAGATTGAAAGCAGATACCTATAAAGTACTGAAATACTGCTAATTTGAATGTTTCTGATCAATTTGTACTCATTTAGCTAACTTTTGTAGCACGTTTTCAGCAGGCCAGGATTTTGAAATTTTTCCAGAAGTGCCCGAGCTAGGGTTTGGGTTAGGTTTTGACAGCACCTAGACATATTCTAATGCATTTTTTGTGCATTAGGATGCATATGAAATGCAGGAAAGGTGTTGGTTTTAAGTTTCCTTGAAATTTTAATTTTTCCCCATTTTGTCATTTTTTGTGAACAACACACCTGTCAGGCAAACACAGTCAACACTGAATGTGTTGAAAACAGCCTTTCTACATGCTGAATCCCCTTATTTTATGTGGTCTAAAACAAACTAAATGGAAGTATATCCAAACTTTAGTGGTAAATATAACCCTTAGCAGTAAACGGCAAAAATCATGCTCATTTAGTATGCCATTTCAGCAGCAGGTTGCAAAAACCTACATAATGCAGAATTAAAATAGATTTAAAGCAGATACCTATAACGTACTGAAATACTGCTAGTTTGAATGTTTCTGATCAATTTGTACTCATTTAGGTAACTTTTGTAGCACTTTTTCAGCAGGCCAGGATTTTGAAATTTTTCCAGAAGTGCCCGAGCTAGGGTTAGGGTTAGGGTTTGACAGCACCTAGACATATTCTGATGCATTTTATGTGCATTAGGATGCATTTGAAATGCAGGAAAGGTGTTGGTTTTAAGTTTCCTTGAAAATTGAATTTTTCCCTATTTTGTCATTTTTTGTGATCAACACACCTGTCAGGCAAACACAGTCAACACTGAATGTTTTGAAAACAGCCTTCCTACATGCTGAATCCCCTTATTTTATGTGGTCTAAAACAAACTAAATAGAAGTACTGTATATCCAAACTTTAGTGGTAAATATAACCCTTAGCAGTAAACTGCAAAAATCATGCTCATTTAGTATGCCATTTCAGCAGCAGGTTGCAACAACCTACATAATGCAGAATTAAAATAGATTGAAAGCAGATACCTATAAAGTACTGAAATACTGCTAGTGTGAATGTTTCTGATCAATTTGTACTCATTTAGCTAACTTTTTAGCACTTTTTCAGCAGGCCAGGATTTTGAAATTTTTCCAGAAGTGCCCGAGCTAGGGTTAGGGTTAGGGTTTGACAGCACCTAGACATATTCTAATGCATTTTTTTGTGCATTAGGATGCATTTGAAATGCAGGAAAGGTGTTGGTTTTAAGTTTCCTTGAAATTTTAATTTTTCCCCATTTTGTCATTTTTTGTGAACAACATACCTGTCAGGCAAACACAGTCAACACTGAATGTTTTGAAAGCAGCCTTTCTACATGCTGAATCCCCTTATTTTATGTGGTCTAAAACAAACTAAATGGAAGTATATCCAAACTTTAGTGGTAAATATAACCCTTAGCAGTAAACTGCAAAAATCATGCTCATTTAGTATGCCATTTCAGCAGCAGGTTGCAAAAACCTACATAATGCAGAATTAAAATAGATTGAAAGCAGATACCTATAAAGTACTGAAATACTGCTAGTTTGAATGTTTCTGATCAATTTGTACTCATTTAGCTAACTTTTGTAGCACTTTTTCAGCAGGCCAGGATTTTGAAATTTTTCCAGAAGTGCCCGAGCTAGGGTTAGGGTTAGGGTTTGACAGCACCTAGACATATTCTAATGCATTTTTTGTGCATTAGGATGCATTTGAAATGCAGGAAAGGTGTTGGTTTTAAGTTTCCTTGAAATTTTAATTTTTCCTCATTTTGTCATTTTTTGTGAACAACACACCTGTCAGGCAAACACAGTCAACACTGAATGTTTTGAAAACAGCCTTTCTACATGCTGAATCCCCTTATTTTATGTGGTCTAAAACAAACTAAATGGAAGTATATCCAAACTTTAGTGGTAAATATAACCCTTAGCAGTAAACGGCAAAAATCATGCTCATTTAGTATGCCATTTCAGCAGCAGGTTGCAAAAACCTACATAATGCAGAATTAAAATAGATTTAAAGCAGATACCTATAACGTACTGAAATACTGCTAGTTTGAATGTTTCTGATCAATTTGTACTCATTTAGCTAACTTTTGTAGCACTTTTTCAGCAGGCCAGGATTTTGAAATTTTTCCAGAAGTGCCCGAGCTAGGGTTAGGGTTAGGGTTTGACAGCACCTAGACATATTCTGATGCATTTTATGTGCATTAGGATGCATTTGAAATGCAGGAAATGTGTTGGTTTTAAGTTTCCTTGAAAATTGAATTTTTCCCTATTTTGTCATTTTTTGTGATCAACACACCTGTCAGGCAAACACAGTCAACACTGAATGTTTTGAAAGCAGCCTTTCTACATGCTGAATCCCCTTATTTTATGTGGTCTAAAACAAACTAAATGGAAGTATATCCAAACTTTAGTGGTAAATATAACCCTTAGCAGTAAACTGCAAAAATCATGCTCATTTAGTATGCCATTTCAGCAGCAGGTTGCAAAAACCTACATAATGCAGAATTAAAATAGATTGAAAGCAGATACCTATAAAGTACTGAAATACTGCTAGTTTGAATGTTTCTGATCAATTTGTACTCATTTAGTTAACTTTTGTAGCACTTTTTCAGCAGGCCAGGATTTTGAAATTTTTCCAGAAGTCCCCGAGCTAGGGTTAGGGTTAGGGTTTGACAGCACCTAGACATATTCTAATGCATTTTTTGTGCATTAGGATGCATTTGAAATGCAGGAAAGGTGTTGGTTTTAAGTTTCCTTGAAATTTTAATTTTTCCCCATTTTGTCATTTTTTGTGAACAACACACCTGTCAGGCAAACACAGTCAACACTGAATGTTTTGAAAACAGCCTTTCTACATGCTGAATCCCCTTATTTTATGTGGTCTAAAACAAACTAAATGGAAGTATATCCAAACTTTAGTGGTAAATATAACCCTTAGCAGTAAACTGCAAAAATCATGCTCATTTAGTATGCCATTTCAGCAGCAGGTTGCAACAACCTACATAATGCAGAATTAAAATAGATTGAAAGCAGATACCTATAAAGTACTGAAATACTGCTAGTTTGAATGTTTCTGATCAATTTGTACTCATTTAGGTAACTTTTGTAGCACTTTTTCAGCAGGCCAGGATTTTGAAATTTTTCCAGAAGTGCCCGAGCTAGGGTTAGGGTTAAGGTTTGACAGCACCTAGACATATTCTAATGCATTTTTTTGTGCATTAGGATGCATTTGAAATGCAGGAAAGGTGTTGGTTTTAAGTTTCCTTGAAATTTTAATTTTTCCCCATTTTGTCATTTTTTGTGAACAACACACCTGTCAGGCAAACACAGTCAACGCTGAATGTTTTGAAAACAGCCTTCCTACATGCTGAATCCCCTTATTTTATGTGGTCTAAAACAAACTAAATGGAAGTATATCCAAACTTTAGTGGTAAATATAACCCTTAGCAGTAAACTGCAAAAATCATGCTCATTTAGTATGCCATTTCAGCAGCAGGTTGCAACAACCTACATAATGCAGAATTAAAATAGATTTAAAGCAGATACCTATAAAGTACTGAAATACTGCTAGTGTGAATGTTTCTGATCAATTTGTACTCATTTAGGTAACTTTTGTAGCACTTTTTCAGCAGGCCAGGATTTTGAAATTTTTCCAGAAGTGCCCGAGCTAGGGTTAGGGTTAGGGTTTGACAGCACCTAGACATATTCTGATGCATTTTATGTGCATTAGGATGCATTTGAAATGCAGGAAAGGTGTTGGTTTTAAGTTTCCTTGAAAATTGAATTTTTCCCTATTTTGTCATTTTTTGTGATCAACACACCTGTCAGGCAAACACAGTCAACACTGAATGTTTTGAAAACAGCCTTAATACATGCTGAATCCCCTTATTTTATGTGGTCTAAAACAAACTAAATAGAAGTACTGTATATCCAAACTTTAGTGGTAAATATAACCCTTAGCAGTAAACTGCAAAAATCATGCTCATTTAGTATGCCATTTCAGCAGCAGGTTGCAAAAACCTACATAATGCAGAATTAAAATAGATTGAAAGCAGATACCTATAAAGTACTGAAATACTGCTAGTTTGAATGTTTCTGATCAATTTGTACTCATTTAGTTAACTTTTGTAGCACTTTTTCAGCAGGCCAGGATTTTGAAATTTTTCCAGAAGTCCCCGAGCTAGGGTTAGGGTTAGGGTTTGACAGCACCTAGACATATTCTAATGCATTTTTTGTGCATTAGGATGCATTTGAAATGCAGGAAAGGTGTTGGTTTTAAGTTTCCTTGAAATTTTAATTTTTCCCCATTTTGTCATTTTTTGTGAACAACACACCTGTCAGGCAAACACAGTCAACACTGAATGTTTTGAAAACAGCCTTTCTACATGCTGAATCCCCTTATTTTATGTGGTCTAAAACAAACTAAATGGAAGTATATCCAAACTTTAGTGGTAAATATAACCCTTAGCAGTAAACTGCAAAAATCATGCTCATTTAGTATGCCATTTCAGCAGCAGGTTGCAACAACCTACATAATGCAGAATTAAAATAGATTGAAAGCAGATACCTATAAAGTACTGAAATACTGCTAGTTTGAATGTTTCTGATCAATTTGTACTCATTTAGCTAACTTTTGTAGCACTTTCTCAGCAGGCCAGGATTTTGAAATTTTTCCAGAAGTGCCCGAGCTAGGGTTAGGGTTAAGGTTTGACAGCACCTAGACATATTCTAATGCATTTTTTTGTGCATTAGGATGCATTTGAAATGCAGGAAAGGTGTTGGTTTTAAGTTTCCTTGAAATTTTAATTTTTCCCCATTTTGTCATTTTTTGTGAACAACACACCTGTCAGGCAAACACAGTCAACGCTGAATGTTTTGAAAACAGCCTTCCTACATGCTGAATCCCCTTATTTTATGTGGTCTAAAACAAACTAAATGGAAGTATATCCAAACTTTAGTGGTAAATATAACCCTTAGCAGTAAACTGCAAAAATCATGCTCATTTAGTATGCCATTTCAGCAGCAGGTTGCAACAACCTACATAATGCAGAATTAAAATAGATTTAAAGCAGATACCTATAAAGTACTGAAATACTGCTAGTGTGAATGTTTCTGATCAATTTGTACTCATTTAGGTAACTTTTGTAGCACTTTTTCAGCAGGCCAGGATTTTGAAATTTTTCCAGAAGTGCCCGAGCTAGGGTTAGGGTTAGGGTTTGACAGCACCTAGACATATTCTGATGCATTTTATGTGCATTAGGATGCATTTGAAATGCAGGAAAGGTGTTGGTTTTAAGTTTCCTTGAAAATTGAATTTTTCCCTATTTTGTCATTTTTTGTGATCAACACACCTGTCAGGCAAACACAGTCAACACTGAATGTTTTGAAAACAGCCTTCCTACATGCTGAATCCCCTTATTTTATGTGGTCTAAAACAAACTAAATAGAAGTACTGTATATCCAAACTTTAGTGGTAAATATAACCCTTAGCAGTAAACTGCAAAAATCATGCTCATTTAGTATGCCATTTCAGCAGCAGGTTGCAAAAACCTACATAATGCAGAATTAAAATAGATTGAAAGCAGATACCTATAAAGTACTGAAATACTGCTAGTTTGAATGTTTCTGATCAATTTGTACTCATTTAGTTAACTTTTGTAGCACTTTTTCAGCAGGCCAGGATTTTGAAATTTTTCCAGAAGTCCCCGAGCTAGGGTTAGGGTTAGGGTTTGACAGCACCTAGACATATTCTAATGCATTTTTTGTGCATTAGGATGCATTTGAAATGCAGGAAAGGTGTTGGTTTTAAGTTTCCTTGAAATTTTAATTTTTCCCCATTTTGTCATTTTTTGTGAACAACACACCTGTCAGGCAAACACAGTCAACACTGAATGTTTTGAAAACAGCCTTTCTACATGCTGAATCCCCTTATTTTATGTGGTCTAAAACAAACTAAATGGAAGTATATCCAAACTTTAGTGGTAAATATAACCCTTAGCAGTAAACTGCAAAAATCATGCTCATTTAGTATGCCATTTCAGCAGCAGGTTGCAACAACCTACATAATGCAGAATTAAAATAGATTGAAAGCAGATACCTATAAAGTACTGAAATACTGCTAGTTTGAATGTTTCTGATCAATTTGTACTCATTTAGCTAACTTTTGTAGCACTTTTTCAGCAGGCCAGGATTTTGAAATTTTTCCAGAAGTGCCCGAGCTAGGGTTAGGGTTAAGGTTTGACAGCACCTAGACATATTCTAATGCATTTTTTTGTGCATTAGGATGCATTTGAAATGCAGGAAAGGTGTTGGTTTTAAGTTTCCTTGAAATTTTAATTTTTCCCCATTTTGTCATTTTTTGTGAACAACACACCTGTCAGGCAAACACAGTCAACGCTGAATGTTTTGAAAACAGCCTTCCTACATGCTGAATCCCCTTATTTTATGTGGTCTAAAACAAACTAAATGGAAGTATATCCAAACTTTAGTGGTAAATATAACCCTTAGCAGTAAACTGCAAAAATCATGCTCATTTAGTATGCCATTTCAGCAGCAGGTTGCAACAACCTACATAATGCAGAATTAAAATAGATTTAAAGCAGATACCTATAAAGTACTGAAATACTGCTAGTGTGAATGTTTCTGATCAATTTGTACTCATTTAGGTAACTTTTGTAGCACTTTTTCAGCAGGCCAGGATTTTGAAATTTTTCCAGAAGTGCCCGAGCTAGGGTTAGGGTTAGGGTTTGACAGCACCTAGACATATTCTGATGCATTTTATGTGCATTAGGATGCATTTGAAATGCAGGAAAGGTGTTGGTTTTAAGTTTCCTTGAAAATTGAATTTTTCCCTATTTTGTCATTTTTTGTGATCAACACACCTGTCAGGCAAACACAGTCAACACTGAATGTTTTGAAAACAGCCTTCCTACATGCTGAATCCCCTTATTTTATGTGGTCTAAAACAAACTAAATAGAAGTACTGTATATCCAAACTTTAGTGGTAAATATAACCCTTAGCAGTAAACTGCAAAAATCATGCTCATTTAGTATGCCATTTCAGCAGCAGGTTGCAACAACCTACATAATGCAGAATTAAAATAGATTGAAAGCAGATACCTATAAAGTACTGAAATACTGCTAGTGTGAATGTTTCTGATCAATTTGTACTCATTTAGCTAACTTTTTAGCACTTTTTCAGCAGGCCAGGATTTTGAAATTTTTCCAGAAGTGCCCGAGCTAGGGTTAGGGTTAGGGTTTGACAGCACCTAGACATATTCTAATGCATTTTTTTGTGCATTAGGATGCATTTGAAATGCAGGAAAGGTGTTGGTTTTAAGTTTCCTTGAAATTTTAATTTTTCCCCATTTTGTCATTTTTTGTGAACAACATACCTGTCAGGCAAACACAGTCAACACTGAATGTTTTGAAAGCAGCCTTTCTACATGCTGAATCCCCTTATTTTATGTGGTCTAAAAAAAACTAAATGGAAGTATATCCAAACTTTAGTGGTAAATATAACCCTTAGCAGTAAACTGCAAAAATCATGCTCATTTAGTATGCCATTTCAGCAGCAGGTTGCAAAAACCTACATAATGCAGAATTAAAATAGATTGAAAGCAGATACCTATAAAGTACTGAAATACTGCTAGTTTGAATGTTTCTGATCAATTTGTACTCATTTAGTTAACTTTTGTAGCACTTTTTCAGCAGGCCAGGATTTTGAAATTTTTCCAGAAGTGCCCGAGCTAGGGTTAGGGTTAGGGTTTGACAGCACCTAGACATATTCTAATGCATTTTTTGTGCATTAGGATGCATTTGAAATGCAGGAAAGGTGTTGGTTTTAAGTTTCCTTGAAATTTTAAATTTTCCCCATTTTGTCATTTTTTGTGAACAACACACCTGTCAGGCAAACACAGTCAACGCTGAATGTTTTGAAAACAGCCTTCCTACATGCTGAATCCCCTTATTTTATGTGGTCTAAAACAAACTAAATGGAAGTATATCCAAACTTTAGTGGTAAATATAACCCTTAGCAGTAAACTGCAAAAATCATGCTCATTTAGTATGCCATTTCAGCAGCAGGTTGCAACAACCTACATAATGCAGAATTAAAATAGATTTAAAGCAGATACCTATAAAGTACTGAAATACTGCTAGTGTGAATGTTTCTGATCAATTTGTACTCATTTAGGTAACTTTTGTAGCACTTTTTCAGCAGGCCAGGATTTTGAAATTTTTCCAGAAGTGCCCGAGCTAGGGTTAGGGTTAGGGTTTGACAGCACCTAGACATATTCTGATGCATTTTATGTGCATTAGGATGCATTTGAAATGCAGGAAAGGTGTTGGTTTTAAGTTTCCTTGAAAATTGAATTTTTCCCTATTTTGTCATTTTTTGTGATCAACACACCTGTCAGGCAAACACAGTCAACACTGAATGTTTTGAAAACAGCCTACCTACATGCTGAATCCCCTTATTTTATGTGGTCTAAAACAAACTAAATAGAAGTACTGTATATCCAAACTTTAGTGGTAAATATAACCCTTAGCAGTAAACTGCAAAAATCATGCTCATTTAGTATGCCATTTCAGCAGCAGGTTGCAACAACCTACATAATGCAGAATTAAAATAGATTGAAAGCAGATACCTATAAAGTACTGAAATACTGCTAGTGTGAATGTTTCTGATCAATTTGTACTCATTTAGCTAACTTTTTAGCACTTTTTCAGCAGGCCAGGATTTTGAAATTTTTCCAGAAGTGCCCGAGCTAGGGTTAGGGTTAGGGTTTGACAGCACCTAGACATATTCTAATGCATTTTTTTGTGCATTAGGATGCATTTGAAATGCAGGAAAGGTGTTGGTTTTAAGTTTCCTTGAAATTTTAATTTTTCCCCATTTTGTCATTTTTTGTGAACAACATACCTGTCAGGCAAACACAGTCAACACTGAATGTTTTGAAAGCAGCCTTTCTACATGCTGAATCCCCTTATTTTATGTGGTCTAAAAAAAACTAAATGGAAGTATATCCAAACTTTAGTGGTAAATATAACCCTTAGCAGTAAACTGCAAAAATCATGCTCATTTAGTATGCCATTTCAGCAGCAGGTTGCAAAAACCTACATAATGCAGAATTAAAATAGATTGAAAGCAGATACCTATAAAGTACTGAAATACTGCTAGTTTGAATGTTTCTGATCAATTTGTACTCATTTAGTTAACTTTTGTAGCACTTTTTCAGCAGGCCAGGATTTTGAAATTTTTCCAGAAGTGCCCGAGCTAGGGTTAGGGTTAGGGTTTGACAGCACCTAGACATATTCTAATGCATTTTTTGTGCATTAGGATGCATTTGAAATGCAGGAAAGGTGTTGGTTTTAAGTTTCCTTGAAATTTTAATTTTTCCCCATTTTGTCATTTTTTGTGAACAACACACCTGTCAGGCAAACACAGTCAACGCTGAATGTTTTGAAAACAGCCTTCCTACATGCTGAATCCCCTTATTTTATGTGGTCTAAAACAAACTAAATGGAAGTATATCCAAACTTTAGTGGTAAATATAACCCTTAGCAGTAAACTGCAAAAATCATGCTCATTTAGTATGCCATTTCAGCAGCAGGTTGCAACAACCTACATAATGCAGAATTAAAATAGATTTAAAGCAGATACCTATAAAGTACTGAAATACTGCTAGTGTGAATGTTTCTGATCAATTTGTACTCATTTAGGTAACTTTTGTAGCACTTTTTCAGCAGGCCAGGATTTTGAAATTTTTCCAGAAGTGCCCGAGCTAGGGTTAGGGTTAGGGTTTGACAGCACCTAGACATATTCTGATGCATTTTATGTGCATTAGGATGCATTTGAAATGCAGGAAAGGTGTTGGTTTTAAGTTTCCTTGAAAATTGAATTTTTCCCTATTTTGTCATTTTTTGTGATCAACACACCTGTCAGGCAAACACAGTCAACACTGAATGTTTTGAAAACAGCCTTCCTACATGCTGAATCCCCTTATTTTATGTGGTCTAAAAAAAACTAAATAGAAGTACTGTATATCCAAACTTTAGTGGTAAATATAACCCTTAGCAGTAAACTGCAAAAATCATGCTCATTTAGTATGCCATTTCAGCAGCAGGTTGCAACAACCTACATAATGCAGAATTAAAATAGATTGAAAGCAGATACCTATAAAGTACTGAAATACTGCTAGTGTGAATGTTTCTGATCAATTTGTACTCATTTAGCTAACTTTTTAGCACTTTTTCAGCAGGCCAGGATTTTGAAATTTTTCCAGAAGTGCCCGAGCTAGGGTTAGGGTTAGGGTTTGACAGCACCTAGACATATTCTAATGCATTTTTTTGTGCATTAGGATGCATTTGAAATGCAGGAAAGGTGTTGGTTTTAAGTTTCCTTGAAATTTTAATTTTTCCCCATTTTGTCATTTTTTGTGAACAACATACCTGTCAGGCAAACACAGTCAACACTGAATGTTTTGAAAGCAGCCTTTCTACATGCTGAATCCCCTTATTTTATGTGGTCTAAAACAAACTAAATGGAAGTATATCCAAACTTTAGTGGTAAATATAACCCTTAGCAGTAAACGGCAAAAATCATGCTCATTTAGTATGCCATTTCAGCAGCAGGTTGCAAAAACCTACATAATGCAGAATTAAAATAGATTTAAAGCAGATACCTATAACGTACTGAAATACTGCTAGTTTGAATGTTTCTGATCAATTTGTACTCATTTAGGTAACTTTTGTAGCACCTTTTCAGCAGGCCAGGATTTTGAAATTTTTCCAGAAGTGCCCGAGCTAGGATTAGGGTTAGGGTTTGACAGCACCTAGACATATTCTGATGCATTTTATGTGCATTAGGATGCATTTGAAATGCAGGAAATGTGTTGGTTTTAAGTTTCCTTGAAAATTGAATTTTTCCCTCTTTTGTCATTTTTTGTGATCAACACACCTGTCAGGCAAACACAGTCAACACTGAATGTTTTGAAAACAGCCTTCCTACATGCTGAATCCCCTTATTTTATGTGGTCTAAAACAAACTAAATAGAAGTACTGTATATCCAAACTTTAGTGGTAAATATAACCCTTAGCAGTAAACTGCAAAAATCATGCTCATTTAGTATGCCATTTCAGCAGCAGGTTGCAACAACCTACATAATGCAGAATTAAAATAGATTGAAAGCAGATACCTATAAAGTACTGAAATACTGCTAGTGTGAATGTTTCTGATCAATTTGTACTCATTTAGCTAACTTTTTAGCACTTTTTCAGCAGGCCAGGATTTTGAAATTTTTCCAGAAGTGCCCGAGCTAGGGTTAGGGTTAGGGTTTGACAGCACCTAGACATATTCTAATGCATTTTTTTGTGCATTAGGATGCATTTGAAATGCAGGAAAGGTGTTGGTTTTAAGTTTCCTTGAAATTTTAATTTTTCCCCATTTTGTCATTTTTTGTGAACAACATACCTGTCAGGCAAACACAGTCAACACTGAATGTTTTGAAAGCAGCCTTTCTACATGCTGAATCCCCTTATTTTATGTGGTCTAAAACAAACTAAATGGAAGTATATCCAAACTTTAGTGGTAAATATAACCCTTAGCAGTAAACTGCAAAAATCATGCTCGTTTAGTATGCCATTTCAGCAGCAGGTTGCAAAAACCTACATAATGCAGAATTAAAATAGATTGAAAGCAGATACCTATAAAGTACTGAAATACTGCTAGTGTGAATGTTTCTGATCAATTTGTACTCATTTAGCTAACTTTTTAGCACTTTTTCAGCAGGCCAGGATTTTGAAATTTTTCCAGAAGTGCCCGAGCTAGGGTTAGGGTTAGGGTTTGACAGCACCTAGACATATTCTAATGCATTTTTTGTGCATTAGGATGCATTTGAAATGCAGGAAAGGTGTTGGTTTTAAGTTTCCTTGAAATTTTAATTTTTCCCCATTTTGTCATTTTTTGTGAACAACACACCTGTCAGGCAAACACAGTCAACACTGAATGTTTTGAAAACAGCCTTTCTACATGCTGAATCCCCTTATTTTATGTGGTCTAAAACAAACTAAATGGAAGTATATCCAAACTTTAGTGGTAAATATAACCCTTAGCAGTAAACTGCAAAAATCATGCTCATTTAGTATGCCATTTCAGCAGCAGGTTGCAACAACCTACATAATGCAGAATTAAAATAGATTGAAAGCAGATACCTATAAAGTACTGAAATACTGCTAGTGTGAATGTTTCTGATCAATTTGTACTCATTTAGCTAACTTTTTAGCACTTTTTCAGCAGGCCAGGATTTTGAAATTTTTCCAGAAGTGCCCGAGCTAGGGTTAGGGTTAAGGTTTGACAGCACCTAGACATATTCTAATGCATTTTTTTGTGCATTAGGATGCATTTGAAATGCAGGAAAGGAGTTGGTTTTAAGTTTCCTTGAAATTTTAATTTTTCCCCATTTTGTCATTTTTTGTGAACAACACACCTGTCAGGAAAACACAGTCAACGCTGAATGTTTTGAAAACAGCCTTCCTACATGCTGAATCCCCTTATTTTATGTGGTCTAAAACAAACTAAATGGAAGTATATCCAAACTTTAGTGGTAAATATAACCCTTAGCAGTAAACTGCAAAAATCATGCTCATTTAGTATGCCATTTCAGCAGCAGGTTGCAACAACCTACATAATGCAGAATTAAAATAGATTTAAAGCAGATACCTATAAAGTACTGAAATACTGCTAGTGTGAATGTTTCTGATCAATTTGTACTCATTTAGGTAACTTTTGTAGCACTTTTTCAGCAGGCCAGGATTTTGAAATATTTCCAGAAGTGCCCGAGCTAGGGTTAGGGTTAGGGTTTGACAGCACCTAGACATATTCTGATTAATTTTTTGTGCATTAGGATGCATATGAAATGCAGGAAAGGTGTTGGTTTTAAGTTTCCTTGAAATTTTAATTTTTCCCCATTTTGTCATTTTTTGTGAACAACACACCTGTCAGGCAAACACAGTCAACACTGAATGTGTTGAAAACAGCCTTTCTACATGCTGAATCCCCTTATTTTATGTGGTCTAAAACAAACTAAATGGAAGTATATCCAAACTTTAGTGGTAAATATAACCCTTAGCAGTAAACGGCAAAAATCATGCTCATTTAGTATGCCATTTCAGCAGCAGGTTGCAAAAACCTACATAATGCAGAATTAAAATAGATTTAAAGCAGATACCTATAACGTACTGAAATACTGCTAGTTTGAATGTTTCTGATCAATTTGTACTCATTTAGGTAACTTTTGTAGCACTTTTTCAGCAGGCCAGGATTTTGAAATTTTTCCAGAAGTGCCCGAGCTAGGATTAGGGTCAGGGTTTGACAGCACCTAGACATATTCTGATGCATTTTATGTGCATTAGGATGCATTTGAAATGCAGGAAATGTGTTGGTTTTAAGTTTCCTTGAAAATTGAATTTTTCCCTCTTTTGTCATTTTTTGTGATCAACACACCTGTCAGGCAAACACAGTCAACACTGAATGTTTTGAAAACAGCCTTCCTACATGCTGAATCCCCTTATTTTATGTGGTCTAAAACAAACTAAATAGAAGTACTGTATATCCAAACTTTAGTGGTAAATATAACCCTTAGCAGTAAACTGCAAAAATCATGCTCATTTAGTATGCCATTTCAGCAGCAGGTTGCAACAACCTACATAATGCAGAATTAAAATAGATTGAAAGCAGATACCTATAAAGTACTGAAATACTGCTAGTGTGAATGTTTCTGATCAATTTGTACTCATTTAGCTAACTTTTTAGCACTTTTTCAGCAGGCCAGGATTTTGAAATTTTTCCAGAAGTGCCCGAGCTAGGGTTAGGGTTAGGGTTTGACAGCACCTAGACATATTCTAATGCATTTTTTTGTGCATTAGGATGCATTTGAAATGCAGGAAAGGTGTTGGTTTTAAGTTTCCTTGAAATTTTAATTTTTCCCCATTTTGTCATTTTTTGTGAACAACATACCTGTCAGGCAAACACAGTCAACACTGAATGTTTTGAAAGCAGCCTTTCTACATGCTGAATCCCCTTATTTTATGTGGTCTAAAACAAACTAAATGGAAGTATATCCAAACTTTAGTGGTAAATATAACCCTTAGCAGTAAACTGCAACAATCATGCTCGTTTAGTATGCCATTTCAGCAGCAGGTTGCAAAAACCTACATAATGCAGAATTAAAATAGATTGAAAGCAGATACCTATAAAGTACTGAAATACTGCTAGTGTGAATGTTTCTGATCAATTTGTACTCATTTAGCTAACTTTTTAGCACTTTTTCAGCAGGCCAGGATTTTGAAATTTTTCCAGAAGTGCCCGAGCTAGGGTTAGGGTTAGGGTTTGACAGCACCTAGACATATTCTAATGCATTTTTTGTGCATTAGGATGCATTTGAAATGCAGGAAAGGTGTTGGTTTTAAGTTTCCTTGAAATTTTAATTTTTCCCCATTTTGTCATTTTTTGTGAACAACACACCTGTCAGGCAAACACAGTCAACACTGAATGTTTTGAAAACAGCCTTTCTACATGCTGAATCCCCTTATTTTATGTGGTCTAAAACAAACTAAATGGAAGTATATCCAAACTTTAGTGGTAAATATAACCCTTAGCAGTAAACTGCAAAAATCATGCTCATTTAGTATGCCATTTCAGCAGCAGGTTGCAACAACCTACATAATGCAGAATTAAAATAGATTGAAAGCAGATACCTATAAAGTACTGAAATACTGCTAGTGTGAATGTTTCTGATCAATTTGTACTCATTTAGCTAACTTTTTAGCACTTTTTCAGCAGGCCAGGATTTTGAAATTTTTCCAGAAGTGCCCGAGCTAGGGTTAGGGTTAAGGTTTGACAGCACCTAGACATATTCTAATGCATTTTTTTGTGCATTAGGATGCATTTGAAATGCAGGAAAGGAGTTGGTTTTAAGTTTCCTTGAAATTTTAATTTTTCCCCATTTTGTCATTTTTTGTGAACAACACACCTGTCAGGCAAACACAGTCAACGCTGAATGTTTTGAAAACAGCCTTCCTACATGCTGAATCCCCTTATTTTATGTGGTCTAAAACAAACTAAATGGAAGTATATCCAAACTTTAGTGGTAAATATAACCCTTAGCAGTAAACTGCAAAAATCATGCTCATTTAGTATGCCATTTCAGCAGCAGGTTGCAACAACCTACATAATGCAGAATTAAAATAGATTTAAAGCAGATACCTATAAAGTACTGAAATACTGCTAGTGTGAATGTTTCTGATCAATTTGTACTCATTTAGGTAACTTTTGAAGCACTTTTTCAGCAGGCCAGGATTTTGAAATATTTCCAGAAGTGCCCGAGCTAGGGTTAGGGTTAGGGTTTGACAGCACCTAGACATATTCTGATTAATTTTTTGTGCATTAGGATGCATATGAAATGCAGGAAAGGTGTTGGTTTTAAGTTTCCTTGAAATTTTAATTTTTCCCCATTTTGTCATTTTTTGTGAACAACACACCTGTCAGGCAAACACAGTCAACACTGAATGTGTTGAAAACAGCCTTTCTACATGCTGAATCCCCTTATTTTATGTGGTCTAAAACAAACTAAATGGAAGTATATCCAAACTTTAGTGGTAAATATAACCCTTAGCAGTAAACGGCAAAAATCATGCTCATTTAGTATGCCATTTCAGCAGCAGGTTGCAAAAACCTACATAATGCAGATTTAAAATAGATTGAAAGCAGATACCTATAAAGTCCTGAAATACTGCTAGTTTGAATGTTTCTGATCAATTTGTACTCATTTAGCTAACTTTTGTAGCACTTTTTCAGCAGGCCAGGATTTTGAAATTTTTCCAGAAGTGCCCGAGCTAGGGTTAGGGTTAGGGTTTGACAGCACCTAGACATATTCTAATGCATTTTTTGTGCATTAGGATGCATTTGAAATGCAGGAAAGGTGTTGGTTTTAAGTTTCCTTGAAATTTTAATTTTTCCCCATTTTGTCATTTTTTGTGAACAACACACCTGTCAGGCAAACACAGTCAACACTGAATGTTTTGAAAACAGCCTTCCTACATGCTGAATCCCCTTATTTTATGTGGTCTAAAACAAACTAAATGGAAGTATATCCAAACTTTAGTGGTAAATATAACCCTTAGCAGTAAACTGCAAAAATCATGCTCATTTAGTATGCCATTTCAGCAGCAGGTTGCAAAAACCTACATAATGCAGAATTAAAATAGATTGAAAGGAGATACCTATAAAGTACTGAAATACTGCTAGTTTGAATGTTTCTGATCAATTTGTACTCATTTAGCTAACTTTTGTAGCACTTTTTCAGCAGGCCAGGATTTTGAAATTTTTCCAGAAGTGCCCGAGCTAGGGTTAGGGTTAGGATTTGACAGCACCTAGACATATTCTGATTCATTTTTTGTGCATTAGGATGCATATGAAATGCAGGAAAGGTGTTGGTTTTAAGTTTCCTTGAAATTTTAATTTTTCCCCATTTTGTCATTTTTTTGTGAACAACATACCTGTCAGGCAAACACAGTCAACACTGAATGTTTTGAAAGCAGCCTTTCTACATGCTGAATCCCCTTATTTTATGTGGTCTAAAACAAACTAAATGGAAGTATATCCAAACTTTAGTGGTAAATATAACCCTTAGCAGTAAACGGCAAAAATCATGCTCATTTAGTATGCCATTTCAGCAGCAGGTTGCAAAAACCTACATAATGCAGAATTAAAATAGATTTAAAGCAGATACCTATAACGTACTGAAATACTGCTAGTTTGAATGTTTCTGATCAATTTGTACTCATTTAGGTAACTTTTGTAGCACTTTTTCAGCAGGCCAGGATTTTGAAATTTTTCCAGAAGTGCCCGAGCTAGGATTAGGGTTAGGGTTTGACAGCACCTAGACATATTCTGATGCATTTTATGTGCATTAGGATGCATTTGAAATGCAGGAAATGTGTTGGTTTTAAGTTTCCTTGAAAATTGAATTTTTCCCTATTTTGTCATTTTTTGTGATCAACACACCTGTCAGGCAAACACAGTCAACACTGAATGTTTTGAAAACAGCCTTCCTACATGCTGAATCCCCTTATTTTATGTGGTCTAAAACAAACTAAATAGAAGTACTGTATATCCAAACTTTAGTGGTAAATATAACCCTTAGCAGTAAACTGCAAAAATCATGCTCATTTAGTATGCCATTTCAGCAGCAGGTTGCAACAACCTACATAATGCAGAATTAAAATAGATTGAAAGCAGATACCTATAAAGTACTGAAATACTGCTAGTGTGAATGTTTCTGATCAATTTGTACTCATTTAGCTAACTTTTTAGCACTTTTTCAGCAGGCCAGGATTTTGAAATTTTTCCAGAAGTGCCCGAGCTAGGGTTAGGGTTAGGGTTTGACAGCACCTAGACATATTCTAATGCATTTTTTTGTGCATTAGGATGCATTTGAAATGCAGGAAAGGTGTTGGTTTTAAGTTTCCTTGAAATTTTAATTTTTCCCCATTTTGTCATTTTTTGTGAACAACATACCTGTCAGGCAAACACAGTCAACACTGAATGTTTGAAAGCAGCCTTTCTACATGCTGAATCCCCTTATTTTATGTGGTCTAAAACAAACTAAATGGAAGTATATCCAAACTTTAGTGGTAAATATAACCCTTAGCAGTAAACTGCAAAAATCATGCTCGTTTAGTATGCCATTTCAGCAGCAGGTTGCAAAAACCTACATAATGCAGAATTAAAATAGATTGAAAGCAGATACCTATAAAGTACTGAAATACTGCTAGTGTGAATGTTTCTGATCAATTTATACTCATTTAGCTAACTTTTTAGCACTTTTTCAGCAGGCCAGGATTTTGAAATTTTTCCAGAAGTGCCCGAGCTAGGGTTAGGGTTAGGGTTTGACAGCACCTAGACATATTCTAATGCATTTTTTGTGCATTAGGATGCATTTGAAATGCAGGAAAGGTGTTGGTTTTAAGTTTCCTTGAAATTTTAATTTTTCCCCATTTTGTCATTTTTTGTGAACAACACACCTGTCAGGCAAACACAGTCAACACTGAATGTTTTGAAAACAGCCTTTCTACATGCTGAATCCCCTTATTTTATGTGGTCTAAAACAAACTAAATGGAAGTATATCCAAACTTTAGTGGTAAATATAACCCTTAGCAGTAAACTGCAAAAATCATGCTCATTTAGTATGCCATTTCAGCAGCAGGTTGCAACAACCTACATAATGCAGAATTAAAATAGATTGAAAGCAGATACCTATAAAGTACTGAAATACTGCTAGTGTGAATGTTTCTGATCAATTTGTACTCATTTAGCTAACTTTTTAGCACTTTTTCAGCAGGCCAGGATTTTGAAATTTTTCCAGAAGTGCCCGAGCTAGGGTTAGGGTTAAGGTTTGACAGCACCTAGACATATTCTAATGCATTTTTTTGTGCATTAGGATGCATTTGAAATGCAGGAAAGGAGTTGGTTTTAAGTTTCCTTGAAATTTTAATTTTTCCCCATTTTGTCATTTTTTGTGAACAACACACCTGTCAGGAAAACACAGTCAACGCTGAATGTTTTGAAAACAGCCTTCCTACATGCTGAATCCCCTTATTTTATGTGGTCTAAAACAAACTAAATGGAAGTATATCCAAACTTTAGTGGTAAATATAACCCTTAGCAGTAAACTGCAAAAATCATGCTCATTTAGTATGCCATTTCAGCAGCAGGTTGCAACAACCTACATAATGCAGAATTAAAATAGATTTAAAGCAGATACCTATAAAGTACTGAAATACTGCTAGTGTGAATGTTTCTGATCAATTTGTACTCATTTAGGTAACTTTTGTAGCACTTTTTCAGCAGGCCAGGATTTTGAAATATTTCCAGAAGTGCCCGAGCTAGGGTTAGGGTTAGGGTTTGACAGCACGTAGACATATTCTGATTAATTTTTTGTGCATTAGGATGCATATGAAATGCAGGAAAGGTGTTGGTTTTAAGTTTCCTTGAAATTTTAATTTTTCCCCATTTTGTCATTTTTTGTGAACAACACACCTGTCAGGCAAACACAGTCAACACTGAATGTGTTGAAAACAGCCTTTCTACATGCTGAATCCCCTTATTTTATGTGGTCTAAAACAAACTAAATGGAAGTATATCCAAACTTTAGTGGTAAATATAACCCTTAGCAGTAAACTGCAAAAATCATGCTCATTTAGTATGCCATTTCAGCAGCAGGTTGCAAAAACCTACATAATGCAGAATTAAAATAGATTGAAAGGAGATACCTATAAAGTACTGAAATACTGCTAGTTTGAATGTTTCTGATCAATTTGTACTCATTTAGCTAACTTTTGTAGCACTTTTTCAGCAGGCCAGGATTTTGAAATTTTTCCAGAAGTGCCCGAGCTAGGGTTAGGGTTAGGATTTGACAGCACCTAGACATATTCTGATTCATTTTTTGTGCATTAGGATGCATATGAAATGCAGGAAAGGTGTTGGTTTTAAGTTTCCTTGAAATTTTAATTTTTCCCCATTTTGTCATTTTTTGTGAACAACACACCTGTCAGGCAAACACAGTCAACACTGAATGTGTTGAAAACAGCCTTTCTACATGCTGAATCCCCTTATTTTATGTGGTCTAAAACAAACTAAATGGAAGTATATCCAAACTTTAGTGGTAAATATAACCCTTAGCAGTAAACGGCAAAAATCATGCTCATTTAGTATGCCATTTCAGCAGCAGGTTGCAAAAACCTACATAATGCAGAATTAAAATAGATTTAAAGCAGATACCGATAACGTACTGAAATACTGCTAGTTTGAATGTTTCTGATCAATTTGTACTCATTTAGCTAACTTTTGTAGCACTTTTTCAGCAGGCCAGGATTTTGAAATTTTTCCAGAAGTGCCCGAGCTAGGGTTAGGGTTAGGGTTTGACAGCACCTAGACATATTCTAATGCATTTTATGTGCATTAGGATGCATTTGAAATGCAGGAAAGGTGTTGGTTTTAAGTTTCCTTGAAAATTGAATTTTTCCCTATTTTGTCATTTTTTGTGATCAACACACCTGTCAGGCAAACACAGTCAACACTGAATGTTTTGAAAACAATCTTCCTACATGCTGAATCCCCTTATTTTATGTGGTCTAAAACAAACTAAATAGAAGTACTGTATATCCAAACTTTAGTGGTAAATATAACCCTTAGCAGTAAACTGCAAAAATCATGCTCATTTAGTATGCCATTTCAGCAGCAGGTTGCAACAACCTACATAATGCAGAATTAAAATAGATTGAAAGCAGATACCTATAAAGTACTGAAATACTGCTAGTGTGAATGTTTCTGATCAATTTGTACTCATTTAGCTAACTTTTTAGCACTTTTTCAGCAGGCCAGGATTTTGAAATTTTTCCAGAAGTGCCCGAGCTAGGGTTAGGGTTAGGGTTTGACAGCACCTAGACATATTCTAATGCATTTTTTTGTGCATTAGGATGCATTTGAAATGCAGGAAAGGTGTTGGTTTTAAGTTTCCTTGAAATTTTAATTTTTCCCCATTTTGTCATTTTTTGTGAACAACATACCTGTCAGGCAAACACAGTCAACACTGAATGTTTTGAAAGCAGCCTTTCTACATGCTGAATCCCCTTATTTTATGTGGTCTAAAACAAACTAAATGGAAGTATATCCAAACTTTAGTGGTAAATATAACCCTTAGCAGTAAACGGCAAAAATCATGCTCATTTAGTATGCCATTTCAGCAGCAGGTTGCAAAAACCTACATAATGCAGAATTAAAATAGATTTAAAGCAGATACCTATAACGTACTGAAATACTGCTAGTTTGAATGTTTCTGATCAATTTGTACTCATTTAGGTAACTTTTGTAGCACTTTTTCAGCAGGCCAGGATTTTGAAATTTTTCCAGAAGTGCCCGAGCTAGGATTAGGGTTAGGGTTTGACAGCACCTAGACATATTCTGATGCATTTTATGTGCATTAGGATGCATTTGAAATGCAGGAAATGTGTTGGTTTTAAGTTTCCTTGAAAATTGAATTTTTCCCTATTTTGTCATTTTTTGTGATCAACACACCTGTCAGGCAAACACAGTCAACACTGAATGTTTTGAAAACAGCCTTCCTACATGCTGAATCCCCTTATTTTATGTGGTCTAAAACAAACTAAATAGAAGTACTGTATATCCAAACTTTAGTGGTAAATATAACCCTTAGCAGTAAACTGCAAAAATCATGCTCATTTAGTATGCCATTTCAGCAGCAGGTTGCAACAACCTACATAATGCAGAATTAAAATAGATTGAAAGCAGATACCTATAAAGTACTGAAATACTGCTAGTGTGAATGTTTCTGATCAATTTGTACTCATTTAGCTAACTTTTTAGCACTTTTTCAGCAGGCCAGGATTTTGAAATTTTTCCAGAAGTGCCCGAGCTAGGGTTAGGGTTAGGGTTTGACAGCACCTAGACATATTCTAATGCATTTTTTTGTGCATTAGGATGCATTTGAAATGCAGGAAAGGTGTTGGTTTTAAGTTTCCTTGAAATTTTAATTTTTCCCCATTTTGTCATTTTTTGTGAACAACACACCTGTCAGGCAAACAGGTGTGTGTGAATGTTTTGAAAACAGCCTTTCTACATGCTGAATCCCCTTATTTTATGTGGTCTAAAACAAACTAAATGGAAGTATATCCAAACTTTAGTGGTAAATATAACCCTTAGCAGTAAACGGCAAAAATCATGCTCATTTAGTATGCCATTTCAGCAGCAGGTTGCAAAAACCTACATAATGCAGAATTAAAATAGATTTAAAGCAGATACCTATAACGTACTGAAATACTGCTAGTTTGAATGTTTCTGATCAATTTGTACTCATTTAGCTAACTTTTGTAGCACTTTTTCAGCAGGCCAGGATTTTGAAATTTTTCCAGAAGTGCCCGAGCTAGGAATAGGGTTAGGGTTTGACAGCACCTAGACATATTCTGATGCATTTTTTGTGCATTAGGATGCATTTGAAATGCAGGAAAGGTGTTGGTTTTAAGTTTCCTTGAAAATTGAATTTTTCCCTATTTTGTCATTTTTTGTGAACAACACACCTGTCAGGCAAACACAGTCAACACTGAATGTTTTGAAAACAGCCTTCCTACATGCTGAATCCCCTTATTTTATGTGGTCTAAAACAAACTAAATAGAAGTACTGTATATCCAAACTTTAGTGGTAAATATAACCCTTAGCAGTAAACTGCAAAAATCATGCTCATTTAGTATGCCATTTCAGCAGCAGGTTGCAACAACCTACATAATGCAGAATTAAAATAGATTGAAAGCAGATACCTATAAAGTACTGAAATACTGCTAGTGTGAATGTTTCTGATCAATTTGTACTCATTTAGCTAACTTTTTAGCACTTTTTCAGCAGGCCAGGATTTTGAAATTTTTCCAGAAGTGCCCGAGCTAGGGTTAGGGTTAGGGTTTGACAGCACCTAGACATATTCTAATGCATTTTTTTGTGCATTAGGATGCATTTGAAATGCAGGAAAGGTGTTGGTTTTAAGTTTCCTTTAAATTTTAATTTTTCCCCATTTTGTCATTTTTTGTGAACAACACACCTGTCAGGCAAACACAGTCAACACTGAATGTGTTGAAAACAGCCTTTCTACATGCTGAATCCCCTTATTTTATGTGGTCTAAAACAAACTAAATGGAAGTATATCCAAACTTTAGTGGTAAATATAACCCTTAGCAGTAAACGGCAAAAATCATGCTCATTTAGTATGCCATTTCAGCAGCAGGTTGCAACAACCTACATAATGCAGAATTAAAATAGATTGAAAGCAGATACCTATAAAGTACTGAAATACTGCTAATTTGAATGTTTCTGATCAATTTGTACTCATTTAGCTAACTTTTGTAGCACGTTTTCAGCAGACCAGGATTTTGAAATTTTTCCAGAAGTGCCCGAGCTAGGGTTAGGGTTAGGGTTTGACAGCACCTAGACATATTCTAATGCATTTTTTGTGCATTAGGATGCATTTGAAATGTAGGAAAGGTGTTGGTTTTAAGTTTCCTTAAAATTTTAATTTTTCCCCATTTTGTCATTTTTTGTGAACAACACACCTGTCAGGCAAACACAGTCAACACTGAATGTTTTGAAAACAGCCTTTCTACATGCTGAATCCCCTTATTTTATGTGGTCTAAAACAAACTAAATGGAAGTATATCCAAACTTTAGTGGTAAATATAACCCTTAGCAGTAAACTGCAAAAATCATGCTCATTTAGTATGCCATTTCAGCAGCAGGTTGCAAAAACCTACATAATGCAGAATTAAAATAGATTGAAAGCAGATACCTATAAAGTACTGAAATACTGCTAGTGTGAATGTTTCTGATCAATTTGTACTAATTTAGCTAACTTTTTAGCACTTTTTAAGCAGGCCAGGATATTGAAATTTTTCCAGAAGTGCCCGAGCTAGGGTTAGGGTTAGGGTTTGACAGCACCTAGACATATTCTAATGCATTTTTTGTGCATTAGGATGCATTTGAAATGCAGGAAAGGTGTTGGTTTTAAGTTTCCTTGAAATTTTAATTTTTCCCCATTTTGTCATTTTTTGTGAACAACACACCTGTCAGGCAAACACAGTCAACACTGAATGTTTTGAAAACAGCCTTTCTACATGCTGAATCCCCTTATTTTATGTGGTCTAAAACAAACTAAATAGAAGTACTGTATATCCAAACTTTAGTGGTAAATATAACCCTTAGCAGTAAACTGCAAAAATCATGCTCATTTAGTATGCCATTTCAGCAGCAGGTTGCAACAACCTACATAATGCAGAATTAAAATAGATTGAAAGCAGATACCTATAAAGTACTGAAATACTGCTAGTGTGAATGTTTCTGATCAATTTGTACTCATTTAGCTAACTTTTTAGCACTTTTTCAGCAGGCCAGGATTTTGAAATTTTTCCAGAAGTGCCCGAGCTAGGGTTAGGGTTAGGGTTTGACAGCACCTAGACATATTCTAATGCATTTTTTTGTGCATTAGGATGCATTTGAAATGCAGGAAAGGTGTTGGTTTTAAGTTTCCTTGAAATTTTAATTTTTCCCCATTTTGTCATTTTTTGTGAACAACATACCTGTCAGGCAAACACAGTCAACACTGAATGTTTTGAAAGCAGCCTTTCTACATGCTGAATCCCCTTATTTTATGTGGTCTAAAACAAACTAAATGGAAGTATATCCAAACTTTAGTGGTAAATATAACCCTTAGCAGTAAACGGCAAAAATCATGCTCATTTAGTATGCCATTTCAGCAGCAGGTTGCAAAAACCTACATAATGCAGAATTCAAATAGATTTAAAGCAGATACCGATAACGTACTGAAATACTGCTAGTTTGAATGTTTCTGATCAATTTGTACTCATTTATAACTTTTGTAGCACTTTTTCAGCAGGCCAGGATTTTGAAATTTTTCCAGAAGTGCCCGAGCTAGGGTTAGGGTTAGGGTTTGACAGCATCTAGACATATTCTGATGCATTTTATGTGCATTAGGATGCATATGAAATGCAGGAAAGGTGTTGGTTTTAAGTTTCCTTGAAATTTTAATTTTTCCCCATTTTGTCATTTTTTGTGAACAACACACCTGTCAGGCAAACACAGTCAACACTGAATGTTTTGAAAACAGCCTTCCTACATGCTGAATCCCCTTATTTTATGTGGTCTAAAACAAACTAAATAGAAGTACTGTATATCCAAACTTTAGTGGTAAATATAACCCTTAGCAGTAAACTGCAAAAATCATGCTCATTTAGTATGCCATTTCAGCAGCAGGTTGCAACAACCTACATAATGCAGAATTAAAATAGATTGAAAGCAGATACCTATAAAGTACTGAAATACTGCTAGTGTGAATGTTTCTGATCAATTTGTACTCATTTAGCTAACTTTTTAGCACTTTTTCAGCAGGCCAGGATTTTGAAATTTTTCCAGAAGTGCCCGAGCTAGGGTTAGGGTTAGGGTTTGACAGCACCTAGACATATTCTGATGCATTTTTTGTGCATTAGGATGCATTTGAAATGCAGGAAAGGTGTTGTTTTTAAGTTTCCTTGAAAATTGAATTTTTCCCTATTTTGTCATTTTTTAAGATCAACACACCTGTCAGGCAAACACAGTCAACACTGAATGTTTTGAAAACAGCCTTCCTACATGCTGAATCCCCTTATTTTATGTGGTCTAAAACAAACTAAATAGAAGTACTGTATATCCAAACTTTAGTGGTAAATATAACCCTTAGCAGTAAACGGCAAAAATCATGCTCATTTAGTATGCCATTTCAGCAGCAGGTTGCAACAACCTACATAATGCAGAATTAAAATAGATTGAAAGCAGATACCTATAAAGTACTGAAATACTGCTAGTGTGAATGTTTCTAATCAATTTGTACTCATTTAGCTAACTTTTTAGCACTTTTTCAGCAGGCCAGGATTTTGAAATTTTTCCAGAAGTGCCCGAGCTAGGGTTAGGGTTAGGGTTTGACAGCACCTAGACATATTCTAATGCATTTTTTTGTGCATTAGGATGCATTTGAAATGCAGGAAAGGTGTTGGTTTTAAGTTTCCTTGAAATTTTAATTTTTCCCCATTTTGTCATTTTTTGTGAACAACACACCTGTCAGGCAAACAGGTGTGTGTGAATGTTTTGAAAACAGCCTTTCTACATGCTGAATCCCCTTATTTTATGTGGTCTAAAACAAACTAAATGGAAGTATATCCAAACTTTAGTGGTAAATATAACCCTTAGCAGTAAACGGCAAAAATCATGCTCATTTAGTATGCCATTTCAGCAGCAGGTTGCAAAAACCTACATAATGCAGAATTAAAATAGATTTAAAGCAGATACCTATAACGTACTGAAATACTGCTAGTTTGAATGTTTCTGATCAATTTGTACTCATTTAGCTAACTTTTGTAGCACTTTTTCAGCAGGCCAGGATTTTGAAATTTTTCCAGAAGTGCCCGAGCTAGGAATAGGGTTAGGGTTTGACAGCACCTAGACATATTCTGATGCATTTTTTGTGCATTAGGATGCATTTGAAATGCAGGAAAGGTGTTGGTTTTAAGTTTCCTTGAAAATTGAATTTTTCCCTATTTTGTCATTTTTTGTGAACAACACACCTGTCAGGCAAACACAGTCAACACTGAATGTTTTGAAAACAGCCTTCCTACATGCTGAATCCCCTTATTTTATGTGGTCTAAAACAAACTAAATAGAAGTACTGTATATCCAAACTTTAGTGGTAAATATAACCCTTAGCAGTAAACTGCAAAAATCATGCTCATTTAGTATGCCATTTCAGCAGCAGGTTGCAACAACCTACATAATGCAGAATTAAAATAGATTGAAAGCAGATACCTATAAAGTACTGAAATACTGCTAGTGTGAATGTTTCTGATCAATTTGTACTCATTTAGCTAACTTTTTAGCACTTTTTCAGCAGGCCAGGATTTTGAAATTTTTCCAGAAGTGCCCGAGCTAGGGTTAGGGTTAGGGTTTGACAGCACCTAGACATATTCTAATGCATTTTTTTGTGCATTAGGATGCATTTGAAATGCAGGAAAGGTGTTGGTTTTAAGTTTCTTTGAAATTTTAATTTTTCCCCATTTTGTCATTTTTTGTGAACAACACACCTGTCAGGCAAACACAGTCAACGCTGAATGTTTTGAAAACAGCCTTCCTACATGCTGAATCCCCTTATTTTATGTGGTCTAAAACAAACTAAATGGAAGTATATCCAAACTTTAGTGGTAAATATAACCCTTAGCAGTAAACTGCAAAAATCATGCTCATTTAGTATGCCATTTCAGCAGCAGGTTGCAACAACCTACATAATGCAGAATTAAAATAGATTTAAAGCAGATACCTATAAAGTACTGAAATACTGCTAGTGTGAATGTTTCTGATCAATTTGTACTCATTTAGGTAACTTTTGTAGCACTTTTTCAGCAGGCCAGGATTTTGAAATATTTCCAGAAGTGCCCGAGCTAGGGTTAGGGTTAGGGTTTGACAGCACCTAGACATATTCTAATGCATTTTTTGTGCATTAGGATGCATTTGAAATGTAGGAAAGGTGTTGGTTTTAAGTTTCCTTGAAATTTTAATTTTTCCCCATTTTGTCATTTTTTGTGAACAACACACCTGTCAGGCAAACACAGTCAACACTGAATGTGTTGAAAACAGCCTTTCTACATGCTGAATCCCCTTATTTTATGTGGTCTAAAACAAACTAAATGGAAGTATATCCAAACTTTAGTGGTAAATATAACCCTTAGCAGTAAACGGCAAAAATCATGCTCATTTAGTATGCCATTTCAGCAGCAGGTTGCAACAACCTACATAATGCAGAATTAAAATAGATTGAAAGCAGATACCTATAAAGTACTGAAATACTGCTAGTGTGAATGTTTCTGATCAATTTGTACTCATTTAGCTAACTTTTTAGCACTTTTTAAGCAGGCCAGGATATTGAAATTTTTCCAGAAGTGCCCGAGCTAGGGTTAGGGTTAGGGTTTGACAGCACCTAGACATATTCTAATGCATTTTTTGTGCATTAGGATGCATTTGAAATGCAGGAAAGGTGTTGGTTTTAAGTTTCCTTGAAATTTTAATTTTTCCCCATTTTGTCATTTTTTGTGAACAACACACCTGTCAGGCAAACACAGTCAACACTGAATGTTTTGAAAACAGCCTTTCTACATGCTGAATCCCCTTATTTTATGTGGTCTAAAACAAACTAAATAGAAGTACTGTATATCCAAACTTTAGTGGTAAATATAACCCTTAGCAGTAAACTGCAAAAATCATGCTCATTTAGTATGCCATTTCAGCAGCAGGTTGCAACAACCTACATAATGCAGAATTAAAATAGATTGAAAGCAGATACCTATAAAGTACTGAAATACTGCTAGTGTGAATGTTTCTGATCAATTTGTACTCATTTAGCTAACTTTTTAGCACTTTTTCAGCAGGCCAGGATTTTGAAATTTTTCCAGAAGTGCCCGAGCTAGGGTTAGGGTTAGAGTTTGACAGCACCTAGACATATTCTGATGCATTTTTTGTGCATTAGGATGCATATGAAATGCAGGAAAGGTGTTGGTTTTAAGTTTCCTTGAAAATTGAATTTTTCCCTATTTTGTCATTTTTTGTGATCAACACACCTGTCAGGCAAACACAGTCAACACTGAATGTTTTGAAAACAGCCTTCCTACATGCTGAATCCCCTTATTTTATGTGGTCTAAAACAAACTAAATAGAAGTACTGTATATCAAAACTTTAGTGGTAAATATAACCCTTAGCAGTAAACTGCAAAAATCATGCTCATTTAGTATGCCATTTCAGCAGCAGGTTGCAACAACCTACATAATGCAGAATTAAAATAGATTGAAAGCAGATACCTATAAAGTACTGAAAAACTGCTAGTGTGAATCTTTCTGATCAATTTGTACTCATTTAGCTAACTTTTTAGCACTTTTTCATCAGGCCAGGATTTTGAAATTTTTCCAGAAGTGCCCGAGCTAGGGTTAGGGTTAGGGTTTGACAGCACCTAGACATATTCTAATGCATTTTTTTGTGCATTAGGATGCATTTGAAATGCAGGAAAGGTGTTGGTTTTAAGTTTCCTTGAAATTTTAATTTTTCCCCATTTTGTCATTTTTTGTGAACAACACACCTGTCAGGCAAACACAGTCAACGCTGAATGTTTTGAAAACAGACTTCCTACATGCTGAATCCCCTTATTTTATGTGGTCTAAAACAAACTAAATGGAAGTATATCCAAACTTTAGTGGTAAATATAACCCTTAGCAGTAAACTGCAAAAATCATGCTCATTTAGTATGCCATTTCAGCAGCAGGTTGCAACAACCTACATAATGCAGAATTAAAATAGATTTAAAGCAGATACCTATAAAGTACTGAAATACTGCTAGTGTGAATGTTTCTGATCAATTTGTACTAATTTAGGTAACTTTTGTAGCACTTTTTCAGCAGGCCAGGATTTTGAAATATTTCCAGAAGTGCCCGAGCTAGGGTTAGGGTTAGGGTTTGACAGCACCTAGACATATTCTGATTCATTTTTTGTGCATTAGGATGCATATGAAATGCAGGAAAGGTGTTGGTTTTAAGTTTCCTTGAAATTTTAATTTTTCCCCATTTTGTCATTTTTTGTGAACAACACACCTGTCAGGCAAACACAGTCAACACTGAATGTGTTGAAAAAAGCCTTTCTACATGCTGAACCCCTTATTTTATGTGGTCTAAAACAAACTAAATGGAAGTATATCCAAACTTTAGTGGTAAATATAACCCTTAGCAGTAAACGGCAAAAATCATGCTCATTTAGTATGCCATTTCAGCAGCAGGTTGCAAAAACCTACATAATGCAGAATTAAAATAGATTTAAAGCAGATACCTATAAAGTACTGAAATACTGCTAGTGTGAATGTTTCTGATCAATTTGTACTCATTTAGGTAACTTTTGTAGCACTTTTTCAGCAGGCCAGGATTTTGAAATATTTCCAGAAGTGCCCGAGCTAGGGTTAGGGTTAGGGTTTGACAGCACCTAGACATATTCTAATGCATTTTTTTGTGCATTAGGATGCATTTGAAATGCAGGAAAGGTGTTGGTTTTAAGTTTCCTTGAAATTTTAATTTTTCCCCATTTTGTCATTTTTTGTGAACAACACACCTGTCAGGCAAACACAGTCAACACTGAATGTTTTGAAAACAGCCTTCCTACATGCTGAATCCCCTTATTTTATGTGGTCTAAAACAAACTAAATAGAAGTACTGTATATCCAAACTTTAGTGGTAAATATAACCCTTAGCAGTAAACTGCAAAAATCATGCTCATTTAGTATGCCATTTCAGCAGCAGGTTGCAACAACCTACATAATGCAGAATTAAAATAGATTGAAAGCAGATACCTATAAAGTACTGAAATACTGTTAGTGTGAATGTTTCTGATCAATTTGTACTCATTTAGCTAACTTTTTAGCACTTTTTCATCAGGCCAGGATTTTGAAATTTTTCCAGAAGTGCCCGAGCTAGGGTTAGGGTTAGGGTTTGACAGCACCTAGACATATTCTGATGCATTTTTTGTGCATTAGGATGCATTTGAAATGCAGCAAAGGTGTTGGTTTTAAGTTTCCTTGAAAATTGAATTTTTCCCTATTTTGTCATTTTTTGTGAACAACACACCTGTCAGGCAAACACAGTCAACACTGAATGTTTTGAAAACAGCCTTCCTACATGCTGAATCCCCTTATTTTATGTGGTCTAAAACAAACTAAATAGAAGTACTGTATATCCAAACTTTAGTGGTAAATATAACCCTTAGCAGTAAACTGCAAAAATCATGCTCATTTAGTATGCCATTTCAGCAGCAGGTTGCAACAACCTACATAATGCAGAATTAAAATAGATTGAAAGCAGATACCTATAAAGTACTGAAATACTGCTAGTGTGAATGTTTCTGATCAATTTGTACTCATTTAGCTAACTTTTTAGCACTTTTTCAGCAGGCCAGGATTTTGAAATTTTTCCAGAAGTGCCCGAGCTAGGGTTAGGGTTAGGGTTTGACAGCACCTAGACATATTCTAATGCATTTTTTTGTGCATTAGGATGCATTTGAAATGCAGGAAAGGTGTTGGTTTTAAGTTTCCTTGAAATTTTAATTTTTCCCCATTTTGTCATTTTTTGTGAACAACACACCTGTCAGGCAAACACAGTCAACGCTGAATGTTTTGAAAACAGCCTTCCTACATGCTGAATCCCCTTATTTTATGTGGTCTAAAACAAACTAAATGGAAGTATATCCAAACTTTAGTGGTAAATATAACCCTTAGCAGTAAACTGCAAAAATCATGCTCATTTAGTATGCCATTTCAACAGCAGGTTGCAACAACCTACATAATGCAGAATTAAAATAGATTGAAAGCAGATACCTATAAAGTACTGAAATACTGCTAGTGTGAATGTTTCTGATCAATTTGTACTCATTTAGCTAACTTTTTAGCACTTTTTCAGCAGGCCAGGATTTTGAAATTTTTCCAGAAGTGCCCGAGCTAGGGTTAGGGTTAAGGTTTGACAGCACCTAGACATATTCTAATGCATTTTTTTGTGCATTAGGATGCATTTGAAATGCAGGAAAGGTGTTGGTTTTAAGTTTCCTTGAAATTTTAATTTTTCCCCATTTTGTCATTTTTTGTGAACAACACACCTGTCAGGCAAACACAGTCAACGCTGAATGTTTTGAAAACAGCCTTCCTACATGCTGAATCCCCTTATTTTATGTGGTCTAAAACAAACTAAATGGAAGTATATCCAAACTTTAGTGGTAAATATAACCCTTAGCAGTAAACTGCAAAAATCATGCTCATTTAGTATGCCATTTCAGCAGCAGGTTGCAACAACCTACATAATGCAGAATTAAAATAGATTTAAAGCAGATACCTATAAAGTACTGAAATACTGCTAGTGTGAATGTTTCTGATCAATTTGTACTCATTTAGGTAACTTTTGTAGCACTTTTTCAGCAGGCCAGGATTTTGAAATATTTCCAGAAGTGCCCGAGCTAGGGTTAGGGTTAGGGTTTGACAGCACCTAGACATATTCTGATTCATTTTTTGTGCATTAGGATGCATATGAAATGCAGGAAAGGTGTTGGTTTTAAGTTTCCTTGAAATTTTAATTTTTCCCCATTTTGTCATTTTTTGTGAACAACACACCTGTCAGGCAAACACAGTCAACACTGAATGTGTTGAAAACAGCCTTTCTACATGCTGAACCCCTTATTTTATGTGGTCTAAAACAAACTAAATGGAAGTATATCCAAACTTTAGTGGTAAATATAACCCTTAGCAGTAAACGGCAAAAATCATGCTCATTTAGTATGCCATTTCAGCAGCAGGTTGCAAAAACCTACATAATGCAGAATTAAAATAGATTTAAAGCAGATACCTATAAAGTACTGAAATACTGCTAGTGTGAATGTTTCTGATCAATTTGTACTCATTTAGGTAACTTTTGTAGCACTTTTTCAGCAGGCCAGGATTTTGAAATATTTCCAGAAGTGCCCGAGCTAGGGTTAGGGTTAGGGTTTGACAGCACCTAGACATATTCTAATGCATTTTTTTGTGCATTAGGATGCATTTGAAATGCAGGAAAGGTGTTGGTTTTAAGTTTCCTTGAAATTTTAATTTTTCCCCATTTTGTCATTTTTTGTGAACAACACACCTGTCAGGCAAACACAGTCAACGCTGAATGTTTTGAAAACAGCCTTCCTACATGCTGAATCCCCTTATTTTATGTGGTCTAAAACAAACTAAATGGAAGTATATCCAAACTTTAGTGGTAAATATAACCCTTAGCAGTAAACTGCAAAAATCATGCTCATTTAGTATGCCATTTCAGCAGCAGGTTGCAACAACCTACATAATGCAGAATTAAAATAGATTGAAAGCAGATACCTATAAAGTACTGAAATACTGCTAGTGTGAATGTTTCTGATCAATTTGTACTCATTTAGCTAACTTTTTAGCACTTTTTCATCAGGCCAGGATTTTGAAATTTTTCCAGAAGTGCCCGAGCTAGGGTTAGGGTTAGGGTTTGACAGCACCTAGACATATTCTAATGCATTTTTTTGTGCATTAGGATGCATTTGAAATGCAGGAAAGGTGTTGGTTTTAAGTTTCCTTGAAATTTTAATTTTTCCCCATTTTGTCATTTTTTGTGAACAACACACCTGTCAGGCAAACACAGTCAACGCTGAATGTTTTGAAAACAGCCTTCCTACATGCTGAATCCCCTTATTTTATGTGGTCTAAAACAAACTAAATGGAAGTATATCCAAACTTTAGTGGTAAATATAACCCTTAGCAGTAAACTGCAAAAATCATGCTCATTTAGTATGCCATTTCAGCAGCAGGTTGCAACAACCTACATAATGCAGAATTAAAATAGATTTAAAGCAGATACCTATAAAGTACTGAAATACTGCTAGTGTGAATGTTTCTGATCAATTTGTACTCATTTAGGTAACTTTTGTAGCACTTTTTCAGCAGGCCAGGATTTTGAAATATTTCCAGAAGTGCCCGAGCTAGGGTTAGGGTTAGGGTTTGACAGCACCTAGACATATTCTGATTCATTTTTTGTGCATTAGGATGCATATGAAATGCAGGAAAGGTGTTGGTTTTAAGTTTCCTTGAAATTTTAATTTTTCCCCATTTTGTCATTTTTTGTGAACAACACACCTGTCAGGCAAACACAGTCAACACTGAATGTGTTGAAAACAGCCTTTCTACATGCTGAATCCCCTTATTTTATGTGGTCTAAAACAAACTAAATGGAAGTATATCCAAACTTTAGTGGTAAATATAACCCTTAGCAGTAAACGGCAAAAATCATGCTCATTTAGTATGCCATTTCAGCAGCAGGTTGCAAAAACCTACATAATGCAGAATTAAAATAGATTTAAAGCAGATACCTATAACGTACTGAAATACTGCTAGTTTGAATGTTTCTGATCAATTTGTACTCATTTAGCTAACTTTTGTAGCACTTTTTCAGCAGGCCAGGATTTTGAAATTTTTCCAGAAGTGCCCGAGCTAGGGTTAGGGTTAGGGTTTGACAGCACCTAGACATATTCTGATGCATTTTTTGTGCATTAGGATGCATTTGAAATGCAGGAAAGGTGTTGGTTTTAAGTTTCCTTGAAAATTGAATTTTTCCCTATTTTGTCATTTTTTGTGAACAACACACCTGTCAGGCAAACACAGTCAACACTGAATGTTTTGAAAACAGCCTTTCTACATGCTGAATCCCCTTATTTTATGTGGTCTAAAACAAACTAAATAGAAGTACTGTATATCCAAACTTTAGTGGTAAATATAACCCTTAGCAGTAAACTGCAAAAATCATGCTCATTTAGTATGCCATTTCAGCAGCAGGTTGCAACAACCTACATAATGCAGAATTAAAATAGATTGAAAGCAGATACCTATAAAGTACTGAAATACTGCTAATTTGAATGTTTCTGATCAATTTGTACTCATTTAGCTAACTTTTGTAGCACGTTTTCAGCAGACCAGGATTTTGAAATTTTTCCAGAAGTGCCCGAGCTAGGGTTAGGGTTAGGGTTTGACAGCACCTAGACATATTCTAATGCATTTTTTGTGCATTAGGATGCATTTGAAATGTAGGAAAGGTGTTGGTTTTAAGTTTCCTTAAAATTTTAATTTTTCCCCATTTTGTCATTTTTTGTGAACAACACACCTGTCAGGCAAACACAGTCAACACTGAATGTTTTGAAAACAGCCTTTCTACATGCTGAATCCCCTTATTTTATGTGGTCTAAAACAAACTAAATGGAAGTATATCCAAACTTTAGTGGTAAATATAACCCTTAGCAGTAAACTGCAAAAATCATGCTCATTTAGTATGCCATTTCAGCAGCAGGTTGCAAAAACCTACATAATGCAGAATTAAAATAGATTGAAAGCAGATACCTATAAAGTACTGAAATACTGCTAGTGTGAATGTTTCTGATCAATTTGTACTAATTTAGCTAACTTTTTAGCACTTTTTAAGCAGGCCAGGATTTTGAAATTTTTCCAGAAGTGCCCGAGCTAGGGTTAGGGTTAGGGTTTGACAGCACCTAGACATATTCTAATGCATTTTTTGTGCATTAGGATGCATTTGAAATGCAGGAAAGGTGTTGGTTTTAAGTTTCCTTGAAATTTTAATTTTTCCCCATTTTGTCATTTTTTGTGAACAACACACCTGTCAGGCAAACACAGTCAACACTGAATGTTTTGAAAACAGCCTTTCTACATGCTGAATCCCCTTATTTTATGTGGTCTAAAACAAACTAAATAGAAGTACTGTATATCCAAACTTTAGTGGTAAATATAACCCTTAGCAGTAAACTGCAAAAATCATGCTCATTTAGTATGCCATTTCAGCAGCAGGTTGCAACAACCTACATAATGCAGAATTAAAATAGATTGAAAGTAGATACCTATAGAGTACTGAAATACTGCTAGTGTGAATGTTTCTGATCAATTTGTACTCATTTAGCTAACTTTTTAGCACTTTTTCAGCAGGCCAGGATTTTGAATTTTTTCCAGTAGTGCCCGAGCTAGGGTTAGGGTTAGGGTTTGACAGCACCTAGACATATTCTAATGCATTTTTTTGTGCATTAGGATGCATTTGAAATGCAGGAAAGGTGTTGGTTTTAAGTTTCCTTGAAATTTTAATTTTTCCCCATTTTGTCATTTTTTGTGAACAACACACCTGTCAGGCAAACACAGTCAACGCTGAATGTTTTGAAAACAGCCTTCCTACATGCTGAATCCCCTTATTTTATGTGGTCTAAAACAAACTAAATGGAAGTATATCCAAACTTTAGTGGTAAATATAACCCTTAGCAGTAAACTGCAAAAATCATGCTCATTTAGTATGCCATTTCAGCAGCAGGTTGCATCAACCTACATAATGCAGAATTAAAATAGATTTAAAGCAGATACCTATAACGTACTGAAATACTGCTAGTTTGAATGTTTCTGATCAATTTGTACTCATTTAGCTAACTTTTGTAGCACTTTTTCAGCAGGCCAGGATTTTGAAATTTTTCCAGAAGTGCCCGAGCTAGGGTTAGGGTTAGGGTTTGACAGCACCTAGACATATTCTGATGCATTTTTTGTGCATTAGGATGCATTTGAAATGCAGGAAAGGTGTTGGTTTTAAGTTTCCTTGAAAATTGAATTTTTCCCTATTTTGTCATTTTTTGTGAACAACACACCTGTCAGGCAAACACAGTCAACACTGAATGTTTTGAAAACAGCCTTCCTACATGCTGAATCCCCTTATTTTATGTGGTCTAAAACAAACTAAATAGAAGTACTGTATATCCAAACTTTAGTGGTAAATATAACCCTTAGCAGTAAACTGCAAAAATCATGCTCATTTAGTATGCCATTTCAGCAGCAGGTTGCAACAACCTACATAATGCAGAATTAAAATAGATTGAAAGCAGATACCTATAAAGTACTGAAATACTGCTAATTTGAATGTTTCTGATCAATTTTACTCATTTAGCTAACTTTTGTAGCACTTTTTCAGCAGGCCAGGATTTTGAAATTTTTCCAGAAGTGCCCGAGCTAGGGTTAGGGTTAGGGTTTGACAGCACCTAGACATATTCTAATGCATTTTTTGTGCATTAGGATGCATTTGAAATGCAGGAAAGGTGTTGGTTTTAAGTTTCCTTGAAATTTTAATTTTTCCCCATTTTGTCATTTTTTGTGAACAACACACCTGTCAGGCAAACACAGTCAACACTGAATGTTTTGAAAATAGCCTTTCTACATGCTGAATCCCCTTATTTTATGTGGTCTAAAACAAACTAAATGGAAGTATATCCAAACTTTAGTGGTAAATATAACCCTTAGCAGTAAACTGCAAAAATCATGCTCATTTAGTATGCCATTTCAGCAGCAGGTTGCAAAAACCTACATAATGCAGAATTAAAATAGATTGAAAGCAGATACCTATAAAGTACTGAAATACTGCTAGTGTGAATGTTTCTGATCAATTTGTACTAATTTAGCTAACTTTTTAGCACTTTTTAAGCAGGCCAGGATTTTGAAATTTTTCCAAAAGTGCCCGAGCTAGGGTTAGGGTTAGGGTTTGACAGCACCTAGACATATTCTAATGCATTTTTTGTGCATTAGGATGCATTTGAAATGCAGGAAAGGTGTTGGTTTTAAGTTTCCTTGAAATTTTAATTTTTCCCCATTTTGTCATTTTTTGTGAACAACACACCTGTCAGGCAAACACAGTCAACACTGAATGTTTTGAAAGCAGCCTTTCTACATGCTGAATCCCCTTATTTTATGTGGTCTAAAACAAACTAAATGGAAGTATATCCAAACTTTAGTGGTAAATATAACCCTTAGCAGTAAACTGCAAAAATCATGCTCATTTAGTATGCCATTTCAGCAGCAGGTTGCAAAAACCTACATAATGCAGAATTAAAATAGATTGAAAGCAGATACCTATAAAGTACTGAAATACTGCTAGTTTGAATATTTCTGATCAATTTGTACTCATTTAGCTAACTTTTGTAGCACTTTTTCAGCAGGCCAGGATTTTGAAATTTTTCAAGAAGTGCCCGAGCTAGGGTTAGGGTTAGGGTTTGACAGCACCTAGACATATTCTAATGCATTTTTTGTGCATTAGGATGCATTTGAAATGCAGGAAAGGTGTTGGTTTTAAATTTCCTTGAAATTTTAATTTTTCCCCATTTTGTCATTTTTTGTGAACAACACACCTGTCAGGCAAACACAGTCAACGCTGAATGTTTTGAAAACAGCCTTCCTACATGCTGAATCCCCTTATTTTATGTGGTCTAAAACAAACTAAATGGAAGTATATCCAAACTTTAGTGGTAAATATAACCCTTAGCAGTAAACTGCAAAAATCATGCTCATTTAGTATGCCATTTCAGCAGCAGGTTGCAACAACCTACATAATGCAGAATTAAAATAGATTTAAAGCAGATACCTATAAAGTACTGAAATACTGCTAGTGTGAATGTTTCTGATCAATTTGTACTCATTTAGCTAACTTTTGTAGCACTTTTTCAGCAGGCCAGGATTTTGAAATATTTCCAGAAGTGCCCGAGCTAGGGTTAGGATTAGGGTTTGACACCACCTAGACATATTCTGATTCATTTTTTGTGCATTAGGATGCATATGAAATGCAGGAAAGGTGTTGGTTTTAAGTTTCCTTGAAATTTTAATTTTTCCCCATTTTGTCATTTTTTGTGAACAACACACCTGTCAGGCAAACACAGTCAACACTGAATGTGTTGAAAACAGCCTTTCTACATGCTGAATCCCCTTATTTTATGTGGTCTAAAACAAACTAAATGGAAGTATATCCAAACTTTAGTGGTAAATATAACCCTTAGCAGTAAACGGCAAAAATCATGCTCATTTAGTATGCCATTTCAGCAGCATGTTGCAAAAACCTACATAATGCAGAATTAAAATAGATTGAAAGCAGATACCTATAAAGTACTGAAATACTGCTAGTGTGAATGTTTCTGATCAATTTATACTAATTTAGCTAACTTCTTAGCACTTTTTAAGCAGGCCAGGATTTTGAAATTTTTCCAGAAGTGCCCGAGCTAGGGTTAGGGTTAGGGTTTGACAGCACCTAGACATATTCTAATGCATTTTTTGTGCATTAGGATGCATTTGAAATGCAGGAAAGGTGTTGGTTTTAAGTTTCCTTAAAATTTTAATTTTTCCCCATTTTGTCATTTTTTGTGAACAACACACCTGTCAGGCAAACACAGTCAACACTGAATGTTTTGAAAACAGCCTTCCTACATGCTGAATCCCCTTATTTTATGTGGTCTAAAACAAACTAAATAGAAGTACTGTATATCCAAACTTTAGTGGTAAATATAACCCTTAGCAGTAAACTGCAAAAATCATGCTCATTTAGTATGCCATTTCAGCAGCAGGTTGCAACAACCTACATAATGCAGAATTAAAATAGATTGAAAGCAGATACCTATAAAGTACTGAAATACTGCTAGTTTGAATATTTCTGATCAATTTGTACTCATTTAGCTAACTTTTGTAGCACTTTTTCAGCAGGCCAGGATTTTGAAATTTTTCAAGAAGTGCCCGAGCTAGGGTTAGGGTTAGGGTTTGACAGCACCTAGACATATTCTAATGCATTTTTTGTGCATTAGGATGCATTTGAAATGCAGGAAAGGTGTTGGTTTTAAGTTTCCTTGAAATTTTAATTTTTCCCCATTTTGTCATTTTTTGTGAACAACACACCTGTCAGGCAAACACAGTCAACGCTGAATGTTTTGAAAACAGCCTTCCTACATGCTGAATCCCCTTATTTTATGTGGTCTAAAACAAACTAAATGGAAGTATATCCAAACTTTAGTGGTAAATATAAACCTTAGCAGTAAACTGCAAAAATCATGCTCATTTAGTATGCCATTTCAGCAGCAGGTTGCAACAACCTACATAATGCAGAATTAAAATAGATTTAAAGCAGATACCTATAAAGTACTGAAATACTGCTAGTGTGAATGTTTCTGATCAATTTGTACTCATTTAGCTAACTTTTGTAGCACTTTTTCAGCAGGCCAGGATTTTGAAATATTTCCAGAAGTGCCCGAGCTAGGGTTAGGGTTAGGGTTTGACACCACCTAGACATATTCTGATTCATTTTTTGTGCATTAGGATGCATATGAAATGCAGGAAAGGTGTTGGTTTTAAGTTTCCTTGAAATTTTAATTTTTCCCCATTTTGTCATTTTTTGTGAACAACACACCTGTCAGGCAAACACAGTCAACACTGAATGTGTTGAAAACAGCCTTTCTACATGCTGAATCCCCTTATTTTATGTGGTCTAAAACAAACTAAATGGAAGTATATCCAAACTTTAGTGGTAAATATAACCCTTAGCAGTAAACGGCAAAAATCATGCTCATTTAGTATGCCATTTCAGCAGCATGTTGCAAAAACCTACATAATGCAGAATTAAAATAGATTGAAAGCAGATACCTATAAAGTACTGAAATACTGCTAGTGTGAATGTTTCTGATCAATTTATACTAATTTAGCTAACTTCTTAGCACTTTTTAAGCAGGCCAGGATTTTGAAATTTTTCCAGAAGTGCCCGAGCTAGGGTTAGGGTTAGGGTTTGACAGCACCTAGACATATTCTAATGCATTTTTTGTGCATTAGGATGCATTTGAAATGCAGGAAAGGTGTTGGTTTTAAGTTTCCTTAAAATTTTAATTTTTCCCCATTTTGTCATTTTTTGTGAACAACACACCTGTCAGGCAAACACAGTCAACACTGAATGTTTTGAAAGCAGCCTTTCTACATGCTGAATCCCCTTATTTTATGTGGTCTAAAACAAACTAAATGGAAGTATATCCAAACTTTAGTGGTAAATATAACCCTTAGCAGTAAACTGCAAAAATCATGCTCATTTAGTATGCCATTTCAGCAGCAGGTTGCAAAAACCTACATAATGCAGAATTAAAATAGATTGAAAGCAGATACCTATAAAGTACTGAAATACTGCTAGTTTGAATATTTCTGATCAATTTGTACTCATTTAGCTAACTTTTGTAGCACTTTTTCAGCAGGCCAGGATTTTGAAATTTTTCAAGAAGTGCCCGAGCTAGGGTTAGGGTTAGGGTTTGACAGCACCTAGACATATTCTAATGCATTTTTTGTGCATTAGGATGCATTTGAAATGCAGGAAAGGTGTTGGTTTTAAGTTTCCTTGAAATTTTAATTTTTCCCCATTTTGTCATTTTTTGTGAACAACACACCTGTCAGGCAAACACAGTCAACGCTGAATGTTTTGAAAACAGCCTTCCTACATGCTGAATCCCCTTATTTTATGTGGTCTAAAACAAACTAAATGGAAGTATATCCAAACTTTAGTGGTAAATATAACCCTTAGCAGTAAACTGCAAAAATCATGCTCATTTAGTATGCCATTTCAGCAGCAGGTTGCAACAACCTACATAATGCAGAATTAAAATAGATTTAAAGCAGATACCTATAAAGTACTGAAATACTGCTAGTGTGAATGTTTCTGATCAATTTGTACTCATTTAGCTAACTTTTGTAGCACTTTTTCAGCAGGCCAGGATTTTGAAATATTTCCAGAAGTGCCCGAGCTAGGGTTAGGGTTAGGGTTTGACACCACCTAGACATATTCTGATTCATTTTTTGTGCATTAGGATGCATATGAAATGCAGGAAAGGTGTTGGTTTTAAGTTTCCTTGAAATTTTAATTTTTCCCCATTTTGTCATTTTTTGTGAACAACACACCTGTCAGGCAAACACAGTCAACACTGAATGTGTTGAAAACAGCCTTTCTACATGCTGAATCCCCTTATTTTATGTGGTCTAAAACAAACTAAATGGAAGTATATCCAAACTTTAGTGGTAAATATAACCCTTAGCAGTAAACGGCAAAAATCATGCTCATTTAGTATGCCATTTCAGCAGCAGGTTGCAAAAACCTACATAATGCAGAATTAAAATAGATTGAAAGCAGATACCTATAAAGTACTGAAATACTGCTAATTTGAATGTTTCTGATCAATTTGTACTCATTTAGCTAACTTTTGTAGCACGTTTTCGGCAGGCCAGGATTTTGAAATTTTTCCAGAAGTGCCCGAGCTAGGGTTAGGGTTAGGGTTTGACAGCACCTAGACATATTCTAATGCATTTTTTGTGCATTAGGATGCATTTGAAATGCAGGAAAGGTGTTGGTTTTAAGTTTCCTTAAAATTTTAATTTTTCCCCATTTTGTCATTTTTTGTGAACAACACACCTGTCAGGCAAACACAGTCAACACTGAATGTTTTGAAAACAGCCTTTCTACATGCTGAATCCCCTTATTTTATGTGGTCTAAAACAAACTAAATGGAAGTATATCCAAACTTTAGTGGTAAATATAACCCTTAGCAGTAAACTGCAAAAATCATGCTCATTTAGTATGCCATTTCAGCAGCAGGTTGCAACAACCTACATAATGCAGAATTAAAATAGATTGAAAGCAGATACCTATAAAGTACTGAAATACTGCTAGTGTGAATGTTTCTGATCAATTTGTACTCATTTAGCTAACTTTTTAGCACTTTTTCAGCAGGCCAGGATTTTGAATTTTTTCCAGTAGTGCCCGAGCTAGGGTTAGGGTTAGGGTTTGACAGCACCTAGACATATTCTAATGCATTTTTTTGTGCATTAGGATGCATTTGAAATGCAGGAAAGGTGTTGGTTTTAAGTTTCCTTGAAATTTTAATTTTTCCCCATTTTGTCATTTTTTGTGAACAACACACCTGTCAGGCAAACACAGTCAACGCTGAATGTTTTGAAAACAGCCTTCCTACATGCTGAATCCCCTTATTTTATGTGGTCTAAAACAAACTAAATGGAAGTATATCCAAACTTTAGTGGTAAATATAACCCTTAGCAGTAAACTGCAAAAATCATGCTCATTTAGTATGCCATTTCAGCAGCAGGTTGCAACAACCTACATAATGCAGAATTAAAATAGATTGAAAGCAGATACCTATAAAGTACTGAAATACTGCTAATTTGAATGTTTCTGATCAATTTGTACTCATTTAGCTAACTTTTGTAGCACGTTTTCAGCAGACCAGGATTTTGAAATTTTTCCAGAAGTGCCCGAGCTAGGGTTAGGGTTAGGGTTTGACAGCACCTAGACATATTCTAATGCATTTTTTGTGCATTAGGATGCATTTGAAATGTAGGAAAGGTGTTGGTTTTAAGTTTCCTTAAAATTTTAATTTTTCCCCATTTTGTCATTTTTTGTGAACAACACACCTGTCAGGCAAACACAGTCAACACTGAATGTTTTGAAAACAGCCTTTCTACATGCTGAATCCCCTTATTTTATGTGGTCTAAAACAAACTAAATGGAAGTATATCCAAACTTTAGTGGTAAATATAACCCTTAGCAGTAAACTGCAAAAATCATGCTCATTTAGTATGCCATTTCAGCAGCAGGTTGCAAAAACCTACATAATGCAGAATTAAAATAGATTGAAAGCAGATACCTATAAAGTACTGAAATACTGCTAGTGTGAATGTTTCTGATCAATTTGTACTAATTTAGCTAACTTTTTAGCACTTTTTAAGCAGGCCAGGATTTTGAAATTTTTCCAAAAGTGCCCGAGCTAGGGTTAGGGTTAGGGTTTGACAGCACCTAGACATATTCTAATGCATTTTTTGTGCATTAGGATGCATTTGAAATGCAGGAAAGGTGTTGGTTTTAAGTTTCCTTGAAATTTTAATTTTTCCCCATTTTGTCATTTTTTGTGAACAACACACCTGTCAGGCAAACACAGTCAACACTGAATGTTTTGAAAGCAGCCTTTCTACATGCTGAATCCCCTTATTTTATGTGGTCTAAAACAAACTAAATGGAAGTATATCCAAACTTTAGTGGTAAATATAACCCTTAGCAGTAAACGGCAAAAATCATGCTCATTTAGTATGCCATTTCAGCAGCAGGTTGCAAAAACCTACATAATGCAGAATTAAAATAGACTGAAAGCAGATACCTATAAAGTACTGAAATACTGCTAATTTGAATGTTTCTGATCAATTTGTACTCATTTAGCTAACTTTTGTAGCACGTTTTCGGCAGGCCAGGATTTTGAAATTTTTCCAGAAGTGCCCGAGCTAGGGTTAGGGTTAGGGTTTGACAGCACCTAGACATATTCTAATGCATTTTTTGTGCATTAGGATGCATTTGAAATGCAGGAAAGGTGTTGGTTTTAAGTTTCCTTAAAATTTTAATTTTTCCCCATTTTGTCATTTTTTGTGAACAACACACCTGTCAGGCAAACACAGTCAACACTGAATGTTTTGAAAACAGCCTTTCTACATGCTGAATCCCCTTATTTTATGTGGTCTAAAACAAACTAAATGGAAGTATATCCAAACTTTAGTGGTAAATATAACCCTTAGCAGTAAACTGCAAAAATCATGCTCATTTAGTATGCCATTTCAGCAGCAGGTTGCAACAACCTACATAATGCAGAATTAAAATAGATTGAAAGCAGATACCTATAAAGTACTGAAATACTGCTAGTGTGAATGTTTCTGATCAATTTGTACTCATTTAGCTAACTTTTTAGCACTTTTTCAGCAGGCCAGGATTTTGAATTTTTTCCAGTAGTGCCCGAGCTAGGGTTAGGGTTAGGGTTTGACAGCACCTAGACATATTCTAATGCATTTTTTTGTGCATTAGGATGCATTTGAAATGCAGGAAAGGTGTTGGTTTTAAGTTTCCTTGAAATTTTAATTTTTCCCCATTTTGTCATTTTTTGTGAACAACACACCTGTCAGGCAAACACAGTCAACGCTGAATGTTTTGAAAACAGCCTTTCTACATGCTGAATCCCCTTATTTTATGTGGTCTAAAACAAACTAAATGGAAGTATATCCAAACTTTAGTGGTAAATATAACCCTTAGCAGTAAACTGCAAAAATCATGCTCATTTAGTATGCCATTTCAGCAGCAGGTTGCAAAAACCTACATAATGCAGAATTAAAATAGATTGAAAGCAGATACCTATAAAGTACTGAAATACTGCTAGTGTGAATGTTTCTGATCAATTTGTACTAATTTAGCTAACTTTTTAGCACTTTTTAAGCAGGCCAGGATTTTGAAATTTTTCCAAAAGTGCCCGAGCTAGGGTTAGGGTTAGGGTTTGACAGCACCTAGACATATTCTAATGCATTTTTTGTGCATTAGGATGCATTTGAAATGCAGGAAAGGTGTTGGTTTTAAGTTTCCTTGAAATTTTAATTTTTCCCCATTTTGTCATTTTTTGTGAACAACACACCTGTCAGGCAAACACAGTCAACACTGAATGTTTTGAAAGCAGCCTTTCTACATGCTGAATCCCCTTATTTTATGTGGTCTAAAACAAACTAAATGGAAGTATATCCAAACTTTAGTGGTAAATATAACCCTTAGCAGTAAACTGCAAAAATCATGCTCATTTAGTATGCCATTTCAGCAGCAGGTTGCAAAAACCTACATAATGCAGAATTAAAATAGATTGAAAGCAGATACCTATAAAGTACTGAAATACTGCTAGTTTGAATATTTCTGATCAATTTGTACTCATTTAGCTAACTTTTGTAGCACTTTTTCAGCAGGCCAGGATTTTGAAATTTTTCAAGAAGTGCCCGAGCTAGGGTTAGGGTTAGGGTTTGACAGCACCTAGACATATTCTAATGCATTTTTTGTGCATTAGGATGCATTTGAAATGCAGGAAAGGTGTTGGTTTTAAATTTCCTTGAAATTTTAATTTTTCCCCATTTTGTCATTTTTTGTGAACAACACACCTGTCAGGCAAACACAGTCAACGCTGAATGTTTTGAAAACAGCCTTCCTACATGCTGAATCCCCTTATTTTATGTGGTCTAAAACAAACTAAATGGAAGTATATCCAAACTTTAGTGGTAAATATAACCCTTAGCAGTAAACTGCAAAAATCATGCTCATTTAGTATGCCATTTCAGCAGCAGGTTGCAACAACCTACATAATGCAGAATTAAAATAGATTTAAAGCAGATACCTATAAAGTACTGAAATACTGCTAGTGTGAATGTTTCTGATCAATTTGTACTCATTTAGCTAACTTTTGTAGCGTTTTTTCAGCAGGCCAGGAGTTTGAAATATTTCCAGAAGTGCCCGAGCTAGGGTTAGGGTTAGGGTTTGACACCACCTAGACATATTCTGATTCATTTTTTGTGCATTAGGATGCATATGAAATGCAGGAAAGGTGTTGGTTTTAAGTTTCCTTGAAATTTTAATTTTTCCCCATTTTGTCATTTTTTGTGAACAACACACCTGTCAGGCAAACACAGTCAACACTGAATGTGTTGAAAACAGCCTTTCTACATGCTGAATCCCCTTATTTTATGTGGTCTAAAACAAACTAAATGGAAGTATATCCAAACTTTAGTGGTAAATATAACCCTTAGCAGTAAACGGCAAAAATCATGTTCATTTAGTATGCCATTTCAGCAGCATGTTGCAAAAACCTACATAATGCAGAATTAAAATAGATTGAAAGCAGATACCTATAAAGTACTGAAATACTGCTAGTGTGAATGTTTCTGATCAATTTATACTAATTTAGCTAACTTCTTAGCACTTTTTAAGCAGGCCAGGATTTTGAAATTTTTCCAGAAGTGCCCGAGCTAGGGTTAGGGTTAGGGTTTGACAGCACCTAGACATATTCTAATGCATTTTTTGTGCATTAGGATGCATTTGAAATGCAGGAAAGGTGTTGGTTTTAAGTTTCCTTAAAATTTTAATTTTTCCCCATTTTGTCATTTTTTGTGAACAACACACCTGTCAGGCAAACACAGTCAACACTGAATGTTTTGAAAACAGCCTTTCTACATGCTGAATCCCCTTATTTTATGTGGTCTAAAACAAACTAAATGGAAGTATATCCAAACTTTAGTGGTAAATATAACCCTTAGCAGTAAACTGCAAAAATCATGCTCATTTAGTATGCCATTTCAGCAGCAGGTTGCAACAACCTACATAATGCAGAATTAAAATAGATTGAAAGCAGATACCTATAAAGTACTGAAATACTGCTAGTGTGAATGTTTCTGATCAATTTGTACTCATTTAGCTAACTTTTTAGCACTTTTTCAGCAGGCCAGGATTTTGAATTTTTTCCAGTAGTGCCCGAGCTAGGGTTAGGGTTAGGGTTTGACAGCACCTAGACATATTCTGATGCATTTTTTGTGCATTAGGATGCATTTGAAATGCAGGAAAGGTGTTGGTTTTAAGTTTCCTTGAAAATTGAATTTTTCCCTATTTTGTCATTTTTTGTGAACAACACACCTGTCAGGCAAACACAGTCAACACTGAATGTTTTGAAAACAGCCTTCCTACATGCTGAATCCCCTTATTTTATGTGGTCTAAAACAAACTAAATAGAAGTACTGTATATCCAAACTTTAGTGGTAAATATAACCCTTAGCAGTAAACTGCAAAAATCATGCTCATTTAGTATGCCATTTCAGCAGCAGGTTGCAACAACCTACATAATGCAGAATTAAAATAGATTGAAAGCAGATACCTATAAAGTACTGAAATACTGCTAATTTGAATGTTTCTGATCAATTTGTACTCATTTAGCTAACTTTTGTAGCACGTTTTCAGCAGACCAGGATTTTGAAATTTTTCCAGAAGTGCCCGAGCTAGGGTTAGGGTTAGGGTTTGACAGCACCTAGACATATTCTAATGCATTTTTTGTGCATTAGGATGCATTTGAAATGTAGGAAAGGTGTTGGTTTTACGTTTCCTTAAAATTTTAATTTTTCCCCATTTTGTCATTTTTTGTGAACAACACACCTGTCAGGCAAACACAGTCAACACTGAATGTTTTGAAAAAAGCCTTTCTACATGCTGAATCCCCTTATTTTATGTGGTCTAAAACAAACTAAATGGAAGTATATCCAAACTTTAGTGGTAAATATAACCCTTAGCAGTAAACTGCAAAAATCATGCTCATTTAGTATGCCATTTCAGCAGCAGGTTGCAAAAACCTACATAATGCAGAATTAAAATAGATTGAAAGCAGATACCTATAAAGTACTGAAATACTGCTAGTGTGAATGTTTCTGATCAATTTGTACTAATTTAGCTAATTTTTTAGCACTTTTTAAGCAGGCCAGGATTTTGAAATTTTTCCAGAAGTGCCCGAGCTAGGGTTAGGGTTAGGGTTTGACAGCACCTAGACATATTCTAATGCATTTTTTGTGCATTAGGATGCATTTGAAATGCAGGAAAGGTGTTGGTTTTAAGTTTCCTTGAAATTTTAATTTTTCCCCATTTTGTCATTTTTTGTGAACAACACACCTGTCAGGCAAACACAGTCAACACTGAATGTTTTGAAAGCAGCCTTTCTACATGCTGAATCCCCTTATTTTATGTGGTCTAAAACAAACTAAATGGAAGTATATCCAAACTTTAGTGGTAAATATAACCCTTAGCAGTAAACTGCAAAAATCATGCTCATTTAGTATGCCATTTCAGCAGCAGGTTGCAAAAACCTACATAATGCAGAATTAAAATAGATTGAAAGCAGATACCTATAAAGTACTGAAATACTGCTAGTTTGAATATTTCTGATCAATTTGTACTCATTTAGCTAACTTTTGTAGCACTTTTTCAGCAGGCCAGGATTTTGAAATTTTTCAAGAAGTGCCCGAGCTAGGGTTAGGGTTAGGGTTTGACAGCACCTAGACATATTCTAATGCATTTTTTGTGCATTAGGATGCATTTGAAATGCAGGAAAGGTGTTGGTTTTAAGTTTCCTTGAAATTTTAATTTTTCCCCATTTTGTCATTTTTTGTGAACAACACACCTGTCAGGCAAACACAGTCAACGCTGAATGTTTTGAAAACAGCCTTCCTACATGCTGAATCCCCTTATTTTATGTGGTCTAAAACAAACTAAATGGAAGTATATCCAAACTTTAGTGGTAAATATAACCCTTAGCAGTAAACTGCAAAAATCATGCTCATTTAGTATGCCATTTCAGCAGCAGGTTGCAACAACCTACATAATGCAGAATTAAAATAGATTTAAAGCAGATACCTATAAAGTACTGAAATACTGCTAGTGTGAATGTTTCTGATCAATTTGTACTCATTTAGCTAACTTTTGTAGCACTTTTTCAGCAGGCCAGGATTTTGAAATATTTCCAGAAGTGCCCGAGCTAGGGTTAGGGTTAGGGTTTGACACCACCTAGACATATTCTGATTCATTTTTTGTGCATTAGGATGCATATGAAATGCAGGAAAGGTGTTGGTTTTAAGTTTCCTTGAAATTTTAATTTTTCCCCATTTTGTCATTTTTTGTGAACAACACACCTGTCAGGCAAACACAGTCAACACTGAATGTGTTGAAAACAGCCTTTCTACATGCTGAATCCCCTTATTTTATGTGGTCTAAAACAAACTAAATGGAAGTATATCCAAACTTTAGTGGTAAATATAACCCTTAGCAGTAAACGGCAAAAATCATGCTCATTTAGTATGCCATTTCAGCAGCAGGTTGCAAAAACCTACATAATGCAGAATTAAAATAGATTGAAAGCAGATACCTATAAAGTACTGAAATACTGCTAATTTGAATGTTTCTGATCAATTTGTACTCATTTAGCTAACTTTTGTAGCACGTTTTCGGCAGGCCAGGATTTTGAAATTTTTCCAGAAGTGCCCGAGCTAGGGTTAGGGTTAGGGTTTGACAGCACCTAGACATATTCTAATGCATTTTTTGTGCATTAGGATGCATTTGAAATGCAGGAAAGGTGTTGGTTTTAAGTTTCCTTAAAATTTTAATTTTTCCCCATTTTGTCATTTTTTGTGAACAACACACCTGTCAGGCAAACACAGTCAACACTGAATGTTTTGAAAACAGCCTTTCTACATGCTGAATCCCCTTATTTTATGTGGTCTAAAACAAACTAAATGGAAGTATATCCAAACTTTAGTGGTAAATATAACCCTTAGCAGTAAACTGCAAAAATCATGCTCATTTAGTATGCCATTTCAGCAGCAGGTTGCAACAACCTACATAATGCAGAATTAAAATAGATTGAAAGCAGATACCTATAAAGTACTGAAATACTGCTAGTGTGAATGTTTCTGATCAATTTGTACTCATTTAGCTAACTTTTGTAGCACTTTTTCAGCAGGCCAGGATTTTGAAATTATTCAAGAAGTGCCCGAGCTAGGGTTAGGGTTAGGGTTTGACAGCACCTAGACATATTCTAATGCATTTTTTGTGCATTAGGATGCATTTGAAATGCAGGAAAGGTGTTGGTTTTAAGTTTCCTTGAAATTTTAATTTTTCCCCATTTTGTCATTTTTTGTGAACAACACACCTGTCAGGCAAACACAGTCAACGCTGAATGTATTGAAAACAGCCTTCCTACATGCTGAATCCCCTTATTTTATGTGGTCTAAAACAAACTAAATGGAAGTATATCCAAACTTTAGTGGTAAATATAACCCTTAGCAGTAAACTGCAAAAATCATGCTCATTTAGTATGCCATTTCAGCAGCAGGTTGCAACAACCTACATAATGCAGAATTAAAATAGATTTAAAGCAGATACCTATAAAGTACTGAAATACTGCTAGTGTGAATGTTTCTGATCAATTTGTACTCATTTAGCTAACTTTTGTAGCACTTTTTCAGCAGGCCAGGATTTTGAAATATTTCCAGAAGTGCCCGAGCTAGGGTTAGGGTTAGGGTTTGACACCACCTAGACATATTCTGATTCATTTTTTGTGCATTAGGATGCATATGAAATGCAGGAAAGGTGTTGGTTTTAAGTTTCCTTGAAATTTTAATTTTTCCCCATTTTGTCATTTTTTGTGAACAACACACCTGTCAGGCAAACACAGTCAACACTGAATGTGTTGAAAACAGCCTTTCTACATGCTGAATCCCCTTATTTTATGTGGTCTAAAACAAACTAAATGGAAGTATATCCAAACTTTAGTGGTAAATATAACCCTTAGCAGTAAACGGCAAAAATCATGCTCATTTAGTATGCCATTTCAGCAGCAGGTTGCAAAAACCTACATAATGCAGAATTAAAATAGATTGAAAGCAGATACCTATAAAGTACTGAAATACTGCTAATTTGAATGTTTCTGATCAATTTGTACTCATTTAGCTAACTTTTGTAGCACGTTTTCGGCAGGCCAGGATTTTGAAATTTTTCCAGAAGTGCCCGAGCTAGGGTTAGGGTTAGGGTTTGATAGCACCTAGACATATTCTAATGCATTTTTTGTGCATTAGGATGCATTTGAAATGCAGGAAAGGTGTTGGTTTTAAGTTTCCTTAAAATTTTAATTTTTCCCCATTTTGTCATTTTTTGTGAACAACACACCTGTCAGGCAAACACAGTCAACACTGAATGTTTTGAAAACAGCCTTTCTACATGCTGAATCCCCTTATTTTATGTGGTCTAAAACAAACTAAATGGAAGTATATCCAAACTTTAGTGGTAAATATAACCCTTAGCAGTAAACTGCAAAAATCATGCTCATTTAGTATGCCATTTCAGCAGCAGGTTGCAACAACCTACATAATGCAGAATTAAAATAGATTGAAAGCAGATACCTATAAAGTACTGAAATACTGCTAGTGTGAATGTTTCTGATCAATTTGTACTCATTTAGCTAACTTTTTAGCACTTTTTCAGCAGGCCAGGATTTTGAATTTTTTCCAGTAGTGCCCGAGCTAGGGTTAGGGTTAGGGTTTGACAGCACCTAGACATATTCTAATGCATTTTTTTGTGCATTAGGATGCATTTGAAATGCAGGAAAGGTGTTGGTTTTAAGTTTCCTTGAAATTTTAATTTTTCCCCATTTTGTCATTTTTTGTGAACAACACACCTGTCAGGCAAACACAGTCAACGCTGAATGTTTTGAAAACAGCCTTCCTACATGCTGAATCCCCTTATTTTATGTGGTCTAAAACAAACTAAATGGAAGTATATCCAAACTTTAGTGGTAAATATAACCCTTAGCAGTAAACTGCAAAAATCATGCTCATTTAGTATGCCATTTCAGCAGCAGGTTGCAACAACCTACATAATGCAGAATTAAAATAGATTGAAAGCAGATACCTATAAAGTACTGAAATACTGCTAGTGTGAATGTTTCTGATCAATTTGTACTCATTTAGCTAACTTTTGTAGCACTTTTTCAGCAGGCCAGGATTTTGAAATATTTCCAGAAGTGCCCGAGCTAGGGTTAGGGTTAGGGTTTGACACCACCTAGACATATTCTGATTCATTTTTTGTGCATTAGGATGCATATGAAATGCAGGAAAGGTGTTGGTTTTAAGTTTCCTTGAAATTTTAATTTTTCCCCATTTTGTCATTTTTTGTGAACAACACACCTGTCAGGCAAACACAGTCAACACTGAATGTGTTGAAAACAGCCTTTCTACATGCTGAATCCCCTTATTTTATGTGGTCTAAAACAAACTAAATGGAAGTATATCCAAACTTTAGTGGTAAATATAACCCTTAGCAGTAAACTGCAAAAATCATGCTCATTTAGTATGCCATTTCAGCAGCAGGTTGCAACAACCTACATAATGCAGAATTAAAATAGATTGAAAGCAGATGCCTATAAAGTACTGAAATACTGCTAATTTGAATGTTTCTGATCAATTTGTACTCATTTAGCTAACTTTTGTAGCACGTTTTCAGCAGGCCAGGATTTTGAAATTTTTCCAGAAGTGCCCGAGCTAGGGTTAGGGTTAGGGTTTGACAGCACCTAGACATATTCTAATGCATTTTTTGTGCATTAGGATGCATTTGAAATGCAGGAAAGGTGTTGGTTTTAAGTTTCCTTAAAATTTTAATTTTTCCCCATTTTGTCATTTTTTGTGAACAACACACCTGTCAGGCAAACACAGTCAACACTGAATGTTTTGAAAACAGCCTTTCTACATGCTGAATCCCCTTATTTTATGTGGTCTAAAACAAACTAAATGGAAGTATATCCAAACTTTAGTGGTAAATATAACCCTTAGCAGTAAACTGCAAAAATCATGCTCATTTAGTATGCCATTTCAGCAGCAGGTTGCAACAACCTACATAATGCAGAATTAAAATAGATTGAAAGCAGATACCTATAAAGTACTGAAATACTGCTAGTGTGAATGTTTCTGATCAATTTGTACTCATATAGCTAACTTTTGTAGCACGTTTTCAGCAGGCCAGGATTTTGAATTTTTTCCAGTAGTGCCCGAGCTAGGGTTAGGGTTAGGGTTTGACAGCACCTAGACATATTCTAATGCATTTTTTTGTGCATTAGGATGCATTTGAAATGCAGGAAAGGTGTTGGTTTTAAGTTTCCTTGAAATTTTAATTTTTCCCCATTTTGTCATTTTTTGTGAACAACACACCTGTCAGGCAAACACATTCAACGCTGAATGTTTTGAAAACAGCCTTCCTACATGCTGAATCCCCTTATTTTATGTGGTCTAAAACAAACTAAATGGAAGTATATCCAAACTTTAGTGGTAAATATAACCCTTAGCAGTAAACTGCAAAAATCATGCTCATTTAGTATGCCATTTCAGCAGCAGGTTGCAACAACCTACATAATGCAGAATTAAAATAGATTTAAAGCAGATACCTATAAAGTACTGAAATACTGCTAGTGTGAATGTTTCTGATCAATTTGTACTCATTTAGCTAACTTTTGTAGCACTTTTTCAGCAGGCCAGGATTTTGAAATATTTCCAGAAGTGCCCGAGCTAGGGTTAGGGTTAGGGTTTGACAGCACCTAGACATATTCTGATTCATTTTTTGTGCATTAGGATGCATATGAAATGCAGGAAAGGTGTTGGTTTTAAGTTTCCTTGAAATTTTAATTTTTCCCCATTTTGTCATTTTTTGTGAACAACACACCTGTCAGGCAAACACAGTCAACACTGAATGTGTTGAAAACAGCCTTTCTACATGCTGAATCCCCTTATTTTATGTGGTCTAAAACAAACTAAATGGAAGTATATCCAAACTTTAGTGGTAAATATAACCCTTAGCAGTAAACGGCAAAAATCATGCTCATTTAGTATGCCATTTCAGCAGCAGGTTGCAAAAACCTACATAATGCAGAATTAAAATAGATTTAAAGCAGATACCTATAACGTACTGAAATACTGCTAGTTTGAATGTTTCTGATCAATTTGTACTCATTTAGCTAACTTTTGTAGCACTTTTTCAGCAGGCCAGGATTTTGAAATTTTTCCAGAAGTGCCCGAGCTAGGGTTAGGGTTTGACAGCACCTAGACATATTCTGATGCATTTTTTGTGCATTAGAATGCATTTGAAATGCAGGAAAGGTGTTGGTTTTAAGTTTCCTTGAAAATTGAATTTTTCCCTATTTTGTCATTTTTTGTGATCAACACACCTGTCAGGCAAACACAGTCAACACTGAATGTTTTGAAAACAGCCTTCCTACATGCTGAATCCCCTTATTTTATGTGGTCTAAAACAAACTAAATAGAAGTACTGTATATCCAAACTTTAGTGGTAAATATAACCCTTAGCAGTAAACTGCAAAAATCATGCTCATTTAGTATGCCATTTCAGCAGCAGGTTGCAACAACCTACATAATGCAGAATTAAAATAGATTGAAAGCAGATACCTATAAAGTACTGAAATACTGCTAATTTGAATGTTTCTGATCAATTTGTACTCATTTAGCTAACTTTTGTAGCACGTTTTCAGCAGGCCAGGATTTTGAAATTTTTCCAGAAGTGCCCGAGCTAGGGTTAGGGTTAGGGTTTGACAGCACCTAGACATATTCTAATGCATTTTTTGTGCATTAGGATGCATTTGAAATGCAGGAAAGGTGTTGGTTTTAAGTTTCCTTAAAATTTTAATTTTTCCCCATTTTGTCATTTTTTGTGAACAACACACCTGTCAGGCAAACACAGTCAACACTGAATGTTTTGAAAACAGCCTTTCTACATGCTGAATCCCCTTATTTTATGTGGTCTAAAACAAACTAAATGGAAGTATATCCAAACTTTAGTGGTAAATATAACCCTTAGCAGTAAACTGCAAAAATCATGCTCATTTAGTATGCCATTTCAGCAGCAGGTTGCAAAAACCTACATAATGCAGAATTAAAATAGATTGAAAGCAGATACCTATAAAGTACTGAAATACTGCTAATTTGAATGTTTCTGATCAATTTGTACTCATTTAGCTAACTTTTGTAGCACGTTTTCAGCAGGCCAGGATTTTGAAATTTTTCCAGAAGTGCCCGAGCTAGAGTTAGGTTTAGGTTTTGACAGCACCTAGACATCTTCTAATGCATTTTTTGTGCATTAAGATGCATTTGAAATGCAGGAAAGGTGTTGGTTTCAAGTTTCCTTAAAATTTTAATTTTTCCCCATTTTGTCATTTTTTGTGAACAACACACCTGTCAGGCAAACACAGTCAACACTGAATGTTTTGAAAACAGCCTTTCTACATGCTGAATCCCCTAATTTTATGTGGTCTAAAACAAACTAAATGGAAGTATATCCAAACTTTAGTGGTAAATATAACCCTTAGCAGTAAACTGCAAAAATCATGCTCATTTAGTATGCCATTTCAGCAGCAGGTTGCAAAAACCTACATAATGCAGAATTAAAATAGATTGAAAGCAGATACCTATAAAGTACTGAAATACTGCTAATTTGAATGTTTCTGATCAATTTGTACTCATTTAGCTAACTTTTGTAGCACGTTTTCAGAAGGCCAGGATTTTGAATTTTTTCCAGTAGTGCCCGAGCTAGGGTTAGGGTTAGGGTTTGACAGCACCTAGACATATTCTAATGCATTTTTTTGTGCATTAGGATGCATTTGAAATGCAGGAAAGGTGTTGGTTTTAAGTTTCCTTGAAATTTTAATTTTTCCCCATTTTGTCATTTTTTGTGAACAACACACCTGTCAGGCAAACACATTCAACGCTGAATGTTTTGAAAACAGCCTTCCTACATGCTGAATCCCCTTATTTTATGTGGTCTAAAACAAACTAAATGGAAGTATATCCAAACTTTAGTGGTAAATATAACCCTTAGCAGTAAACTGCAAAAATCATGCTCATTTAGTATGCCATTTCAGCAGCAGGTTGCAACAACCTACATAATGCAGAATTAAAATAGATTTAAAGCAGATACCTATAAAGTACTGAAATACTGCTAGTGTGAATGTTTCTGATCAATTTGTACTCATTTAGCTAACTTTTGTAGCACTTTTTCAGCAGGCCAGGATTTTGAAATATTTCCAGAAGTGCCCGAGCTAGGGTTAGGGTTAGGGTTTGACAGCACCTAGACATATTCTGATTCATTTTTTGTGCATTAGGATGCATATGAAATGCAGGAAAGGTGTTGGTTTTAAGTTTCCTTGAAATTTTAATTTTTCCCCATTTTGTCATTTTTTGTGAACAACACACCTGTCAGGCAAACACAGTCAACACTGAATGTGTTGAAAACAGCCTTTCTACATGCTGAATCCCCTTATTTTATGTGGTCTAAAACAAACTAAATGGAAGTATATCCAAACTTTAGTGGTAAATATAACCCTTAGCAGTAAACGGCAAAAATCATGCTCATTTAGTATGCCATTTCAGCAGCAGGTTGCAAAAACCTACATAATGCAGAATTAAAATAGATTTAAAGCAGATACCTATAACGTACTGAAATACTGCTAGTTTGAATGTTTCTGATCAATTTGTACTCATTTAGCTAACTTTTGTAGCACTTTTTCAGCAGGCCAGGATTTTGAAATTTTTCCAGAAGTGCCCGAGCTAGGGTTAGGGTTAGGGTTTGACAGCACCTAGACATATTCTGATGCATTTTTTGTGCATTAGAATGCATTTGAAATGCAGGAAAGGTGTTGGTTTTAAGTTTCCTTGAAATTTTAATTTTTCCCCATTTTGTCATTTTTTGTGAACAACACACCTGTCAGGCAAACACAGTCAACACTGAATGTTTTGAAAACAGCCTTTCTACATGCTGAATCCCCTTATTTTATGTGGTCTAAAACAAACTAAATGGAAGTATATCCAAACTTTAGTGGTAAATATAACCCTTAGCAGTAAACGGCAAAAATCATGCTCATTTAGTATGCCATTTCAGCAGCAGGTTGCAAAAACCTACATAATGCAGAATTAAAATAGATTTAAAGCAGATACCTATAAAGTACTGAAATACTGCTAGTGTGAATGTTTCTGATCAATTTGTACTAATTTAGCTAACTTTTTAGCACTTTTTAAGCAGGCCAGGATTTTGAAATTTTTCCAGAAGTGCCCGAGCTAGGGTTAGGGTTAGGGTTTGACAGCACCTAGACATATTCTAATGCATTTATTGTGCATTAGGATGCATTTGAAATGCAGGAAAGGTGTTGGTTTTAAGTTTCCTTGAAATTTTAATTTTTCCCCATTTTGTCATTTTTTGTGAACAACACACCTGTCAGGCAAACACAGTCAACACTGAATGTTTTGAAAACAGCCTTTCTACATGCTGAATCCCCTTATTTTATGTGGTCTAAAACAAACTAAATAGAAGTACTGTATATCCAAACTTTAGTGGTAAATATAACCCTTAGCAGTAAACTGCAAAAATCATGCTCATTTAGTATGCCATTTCAGCAGCAGGTTGCAACAACCTACATAATGCAGAATTAAAATAGATTGAAAGCAGATACCTATAAAGTACTGAAATACTGCTAGTGTGAATGTTTCTGATCAATTTGTACTCATTTAGCTAACTTTTGTAGCACTTTTTCAGCAGGCCAGGATTTTGAAATTTTTCCAGAAGTGCTCGAGCTAGGGTTAGGGTTAGGGTTTGAGAGCACCTAGAAATATTCTAATGCATTTTTTGTGCATTAGGATGCATTTGAAATGCAGGAAAGGTGTTGGTTTTAAGTTTCCTTGAAATTTTAATTTTTCCCCATTTTGTCATTTTTTGTGAACAACACACCTGTCAGGCAAACACAGTCAACACTGAATGTTTTGAAAACAGCCTTTCTACATGCTGAATCCCCTTATTTTATGTGGTCTAAAACAAACTAAATGGAAGTATATCCAAACTTTAGTGGTAAATATAACCCTTAGCAGTAAACTGCAAAAATCATGCTCATTTAGTATGCCATTTCAGCAGCAGGTTGCAACAACCTACATAATGCAGAATTAAAATAGATTGAAAGCAGATACCTATAAAGTACTGAAATACTGCTAGTGTGAATGTTTCTGATCAATTTGTACTCATTTAGCTAACTTTTTAGCACTTTTTCAGCAGGCCAGGATTTTGAAATTTTTCCAGAAGTGCCCGAGCTAGGGTTAGGGTTAGGGTTTGACAGCACCTAGACATATTCTAATGCATTTTTTTGTGCATTAGGATGCATTTGAAATGCAGGAAAGGTGTTGGTTTTAAGTTTCCTTGAAATTTTAATTTTTCCCCATTTTGTCATTTTTTGTGAACAACACACCTGTCAGGCAAACACAGTCAACGCTGAATGTTTTGAAAACAGCCATCCTACATGCTGAATCCCCTTATTTTATGTGGTCTAAAACAAACTAAATGGAAGTACATCCAAACTTTAGTGGTAAATATAACCCTTAGCAGTAAACTGCAAAAATCATGCTCATTTAGTATGCCATTTCAGCAGCAGGTTGCAAAAACTACATAATGCAGAATTAAAATAGATTGAAAGCAGATACCTATAAAGTACTGAAATACTGCTAATTTGAATGTTTCTGATCAATTTGTACTCATTTAGCTAACTTTTGTAGCACGTTTTCAGCAGGCCAGGATTTTGAAATTTTTCCAGAAGTGCCCGAGCTAGAGTTAGGTTTAGGTTTTGACAGCACCTAGACATATTCTAATGCATTTTTTGTGCATTAAGATGCATTTGAAATGCAGGAAAGGTGTTGGTTTCAAGTTTCCTTAAAATTTTAATTTTTCCCCATTTTGTCATTTTTTGTGAACAACACACCTGTCAGGCAAACACAGTCAACACTGAATGTTTTGAAAACAGCCTTTCTACATGCTGAATCCCCTAATTTTATGTGGTCTAAAACAAACTAAATGGAAGTATATCCAAACTTTAGTGGTAAATATAACCCTTAGCAGTAAACTGCAAAAATCATGCTCATTTAGTATGCCATTTCAGCAGCAGGTTGCAAAAACCTACATAATGCAGAATTAAAATAGATTGAAAGCAGATACCTATAAAGTACTGAAATACTGCTAATTTGAATGTTTCTGATCAATTTGTACTCATTTAGCTAACTTTTGTAGCACGTTTTCAGCAGGCCAGGATTTTGAAGTTTTTCCAGAAGTGCCCGAGCTAGGGTAAGGGTTAGGGTTTGACAGCACCTAGACATATTCTAATGCATTTATTGTGCATTAGGATGCATTTGAAATGCAGGAAAGGTGTTGGTTTTAAGTTTCCTTAAAATTTTAATTTTTCCCCATTTTGTCATTTTTTGTGAACAACACACCTGTCAGGCAAACACAGTCAACACTGAATGTTTTGAAAACAGCCTTTCTACATGCTGAATCCCCTTATTTTATGTGGTCTAAAATAAACTAAATGGAAGTATATCCAAACTTTAGTGGTAAATATAACCCTTAGCAGTAAACTGCAAAAATCATGCTCATTTAGTATGCCATTTCAGCAGCAGGTTGCAAAAACCTACATAATGCAGAATTAAAATAGATTGAAAGCAGATACCTATAAAGTACTGAAATACTGCTAATTTGAATGTTTCTGATCAATTTGTACTCATTTAGCTAACTTTTGTAGCACGTTTTCAGCAGGCCAGGATTTTGAAATTTTTCCAGAAGTGCCCGAGCTAGGGTTAGGGTTAGGTTTTGACAGCACCTAGACATATTCTAATGCATTTTTTGTGCATTAGGATGCATTTGAAATGCAGGAAAGGTGTTGGTTTCAAGTTTCCTTAAAATTTTAATTTTTCCCCATTTTGTCATTTTTTGTGAACAACACACCTGTCAGGCAAACACAGTCAACACTGAATGTTTTGAAAACAGCCTTTCTACATGCTGAATCCCCTAATTTTATGTGGTCTAAAACAAACTAAATGGAAGTATATCCAAACTTTAGTGGTAAATATAACCCTTAGCAGTAAACTGCAAAGATCATGCTCATTTAGTATGCCATTTCAGCAGCAGGTTGCAAAAACCTACATAATGCAGAATTAAAATAGATTGAAAGCAGATACCTATAAGTAACTGAAATACTGCTAATTTGAATGTTTCTGATCAATTTGTACTCATTTAGCTAACTTTTGTAGCACGTTTTCAGCAGGCCAGGATTTTGAAATTTTTCCAGAAGTGCCCGAGCTAGGGTTAGGGTTAGGGTTTGACAGCACCTAGACATATTCTAATGCATTTTTTTGTGCATTAGGATGCATTTGAAAAGCAGGAAAGGTGTTGGTTTTAAGTTTCCTTGAAATTTTAATTTTTCCCCATTTTGTCATTTTTTGTGAACAACACACCTGTCAGGCAAACACAGTCAACGCTGAATGTTTTGAAAACAGCCTTCCTACATGCTGAATCCCCTTATTTTATGTGGTCTAAAACAAACTAAATGGAAGTATATCCAAACTTTAGTGGTAAATATAACCCTTAGCAGTAAACGGCAAAAATCATGCTCATTTAGTATGCCATTTCAGCAGCAGGTTGCAAAAACCTACATAATGCAGAATTAAAATAGATTTAAAGCAGATACCTATAAAGTACTGAAATACTGCTAGTGTGAATGTTTCTGATCAATTTGTACTAATTTAGCTAACTTTTTAGCACTTTTTAAGCAGGCCAGGATTTTGAAATTTTTCCAGAAGTGCCCGAGCTAGGGTTAGGGTTAGGGTTTGACAGCACCTAGACATATTCTAATGCATTTATTGTGCATTAGGATGCATTTGAAATGCAGGAAAGGTGTTGGTTTTAAGTTTCCTTGAAATTTTAATTTTTCCCCATTTTGTCATTTTTTGTGAACAACACACCTGTCAGGCAAACACAGTCAACACTGAATGTTTTGAAAACAGCCTTTCTACATGCTGAATCCCCTTATTTTATGTGGTCTAAAACAAACTAAATAGAAGTACTGTATATCCAAACTTTAGTGGTAAATATAACCCTTAGCAGTAAACTGCAAAAATCATGCTCATTTAGTATGCCATTTCAGCAGCAGGTTGCAACAACCTACATAATGCAGAATTAAAATAGATTGAAAGCAGATACCTATAAAGTACTGAAATACTGCTAGTGTGAATGTTTCTGATCAATTTGTACTCATTTAGCTAACTTTTGTAGCACTTTTTCAGCAGGCCAGGATTTTGAAATTTTTCCAGAAGTGCCCGAGCTAGGGTTAGGGTTAGGGTTTGACAGCACCTAGACATATTCTAATGCATTTTTTGTGCATTAGGATGCATTTGAAATGCAGGAAAGGTGTTGGTTTTAAGTTTCCTTGAAATTTTAATTTTTCCCCATTTTGTCATTTTTTGTGAACAACACACCTCTCAGGCAAACACAGTCAACACTGAATGTTTTGAAAACAGCCTTTCTACATGCTGAATCCCCTTATTTTATGTGGTCTAAAACAAACTAAATGGAAGTATATCCAAACTTTAGTGGTAAATATAACCCTTAGCAGTAAACGGCAAAAATCATGCTCATTTAGTATGCCATTTCAGCAGCAGGTTGCAACAACCTACATATTGCAGAATTAAAATAGATTGAAAGCAGATACCTATAAAGTACTGAAATACTGCTAGTGTGAATGTTTCTGATCAATTTGTACTCATTTAGCTAACTTTTTAGCACTTTTTCAGCAGGCCAGGATTTTGAAATTTTTCCAGAAGTGCCCGAGCTAGGGTTAGGGTTAGGGTTTGACAGCACCTAGACATATTCTAATGCATTTTTTTGTGCATTAGGATGCATTTGAAATGCAGGAAAGGTGTTGGTTTTAAGTTTCCTTGAAATTTTAATTTTTCCCCATTTTGTCATTTTTTGTGAACAACACACCTGTCAGGCAAACACAGTCAACGCTGAATGTTTTGAAAACAGCCTTCCTACATGCTGAATCCCCTTATTTTATGTGGTCTAAAACAAACTAAATGGAAGTATATCCAAACTTTAGTGGTAAATATAACCCTTAGCAGTAAACTGCAAAAATCATGCTCATTTAGTATGCCATTTCAGCAGCAGGTTGCAACAACCTACATAATGCAGAATTAAAATAGATTTAAAGCAGATACCTATAAAGTACTGAAATACTGCTAGTGTGAATGTTTCTGATCAATTTGTACTCATGTAGCTAACTTTTGTAGCACTTTTTCAGCAGGCCAGGATTTTGAAATATTTCCAGAAGTGCCCGAGCTGGGGTTAGGGTTAGGGTTTGACAGCACCTAGACATATTCTGATTCATTTTTTGTGCATTAGGATGCATATGAAATGCAGGAAAGGTTTTGGTTTTAAGTTTCCTTGAAATTTTAATTTTTCCCCATTTTGTCATTTATTGTGAACAACACACCTGTCAGGCAAACACAGTCAACACTGAATGTGTTGAAAACAGCCTTTCTACATGCTGAATCCCCTTATTTTATGTGGTCTAAAACAAACTAAATGGAAGTATATCCAAACTTTAGTGGTAAATATAACCCTTAGCAGTAAACGGCAAAAATCATGCTCATTTAGTATGCCATTTCAGCAGCAGGTTGCAAAAACCTACATAATGCAGAATTAAAATAGATTTAAAGCAGATACCTATAACGTACTGAAATACTGCTAGTTTGAATGTTTCTGATCAATTTGTACTCATTTAGCTAACTTTTGTAGCACTTTTTCAGCAGGCCAGGATTTTGAAATTTTTCCAGAAGTGCCCGAGCTAGGGTTAGGGTTAGGGTTTGACAGCTCCTAGACATATTCTGATGCATTTTTTGTGCATTAGGATGCATTTGAAATGCAGGAAAGGTGTTGGTTTTAAGTTTCCTTGAAAATTGAATTTTTCCCTATTTTGTCATTTTTTGTGAACAACACACCTGTCAGGCAAACACAGTCAACACTGAATGTTTTGAAAACAGCCTTCCTACATGCTGAATCCCCTTATTTTATGTGGTCTAAAACAAACTAAATGGAAGTATATCCAAACTTTAGTGGTAAATATAACCCTTAGCAGTAAACTGCAAAAATCATGCTCATTTAGTATGCCATTTCAGCAGCAGGTTGCAACAATCTACATAATGCAGAATTAAAATAGATTGAAAGCAGATACCTATAAAGTACTGAAATACTGCTAATTTGAATGTTTCTGATCAATTTGTACTCATTTAGCTAACTTTTGTAGCACGTTTTCAGCAGACCAGGATTTTGAAATTTTTCCAGAAGTGCCCGAGCTAGGGTTAGGGTTAGGGTTTGACAGCACCTAGACATATTCTAATGCATTTTTTGTGCATTAGGATGCATTTGAAATGCAGGAAAGTTGTTGGTTTTAAGTTTCCTTGAAATTTTAATTTTTCCCCATTTTGTCATTTTTTGTGAACAACACACCTGTCAGGCAAACACAGTCAACACTGAATGTTTTGAAAACAGCCTTTCTACATGCTGAATCCCCTTATTTTATGTGGTCTAAAACAAACTAAATGGAAGTATATCCAAACTTTAGTGGTAAATATAACCCTTAGCAGTAAACTGCAAAAATCATGCTCATTTAGTATGCCATTTCAGCAGCAGGTTGCAAAAACCTACATAATGCAGAATTAAAATAGATTGAAAGCAGATACCTATAAAGTACTGAAATACTGCTAGTTTGAATATTTCTGATCAATTTGTACTCATTTAGCTAACTTTTGTAGCACTTTTTCAGCAGGCCAGGATTTTGAAATTTTTCAAGAAGTGCCCGAGCTAGGGTTAGGGTTAGGGTTTGACAGCACCTAGACATATTCTAATGCATTTTTTGTGCATTAGGATGCATTTGAAATGCAGGAAAGGTGTTGGTTTTAAGTTTCCTTGAAATTTTAATTTTTCCCCATTTTGTCATTTTTTGTGAACAACACACCTGTCAGGCAAACACAGTCAACGCTGAATGTTTTGAAAACAGCCTTCCTACATGCTGAATCCCCTTATTTTATGTGGTCTAAAACAAACTAAATGGAAGTATATCCAAACTTTAGTGGTAAATATAACCCTTAGCAGTAAACTGCAAAAATCATGCTCATTTAGTATGCCATTTCAGCAGCAGGTTGCAACAACCTACATAATGCAGAATTAAAATAGATTTAAAGCAGATACCTATAAAGTACTGAAATACTGCTAGTGTGAATGTTTCTGATCAATTTGTACTCATTTAGCTAACTTTTGTAGCACTTTTTCAGCAGGCCAGGATTTTGAAATATTTCCAGAAGTGCCCGAGCTAGGGTTAGGGTTAGGGTTTGACACCACCTAGACATATTCTGATTCATTTTTTGTGCATTAGGATGCATATGAAATGCAGGAAAGGTGTTGGTTTTAAGTTTCCTTGAAATTTTAATTTTTCCCCATTTTGTCATTTTTTGTGAACAACACACCTGTCAGGCAAACACAGTCAACACTGAATGTGTTGAAAACAGCCTTTCTACATGCTGAATCCCCTTATTTTATGTGGTCTAAAACAAACTAAATGGAAGTATATCCAAACTTTAGTGGTAAATATAACCCTTAGCAGTAAACGGCAAAAATCATGCTCATTTAGTATGCCATTTCAGCAGCAGGTTGCAAAAACCTACATAATGCAGAATTAAAATAGATTGAAAGCAGATACCTATAAAATACTGAAATACTGCTAGTGTGAATGTTTCTGATCAATTTATACTAATTTAGCTAACTTCTTAGCACTTTTTAAGCAGGCCAGGATTTTGAAATTTTTCCAGAAGTGCCCGAACTAGGGTTAGGGTTAGGGTTTGACAGCACCTAGACATATTCTAATGCATTTTTTGTGCATTAGGATGCATTTGAAATGCAGGAAAGGTGTTGGTTTTAAGTTTCCTTAAAATTTTAATTTTTCCCCATTTTGTCATTTTTTGTGAACAACACACCTGTCAGGCAAACACAGTCAACACTGAATGTTTTGAAAACAGCCTTTCTACATGCTGAATCCCCTTATTTTATGTGGTCTAAAACAAACTAAATGGAAGTATATCCAAACTTTAGTGGTAAATATAACCCTTAGCAGTAAACTGCAAAAATCATGCTCATTTAGTATGCCATTTCAGCAGCAGGTTGCAACAACCTACATAATGCAGAATTAAAATAGATTTAAAGCAGATACCTATAACGTACTGAAATACTGCTAGTTTGAATGTTTCTGATCAATTTGTACTCATTTAGCTAACTTTTGTAGCACTTTTTCAGCAGGCCAGGATTTTGAAATTTTTCCAGAAGTGCCCGAGCTAGGGTTAGGGTTAGGGTTTGACAGCACCTAGACATATTCTGATGCATTTTTTGTGCATTAGGATGCATTTGAAATGCAGGAAAGGTGTTGGTTTTAAGTTTCCTTGAAAATTGAATTTTTCCCTATTTTGTCATTTTTTGTGAACAACACACCTGTCAGGCAAACACAGTCAACACTGAATGTTTTGAAAACAGCCTTCCTACATGCTGAATCCCCTTATTTTATGTGGTCTAAAACAAACTAAATAGAAGTACTGTATATCCAAACTTTAGTGGTAAATATAACCCTTAGCAGTAAACTGCAAAAATCATGCTCATTTAGTATGCCATTTCAGCAGCAGGTTGCAACAATCTACATAATGCAGAATTAAAATAGATTGAAAGCAGATACCTATAAAGTACTGAAATACTGCTAATTTGAATGTTTCTGATCAATTTGTACTCATTTAGCTAACTTTTGTAGCACGTTTTCAGCAGACCAGGATTTTGAAATTTTTCCAGAAGTGCCCGAGCTAGGGTTAGGGTTAGGGTTTGACAGCACCTAGACATATTCTAATGCATTTTTTGTGCATTAGGATGCATTTGAAATGCAGGAAAGTTGTTGGTTTTAAGTTTCCTTGAAATTTTAATTTTTCCCCATTTTGTCATTTTTTGTGAACAACACACCTGTCAGGCAAACACAGTCAACACTGAATGTTTTGAAAACAGCCTTTCTACATGCTGAATCCCCTTATTTTATGTGGTCTAAAACAAACTAAATGGAAGTATATCCAAACTTTAGTGGTAAATATAACCCTTAGCAGTAAACTGCAAAAATCATGCTCATTTAGTATGCCATTTCAGCAGCAGGTTGCAAAAACCTACATAATGCAGAATTAAAATAGATTGAAAGCAGATACCTATAAAGTACTGAAATACTGCTAGTTTGAATATTTCTGATCAATTTGTACTCATTTAGCTAACTTTTGTAGCACTTTTTCAGCAGGCCAGGATTTTGAAATTTTTCAAGAAGTGCCCGAGCTAGGGTTAGGGTTAGGGTTTGACAGCACCTAGACATATTCTAATGCATTTTTTGTGCATTAGGATGCATTTGAAATGCAGGAAAGGTGTTGGTTTTAAGTTTCCTTGAAATTTTAATTTTTCCCCATTTTGTCATTTTTTGTGAACAACACACCTGTCAGGCAAACACAGTCAACGCTGAATGTTTTGAAAACAGCCTTCCTACATGCTGAATCCCCTTATTTTATGTGGTCTAAAACAAACTAAATGGAAGTATATCCAAACTTTAGTGGTAAATATAACCCTTAGCAGTAAACTGCAAAAATCATGCTCATTTAGTATGCCATTTCAGCAGCAGGTTGCAACAACCTACATAATGCAGAATTAAAATAGATTTAAAGCAGATACCTATAAAGTACTGAAATACTGCTAGTGTGAATGTTTCTGATCAATTTGTACTCATTTAGCTAACTTTTGTAGCACTTTTTCAGCAGGCCAGGATTTTGAAATATTTCCAGAAGTGCCCGAGCTAGGGTTAGGGTTAGGGTTTGACACCACCTAGACATATTCTGATTCATTTTTTGTGCATTAGGATGCATATGAAATGCAGGAAAGGTGTTGGTTTTAAGTTTCCTTGAAATTTTAATTTTTCCCCATTTTGTCATTTTTTGTGAACAACACACCTGTCAGGCAAACACAGTCAACACTGAATGTGTTGAAAACAGCCTTTCTACATGCTGAATCCCCTTATTTTATGTGGTCTAAAACAAACTAAATGGAAGTATATCCAAACTTTAGTGGTAAATATAACCCTTAGCAGTAAACGGCAAAAATCATGCTCATTTAGTATGCCATTTCAGCAGCAGGTTGCAAAAACCTACATAATGCAGAATTAAAATAGATTGAAAGCAGATACCTATAAAGTACTGAAATACTGCTAATTTGAATGTTTCTGATCAATTTGTACTCATTTAGCTAACTTTTGTAGCACGTTTTCGGCAGGCCAGGATTTTGAAATTTTTCCAGAAGTGCCCGAGCTAGGGTTAGGGTTAGGGTTTGACAGCACCTAGACATATTCTAATGCATTTTTTGTGCATTAGGATGGATTTGAAATGCAGGAAAGGTGTTGGTTTTAAGTTTCCTTGAAATTTTAATTTTTCCCCATTTTGTCATTTATTGTGAACAACACACCTGTCAGGCAAACACAGTCAACACTGAATGTGTTGAAAACAGCCTTTCTACATGCTGAATCCCCTTATTTTATGTGGTCTAAAACAAACTAAATGGAAGTATATCCAAACTTTAGTGGTAAATATAACCCTTAGCAGTAAACGGCAAAAATCATGCTCATTTAGTATGCCATTTCAGCAGCAGGTTGCAAAAACCTACATAATGCAGAATTAAAATAGATTTAAAGCAGATACCTATAACGTACTGAAATACTGCTAGTGTGAATGTTTCTGATCAATTTATACTAATTTAGCTAACTTCTTAGCACTTTTTAAGCAGGCCAGGATTTTGAAATTTTTCCAGAAGTGCCCGAACTAGGGTTAGGGTTAGGGTTTGACAGCACCTAGACATATTCTAATGCATTTTTTGTGCATTAGGATGCATTTGAAATGCAGGAAAGGTGTTGGTTTTAAGTTTCCTTAAAATTTTAATTTTTCCCCATTTTGTCATTTTTTGTGAACAACACACCTGTCAGGCAAACACAGTCAACACTGAATGTTTTGAAAACAGCCTTTCTACATGCTGAATCCCCTTATTTTATGTGGTCTAAAACAAACTAAATGGAAGTATATCCAAACTTTAGTGGTAAATATAACCCTTAGCAGTAAACTGCAAAAATCATGCTCATTTAGTATGCCATTTCAGCAGCAGGTTGCAACAACCTACATAATGCAGAATTAAAATAGATTTAAAGCAGATACCTATAAAGTACTGAAATACTGCTAATTTGAATGTTTCTGATCAATTTGTACTCATTTAGCTAACTTTTGTAGCACTTTTTCAGCAGGCCAGGATTTTGAAATTTTTCCAGAAGTGCCCGAGCTAGGGTTAGGGTTAGGGTTTGACAGCACCTAGACATATTCTGATGCATTTTTTGTGCATTAGGATGCATTTGAAATGCAGGAAAGGTGTTGGTTTTAAGTTTCCTTGAAAATTGAATTTTTCCCTATTTTGTCATTTTTTGTGAACAACACACCTGTCAGACAAACACAGTCAACACTGAATGTTTTGAAAACAGCCTTCCTACATGCTGAATCCCCTTATTTTATGTGGTCTAAAACAAACTAAATGGAAGTATATCCAAACTTTAGTGGTAAATATAACCCTTAGCAGTAAACTGCAAAAATCATGCTCATTTAGTATGCCATTTCAGCAGCAGGTTGCAACAATCTACATAATGCAGAATTAAAATAGATTGAAAGCAGATACCTATAAAGTACTGAAATACTGCTAATTTGAATGTTTCTGATCAATTTGTACTCATTTAGCTAACTTTTGTAGCACGTTTTCAGCAGACCAGGATTTTGAAATTTTTCCAGAAGTGCCCGAGCTAGGGTTAGGGTTAGGGTTTGACAGCACCTAGACATATTCTAATGCATTTTTTGTGCATTAGGATGCATTTGAAATGCAGGAAAGTTGTTGGTTTTAAGTTTCCTTGAAATTTTAATTTTTCCCCATTTTGTCATTTTTTGTGAACAACACACCTGTCAGGCAAACACAGTCAACACTGAATGTTTTGAAAACAGCCTTTCTACATGCTGAATCCCCTTATTTTATGTGGTCTAAAACAAACTAAATGGAAGTATATCCAAACTTTAGTGGTAAATATAACCCTTAGCAGTAAACTGCAAAAATCATGCTCATTTAGTATGCCATTTCAGCAGCAGGTTGCAAAAACCTACATAATGCAGAATTAAAATAGATTGAAAGCAGATACCTATAAAGTACTGAAATACTGCTAGTTTGAATATTTCTGATCAATTTGTACTCATTTAGCTAACTTTTGTAGCACTTTTTCAGCAGGCCAGGATTTTGAAATTTTTCAAGAAGTGCCCGAGCTAGGGTTAGGGTTAGGGTTTGACAGCACCTAGACATATTCTAATGCATTTTTTGTGCATTAGGATGCATTTGAAATGCAGGAAAGGTGTTGGTTTTAAGTTTCCTTGAAATTTTAATTTTTCCCCATTTTGTCATTTTTTGTGAACAACACACCTGTCAGGCAAACACAGTCAACGCTGAATGTTTTGAAAACAGCCTTCCTACATGCTGAATCCCCTTATTTTATGTGGTCTAAAACAAACTAAATGGAAGTATATCCAAACTTTAGTGGTAAATATAACCCTTAGCAGTAAACTGCAAAAATCATGCTCATTTAGTATGCCATTTCAGCAGCAGGTTGCAACAACCTACATAATGCAGAATTAAAATAGATTTAAAGCAGATACCTATAAAGTACTGAAATACTGCTAGTGTGAATGTTTCTGATCAATTTGTACTCATTTAGCTAACTTTTGTAGCACTTTTTCAGCAGGCCAGGATTTTGAAATATTTCCAGAAGTGCCCGAGCTAGGGTTAGGGTTAGGGTTTGACACCACCTAGACATATTCTGATTCATTTTTTGTGCATTAGGATGCATATGAAATGCAGGAAAGGTGTTGGTTTTAAGTTTCCTTGAAATTTTAATTTTTCCCCATTTTGTCATTTTTTGTGAACAACACACCTGTCAGGCAAACACAGTCAACACTGAATGTGTTGAAAACAGCCTTTCTACATGCTGAATCCCCTTATTTTATGTGGTCTAAAACAAACTAAATGGAAGTATATCCAAACTTTAGTGGTAAATATAACCCTTAGCAGTAAACGGCAAAAATCATGCTCATTTAGTATGCCATTTCAGCAGCAGGTTGCAAAAACCTACATAATGCAGAATTAAAATAGATTGAAAGCAGATACCTATAAAGTACTGAAATACTGCTAATTTGAATGTTTCTGATCAATTTGTACTCATTTAGCTAACTTTTGTAGCACGTTTTCGGCAGGCCAGGATTTTGAAATTTTTCCAGAAGTGCCCGAGCTAGGGTTAGGGTTAGGGTTTGACAGCACCTAGACATATTCTAATGCATTTTTTGTGCATTAGGATGCATTTGAAATGCAGGAAAGGTGTTGGTTTTAAGTTTCCTTGAAAATTGAATTTTTCCCCATTTTGTCATTTTTTGTGAACAACACACCTGTCAGGCAAACACAGTCAACACTGAATGTTTTGAAAACAGCCTTCCTACATGCTGAATCCCCTTATTTTATGTGGTCTAAAACAAACTAAATAGAAGTACTGTATATCCAAACTTTAGTGGTAAATATAACCCTTAGCAGTAAACTGCAAAAATCATGCTCATTTAGTATGCCATTTCAGCAGCAGGTTGCAACAATCTACATAATGCAGAATTAAAATAGATTGAAAGCAGATACCTATAAAGTACTGAAATACTGCTAATTTGAATGTTTCTGATCAATTTGTACTCATTTAGCTAACTTTTGTAGCACGTTTTCAGCAGACCAGGATTTTGAAATTTTTCCAGAAGTGCCCGAGCTAGGGTTAGGGTTAGGGTTTGACAGCACCTAGACATATTCTAATGCATTTTTTGTGCATTAGGATGCAGTTGAAATGTAGGAAAGGTGTTGGTTTTAAGTTTCCTTAAAATTTTAATTTTTCCCCATTTTGTCATTTTTTGTGAACAACACACCTGTCAGGCAAACACAGTCAACACTGAATGTTTTGAAAACAGCCTTTCTACATGCTGAATCCCCTTATTTTATGTGGTCTAAAACAAACTAAATGGAAGTATATCCAAACTTTAGTGGTAAATATAACCCTTAGCAGTAAACTGCAAAAATCATGCTCATTTAGTATGCCATTTCAGCAGCAGGTTGCAAAAACCTACATAATGCAGAATTAAAATAGATTGAAAGCAGATACCTATAAAGTACTGAAATACTGCTAGTTTGAATATTTCTGATCAATTTGTACTCATTTAGCTAACTTTTGTAGCACTTTTTCAGCAGGCCAGGATTTTGAAATTTTTCAAGAAGTGCCCGAGCTAGGGTTAGGGTTAGGGTTTGACAGCACCTAGACATATTCTAATGCATTTTTTGTGCATTAGGATGCATTTGAAATGCAGGAAAGGTGTTGGTTTTAAGTTTCCTTGAAATTTTAATTTTTCCCCATTTTGTCATTTTTTGTGAACAACACACCTGTCAGGCAAACACAGTCAACGCTGAATGTTTTGAAAACAGCCTTCCTACATGCTGAATCCCCTTATTTTATGTGGTCTAAAACAAACTAAATGGAAGTATATCCAAACTTTAGTGGTAAATATAACCCTTAGCAGTAAACTGCAAAAATCATGCTCATTTAGTATGCCATTTCAGCAGCAGGTTGCAACAACCTACATAATGCAGAATTAAAATAGATTTAAAGCAGATACCTATAAAGTACTGAAATACTGCTAGTGTGAATGTTTCTGATCAATTTGTACTCATTTAGCTAACTTTTGTAGCACTTTTTCAGCAGGCCAGGATTTTGAAATATTTCCAGAAGTGCCCGAGCTAGGGTTAGGGTTAGGGTTTGACACCACCTAGACATATTCTGATTCATTTTTTGTGCATTAGGATGCATATGAAATGCAGGAAAGGTGTTGGTTTTAAGTTTCCTTGAAATTTTAATTTTTCCCCATTTTGTCATTTTTTGTGAACAACACACCTGTCAGGCAAACACAGTCAACACTGAATGTGTTGAAAAAAGCCTTTCTACATGCTGAATCCCCTTATTTTATGTGGTCTAAAACAAACTAAATGGAAGTATATCCAAACTTTAGTGGTAAATATAACCCTTAGCAGTAAACGGCAAAAATCATGCTCATTTAGTATGCCATTTCAGCAGCAGGTTGCAAAAACCTACATAATGCAGAATTAAAATAGATTGAAAGCAGATACCTATAAAGTACTGAAATACTGCTAATTTGAATGTTTCTGATCAATTTGTACTCATTTAGCTAACTTTTGTAGCACGTTTTCGGCAGGCCAGGATTTTGAAATTTTTCCAGAAGTGCCCGAGCTAGGGTTAGGGTTAGGGTTTGACAGCACCTAGACATATTCTAATGCATTTTTTGTGCATTAGGATGCATTTGAAATGCAGGAAAGGTGTTGGTTTTAAGTTTCCTTAAAATTTTAATTTTTCCCCATTTTGTCATTTTTTGTGAACAACACACCTGTCAGGCAAACACAGTCAACACTGAATGTTTTGAAAACAGCCTTTCTACATGCTGAATCCCCTTATTTTATGTGGTCTAAAACAAACTAAATGGAAGTATATCCAAACTTTAGTGGTAAATATAACCCTTAGCAGTAAACTGCAAAAATCATGCTCATTTAGTATGCCATTTCAGCAGCAGGTTGCAACAACCTACATAATGCAGAATTAAAATAGATTGAAAGCAGATACCTATAAAGTACTGAAATACTGCTAGTGTGAATGTTTCTGATCAATTTGTACTCATTTAGCTAACTTTTTAGCACTTTTTCAGCAGGCCAGGATTTTGAATTTTTTCCAGTAGTGCCCGAGCTAGGGTTAGGGTTAGGGTTTGACAGCACCTAGACATATTCTAATGCATTTTTTTGTGCATTAGGATGCATTTGAAATGCAGGAAAGGTGTTGGTTTTAAGTTTCCTTGAAATTTTAATTTTTCCCCATTTTGTCATTTTTTGTGAACAACACACCTGTCAGGCAAACACAGTCAACGCTGAATGTTTTGAAAACAGCCTTCCTACATGCTGAATCCCCTTATTTTATGTGGTCTAAAACAAACTAAATGGAAGTATATCCAATCTTTAGTGGTAAATATAACCCTTAGCAGTAAACTGCAAAAATCATGCTCATTTAGTATGCCATTTCAGCAGCAGGTTGCAACAACCTACATAATGCAGAATTAAAATAGATTTAAAGCAGATACCTATAAAGTACTGAAATACTGCTAGTGTGAATGTTTCTGATCAATTTGTACTCATTTAGCTAACTTTTGTAGCACTTTTTCAGCAGGCCAGGATTTTGAAATATTTCCAGAAGTGCCCGAGCTAGGGTTAGGGTTAGGGTTTGACACCACCTAGACATATTCTGATTCATTTTTTGTGCATTAGGATGCATATGAAATGCAGGAAAGGTGTTGGTTTTAAGTTTCCTTGAAATTTTAATTTTTCCCCATTTTGTCATTTTTTGTGAACAACACACCTGTCAGGCAAACACAGTCAACACTGAATGTGTTGAAAACAGCCTTTCTACATGCTGAATCCCCTTATTTTATGTGGTCTAAAACAAACTAAATGGAAGTATATCCAAACTTTAGTGGTAAATATAACCCTTAGCAGTAAACGGCAAAAATCATGCTCATTTAGTATGCCATTTCAGCAGCAGGTTGCAAAAACCTACATAATGCAGAATTAAAATAGATTGAAAGCAGATACCTATAAAGTACTGAAATACTGCTAATTTGAATGTTTCTGATCAATTTGTACTCATTTAGCTAACTTTTGTAGCACGTTTTCGGCAGGCCAGGATTTTGAAATTTTTCCAGAAGTGCCCGAGCTAGGGTTAGGGTTAGGGTTTGACAGCACCTAGACATATTCTAATGCATTTTTTGTGCATTAGGATGCATTTGAAATGCAGGAAAGGTGTTGGTTTTAAGTTTCCTTAAAATTTTAATTTTTCCCCATTTTGTCATTTTTTGTGAACAACACACCTGTCAGGCAAACACAGTCAACACTGAATGTTTTGAAAACAGCCTTTCTACATGCTGAATCCCCTTATTTTATGTGGTCTAAAACAAACTAAATGGAAGTATATCCAAACTTTAGTGGTAAATATAACCCTTAGCAGTAAACTGCAAAAATCATGCTCATTTAGTATACCATTTCAGCAGCAGGTTGCAACAACCTACATAATGCAGAATTAAAATAGATTGAAAGCAGATACCTATAAAGTACTGAAATACTGCTAGTGTGAATGTTTCTGATCAATTTGTACTCATTTAGCTAACTTTTTAGCACTTTTTCAGCAGGCCAGGATTTTGAATTTTTTCCAGTAGTGCCCGAGCTAGGGTTAGGGTTAGGGTTTGACAGCACCTAGACATATTCTAATGCATTTTTTTGTGCATTAGGATGCATTTGAAATGCAGGAAAGGTGTTGGTTTTAAGTTTCCTTGAAATTTTAATTTTTCCCCATTTTGTCATTTTTTGTGAACAACACACCTGTCAGGCAAACACAGTCAACGCTGAATGTTTTGAAAACAGCCTTCCTACATGCTGAATCCCCTTATTTTATGTGGTCTAAAACAAACTAAATGGAAGTATATCCAAACTTTAGTGGTAAATATAACCCTTAGCAGTAAACTGCAAAAATCATGCTCATTTAGTATGCCATTTCAGCAGCAGGTTGCAACAACCTACATAATGCAGAATTAAAATAGATTTAAAGCAGATACCTATAAAGTACTGAAATACTGCTAGTGTGAATGTTTCTGATCAATTTGTACTCATTTAGCTAACTTTTGTAGCACTTTTTCAGCAGGCCAGGATTTTGAAATATTTCCAGAAGTGCCCGAGCTAGGGTTAGGGTTAGGGTTTGACAGCACCTAGACATATTCTGATTCATTTTTTGTGCATTAGGATGCATATGAAATGCAGGAAAGGTGTTGGTTTTAAGTTTCCTTGAAATTTTAATTTTTCCCCATTTTGTCATTTTTTGTGAACAACACACCTGTCAGGCAAACACAGTCAACACTGAATGTGTTGAAAACAGCCTTTCTACATGCTGAATCCCCTTATTTTATGTGGTCTAAAACAAACTAAATGGAAGTATATCCAAACTTTAGTGGTAAATATAACCCTTAGCAGTAAACGGCAAAAATCATGCTCATTTAGTATGCCATTTCAGCAGCAGGTTGCAAAAACCTACATAATGCAGAATTAAAATAGATTGAAAGCAGATACCTATAAAGTACTGAAATACTGCTAATTTGAATGTTTCTGATCAATTTGTACTCATTTAGCTAACTTTTGTAGCACGTTTTCGGCAGGCCAGGATTTTGAAATTTTTCCAGAAGTGCCCGAGCTAGGGTTAGGGTTAGGGTTTGACAGCACCTAGACATATTCTAATGCATTTTTTGTGCATTAGGATGCATTTGAAATGCAGGAAAGGTGTTGGTTTTAAGTTTACTTAAAATTTTAATTTTTCCCCATTTTGTCATTTTTTGTGAACAACACACCTGTCAGGCAAACACAGTCAACACTGAATGTTTTGAAAACAGCCTTTCTACATGCTGAATCCCCTTATTTTATGTGGTCTAAAACAAACTAAATGGAAGTATATCCAAACTTTAGTGGTAAATATAACCCTTAGCAGTAAACTGCAAAAATCATGCTCATTTAGTATGCCATTTCAGCAGCAGGTTGCAACAACCTACATAATGCAGAATTAAAATAGATTGAAAGCAGATACTATAAAGTACTGAAATACTGCTATTGTGAATGTTTCTGATCAATTTGTACTCATTTAGCTAACTTTTTAGCACTTTTTCAGCAGGCCAGGATTTTGAATTTTTTCCAGTAGTGCCCGAGCTAGGGTTAGGGTTAGGGTTTGACAGCACCTAGACATATTCTAATGCATTTTTTTGTGCATTAGGATGCATTTGAAATGCAGGAAAGGTGTTGGTTTTAAGTTTCCTTGAAATTTTAATTTTTCCCCATTTTGTCATTTTTTGTGAACAACACACCTGTCAGGCAAACACAGTCAACGCTGAATGTTTTGAAAACAGCCTTCCTACATGCTGAATCCCCTTATTTTATGTGGTCTAAAACAAACTAAATGGAAGTATATCCAAACTTTAGTGGTAAATATAACCCTTAGCAGTAAACTGCAAAAATCATGCTCATTTAGTATGCCATTTCAGCAGCAGGTTGCAACAACCTACATAATGCAGAATTAAAATAGATTTAAAGCAGATACCTATAAAGTACTGAAATACTGCTAGTGTGAATGTTTCTGATCAATTTGTACTCATTTAGCTAACTTTTGTAGCACGTTTTCAGCAGGCCAGGATTTTGAAATTTTTCCAGAAGTGCCCGAGCTAGGGTTAGGGTTAGGGTTTGACAGCACCTAGACATATTCTGATTCATTTTTTGTGCATTAGGATGCATATGAAATGCAGGAAAGGTGTTGGTTTTAAGTTTCCTTGAAATTTTAATTTTTCCCCATTTTGTCATTTTTTGTGAACAACACACCTGTCAGGCAAACACAGTCAACACTGAATGTGTTGAAAACAGCCTTTCTACATGCTGAATCCCCTTATTTTATGTGGTCTAAAACAAACTAAATGGAAGTATATCCAAACTTTAGTGGTAAATATAACCCTTAGCAGTAAACTGCAAAAATCATGCTCATTTAGTATGCCATTTCAGCAGCAGGTTGCAACAACCTACATAATGCAGAATTAAAATAGATTGAAAACAGATACCTATAAAGTACTGAAATACTGCTAATTTGAATGTTTCTGATCAATTTGTACTCATTTAGCTAACTTTTGTAGCACGTTTTCAGCAGGCCAGGATTTTGAAATTTTTCCAGAAGTGCCCGAGCTAGGGTTAGGGTTAGGGTTTGACAGCACCTAGACATATTCTAATGCATTTTTTGTGCATTAGGATGCATTTGAAATGCAGGAAAGGTGTTGGTTTTAAGTTTCCTTGAAATTTTAATTTTTCCCCATTTTGTCATTTTTTGTGAACAACACACCTCTCAGGCAAACACAGTCAACGCTGAATGTTTTGAAAACAGCCTTCCTACATGCTGAATCCCCTTATTTTATGTGGTCTAAAACAAACTAAATGGAAGTATATCCAAACTTTAGTGGTAAATATAACCCTTAGCAGAAAACTGCAAAAATCATGCTCATTTAGTATGCCATTTCAGCAGCAGGTTGCAACAACCTACATAATGCAGAATTAAAATAGATTTAAAGCAGATACCTATACAGTACTGAAATACTGCTAGTGTGAATGTTTCTGATCAATTTGTACTCATTTAGCTAACTTTTGTAGCACTTTTTCAGCAGGCCAGGATTTTGAAATATTTCCAGAAGTGCCCGAGCTAGGGTTAGGGTTAGGGTTTGACAGCACCTAGACATATTCTGATTCATTTTTTGTGCATTAGGATGCATATGAAATGCAGGAAAGGTGTTGGTTTTAAGTTTCCTTGAAATTTTAATTTTTCCCCATTTTGTCATTTTTTGTGAACAACACACCTGTCAGGCAAACACAGTCAACACTGAATGTGTTGAAAACAGCCTTTCTACATGCTGAATCCCCTTATTTTATGTGGTCTAAAACAAACTAAATGGAAATATATCCAAACTTTAGTGGTAAATATAACCCTTAGCAGTAAACTGCAAAAATCATGCTCATTTAGTATGCCATTTCAGCAGCAGGTTGCAACAACCTACATAATGCAGAATTAAAATAGATTGAAAGCAGATACCTATAAAGTACTGAAATACTGCTAGTGTGAATGTTTCTGATCAATTTGTACTCATTTAGCTAACTTTTGTAGCACGTTTTCAGCAGGCCAGGATTTTGAATTTTTTCCAGTAGTGCCCGAGCTAGGGTTAGGGTTAGGGTTTGACAGCACCTAGACATATTCTAATGCATTTTTTGTGCATTAGGATGCATTTGAAATGCAGGAAAGGTGTTGGTTTTAAGTTTCCTTAAAATTTTAATTTTTCCCCATTTTGTCATTTTTGTGAACAACACACCTGTCAGGCAAACACAGTCAACACTGAATGTTTTGAAAACAGCCTTTCTACATGCTGAATCCCCTTATTTTATGTGGTCTAAAACAAACTAAATGGAAGTATATCCAAACTTTAGTGGTAAATATAACCCTTAGCAGTAAACTGCAAAAATCATGCTCATTTAGTATGCCATTTCAGCAGCAGGTTGCAACAACCTACATAATGCAGAATTAAAATAGATTGAAAGCAGATACCTATAAAGTACTGAAATACTGCTAGTGTGAATGTTTCTGATCAATTTGTACTCATTTAGCTAACTTTTGTAGCACGTTTTCAGCAGGCCAGGATTTTGAATTTTTTCCAGTAGTGCCCGAGCTAGGGTTAGGGTTAGGGTTTGACAGCACCTAGACATATTCTAATGCATTTTTTTGTGCATTAGGATGCATTTGAAATGCAGGAAAGGTGTTGGTTTTAAGTTTCCTTGAAATTTTAATTTTTCCCCATTTTGTCATTTTTTGTGAACAACACACCTGTCAGGCAAACACAGTCAACACTGAATGTTTTGAAAACAGCCTTCCTACATGCTGAATCCCCTTATTTTATGTGGTCTAAAACAAACTAAATGGAAGTATATCCAAACTTTAGTGGTAAATATAACCCTTAGCAGTAAACTGCAAAAATCATGCTCATTTAGTATGCCATTTCAGCAGCAGGTTGCAACAACCTACATAATGCAGAATTAAAATAGATTTAAAGCAGATACCTATAAAGTACTGAAATACTGCTAGTGTGAATGTTTCTGATCAATTTGTACTCATTTAGCTAACTTTTGTAGCACTTTTTCAGCAGGCCAGGATTTTGAAATATTTCCAGAAGTGCCCGAGCTAGGGTTAGGGTTAGGGTTTGACAGCACCTAGACATATTCTGATTCATTTTTTGTGCATTAGGATGCATATGAAATGCAGGAAAGGTGTTGGTTTTAAGTTTCCTTGAAATTTTAATTTTTCCCCATTTTGTCATTTTTTGTGAACAACACACCTGTCAGGCAAACACAGTCAACACTGAATGTGTTGAAAACAGCCTTTCTACATGCTGAATCCCCTTATTTTATGTGGTCTAAAACAAACTAAATGGAAGTATATCCAAACTTTAGTGGTAAATATAACCCTTAGCAGTAAACGGCAAAAATCATGCTCATTTAGTATGCCATTTCAGCAGCAGGTTGCAAAAACCTACATAATGCAGAATTAAAATAGATTGAAAGCAGATACCTATAAAGTACTGAAATACTGCTAATTTGAATGTTTCTGATCAATTTGTACTCATTTAGCTAACTTTTGTAGCACGTTTTCGGCAGGCCAGGATTTTGAAATTTTTCCAGAAGTGCCCGAGCTAGGGTTAGGGTTAGGGTTTGACAGCACCTAGACATATTCTAATGCATTTTTTGTGCATTAGGATGCATTTGAAATGCAGGAAAGGTGTTGGTTTTAAGTTTACTTAAAATTTTAATTTTTCCCCATTTTGTCATTTTTTGTGAACAACACACCTGTCAGGCAAACACAGTCAACACTGAATGTTTTGAAAACAGCCTTTCTACATGCTGAATCCCCTTATTTTATGTGGTCTAAAACAAACTAAATGGAAGTATATCCAAACTTTAGTGGTAAATATAACCCTTAGCAGTAAACTGCAAAAATCATGCTCATTTAGTATGCCATTTCAGCAGCAGGTTGCAACAACCTACATAATGCAGAATTAAAATAGATTGAAAGCAGATACTATAAAGTACTGAAATACTGCTATTGTGAATGTTTCTGATCAATTTGTACTCATTTAGCTAACTTTTTAGCACTTTTTCAGCAGGCCAGGATTTTGAATTTTTTCCAGTAGTGCCCGAGCTAGGGTTAGGGTTAGGGTTTGACAGCACCTAGACATATTCTAATGCATTTTTTTGTGCATTAGGATGCATTTGAAATGCAGGAAAGGTGTTGGTTTTAAGTTTCCTTGAAATTTTAATTTTTCCCCATTTTGTCATTTTTTGTGAACAACACACCTGTCAGGCAAACACAGTCAACGCTGAATGTTTTGAAAACAGCCTTCCTACATGCTGAATCCCCTTATTTTATGTGGTCTAAAACAAACTAAATGGAAGTATATCCAAACTTTAGTGGTAAATATAACCCTTAGCAGTAAACTGCAAAAATCATGCTCATTTAGTATGCCATTTCAGCAGCAGGTTGCAACAACCTACATAATGCAGAATTAAAATAGATTTAAAGCAGATACCTATAAAGTACTGAAATACTGCTAGTGTGAATGTTTCTGATCAATTTGTACTCATTTAGCTAACTTTTGTAGCACGTTTTCAGCAGGCCAGGATTTTGAAATTTTTCCAGAAGTGCCCGAGCTAGGGTTAGGGTTAGGGTTTGACAGCACCTAGACATATTCTGATTCATTTTTTGTGCATTAGGATGCATATGAAATGCAGGAAAGGTGTTGGTTTTAAGTTTCCTTGAAATTTTAATTTTTCCCCATTTTGTCATTTTTTGTGAACAACACACCTGTCAGGCAAACACAGTCAACACTGAATGTGTTGAAAACAGCCTTTCTACATGCTGAATCCCCTTATTTTATGTGGTCTAAAACAAACTAAATGGAAGTATATCCAAACTTTAGTGGTAAATATAACCCTTAGCAGTAAACTGCAAAAATCATGCTCATTTAGTATGCCATTTCAGCAGCAGGTTGCAACAACCTACATAATGCAGAATTAAAATAGATTGAAAACAGATACCTATAAAGTACTGAAATACTGCTAATTTGAATGTTTCTGATCAATTTGTACTCATTTAGCTAACTTTTGTAGCACGTTTTCAGCAGGCCAGGATTTTGAAATTTTTCCAGAAGTGCCCGAGCTAGGGTTAGGGTTAGGGTTTGACAGCACCTAGACATATTCTGATTCATTTTTTGTGCATTAGGATGCATATGAAATGCAGGAAAGGTGTTGGTTTTAAGTTTCCTTGAAATTTTAATTTTTCCCCATTTTGTCATTTTTTGTGAACAACACACCTGTCAGGCAAACACAGTCAACACTGAATGTGTTGAAAACAGCCTTTCTACATGCTGAATCCCCTTATTTTATGTGGTCTAAAACAAACTAAATGGAAGTATATCCAAACTTTAGTGGTAAATATAACCCTTAGCAGTAAACTGCAAAAATCATGCTCATTTAGTATGCCATTTCAGCAGCAGGTTGCAACAACCTACATAATGCAGAATTAAAATAGATTGAAAGCAGATACCTATAAAGTACTGAAATACTGCTAGTGTGAATGTTTCTGATCAATTTGTACTCATTTAGCTAACTTTTGTAGCACGTTTTCAGCAGGCCAGGATTTTGAATTTTTTCCAGTAGTGCCCGAGCTAGGGTTAGGGTTAGGGTTTGACAGCACCTAGACATATTCTAATGCATTTTTTGTGCATTAGGATGCATTTGAAATGCAGGAAAGGTGTTGGTTTTAAGTTTCCTTAAAATTTTAATTTTTCCCCATTTTGTCATTTTTGTGAACAACACACCTGTCAGGCAAACACAGTCAACACTGAATGTTTTGAAAACAGCCTTTCTACATGCTGAATCCCCTTATTTTATGTGGTCTAAAACAAACTAAATGGAAGTATATCCAAACTTTAGTGGTAAATATAACCCTTAGCAGTAAACTGCAAAAATCATGCTCATTTAGTATGCCATTTCAGCAGCAGGTTGCAACAACCTACATAATGCAGAATTAAAATAGATTGAAAGCAGATACCTATAAAGTACTGAAATACTGCTAGTGTGAATGTTTCTGATCAATTTGTACTCATTTAGCTAACTTTTGTAGCACGTTTTCAGCAGGCCAGGATTTTGAATTTTTTCCAGTAGTGCCCGAGCTAGGGTTAGGGTTAGGGTTTGACAGCACCTAGACATATTCTAATGCATTTTTTTGTGCATTAGGATGCATTTGAAATGCAGGAAAGGTGTTGGTTTTAAGTTTCCTTGAAATTTTAATTTTTCCCCATTTTGTCATTTTTTGTGAACAACACACCTGTCAGGCAAACACAGTCAACACTGAATGTTTTGAAAACAGCCTTCCTACATGCTGAATCCCCTTATTTTATGTGGTCTAAAACAAACTAAATGGAAGTATATCCAAACTTTAGTGGTAAATATAACCCTTAGCAGTAAACTGCAAAAATCATGCTCATTTAGTATGCCATTTCAGCAGCAGGTTGCAAAAACCTACATAATGCAGAATTAAAATAGATTGAAAGCAGATACCTATAAAGTACTGAAATACTGCTAATTTGAATGTTTCTGATCAATTTGTACTCATTTAGCTAACTTTTGTAGCACGTTTTCAGCAGGCCAGGATTTTGAAATTTTTCCAGAAGTGCCCGAGCTAGAGTTAGGTTTAGGTTTTGACAGCACCTAGACATATTCTAATGCATTTTTTGTGCATTAAGATGCATTTGAAATGCAGGAAAGGTGTTGGTTTCAAGTTTCCTTAAAATTTTAATTTTTCCCCATTTTGTCATTTTTTGTGAACAACACACCTGTCAGGCAAACACAGTCAACACTGAATGTTTTGAAAACAGCCTTTCTACATGCTGAATCCCCTAATTTTATGTGGTCTAAAACAAACTAAATGGAAGTATATCCAAACTTTAGTGGTAAATATAACCCTTAGCAGTAAACTGCAAAAATCATGCTCATTTAGTATGCCATTTCAGCAGCAGGTTGCAACAACCTACATAATGCAGAATTAAAATAGATTGAAAGCAGATACCTATAAAGTACTGAAATACTGCTAGTGTGAATGTTTCTGATCAATTTGTACTCATTTAGCTAACTTTTTAGCACTTTTTCAGCAGGCCAGGATTTTGAAATTTTTCCAGAAGTGCCCGAGCTAGGGTTAGGGTTAGGGTTTGACAGCACCTAGACATATTCTAATGCATTTTTTGTGCATTAGGATGCATTTGAAATGCAGGAAAGATGTTGGTTTTAAGTTTCCTTGAAATTTTAATTTTTCCCCATTTTGTCATTTTTTGTGAACAACACACCTGTCAGGCAAACACAGTCAACACTGAATGTTTTGAAAACAGCCTTTCTACATGCTGAATCCCCTTATTTTATGTGGTCTAAAACAAACTAAATGGAAGTATATCCAAACTTTAGTGGTAAATATAACCCTTAGCAGTAAACTGCAAAAATCATGCTCATTTAGTATGCCATTTCAGCAGCAGGTTGCAACAACCTACATAATGCAGAATTAAAATAGATTGAAAGCAGATACCTATAAAGTACTGAAATACTGCTAGTGTGAATGTTTCTGATCAATTTGTACTCATTTAGCTAACTTTTGTAGCACGTTTTCAGCAGGCCAGGATTTTGAATTTTTTCCAGTAGTGCCCGAGCTAGGGTTAGGGTTAGGGTTTGACAGCACCTAGACATATTCTAATGCATTTTTTGTGCATTAGGATGCATTTGAAATGCAGGAAAGGTGTTGGTTTTAAGTTTCCTTAAAATTTTAATTTTTCCCCATTTTGTCATTTTTGTGAACAACACACCTGTCAGGCAAACACAGTCAACACTGAATGTTTTGAAAACAGCCTTTCTACATGCTGAATCCCCTTATTTTATGTGGTCTAAAACAAACTAAATGGAAGTATATCCAAACTTTAGTGGTAAATATAACCCTTAGCAGTAAACTGCAAAAATCATGCTCATTTAGTATGCCATTTCAGCAGCAGGTTGCAACAACCTACATAATGCAGAATTAAAATAGATTGAAAGCAGATACCTATAAAGTACTGAAATACTGCTAGTGTGAATGTTTCTGATCAATTTGTACTCATTTAGCTAACTTTTGTAGCACGTTTTCAGCAGGCCAGGATTTTGAATTTTTTCCAGTAGTGCCCGAGCTAGGGTTAGGGTTAGGGTTTGACAGCACCTAGACATATTCTAATGCATTTTTTTGTGCATTAGGATGCATTTGAAATGCAGGAAAGGTGTTGGTTTTAAGTTTCCTTGAAATTTTAATTTTTCCCCATTTTGTCATTTTTTGTGAACAACACACCTGTCAGGCAAACACAGTCAACACTGAATGTTTTGAAAACAGCCTTCCTACATGCTGAATCCCCTTATTTTATGTGGTCTAAAACAAACTAAATGGAAGTATATCCAAACTTTAGTGGTAAATATAACCCTTAGCAGTAAACTGCAAAAATCATGCTCATTTAGTATGCCATTTCAGCAGCAGGTTGCAAAAACCTACATAATGCAGAATTAAAATAGATTGAAAGCAGATACCTATAAAGTACTGAAATACTGCTAATTTGAATGTTTCTGATCAATTTGTACTCATTTAGCTAACTTTTGTAGCACGTTTTCAGCAGGCCAGGATTTTGAAATTTTTCCAGAAGTGCCCGAGCTAGAGTTAGGTTTAGGTTTTGACAGCACCTAGACATATTCTAATGCATTTTTTGTGCATTAAGATGCATTTGAAATGCAGGAAAGGTGTTGGTTTCAAGTTTCCTTAAAATTTTAATTTTTCCCCATTTTGTCATTTTTTGTGAACAACACACCTGTCAGGCAAACACAGTCAACACTGAATGTTTTGAAAACAGCCTTTCTACATGCTGAATCCCCTAATTTTATGTGGTCTAAAACAAACTAAATGGAAGTATATCCAAACTTTAGTGGTAAATATAACCCTTAGCAGTAAACTGCAAAAATCATGCTCATTTAGTATGCCATTTCAGCAGCAGGTTGCAACAACCTACATAATGCAGAATTAAAATAGATTGAAAGCAGATACCTATAAAGTACTGAAATACTGCTAGTGTGAATGTTTCTGATCAATTTGTACTCATTTAGCTAACTTTTTAGCACTTTTTCAGCAGGCCAGGATTTTGAAATTTTTCCAGAAGTGCCCGAGCTAGGGTTAGGGTTAGGGTTTGACAGCACCTAGACATATTCTAATGCATTTTTTGTGCATTAGGATGCATTTGAAATGCAGGAAAGATGTTGGTTTTAAGTTTCCTTGAAATTTTAATTTTTCCCCATTTTGTCATTTTTTGTGAACAACACACCTGTCAGGCAAACACAGTCAACACTGAATGTTTTGAAAACAGCCTTTCTACATGCTGAATCCCCTTATTTTATGTGGTCTAAAACAAACTAAATGGAAGTATATCCAAACTTTAGTGGTAAATATAACCCTTAGCAGTAAACTGCAAAAATCATGCTCATTTAGAATGCCATTTCAGCAGCAGGTTGCAACAACCTACATAATGCAGAATTAAAATAGATTGAAAGCAGATACCTATAAAGTACTGAAATACTGCTAGTGTGAATGTTTCTGATCAATTTGTACTCATTTAGCTAACTTTTTAGCACTTTTTCAGCAGGCCAGGATTTTGAAATTTTTCCAGAAGTGCCCGAGCTAGGGTTAGGGTTAGGGTTTGACAGCACCTAGACATATTCTAATGCATTTTTTTGTGCATAAGGATGCATTTGAAATGCAGGAAAGGTGTTGGTTTTAAGTTTCCTTGAAATTTTAATTTTTCCCCATTTTGTCATTTTTTATGAACAACACACCTGTCAGGCAAACACAGTCAACGCTGAATGTTTTGAAAACAGCCTTCCTACATGCTGAATCCCCTTATTTTATGTGGTCTAAAACAAACTAAATGGAAGTATATCCAAACTTTAGTGGTAAATATAACCCTTAGCAGTAAACTGCAAAAATCATGCTCATTTAGTATGCCATTTCAGCAGCAGGTTGCAACAACCTACATAATGCAGAATTAAAATAGATTTAAAGCAGATACCTATAAAGTACTGAAATACTGCTAGTGTGAATGTTTCTGATCAATTTGTACTCATGTAGCTAACTTTTGTAGCACTTTTTCAGCAGGCCAGGATTTTGAAATATTTCCAGAAGTGCCCGAGCTAGGGTTAGGGTTAGGGTTTGACAGCACCTAGACATATTCTGATTCATTTTTTGTGCATTAGGATGCATATGAAATGCAGGAAAGGTGTTGGTTTTAAGTTTCCTTGAAATTTTAATTTTTCCCCATTTTGTCATTTATTGTGAACAACACACCTGTCAGGCAAACACAGTCAACACTGAATGTGTTGAAAACAGCCTTTCTACATGCTGAATCCCCTTATTTTATGTGGTCTAAAACAAACTAAATGGAAGTATATCCAAACTTTAGTGGTAAATATAACCCTTAGCAGTAAACGGCAAAAATCATGCTCATTTAGTATGCCATTTCAGCAGCAGGTTGCAAAAACCTACATAATGCAGAATTAAAATAGATTTAAAGCAGATACCTATAACGTACTGAAATACTGCTAGTTTGAATGTTTCTGATCAATTTGTACTCATTTAGCTAACTTTTGTAGCACTTTTTCAGCAGGCCAGGATTTTGAAATTTTTCCAGAAGTGCCCGAGCTAGGGTTAGGGTTAGGGTTTGACAGCACCTAGACATATTCTGATGCATTTTTTGTGCATTAGGATGCATTTGAAATGCAGGAAAGGTGTTGGTTTTAAGTTTCCTTGAAAATTGAATTTTTCCCTATTTTGTCATTTTTTGTGAACAACACACCTGTCAGGCAAACACAGTCAACACTGAATGTTTTGAAAACAGCCTTCCTACATGCTGAATCCCCTTATTTTATGTGGTCTAAAACAAACTAAATAGAAGTACTGTATATCCAAACTTTAGTGGTAAATATAACCCTTAGCAGTAAACTGCAAAAATCATGCTCATTTAGTATGCCATTTCAGCAGCAGGTTGCAACAACCTACATAATGCAGAATTAAAATAGATTGAAAGCAGATACCTATAAAGTACTGAAATACTGCTAGTGTGAATGTTTCTGATCAATTTGTACTCATTTAGCTAACTTTTTAGCACTTTTTCAGCAGGCCAGGATTTTGAAATTTTTCCAGAAGTGCCCGAGCTAGGGTTAGGGTTAGGGTTTGACAGCACCTAGACATATTCTAATGCATTTTTTGTGCATTAGGATGCATTTGAAATGCAGGAAAGGTGTTGGTTTTAAGTTTCCTTGAAATTTTAATTTTTCCCCATTTTGTCATTTTTTGTGAACAACACACCTCTCAGGCAAACACAGTCAACGCTGAATGTTTTGAAAACAGCCTTCCTACATGCTGAATCCCCTTATTTTATGTGGTCTAAAACAAACTAAATGGAAGTATATCCAAACTTTAGTGGTAAATATAACCCTTAGCAGTAAACTGCAAAAATCATGCTCATTTAGTATGCCATTTCAGCAGCAGGTTGCAACAACCTACATAATGCAGAATTAAAATAGATTGAAAGCAGATACCTATAAAGTACTGAAATACTGCTAGTGTGAATGTTTCTGATCAATTTGTACTCATTTAGCTAACTTTTGTAGCACGTTTTCAGCAGGCCAGGATTTTGAATTTTTTCCAGTAGTGCCCGAGCTAGGGTTAGGGTTAGGGTTTGACAGCACCTAGACATATTCTAATGCATTTTTTGTGCATTAGGATGCATTTGAAATGCAGGAAAGGTGTTGGTTTTAAGTTTCCTTAAAATTTTAATTTTTCCCCATTTTGTCATTTTTGTGAACAACACACCTGTCAGGCAAACACAGTCAACACTGAATGTTTTGAAAACAGCCTTTCTACATGCTGAATCCCCTTATTTTATGTGGTCTAAAACAAACTAAATGGAAGTATATCCAAACTTTAGTGGTAAATATAACCCTTAGCAGTAAACTGCAAAAATCATGCTCATTTAGTATGCCATTTCAGCAGCAGGTTGCAACAACCTACATAATGCAGAATTAAAATAGATTGAAAGCAGATACCTATAAAGTACTGAAATACTGCTAGTGTGAATGTTTCTGATCAATTTGTACTCATTTAGCTAACTTTTGTAGCACGTTTTCAGCAGGCCAGGATTTTGAATTTTTTCCAGTAGTGCCCGAGCTAGGGTTAGGGTTAGGGTTTGACAGCACCTAGACATATTCTAATGCATTTTTTTGTGCATTAGGATGCATTTGAAATGCAGGAAAGGTGTTGGTTTTAAGTTTCCTTGAAATTTTAATTTTTCCCCATTTTGTCATTTTTTGTGAACAACACACCTGTCAGGCAAACACAGTCAACACTGAATGTTTTGAAAACAGCCTTCCTACATGCTGAATCCCCTTATTTTATGTGGTCTAAAACAAACTAAATGGAAGTATATCCAAACTTTAGTGGTAAATATAACCCTTAGCAGTAAACTGCAAAAATCATGCTCATTTAGTATGCCATTTCAGCAGCAGGTTGCAAAAACCTACATAATGCAGAATTAAAATAGATTGAAAGCAGATACCTATAAAGTACTGAAATACTGCTAATTTGAATGTTTCTGATCAATTTGTACTCATTTAGCTAACTTTTGTAGCACGTTTTCAGCAGGCCAGGATTTTGAAATTTTTCCAGAAGTGCCCGAGCTAGAGTTAGGTTTAGGTTTTGACAGCACCTAGACATATTCTAATGCATTTTTTGTGCATTAAGATGCATTTGAAATGCAGGAAAGGTGTTGGTTTCAAGTTTCCTTAAAATTTTAATTTTTCCCCATTTTGTCATTTTTTGTGAACAACACACCTGTCAGGCAAACACAGTCAACACTGAATGTTTTGAAAACAGCCTTTCTACATGCTGAATCCCCTAATTTTATGTGGTCTAAAACAAACTAAATGGAAGTATATCCAAACTTTAGTGGTAAATATAACCCTTAGCAGTAAACTGCAAAAATCATGCTCATTTAGTATGCCATTTCAGCAGCAGGTTGCAAAAACCTACATAATGCAGAATTAAAATAGATTGAAAGCAGATACCTATAAAGTACTGAAATACTGCTAATTTGAATGTTTCTGATCAATTTGTACTCATTTAGCTAACTTTTGTAGCACGTTTTCAGCAGGCCAGGATTTTGAATTTTTTCCAGTAGTGCCCGAGCTAGGGTTAGGGTTAGGGTTTGACAGCACCTAGACATATTCTAATGCATTTTTTTGTGCATTAGGATGCATTTGAAATGCAGGAAAGGTGTTGGTTTTAAGTTTCCTTGAAATTTTAATTTTTCCCCATTTTGTCATTTTTTGTGAACAACACACCTGTCAGGCAAACACATTCAACGCTGAATGTTTTGAAAACAGCCTTTCTACATGCTGAATCCCCTTATTTTATGTGGTCTAAAACAAACTAAATGGAAGTATATCCAAACTTTAGTGGTAAATATAACCCTTAGCAGTAAACTGCAAAAATCATGCTCATTTAGTATGCCATTTCAGCAGCAGGTTGCAACAACCTACATAATGCAGAATTAAAATAGATTGAAAGCAGATACCTATAAAGTACTGAAATACTGCTAGTGTGAATGTTTCTGATCAATTTGTACTCATTTAGCTAACTTTTGTAGCACTTTTTCAGCAGGCCAGGATTTTGAAATTTTTCCAGAAGTGCCCGAGCTAGGGTTAGGGTTAGGGTTTGACAGCACCTAGACATATTCTAATGCATTTTTTGTGCATTAGGATGCATTTGAAATGCAGGAAAGATGTTGGTTTTAAGTTTCCTTGAAATTTTAATTTTTCCCCATTTTGTCATTTTTTGTGAACAACACACCTGTCAGGCAAACACAGTCAACACTGAATGTTTTGAAAACAGCCTTTCTACATGCTGAATCCCCTTATTTTATGTGGTCTAAAACAAACTAAATGGAAGTATATCCAAACTTTAGTGGTAAATATAACCCTTAGCAGTAAACTGCAAAAATCATGCTCATTTAGAATGCCATTTCAGCAGCAGGTTGCAACAACCTACATAATGCAGAATTAAAATAGATTGAAAGCAGATACCTATAAAGTACTGAAATACTGCTAGTGTGAATGTTTCTGATCAATTTGTACTCATTTAGCTAACTTTTTAGCACTTTTTCAGCAGGCCAGGATTTTGAAATTTTTCCAGAAGTGCCCGAGCTAGGGTTAGGGTTAGGGTTTGACAGCACCTAGACATATTCTAATGCATTTTTTTGTGCATAAGGATGCATTTGAAATGCAGGAAAGGTGTTGGTTTTAAGTTTCCTTGAAATTTTAATTTTTCCCCATTTTGTCATTTTTTATGAACAACACACCTGTCAGGCAAACACAGTCAACGCTGAATGTTTTGAAAACAGCCTTCCTACATGCTGAATCCCCTTATTTTATGTGGTCTAAAACAAACTAAATGGAAGTATATCCAAACTTTAGTGGTAAATATAACCCTTAGCAGTAAACTGCAAAAATCATGCTCATTTAGTATGCCATTTCAGCAGCAGGTTGCAACAACCTACATAATGCAGAATTAAAATAGATTTAAAGCAGATACCTATAAAGTACTGAAATACTGCTAGTGTGAATGTTTCTGATCAATTTGTACTCATGTAGCTAACTTTTGTAGCACTTTTTCAGCAGGCCAGGATTTTGAAATATTTCCAGAAGTGCCCGAGCTAGGGTTAGGGTTAGGGTTTGACAGCACCTAGACATATTCTGATTCATTTTTTGTGCATTAGGATGCATATGAAATGCAGGAAAGGTGTTGGTTTTAAGTTTCCTTGAAATTTTAATTTTTCCCCATTTTGTCATTTATTGTGAACAACACACCTGTCAGGCAAACACAGTCAACACTGAATGTGTTGAAAACAGCCTTTCTACATGCTGAATCCCCTTATTTTATGTGGTCTAAAACAAACTAAATGGAAGTATATCCAAACTTTAGTGGTAAATATAACCCTTAGCAGTAAACGGCAAAAATCATGCTCATTTAGTATGCCATTTCAGCAGCAGGTTGCAAAAACCTACATAATGCAGAATTAAAATAGATTTAAAGCAGATACCTATAACGTACTGAAATACTGCTAGTTTGAATGTTTCTGATCAATTTGTACTCATTTAGCTAACTTTTGTAGCACTTTTTCAGCAGGCCAGGATTTTGAAATTTTTCCAGAAGTGCCCGAGCTAGGGTTAGGGTTAGGGTTTGACAGCACCTAGACATATTCTGATGCATTTTTTGTGCATTAGGATGCATTTGAAATGCAGGAAAGGTGTTGGTTTTAAGTTTCCTTGAAAATTGAATTTTTCCCTATTTTGTCATTTTTTGTGAACAACACACCTGTCAGGCAAACACAGTCAACACTGAATGTTTTGAAAACAGCCTTCCTACATGCTGAATCCCCTTATTTTATGTGGTCTAAAACAAACTAAATAGAAGTACTGTATATCCAAACTTTAGTGATAAATATAACCCTTAGCAGTAAACTGCAAAAATCATGCTCATTTAGTATGCCATTTCAGCAGCAGGTTGCAACAACCTACATAATGCAGAATTAAAATAGATTGAAAGCAGATACCTATAAAGTACTGAAATACTGCTAGTGTGAATGTTTCTGATCAATTTGTACTCATTTAGCTAACTTTTTAGCACTTTTTCAGCAGGCCAGGATTTTGAAATTTTTCCAGAAGTGCCCGAGCTAGGGTTAGGGTTAGGGTTTGACAGCACCTAGACATATTCTAATGCATTTTTTTGTGCATTAGGATGCATTTGAAATGCAGGAAAGGTGTTGGTTTTAAGTTTCCTTGAAATTTTAATTTTTCCCCATTTTGTCATTTTTTGTGAACAACACACCTGTCAGGCAAACACAGTCAACGCTGAATGTTTTGAAAACAGCCTTCCTACATGCTGAATCCCCTTATTTTATGTGGTCTAAAACAAACTAAATGGAAGTATATCCAAACTTTAGTGGTAAATATAACCCTTAGCAGTAAACTGCAAAAATCATGCTCATTTAGTATGCCATTTCAGCAGCAGGTTGCAACAACCTACATAATGCAGAATTAAAATAGATTTAAAGCAGATACCTATAACGTACTGAAATACTGCTAGTGTGAATGTTTCTGATCAATTTGTACTCATTTAGCTAACTTTTGTAGCACTTTTTCAGCAGGCCAGGATTTTGAAATTTTTCCAGAAGTGCCCGAGCTAGGGTTAGGGTTAGGGTTTGACAGCACCTAGACATATTCTGATGCATTTTTTGTGCATTAGGATGCATTTGAAATGCAGGAAAGGTGTTGGTTTTAAGTTTCCTTGAAAATTGAATTTTTCCCTATTTTGTCATTTTTTGTGAACAACACACCTGTCAGGCAAGCACAGTCAACACTGAATGTTTTGAAAACAGCCTTCCTACATGCTGAATCCCCTTATTTTATGTGGTCTAAAACAAACTAAATAGAAGTACTGTATATCCAAACTTTAGTGGTAAATATAACCCTTAGCAGTAAACTGCAAAAATCATGCTCATTTAGTATGCCATTTCAGCAGCAGGTTGCAACAACCTACATAATGCAGAATTAAAATAGATTGAAAGCAGATACCTATAAAGTACTGAAATACTGCTAATTTGAATGTTTCTGATCAATTTGTACTCATTTAGCTAACTTTTGTAGCACGCTTTCAGCAGGCCAGGATTTTGAAATTTTTCCAGAAGTGCCCGAGCTAGGGTTAGGGTTTGGGTTTGACAGCACCTAGACATATTCTAATGCATTTATTGTGCATTAGGATGCATTTGAAATGCAGGAAAGGTGTTGGTTTTAAGTTTCCTTGAAATTTTAATTTTTCCCCATTTTGTCATTTTTTGTGAACAACACACCTGTCAGGCAAACACAGTCAACACTGAATGTTTTGAAAACAGCCTTTCTACATGCTGAATCCCCTTATTTTATGTGGTCTAAAACAAACTAAATAGAAGTACTGTATATCCAAACTTTAGTGGTAAATATAACCCTTAGCAGTAAACTGCAAAAATCATGCTCATTTAGTATGCCATTTCAGCAGCAGGTTGCAAAAACCTACATAATGCAGAATTAAAATAGATTGAAAGCAGATACCTATAAAGTACTGAAATACTGCTAGTGTGAATGTTTCTGATCAATTTGTACTTATTTAGCTAACTTTTTAGCACTTTTTCAGCAGGCCAGGATTTTGAAATTTTTCCAGAAGTGCCCGAGCTAGGGTTAGGGTTAGGGTTTGACAGCACCTAGACATATTCTAATGCATTTTTTGTGCATTAGGATGCATTTGAAATGCAGGAAAGGTGTTGGTTTTAAGTTTCCTTAAAATTTTAATTTTTCCCCATTTTGTCATTTTTTGTGAACAACACACCTGTCAGGCAAACACAGTCAACGCTGAATGTTTTGAAAACAGCCTTCCTACATGCTGAATCCCCTTATTTTATGTGGTCTAAAACAAACTAAATGGAAGTACATCCAAACTTTAGTGGTAAATATAACCCTTAGCAGTAAACTGCAAAAATCATGCTCATTTAGTATGCCATTTCAGCAGCAGGTTGCAAAAACCTACATAATGCAGAATTAAAATAGATTGAAAGCAGATACCTATAAAGTACTGAAATACTGCTAGTGTGAATGTTTCTGATCAATTTGTACTCATTTAGCTAACTTTTTAGCACTTTTTCAGCAGGCCAGGATTTTGAAATTTTTCCAGAAGTGCCCGAGCTAGGGTTAGGGTTAGGGTTTGACAGCACCTAGACATATTCTAATGCATTTTTTGTGCATTAGGATGCATTTGAAATGCAGGAAAGGTGTTGGTTTTAAGTTTCCTTAAAATTTTAATTTTTCCCCATTTTGTCATTTTTTGTGAACAACACACCTGTCAGGCAAACACAGTCAACACTGAATGTGTTGAAAACAGCCTTTCTACATGCTGAATCCCCTTATTTTATGTGGTCTAAAACAAACTAAATGGAAGTATATCCAAACTTTAGTGGTAAATATATCCCTTAGCAGTAAACTGCAAAAATCATGCTCATTTAGTATGCCATTTCAGCAGCAGGTTGCAAAAACCTACATAATGCAGAATTAAAATAGATTGAAAGCAGATACCTATAAAGTACTGAAATACTGCTAGTGTGAATGTTTCTGATCAATTTGTACTCATTTAGCTAACTTTTTAGCACTTTTTCAGCAGGCCAGGATTTTGAAATTTTTCCAGAAGTGCCCGAGCTAGGGTTAGGGTTAGGGTTTGACAGCACCTAGACATATTCTAATGCATTTTTTTGTGCATTAGGATGCATTTGAAATGCAGGAAAGGTGTTGGTTTTAAGTTTCCTTAAAATTTTAATTTTTCCCCATTTTGTCATTTTTTGTGAACAACACACCTGTCAGGCAAACACAGTCAACGCTGAATGTTTTGAAAACAGCCTTCCTACATGCTGAATCCCCTTATTTTATGTGGTCTAAAACAAACTAAATGGAAGTACATCCAAACTTTAGTGGTAAATATAACCCTTAGCAGTAAACTGCAAAAATCATGCTCATTTAGTATGCCATTTCAGCAGCAGGTTGCAAAAACCTACATAATGCAGAATTAAAATAGATTGAAAGCAGATACCTATAAAGTACTGAAATACTGCTAGTTTGAATGTTTCTGATCAATTTGTACTCATTTAGCTAACTTTTTAGCACTTTTTCAGCAGGCCAGGATTTTGAAATTTTTCCAGAAGTGCCCGAGCTAGGGTTAGGGTTAGGGTTTGACAGCACCTAGACATATTCTAATGCATTTTTTTGTGCATTAGGATGCATTTGAAATGCAGGAAAGGTGTTGGTTTTAAGTTTCCTTGAAATTTTAATTTTTCCCCATTTTGTCATTTTTTGTGAACAACACACCTGTCAGGCAAACACAGTCAACACTGAATGTTTTGAAAGCAGCCTTTCTACATGCTGAATCCCCTTATTTTATGTGGTCTAAAACAAACTAAATGGAAGTATATCCAAACTTTAGTGGTAAATATAACCCTTAGCAGTAAACTGCAAAAATCATGCTCATTTAGTATGCCATTTCAGCAGCAGGTTGCAACAACCTACATAATGCAGAATTAAAATAGATTGAAAGCAGATACCTATAAAGTACTGAAATACTGCTAATTTGAATGTTTCTGATCAATTTGTACTCATTTAGCTAACTTTTGTAGCACGTTTTCAGCAGGCCAGGATTTTGAAATTTTTCCAGAAGTGCCCGAGCTAGGGTTAGGGTTAGGGTTTGACAGCACCTAGACATATTCTAATGCATTTTTTGTGCATTAGGATGCATTTGAAATGCAGGAAAGGTGTTGGTTTTAAGTTTCCTTAAAATTTTAATTTTTCCCCATTTTGTCATTTTTTGTGAACAACACACCTGTCAGGCAAACACAGTCAACACTGAATGTTTTGAAAACAGCCTTTCTACATGCTGAATCCCCTTATTTTATGTGGTCTAAAACAAACTAAATGGAAGTATATCCAAACTTTAGTGGTAAATATAACCCTTAGCAGTAAACTGCAAAAATCATGCTCATTTAGTATGCCATTTCAGCAGCAGGTTGCAAAAACCTACATAATGCAGAATTAAAATAGATTGAAAGCAGATACCTATAAAGTACTGAAATACTGCTAATTTGAATGTTTCTGATCAATTTGTACTCATTTAGCTAACTTTTGTAGCACGTTTTCAGCAGGCCAGGATTTTGAAATTTTTCCAGAAGTGCCCGAGCTAGAGTTAGGTTTAGGTTTTGACAGCACCTAGACATATTCTAATGCATTTTTTGTGCATTAAGATGCATTTGAAATGCAGGAAAGGTGTTGGTTTCAAGTTTCCTTAAAATTTTAATTTTTCCCCATTTTGTCATTTTTTGTGAACAACACACCTGTCAGGCAAACACAGTCAACACTGAATGTTTTGAAAACAGCCTTTCTACATGCTGAATCCCCTAATTTTATGTGGTCTAAAACAAACTAAATGGAAGTATATCCAAACTTTAGTGGTAAATATAACCCTTAGCAGTAAACTGCAAAAATCATGCTCATTTAGTATGCCATTTCAGCAGCAGGTTGCAAAAACCTACATAATGCAGAATTAAAATAGATTGAAAGCAGATACCTATAAAGTACTGAAATACTGCTAATTTGAATGTTTCTGATCAATTTGTACTCATTTAGCTAACTTTTGTAGCACGTTTTCAGCAGGCCAGGATTTTGAAGTTTTTCCAGAAGTGCCCGAGCTAGGGTTAGGGTTAGGGTTTGACAGCACCTAGACATATTCTAATGCATTTTTTTGTGCATTAGGATGCATTTGAAATGCAGGAAAGGTGTTGGTTTTAAGTTTCCTTGAAATTTTAATTTTTCCCCATTTTGTCATTTTTTGTGAACAACACACCTGTCAGGCAAACACAGTCAACGCTGAATGTTTTGAAAACAGCCTTTCTACATGCTGAATCCCCTTATTTTATGTGGTCTAAAACAAACTAAATAGAAGTACTGTATATCCAAACTTTAGTGGTAAATATAACCCTTAGCAGTAAACTGCAAAAATCATGCTCATTTAGTATGCCATTTCAGCAGCAGGTTGCAACAACCTACATAATGCAGAATTAAAATAGATTGAAAGCAGATACCTATAAAGTACTGAAATACTGCTAGTGTGAATGTTTCTGATCAATTTTTACTAATTTAGCTAACTTTTTAGCACTTTTTAAGCAGGCCAGGATTTTGAAATTTTTCCAGAAGTGCCCGAGCTAGGGTTAGGGTTAGGGTTTGACAGCACCTAGACATATTCTAATGCATTTATTGTGCATTAGGATGCATTTGAAATGCAGGAAAGGTGTTGGTTTTAAGTTTCCTTGAAATTTTAATTTTTCCCCATTTTGTCATTTTTTGTGAACAACACACCTGTCAGGCAAACACAGTCAACACTGAATGTTTTGAAAACAGCCTTTCTACATGCTGAATCCCCTTATTTTATGTGGTCTAAAACAAACTAAATAGAAGTACTGTATATCCAAACTTTAGTGGTAAATATAACCCTTAGCAGTAAACTGCAAAAATCATGCTCATTTAGTATGCCATTTCAGCAGCAGGTTGCAACAACCTACATAATGCAGAATTAAAATAGATTGAAAGCAGATACCAATAAAGTACTGAAATACTGCTAGTGTGAATGTTTCTGATCAATTTGTACTCATTTAGCTAACTTTTGTAGCACTTTTTCAGCAGGCCAGGATTTTGAAATTTTTCCAGAAGTGCCCGAGCTAGGGTTAGGGTTAGGGTTTGACAGCACCTAGACATATTCTAATGCATTTTTTGTGCATTAGGATGCATTTGAAATGCAGGAAAGGTGTTGGTTTTAAGTTTCCTTGAAATTTTAATTTTTCCCCATTTTGTCATTTTTTGTGAACAACACACCTGTCAGGCAAACACAGTCAACGCTGAATGTTTTGAAAACAGCCTTTCTACATGCTGAATCCCCTTATTTTATGTGGTCTAAAACAAACTAAATAGAAGTACTGTATATCCAAACTTTAGTGGTAAATATAACCCTTAGCAGTAAACTGCAAAAATCATGCTCATTTAGTATGCCATTTCAGCAGCAGGTTGCAAAAACCTACATAATGCAGAATTAAAATAGATTGAAAGCAGATACCTATAAAGTACTGAAATACTGCTAGTGTGAATGTTTCTGATCAATTTGTACTCATTTAGCTAACTTTTTAGCACTTTTTCAGCAGGCCAGGATTTTGAAATTTTTCCAGAAGTGCCCGAGCTAGGGTTAGGGTTAGGGTTTGACAGCACCTAGACATATTCTAATGCATTTTTTGTGCATTAGGATGCATTTGAAATGCAGGAAAGGTGTTGGTTTTAAGTTTCCTTAAAATTTTAATTTTTCCCCATTTTGTCATTTTTTGTGAACAACACACCTGTCAGGCAAACACAGTCAACACTGAATGTGTTGAAAACAGCCTTTCTACATGCTGAATCCCCTTATTTTATGTGGTCTAAAACAAACTAAATGGAAGTATATCCAAACTTTAGTGGTAAATATATCCCTTAGCAGTAAACTGCAAAAATCATGCTCATTTAGTATGCCATTTCAGCAGCAGGTTGCAAAAACCTACATAATGCAGAATTAAAATAGATTGAAAGCAGATACCTATAAAGTACTGAAATACTGCTAGTGTGAATGTTTCTGATCAATTTGTACTCATTTAGCTAACTTTTTAGCACTTTTTCAGCAGGCCAGGATTTTGAAATTTTTCCAGAAGTGCCCGAGCTAGGGTTAGGGTTAGGGTTTGACAGCACCTAGACATATTCTAATGCATTTTTTTGTGCATTAGGATGCATTTGAAATGCAGGAAAGGTGTTGGTTTTAAGTTTCCTTGAAATTTTAATTTTTCCCCATTTTGTCATTTTTTGTGAACAACACACCTGTCAGGCAAACACAGTCAACGCTGAATGTTTTGAAAACAGCCTTCCTACATGCTGAATCCCCTTATTTTATGTGGTCTAAAACAAACTAAATGGAAGTACATCCAAACTTTAGTGGTAAATATAACCCTTAGCAGTAAACTGCAAAAATCATGCTCATTTAGTATGCCATTTCAGCAGCAGGTTGCAAAAACCTACATAATGCAGAATTAAAATAGATTGAAAGCAGATACCTATAAAGTACTGAAATACTGCTAATTTGAATGTTTCTGATCAATTTGTACTCATTTAGCTAACTTTTGTAGCACATTTTCAGCAGGCCAGGATTTTGAAATTTTTCCAGAAGTGCCCGAGCTAGGGTTAGGGTTAGGGTTTGACAGCACCTAGACATATTCTAATGCATTTTTTTGTGCATTAGGATGCATTTGAAATGCAGGAAAGGTGTTGGTTTTAAGTTTCCTTGAAATTTTAATTTTTCCCCATTTTGTCATTTTTTGTGAACAACACACCTGTCAGGCAAACACAGTCAACGCTGAATGTTTTGAAAACAGCCTTCCTACATGCTGAATCCCCTTATTTTATGTGGTCTAAAACAAACTAAATGGAAGTATATCCAAACTTTAGTGGTAAATATAACCCTTAGCAGTAAACTGCAAAAATCATGCTCATTTAGTATGCCATTTCAGCAGCAGGTTGCAACAACCTACATAATGCAGAATTAAAATAGATTGAAAGCAGATACCTATAAAGTACTGAAATACTGCTAGTGTGAATGTTTCTGATCAATTTTTACTAATTTAGCTAACTTTTTAGCACTTTTTAAGCAGGCCAGGATTTTGAAATTTTTCCAGAAGTGCCCGAGCTAGGGTTAGGGTTAGGGTTTGACAGCACCTAGACATATTCTAATGCATTTATTGTGCATTAGGATGCATTTGAAATGCAGGAAAGGTGTTGGTTTTAAGTTTCCTTGAAATTTTAATTTTTCCCCATTTTGTCATTTTTTGTGAACAACACACCTGTCAGGCAAACACAGTCAACACTGAATGTTTTGAAAACAGCCTTTCTACATGCTGAATCCCCTTATTTTATGTGGTCTAAAACAAACTAAATAGAAGTACTGTATATCCAAACTTTAGTGGTAAATATAACCCTTAGCAGTAAACTGCAAAAATCATGCTCATTTAGTATGCCATTTCAGCAGCAGGTTGCAACAACCTACATCATGCAGAATTAAAATAGATTGAAAGCAGATACCTATAAAGTACTGAAATACTGCTAGTGTGAATGTTTCTGATCAATTTGTACTCATTTAGCTAACTTTTGTAGCACTTTTTCAGCAGGCCAGGATTTTGAAATTTTTCCAGAAGTGCCCGAGCTAGGGTTAGGGTTAGGGTTTGACAGCACCTAGACATATTCTAATGCATTTTTTGTGCATTAGGATGCATTTGAAATGCAGGAAAGGTGTTGGTTTTAAGTTTCCTTGAAATTTTAATTTTTCCCCATTTTGTCATTTTTTGTGAACAACACACCTGTCAGGCAAACACAGTCAACGCTGAATGTTTTGAAAACAGCCTTTCTACATGCTGAATCCCCTTATTTTATGTGGTCTAAAACAAACTAAATAGAAGTACTGTATATCCAAACTTTAGTGGTAAATATAACCCTTAGCAGTAAACTGCAAAAATCATGCTCATTTAGTATGCCATTTCAGCAGCAGGTTGCAAAAACCTACATAATGCAGAATTAAAATAGATTGAAAGCAGATACCTATAAAGTACTGAAATACTGCTAGTGTGAATGTTTCTGATCAATTTGTACTCATTTAGCTAACTTTTTAGCACTTTTTCAGCAGGCCAGGATTTTGAAATTTTTCCAGAAGTGCCCGAGCTAGGGTTAGGGTTAGGGTTTGACAGCACCTAGACATATTCTAATGCATTTTTTTGTGCATTAGGATGCATTTGAAATGCAGGAAAGGTGTTGGTTTTAAGTTTCCTTGAAATTTTAATTTTTCCCCATTTTGTCATTTTTTGTGAACAACACACCTGTCAGGCAAACACAGTCAACGCTGAATGTTTTGAAAACAGCCTTCCTACATGCTGAATCCCCTTATTTTATGTGGTCTAAAACAAACTAAATGGAAGTACATCCAAACTTTAGTGGTAAATATAACCCTTAGCAGTAAACTGCAAAAATCATGCTCATTTAGTATGCCATTTCAGCAGCAGGTTGCAAAAACCTACATAATGCAGAATTAAAATAGATTGAAAGCAGATACCTATAAAGTACTGAAATACTGCTAATTTGAATGTTTCTGATCAATTTGTACTCATTTAGCTAACTTTTGTAGCACATTTTCAGCAGGCCAGGATTTTGAAATTTTTCCAGAAGTGCCCGAGCTAGGGTTAGGGTTAGGGTTTGACAGCACCTAGACATATTCTAATGCATTTTTTTGTGCATTAGGATGCATTTGAAATGCAGGAAAGGTGTTGGTTTTAAGTTTCCTTGAAATTTTAATTTTTCCCCATTTTGTCATTTTTTGTGAACAACACACCTGTCAGGCAAACACAGTCAACGCTGAATGTTTTGAAAACAGCCTTCCTACATGCTGAATCCCCTTATTTTATGTGGTCTAAAACAAACTAAATGGAAGTATATCCAAACTTTAGTGGTAAATATAACCCTTAGCAGTAAACTGCAAAAATCATGCTCATTTAGTATGCCATTTCAGCAGCAGGTTGCAACAACCTACATAATGCAGAATTAAAATAGATTGAAAGCAGATACCTATAAAGTACTGAAATACTGCTAGTGTGAATGTTTCTGATCAATTTTTACTAATTTAGCTAACTTTTTAGCACTTTTTAAGCAGGCCAGGATTTTGAAATTTTTCCAGAAGTGCCCGAGCTAGGGTTAGGGTTAGGGTTTGACAGCACCTAGACATATTCTAATGCATTTATTGTGCATTAGGATGCATTTGAAATGCAGGAAAGGTGTTGGTTTTAAGTTTCCTTGAAATTTTAATTTTTCCCCATTTTGTCATTTTTTGTGAACAACACACCTGTCAGGCAAACACAGTCAACACTGAATGTTTTGAAAACAGCCTTTCTACATGCTGAATCCCCTTATTTTATGTGGTCTAAAACAAACTAAATAGAAGTACTGTATATCCAAACTTTAGTGGTAAATATAACCCTTAGCAGTAAACTGCAAAAATCATGCTCATTTAGTATGCCATTTCAGCAGCAGGTTGCAACAACCTACATCATGCAGAATTAAAATAGATTGAAAGCAGATACCTATAAAGTACTGAAATACTGCTAGTGTGAATGTTTCTGATCAATTTGTACTCATTTAGCTAACTTTTGTAGCACTTTTTCAGCAGGCCAGGATTTTGAAATTTTTCCAGAAGTGCCCGAGCTAGGGTTAGGGTTAGGGTTTGACAGCACCTAGACATATTCTAATGCATTTTTTGTGCATTAGGATGCATTTGAAATGCAGGAAAGGTGTTGGTTTTAAGTTTCCTTGAAATTTTAATTTTTCCCCATTTTGTCATTTTTTGTGAACAACACACCTGTCAGGCAAACACAGTCAACGCTGAATGTTTTGAAAACAGCCTTTCTACATGCTGAATCCCCTTATTTTATGTGGTCTAAAACAAACTAAATAGAAGTACTGTATATCCAAACTTTAGTGGTAAATATAACCCTTAGCAGTAAACTGCAAAAATCATGCTCATTTAGTATGCCATTTCAGCAGCAGGTTGCAAAAACCTACATAATGCAGAATTAAAATAGATTGAAAGCAGATACCTATAAAGTACTGAAATACTGCTAGTGTGAATGTTTCTGATCAATTTGTACTCATTTAGCTAACTTTTTAGCACTTTTTCAGCAGGCCAGGATTTTGAAATTTTTCCAGAAGTGCCCGAGCTAGGGTTAGGGTTAGGGTTTGACAGCACCTAGACATATTCTAATGCATTTTTTGTGCATTAGGATGCATTTGAAATGCAGGAAAGGTGTTGGTTTTAAGTTTCCTTAAAATTTTAATTTTTCCCCATTTTGTCATTTTTTGTGAACAACACACCTGTCAGGCAAACACAGTCAACACTGAATGTGTTGAAAACAGCCTTTCTACATGCTGAATCCCCTTATTTTATGTGGTCTAAAACAAACTAAATGGAAGTATATCCAAACTTTAGTGGTAAATATATCCCTTAGCAGTAAACTGCAAAAATCATGCTCATTTAGTATGCCATTTCAGCAGCAGGTTGCAAAAACCTACATAATGCAGAATTAAAATAGATTGAAAGCAGATACCTATAAAGTACTGAAATACTGCTAGTGTGAATGTTTCTGATCAATTTGTACTCATTTAGCTAACTTTTTAGCACTTTTTCAGCAGGCCAGGATTTTGAAATTTTTCCAGAAGTGCCCGAGCTAGGGTTAGGGTTAGGGTTTGACAGCACCTAGACATATTCTAATGCATTTTTTTGTGCATTAGGATGCATTTGAAATGCAGGAAAGGTGTTGGTTTTAAGTTTCCTTGAAATTTTAATTTTTCCCCATTTTGTCATTTTTTGTGAACAACACACCTGTCAGGCAAACACAGTCAACGCTGAATGTTTTGAAAACAGCCTTCCTACATGCTGAATCCCCTTATTTTATGTGGTCTAAAACAAACTAAATGGAAGTACATCCAAACTTTAGTGGTAAATATAACCCTTAGCAGTAAACTGCAAAAATCATGCTCATTTAGTATGCCATTTCAGCAGCAGGTTGCAAAAACCTACATAATGCAGAATTAAAATAGATTGAAAGCAGATACCTATAAAGTACTGAAATACTGCTAGTTTGAATGTTTCTGATCAATTTGTACTCATTTAGCTAACTTTTTAGCACTTTTTCAGCAGGCCAGGATTTTGAAATTTTTCCAGAAGTGCCCGAGCTAGGGTTAGGGTTAGGGTTTGACAGCACCTAGACATATTCTAATGCATTTTTTTGTGCATTAGGATGCATTTGAAATGCAGGAAAGGTGTTGGTTTTAAGTTTCCTTGAAATTTTAATTTTTCCCCATTTTGTCATTTTTTGTGAACAACACACCTGTCAGGCAAACACAGTCAACACTGAATGTTTTGAAAGCAGCCTTTCTACATGCTGAATCCCCTTATTTTATGTGGTCTAAAACAAACTAAATGGAAGTATATCCAAACTTTAGTGGTAAATATAACCCTTAGCAGTAAACTGCAAAAATCATGCTCATTTAGTATGCCATTTCAGCAGCAGGTTGCAACAACCTACATAATGCAGAATTAAAATAGATTGAAAGCAGATACCTATAAAGTACTGAAATACTGCTAATTTGAATGTTTCTGATCAATTTGTACTCATTTAGCTAACTTTTGTAGCACGTTTTCAGCAGGCCAGGATTTTGAAATTTTTCCAGAAGTGCCCGAGCTAGGGTTAGGGTTAGGGTTTGACAGCACCTAGACATATTCTAATGCATTTTTTGTGCATTAGGATGCATTTGAAATGCAGGAAAGGTGTTGGTTTTAAGTTTCCTTAAAATTTTAATTTTTCCCCATTTTGTCATTTTTTGTGAACAACACACCTGTCAGGCAAACACAGTCAACACTGAATGTTTTGAAAACAGCCTTTCTACATGCTGAATCCCCTTATTTTATGTGGTCTAAAACAAACTAAATGGAAGTATATCCAAACTTTAGTGGTAAATATAACCCTTAGCAGTAAACTGCAAAAATCATGCTCATTTAGTATGCCATTTCAGCAGCAGGTTGCAAAAACCTACATAATGCAGAATTAAAATAGATTGAAAGCAGATACCTATAAAGTACTGAAATACTGCTAATTTGAATGTTTCTGATCAATTTGTACTCATTTAGCTAACTTTTGTAGCACGTTTTCAGCAGGCCAGGATTTTGAAATTTTTCCAGAAGTGCCCGAGCTAGAGTTAGGTTTAGGTTTTGACAGCACCTAGACATATTCTAATGCATTTTTTGTGCATTAAGATGCATTTGAAATGCAGGAAAGGTGTTGGTTTCAAGTTTCCTTAAAATTTTAATTTTTCCCCATTTTGTCATTTTTTGTGAACAACACACCTGTCAGGCAAACACAGTCAACACTGAATGTTTTGAAAACAGCCTTTCTACATGCTGAATCCCCTAATTTTATGTGGTCTAAAACAAACTAAATGGAAGTATATCCAAACTTTAGTGGTAAATATAACCCTTAGCAGTAAACTGCAAAAATCATGCTCATTTAGTATGCCATTTCAGCAGCAGGTTGCAAAAACCTACATAATGCAGAATTAAAATAGATTGAAAGCAGATACCTATAAAGTACTGAAATACTGCTAATTTGAATGTTTCTGATCAATTTGTACTCATTTAGCTAACTTTTGTAGCACGTTTTCAGCAGGCCAGGATTTTGAAATTTTTCCAGAAGTGCCCGAGCTAGGGTTAGGGTTAGGTTTTGACAGCACCTAGACATATTCTAATGCATTTTTTGTGCATTAGGATGCATTTGAAATGCAGGAAAGGTGTTGGTTTCAAGTTTCCTTAAAATTTTAATTTTTCCCCATTTTGTCATTTTTTGTGAACAACACACCTGTCAGGCAAACACAGTCAACACTGAATGTTTTGAAAACAGCCTTTCTACATGCTGAATCCCCTAATTTTATGTGGTCTAAAACAAACTAAATGGAAGTATATCCAAACTTTAGTGGTAAATATAACCCTTAGCAGTAAACTGGAAAAATCATGCTCATTTAGTATGCCATTTCAGCAGCAGGTTGCAAAAACCTACATAATGCAGAATTAAAATAGATTGAAAGCAGATACCTATAAGTAACTGAAATACAGCTAATTTGAATGTTTCTGATCAATTTGTACTCATTTAGCTAACTTTTGTAGCACGTTTTCAGCAGGCCAGGATTTTGAAATTTTTCCAGAAGTGCCCGAGCTAGGGTTAGGGTTAGGGTTTGACAGCACCTAGACATATTCTAATGCATTTTTTTGTGCATTAGGATGCATTTGAAATGCAGGAAAGGTGTTGGTTTTAAGTTTCCTTGAAATTTTAATTTTTCCCCATTTTGTCATTTTTTGTGAACAACACACCTGTCAGGCAAACACAGTCAACGCTGAATGTTTTGAAAACAGCCTTCCTACATGCTGAATCCCCTTATTTTATGTGGTCTAAAACAAACTAAATGGAAGTATATCCAAACTTTAGTGGTAAATATAACCCTTAGCAGTAAACTGCAAAAATCATGCTCATTTAGTATGCCATTTCAGCAGCAGGTTGCAACAACCTACATAATGCAGAATTAAAATAGATTGAAAGCAGATACCTATAAAGTACTGAAATACTGCTAGTGTGAATGTTTCTGATCAATTTTTACTAATTTAGCTAACTTTTTAGCACTTTTTAAGCAGGCCAGGATTTTGAAATTTTTCCAGAAGTGCCCGAGCTAGGGTTAGGGTTAGGGTTTGACAGCACCTAGACATATTCTAATGCATTTATTGTGCATTAGGATGCATTTGAAATGCAGGAAAGGTGTTGGTTTTAAGTTTCCTTGAAATTTTAATTTTTCCCCATTTTGTCATTTTTTGTGAACAACACACCTGTCAGGCAAACACAGTCAACACTGAATGTTTTGAAAACAGCCTTTCTACATGCTGAATCCCCTTATTTTATGTGGTCTAAAACAAACTAAATAGAAGTACTGTATATCCAAACTTTAGTGGTAAATATAACCCTTAGCAGTAAACTGCAAAAATCATGCTCATTTAGTATGCCATTTCAGCAGCAGGTTGCAACAACCTACATAATGCAGAATTAAAATAGATTGAAAGCAGATACCTATAAAGTACTGAAATACTGCTAGTGTGAATGTTTCTGATCAATTTGTACTCATTTAGCTAACTTTTGTAGCACTTTTTCAGCAGGCCAGGATTTTGAAATTTTTCCAGAAGTGCCCGAGCTAGGGTTAGGGTTAGGGTTTGACAGCACCTAGACATATTCTAATGCATTTTTTGTGCATTAGGATGCATTTGAAATGCAGGAAAGGTGTTGGTTTTAAGTTTCCTTGAAATTTTAATTTTTCCCCATTTTGTCATTTTTTGTGAACAACACACCTGTCAGGCAAACACAGTCAACGCTGAATGTTTTGAAAACAGCCTTTCTACATGCTGAATCCCCTTATTTTATGTGGTCTAAAACAAACTAAATAGAAGTACTGTATATCCAAACTTTAGTGGTAAATATAACCCTTAGCAGTAAACTGCAAAAATCATGCTCATTTAGTATGCCATTTCAGCAGCAGGTTGCAAAAACCTACATAATGCAGAATTAAAATAGATTGAAAGCAGATACCTATAAAGTACTGAAATACTGCTAGTGTGAATGTTTCTGATCAATTTGTACTCATTTAGCTAACTTTTTAGCACTTTTTCAGCAGGCCAGGATTTTGAAATTTTTCCAGAAGTGCCCGAGCTAGGGTTAGGGTTAGGGTTTGACAGCACCTAGACATATTCTAATGCATTTTTTTGTGCATTAGGATGCATTTGAAATGCAGGAAAGGTGTTGGTTTTAAGTTTCCTTGAAATTTTAATTTTTCCCCATTTTGTCATTTTTTGTGAACAACACACCTGTCAGGCAAACACAGTCAACGCTGAATGTTTTGAAAACAGCCTTCCTACATGCTGAATCCCCTTATTTTATGTGGTCTAAAACAAACTAAATGGAAGTACATCCAAACTTTAGTGGTAAATATAACCCTTAGCAGTAAACTGCAAAAATCATGCTCATTTAGTATGCCATTTCAGCAGCAGGTTGCAAAAACCTACATAATGCAGAATTAAAATAGATTGAAAGCAGATACCTATAAAGTACTGAAATACTGCTAGTTTGAATGTTTCTGATCAATTTGTACTCATTTAGCTAACTTTTTAGCACTTTTTCAGCAGGCCAGGATTTTGAAATTTTTCCAGAAGTGCCCGAGCTAGGGTTAGGGTTAGGGTTTGACAGCACCTAGACATATTCTAATGCATTTTTTTGTGCATTAGGATGCATTTGAAATGCAGGAAAGGTGTTGGTTTTAAGTTTCCTTGAAATTTTAATTTTTCCCCATTTTGTCATTTTTTGTGAACAACACACCTGTCAGGCAAACACAGTCAACACTGAATGTTTTGAAAGCAGCCTTTCTACATGCTGAATCCCCTTATTTTATGTGGTCTAAAACAAACTAAATGGAAGTATATCCAAACTTTAGTGGTAAATATAACCCTTAGCAGTAAACTGCAAAAATCATGCTCATTTAGTATGCCATTTCAGCAGCAGGTTGCAACAACCTACATAATGCAGAATTAAAATAGATTGAAAGCAGATACCTATAAAGTACTGAAATACTGCTAATTTGAATGTTTCTGATCAATTTGTACTCATTTAGCTAACTTTTGTAGCACGTTTTCAGCAGGCCAGGATTTTGAAATTTTTCCAGAAGTGCCCGAGCTAGGGTTAGGGTTAGGGTTTGACAGCACCTAGACATATTCTAATGCATTTTTTGTGCATTAGGATGCATTTGAAATGCAGGAAAGGTGTTGGTTTTAAGTTTCCTTAAAATTTTAATTTTTCCCCATTTTGTCATTTTTTGTGAACAACACACCTGTCAGGCAAACACAGTCAACACTGAATGTTTTGAAAACAGCCTTTCTACATGCTGAATCCCCTTATTTTATGTGGTCTAAAACAAACTAAATGGAAGTATATCCAAACTTTAGTGGTAAATATAACCCTTAGCAGTAAACTGCAAAAATCATGCTCATTTAGTATGCCATTTCAGCAGCAGGTTGCAAAAACCTACATAATGCAGAATTAAAATAGATTGAAAGCAGATACCTATAAAGTACTGAAATACTGCTAATTTGAATGTTTCTGATCAATTTGTACTCATTTAGCTAACTTTTGTAGCACGTTTTCAGCAGGCCAGGATTTTGAAATTTTTCCAGAAGTGCCCGAGCTAGAGTTAGGTTTAGGTTTTGACAGCACCTAGACATATTCTAATGCATTTTTTGTCCATTAAGATGCATTTGAAATGCAGGAAAGGTGTTGGTTTCAAGTTTCCTTAAAATTTTAATTTTTCCCCATTTTGTCATTTTTTGTGAACAACACACCTGTCAGGCAAACACAGTCAACACTGAATGTTTTGAAAACAGCCTTTCTACATGCTGAATCCCCTAATTTTATGTGGTCTAAAACAAACTAAATGGAAGTATATCCAAACTTTAGTGGTAAATATAACCCTTAGCAGTAAACTGCAAAAATCATGCTCATTTAGTATGCCATTTCAGCAGCAGGTTGCAAAAACCTACATAATGCAGAATTAAAATAGATTGAAAGCAGATACCTATAAAGTACTGAAATACTGCTAATTTGAATGTTTCTGATCAATTTGTACTCATTTAGCTAACTTTTGTAGCACGTTTTCAGCAGGCCAGGATTTTGAAGTTTTTCCAGAAGTGCCCGAGCTAGGGTTAGGGTTAGGGTTTGACAGCACCTAGACATATTCTAATGCATTTATTGTGCATTAGGATGCATTTGAAATGCAGGAAAGGTGTTGGTTTTAAGTTTCCTTAAAATTTTAATTTTTCCCCATTTTGTCATTTTTTGTGAACAACACACCTGTCAGGCAAACACAGTCAACACTGAATGTTTTGAAAACAGCCTTTCTACATGCTGAATCCCCTTATTTTATGTGGTCTAAAACAAACTAAATGGAAGTATATCCAAACTTTAGTGGTAAATATAACCCTTAGCAGTAAACTGCAAAAATCATGCTCATTTAGTATGCCATTTCAGCAGCAGGTTGCAAAAACCTACATAATGCAGAATTAAAATAGATTGAAAGCAGATACCTATAAAGTACTGAAATACTGCTAATTTGAATGTTTCTGATCAATTTGTACTCATTTAGCTAACTTTTGTAGCACGTTTTCAGCAGCCCAGGATTTTGAAATTTTTCCAGAAGTGCCCGAGCTAGGGTTAGGGTTAGGGTTTGACAGCACCTAGACATATTCTAATGCATTTTTTGTGCATTAGGATGCATTTGAAATGCAGGAAAGGTGTTGGTTTCAAGTTTCCTTAAAATTTTAATTTTTCCCCATTTTGTCATTTTTTGTGAACAACACACCTGTCAGGCAAACACAGTCAACACTGAATGTTTTGAAAACAGCCTTTCTACATGCTGAATCCCCTAATTTTATGTGGTCTAAAACAAACTAAATGGAAGTATATCCAAACTTTAGTGGTAAATATAACCCTTAGCAGTAAACTGGAAAAATCATGCTCATTTAGTATGCCATTTCAGCAGCAGGTTGCAAAAACCTACATAATGCAGAATTAAAATAGATTGAAAGCAGATACCTATAAGTAACTGAAATACAGCTAATTTGAATGTTTCTGATCAATTTGTACTCATTTAGCTAACTTTTGTACCACGTTTTCAGCAGGCCAGGATTTTGAAATTTTTCCAGAAGTGCCCGAGCTAGGGTTAGGGTTAGGGTTTGACAGCACCTAGACATATTCTAATGCATTTTTTTGTGCATTAGGATGCATTTGAAATGCAGGAAAGGTGTTGGTTTTAAGTTTCCTTGAAATTTTAATTTTTCCCCATTTTGTCATTTTTTGTGAACAACACACCTGTCAGGCAAACACAGTCAACGCTGAATGTTTTGAAAACAGCCTTCCTACATGCTGAATCCCCTTATTTTATGTGGTCTAAAACAAACTAAATGGAAGTATATCCAAACTTTAGTGGTAAATATAACCCTTAGCAGTAAACTGCAAAAATCATGCTCATTTAGTATGCCATTTCAGCAGCAGGTTGCAACAACCTACATAATGTCGAATTAAAATAGATTGAAAGCAGATACCTATAAAGTACTGAAATACTGCTAGTGTGAATGTTTCTGATCAATTTTTACTAATTTAGCTAACTTTTTAGCACTTTTTAAGCAGGCCAGGATTTTGAAATTTTTCCAGAAGTGCCCGAGCTAGGGTTAGGGTTAGGGTTTGACAGCACCTAGACATATTCTAATGCATTTATTGTGCATTAGGATGCATTTGAAATGCAGGAAAGGTGTTGGTTTTAAGTTTCCTTGAAATTTTAATTTTTCCCCATTTTGTCATTTTTTGTGAACAACACACCTGTCAGGCAAACACAGTCAACACTGAATGTTTTGAAAACAGCCTTTCTACATGCTGAATCCCCTTATTTTATGTGGTCTAAAACAAACTAAATAGAAGTACTGTATATCCAAACTTTAGTGGTAAATATAACCCTTAGCAGTAAACTGCAAAAATCATGCTCATTTAGTATGCCATTTCAGCAGCAGGTTGCAACAACCTACATAATGCAGAATTAAAATAGATTGAAAGCAGATACCTATAAAGTACTGAAATACTGCTAGTGTGAATGTTTCTGATCAATTTGTACTCATTTAGCTAACTTTTGTAGCACTTTTTCAGCAGGCCAGGATTTTGAAATTTTTCCAGAAGTGCCCGAGCTAGGGTTAGGGTTAGGGTTTGACAGCACCTAGACATATTCTAATGCATTTTTTGTGCATTAGGATGCATTTGAAATGCAGGAAAGGTGTTGGTTTTAAGTTTCCTTGAAATTTTAATTTTTCCCCATTTTGTCATTTTTTGTGAACAACACACCTGTCAGGCAAACACAGTCAACGCTGAATGTTTTGAAAACAGCCTTTCTACATGCTGAATCCCCTTATTTTATGTGGTCTAAAACAAACTAAATGGAAGTATATCCAAACTTTAGTGGTAAATATAACCCTTAGCAGTAAACTGCAAAAATCATGCTCATTCAGTATGCCATTTCAGCAGCAGGTTGCAACAACCTACATAATGCAGAATTAAAATAGATTGAAAGCAGATACCTATAAAGTACTGAAATACTGCTAGTGTGAATGTTTCTGATCAATTTGTACTCATTTAGCTAACTTTTTAGCACTTTTTCAGCAGGCCAGGATTTTGAAATTTTTCCAGAAGTGCCCGAGCTAGGGTTAGGGTTAGGGTTTGAGAGCACCTAGACATATTCTAATGCATTTTTTTGTGCATTAGGATGCATTTGAAATGCAGGAAAGGTGTTGGTTTTAAGTTTCCTTGAAATTTTAATTTTTCCCCATTTTGTCATTTTTTGTGAACAACACACCTGTCAGGCAAACACAGTCAACGCTGAATGTTTTGAAAACAGCCTTCCTACATGCTGAATCCCCTTATTTTATGTGGTCTAAAACAAACTAAATGGAAGTATATCCAAACTTTAGTGGTAAATATAACCCTTAGCAGTAAACTGCAAAAATCATGCTCATTTAGTATGCCATTTCAGCAGCAGGTTGCAACAACCTACATAATGCAGAATTAAAATAGATTTAAAGCAGATACCTATAAAGTACTGAAATACTGCTAGTGTGAATGTTTCTGATCAATTTGTACTCATGTGGCTAACTTTTGTAGCACTTTTTCAGCAGGCCAGGATTTTGAAATATTTCCAGAAGTGCCCGAGCTAGGGTTAGGGTTAGGGTTTGACAGCACCTAGACATATTCTGATTCATTTTTTGTGCATTAGGATGCATATGAAATGCAGGAAAGGTGTTGGTTTTAAGTTTCCTTGAAATTTTAATTTTTCCCCATTTTGTCATTTATTGTGAACAACACACCTGTCAGGCAAACACAGTCAACACTGAATGTTTTGAAAACAGCCTTTCTACATGCTGAATCCCCTTATTTTATGTGGTCTAAAACAAACTAAATGGAAGAATATCCAAACTTTAGTGGTAAATATAACCCTTAGCAGTAAACTGCAAAAATCATGCTCATTTAGTATGCCATTTCAGCAGCAGGTTGCAAAAACCTACATAATGCAGAATTAAAAAAGATTGAAAGCAGATACCTATAAAGTACTGAAATACTGCTAATTTGAATATTTCTGATCAATTTGTACTCATTTAGCTAACTTTTGTAGCACGTTTTCAGCAGGCCAGGATTTTGAAATTTTTCCAGAAGTGCCCGAGCTAGGGTTAGGGTTAGGTTTTGACAGCACCTAGACATATTCTAATGCATTTTTTGTGCATTAGGATGCATTTGAAATGCAGGAAAGGTGTTGGTTTTAAGTTTCCTTGAAATTTTAATTTTTCCCCATTTTGTCATTTTTTGTGAACAACACACCTGTCAGGCAAACACAGTCAACGCTGAATGTTTTGAAAACAGCCTTCCTACATGCTGAATCCCCTTATTTTATGTGGTCTAAAACAAACTAAATGGAAGTATATCCAAACTTTAGTGGTAAATATAACCCTTAGCAGTAAACGGCAAAAATCATGCTCATTTAGTATGCCATTTCAGCAGCAGGTTGCAAAAACCTACATAATGCAGAATTAAAATAGATTTAAAGCAGATACCTATAAAGTACTGAAATACTGCTAGTGTGAATGTTTCTGATCAATTTGTACTAATTTAGCTAACTTTTTAGCACTTTTTAAGCAGGCCAGGATTTTGAAATTTTTCCAGAAGTGCCCGAGCTAGGGTTAGGGTTAGGGTTTGACAGCACCTAGACATATTCTAATGCATTTATTGTGCATTAGGATGCATTTGAAATGCAGGAAAGGTGTTGGTTTTAAGTTTCCTTGAAATTTTAATTTTTCCCCATTTTGTCATTTTTTGTGAACAACACACCTGTCAGGCAAACACAGTCAACACTGAATGTTTTGAAAACAGCCTTTCTACATGCTGAATCCCCTTATTTTATGTGGTCTAAAACAAACTAAATAGAAGTACTGTATATCCAAACTTTAGTGGTAAATATAACCCTTAGCAGTAAACTGCAAAAATCATGCTCATTTAGTATGCCATTTCAGCAGCAGGTTGCAACAACCTACATAATGCAGAATTAAAATAGATTGAAAGCAGATACCTATAAAGTACTGAAATACTGCTAGTGTGAATGTTTCTGATCAATTTGTACTCATTTAGCTAACTTTTTAGCACTTTTTCAGCAGGCCAGGATTTTGAAATTTTTCCAGAAGTGCCCGAGCTAGGGTTAGGGTTAGGGTTTGACAGCACCTAGACATATTCTAATGCATTTTTTTGTGCATTAGGATGCATTTGAAATGCAGGAAAGGTGTTGGTTTTAAGTTTCCTTGAAATTTTAATTTTTCCCCATTTTGTCATTTTTTGTGAACAACACACCTGTCAGGCAAACACAGTCAACGCTGAATGTTTTGAAAACAGCCTTCCTACATGCTGAATCCCCTTATTTTATGTGGTCTAAAACAAACTAAATGGAAGTATATCCAAACTTTAGTGGTAAATATAACCCTTAGCAGTAAACTGCAAAAATCATGCTCATTTAGTATGCCATTTCAGCAGCAGGTTGCAACAACCTACATAATGCAGAATTAAAATAGATTTAAAGCAGATACCTATAAAGTACTGAAATACTGCTAGTGTGAATGTTTCTGATCAATTTGTACTCATGTAGCTAACTTTTGTAGCACTTTTTCAGCAGGCCAGGATTTTGAAATATTTCCAGAAGTGCCCGAGCTAGGGTTAGGGTTAGGGTTTGACAGCACCTAGACATATTCTGATTCATTTTTTGTGCATTAGGATGCATATGAAATGCAGGAAAGGTGTTGGTTTTAAGTTTCCTTGAAATTTTAATTTTTCCCCATTTTGTCATTTATTGTGAACAACACACCTGTCAGGCAAACACAGTCAACACTGAATGTGTTGAAAACAGCCTTTCTACATGCTGAATCCCCTTATTTTATGTGGTCTAAAACAAACTAAATGGAAGTATATCCAAACTTTAGTGGTAAATATAACCCTTAGCAGTAAACGGCAAAAATCATGCTCATTTAGTATGCCATTTCAGCAGCAGGTTGCAAAAACCTACATAATGCAGAATTAAAATAGATTTAAAGCAGATACCTATAACGTACTGAAATACTGCTAGTTTGAATGTTTCTGATCAATTTGTACTCATTTAGCTAACTTTTGTAGCACTTTTTCAGCAGGCCAGGATTTTGAAATTTTTCCAGAAGTGCCCGAGCTAGGGTTAGGGTTAGGGTTTGACAGCACCTACACATATTCTGATGCATTTTTTGTGCATTAGGATGCATTTGAAATGCAGGAAAGGTGTTGGTTTTAAGTTTCCTTGAAAATTGAATTTTTCCCTATTTTGTCATTTTTTGTGAACAACACACCTGTCAGGCAAACACAGTCAACACTGAATGTTTTGAAAACAGCCTTCCTACATGCTGAATCCCCTTATTTTATGTGGTCTAAAACAAACTAAATGGAAGTATATCCAAACTTTAGTGGTAAATATAACCCTTAGCAGTAAACGGCAAAAATCATGCTCATTTAGTATGCCATTTCAGCAGCATGTTGCAAAAACCTACATAATGCAGAATTAAAATAGATTTAAAGCAGATACCTATAAAGTACTGAAATACTGCTAGTGTGAATGTTTCTGATCAATTTGTACTAATTTAGCTAACTTTTTAGCACTTTTTAAGCAGGCCAGGATTTTGAAATTTTTCCAGAAGTGCCCGAGCTAGGGTTAGGGTTAGGGTTTGACAGCACCTAGACATATTCTAATGCATTTTTTTGTGCATTAGGATGCATTTGAAATGCAGGAAAGGTGTTGGTTTTAAGTTTCCTTGAAATTTTAATTTTTCCCCATTTTGTCATTTATTGTGAACAACACACCTGTCAGGCAAACACAGTCAACGCTGAATGTTTTGAAAACAGCCTTCCTACATGCTGAATCCCCTTATTTTATGTGGTCTAAAACAAACTAAATGGAAGTATATCCAAACTTTAGTGGTAAATATAACCCTTAGCAGTAAACGGCAAAAATCATGCTCATTTAGTATGCCATTTCAGCAGCAGGTTGCAAAAACCTACATAATGCAGAATTAAAATAGATTTAAAGCAGATACCTATAACGTACTGAAATACTGCTAGTTTGAATGTTTCTGATCAATTTGTACTCATTTAGCTAACTTTTGTAGCACTTTTTCAGCAGGCCAGGATTTTGAAATTTTTCCAGAAGTGCCCGAGCTAGGGTTAGGGTTAGGGTTTGACAGCACCTAGACATATTCTGATGCATTTTTTGTGCATTAGGATGCATTTGAAATGCAGGAAAGGTGTTGGTTTTAAGTTTCCTTGAAATTTTAATTTTTCCCCATTTTGTCATTTTTTGTGAACAACACACCTGTCAGGCAAACACAGTCAACGCTGAATGTTTTGAAAACAGCCTTCCTACATGCTGAATCCCCTTATTTTATGTGGTCTAAAACAAACTAAATGGAAGTATATCCAAACTTTAGTGGTAAATATAACCCTTAGCAGTAAACGGCAAAAATCATGCTCATTTAGTATGCCATTTCAGCAGCAGGTTGCAAAAACCTACATAATGCAGAATTAAAATAGATTTAAAGCAGATACCTATAACGTACTGAAATACTGCTAGTTTGAATGTTTCTGATCAATTTGTACTCATTTAGCTAACTTTTGTAGCACTTTTTCAGCAGGCCAGGATTTTGAAATTTTTCCAGAAGTGCCCGAGCTAGGGTTAGGGTTAGGGTTTGACAGCACCTAGACATATTCTGATGCATTTTTTGTGCATTAGGATGCATTTGAAATGCAGGAAAGGTGTTGGTTTTAAGTTTCCTTGAAAATTGAATTTTTCCCTATTTTGTCATTTTTTGTGAACAACACACCTGTCAGGCAAACACAGTCAACACTGAATGTTTTGAAAACAGCCTTCCTACATGCTGAATCCCCTTATTTTATGTGGTCTAAAACAAACTAAATGGAAGTATATCCAAACTTTAGTGGTAAATATAACCCTTAGCAGTAAACGGCAAAAATCATGCTCATTTAGTATGCCATTTCAGCAGCAGGTTGCAAAAACCTACATAATGCAGAATTAAAATAGATTTAAAGCAGATACCTATAAAGTACTGAAATACTGCTAGTGTGAATGTTTCTGATCAATTTGTACTAATTTAGCTAACTTTTTAGCACTTTTTAAGCAGGCCAGGATTTTGAAATTTTTCCAGAAGTGCCCGAGCTAGGGTTAGGGTTAGGGTTTGACAGCACCTAGACATATTCTAATGCATTTATTGTGCATTAGGATGCATTTGAAATGCAGGAAAGGTGTTGGTTTTAAGTTTCCTTGAAATTTTAATTTTTCCCCATTTTGTCATTTTTTGTGAACAACACACCTGTCAGGCAAACACAGTCAACACTGAATGTTTTGAAAACAGCCTTTCTACATGCTGAATCCCCTTATTTTATGTGGTCTAAAACAAACTAAATAGAAGTACTGTATATCCAAACTTTAGTGGTAAATATAACCCTTAGCAGTAAACTGCAAAAATCATGCTCATTTAGTATGCCATTTCAGCAGCAGGTTGCAACAACCTACATAATGCAGAATTAAAATAGATTGAAAGCAGATACCTATAAAGTACTGAAATACTGCTAGTGTGAATGTTTCTGATCAATTTGTACTCATTTAGCTAACTTTTGTAGCACTTTTTCAGCAGGCCAGGATTTTGAAATTTTTCCAGAAGTGCCCGAGCTAGGGTTAGGGTTAGGGTTTGACAGCACCTAGACATATTCTAATGCATTTTTTGTGCATTAGGATGCATTTGAAATGCAGGAAAGGTGTTGGTTTTAAGTTTCCTTGAAATTTTAATTTTTCCCCATTTTGTCATTTTTTGTGAACAACACACCTGTCAGGCAAACACAGTCAACACTGAATGTTTTGAAAACAGCCTTTCTACATGCTGAATCCCCTTATTTTATGTGGTCTAAAACAAACTAAATGGAAGTATATCCAAACTTTAGTGGTAAATATAACCCTTAGCAGTAAACTGCAAAAATCATGCTCATTTAGTATGCCATTTCAGCAGCAGGTTGCAACAACCTACATAATGCAGAATTAAAATAGATTGAAAGCAGATACCTATAAAGTACTGAAATACTGCTAGTGTGAATGTTTCTGATCAATTTGTACTCATTTAGCTAACTTTTTAGCACTTTTTCAGCAGGCCAGGATTTTGAAATTTTTCCAGAAGTGCCCGAGCTAGGGTTAGGGTTAGGGTTTGACAGCACCTAGACATATTCTAATGCATTTTTTGTGCATTAGGATGCATTTGAAATGCAGGAAAGGTGTTGGTTTTAAGTTTCCTTGAAATTTTAATTTTTCCCCATTTTGTCATTTTTTGTGAACAACACACCTGTCAGGAAAACACAGTCAACGCTGAATGTTTTGAAAACAGCCTTCCTACATGCTGAATCCCCTTATTTTATGTGGTCTAAAACAAACTAAATGGAAGTATATCCAAACTTTAGTGGTAAATATAACCCTTAGCAGTAAACTGCAAAAATCATGCTCATTTAGTATGCCATTTCAGCAGCAGGTTGCAACAACCTACATAATGCAGAATTAAAATAGATTTAAAGCAGATACCTATAAAGTACTGAAATACTGCTAGTGTGAATGTTTCTGATCAATTTGTACTCATGTAGCTAACTTTTGTAGCACTTTTTCAGCAGGCCAGGATTTTGAAATATTTCCAGAAGTGCCCGAGCTAGGGTTAGGGTTAGGGTTTGACAGCACCTAGACATATTCTGATTCATTTTTTGTGCATTAGGATGCATATGAAATGCAGGAAAGGTGTTGGTTTTAAGTTTCCTTGAAATTTTAATTTTTCCCCATTTTGTCATTTATTGTGAACAACACACCTGTCAGGCAAACACAGTCAACACTGAATGTGTTGAAAACAGCCTTTCTACATGCTGAATCCCCTTATTTTATGTGGTCTAAAACAAACTAAATGGAAGTATATCCAAACTTTAGTGGTAAATATAACCCTTAGCAGTAAACGGCAAAAATCATGCTCATTTAGTATGCCATTTCAGCAGCAGGTTGCAAAAACCTACATAATGCAGAATTAAAATAGATTTAAAGCAGATACCTATAACGTACTGAAATACTGCTAGTTTGAATGTTTCTGATCAATTTGTACTCATTTAGCTAACTTTTGTAGCACTTTTTCAGCAGGCCAGGATTTTGAAATTTTTCCAGAAGTGCCCGAGCTAGGGTTAGGGTTAGGGTTTGACAGCACCTAGACATATTCTGATGCATTTTTTGTGCATTAGGATGCATTTGAAATGCAGGAAAGGTGTTGGTTTTAAGTTTCCTTGAAAATTGAATTTTTCCCTATTTTGTCATTTTTTGTGAACAACACACCTGTCAGGCAAACACAGTCAACACTGAATGTTTTGAAAACAGCCTTCCTACATGCTGAATCCCCTTATTTTATGTGGTCTAAAACAAACTAAATAGAAGTACTGTATATCCAAACTTTAGTGGTAAATATAACCCTTAGCAGTAAACTGCAAAAATCATGCTCATTTAGTATGCCATTTCAGCAGCAGGTTGCAACAACCTACATAATGCAGAATTAAAATAGATTGAAAGCAGATACCTATAAAGTACTGAAATACTGCTAGTGTGAATGTTTCTGATCAATTTGTACTCATTTAGCTAACTTTTTAGCACTTTTTCAGCAGGCCAGGATTTTGAAATTTTTCCAGAAGTGCCCGAGCTAGGGTTAGGGTTAGGGTTTGACAGCACCTAGACATATTCTAATGCATTTTTTTGTGCATTAGGATGCATTTGAAATGCAGGAAAGGTGTTGGTTTTAAGTTTCCTTGAAATTTTAATTTTTCCCCATTTTGTCATTTTTTGTGAACAACACACCTGTCAGGCAAACACAGTCAACGCTGAATGTTTTGAAAACAGCCTTCCTACATGCTGAATCCCCTTATTTTATGTGGTCTAAAACAAACTAAATGGAAGTATATCCAAACTTTAGTGGTAAATATAACCCTTAGCAGTAAACTGCAAAAATCATGCTCATTTAGTATGCCATTTCAGCAGCAGGTTGCAACAACCTACATAATGCAGAATTAAAATAGATTTAAAGCAGATACCTATAAAGTACTGAAATACTGCTAGTGTGAATGTTTCTGATCAATTTGTACTCATGTAGCTAACTTTTGTAGCACTTTTTCAGCAGGCCAGGATTTTGAAATATTTCCAGAAGTGCCCGAGCTAGGGTTAGGGTTAGGGTTTGACAGCACCTAGACATATTCTGATGCATTTTTTGTGCATTAGGATGCATTTGAAATGCAGGAAAGGTGTTGGTTTTAAGTTTCCTTGAAAACTGAATTTTTCCCTATTTTGTCATTTTTTGTGAACAACACACCTGTCAGGCAAACACAGTCAACACTGAATGTTTTGAAAACAGCCTTCCTACATGCTGAATCCCCTTATTTTATGTGGTCTAAAACAAACTAAATAGAAGTACTGTATATCCAAACTTTAGTGGTAAATATAACCCTTAGCAGTAAACTGCAAAAATCATGCTCATTTAGTATGCCATTTCAGCAGCAGGTTGCAACAACCTACATCATGCAGAATTAAAATAGATTGAAAGCAGATACCTATAAAGTACTGAAATACTGCTAGTGTGAATGTTTCTGATCAATTTGTACTCATTTAGCTAACTTTTTAGCACTTTTTCAGCAGGCCAGGATTTTGAAATTTTTCCAGAAGTGCCCGAGCTAGGGTTAGGGTTAGGGTTTGACAGCACCTAGACATATTCTAATGCATTTTTTTGTGCATTAGGATGCATTTGAAATGCAGGAAAGGTGTTGGTTTTAAGTTTCCTTGAAATTTTAATTTTTCCCCATTTTGTCATTTTTTGTGAACAACACACCTGTCAGGCAAACACAGTCAACGCTGAATGTTTTGAAAACAGCCTTCCTACATGCTGAATCCCCTTATTTTATGTGGTCTAAAACAAACTAAATGGAAGTATATCCAAACTTTAGTGGTAAATATAACCCTTAGCAGTAAACTGCAAAAATCATGCTCATTTAGTATGCCATTTCAGCAGCAGGTTGCAACAACCTACATAATGCAGAATTAAAATAGATTGAAAGCAGATACCTATAAAGTACTGAAATACTGCTAGTTTGAATGTTTCTGATCAATTTGTACTCATTTAGCTGACTTTTGTACCACTTTTTCAGCAGGCCAGGATTTTGAAATTTTTCCAGAAGTGCCCGAGCTAGGGTTAGGGTTAGGGTTTGACAGCACCTAGACATATTCTGATGCATTTTTTGTGCATTAGGATGCATTTGAAATGCAGGAAAGGTGTTGGTTTTAAGTTTCCTTGAAAATTGAATTTTTCCCTATTTTGTCATTTTTTGTGAACAACACACCTGTCAGGCAAACACAGTCAACACTGAATGTTTTGAAAACAGCCTTCCTACATGCTGAATCCCCTTATTTTATGTGGTCTAAAACAAACTAAATAGAAGTACTGTATATCCAAACTTTAGTGGTAAATATAACCCTTAGCAGTAAACTGCAAAAATCATGCTCATTTAGTATGCCATTTCAGCAGCAGGTTGCAACAACCTACATAATGCAGAATTAAAATAGATTGAAAGCAGATACCTATAAAGTACTGAAATACTGCTAATTTGAATGTTTCTGATCAATTTGTACTCATTTAGCTAACTTTTGTAGCACGTTTTCAGCAGGCCAGGATTTTGAAATTTTTCCAGAAGTGCCCGAGCTAGGGTTAGGGTTTGGGTTTGACAGCACCTAGACATATTCTAATGCATTTATTGTGCATTAGGATGCATTTGAAATGCAGGAAAGGTGTTGGTTTTAAGTTTCCTTGAAATTTTAATTTTTCCCCATTTTGTCATTTTTTGTGAACAACACACCTGTCAGGCAAACACAGTCAACGCTGAATGTTTTGAAAACAGCCTTCCTACATGCTGAATCCCCTTATTTTATGTGGTCTAAAACAAACTAAATGGAAGTATATCCAAACTTTAGTGGTAAATATAACCCTTAGCAGTAAACTGCAAAAATCATGCTCATTTAGTATGCCATTTCAGCAGCAGGTTGCAACAACCTACATAATGCAGAATTAAAATAGATTGAAAGCAGATACCTATAAAGTACTGAAATACTGCTAGTGTGAATGTTTCTGATCAATTTGTACTCATTTAGCTAACTTTTTAGCACTTTTTCAGCAGGCCAGGATTTTGAAATTTTTCCAGAAGTGCCCGAGCTAGGGTTAGGGTTAGGGTTTGACAGCACCTAGACATATTCTAATGCATTTTTTTGTGCATTAGGATGCATTTGAAATGCAGGAAAGGTGTTGGTTTTAAGTTTCCTTGAAATTTTAATTTTTCCCCATTTTGTCATTTTTTGTGAACAACACACCTGTCAGGCAAACACAGTCAACGCTGAATGTTTTGAAAACAGCCTTCCTACATGCTGAATCCCCTTATTTTATGTGGTCTAAAACAAACTAAATAGAAGTACTGTATATCCAAACTTTAGTGGTAAATATAACCCTTAGCAGTAAACTGCAAAAATCATGCTCATTTAGTATGCCATTTCAGCAGCAGGTTGCAACAACCTACATAATGCAGAATTAAAATAGATTTAAAGCAGATACCTATAAAGTACTGAAATACTGCTAGTGTGAATGTTTCTGATCAATTTGTACTCATTTAGCTAACTTTTGTAGCACTTTTTCAGCAGGCCAGGATTTTGAAATATTTCCAGAAGTGCCCGAGCTAGGGTTAGGGTTAGGGTTTGACAGCACCTAGACATATTCTGATGCATTTTTTGTGCATTAGGATGCATTTGAAATGCAGGAAAGGTGTTGGTTTTAAGTTTCCTTGAAAACTGAATTTTTCCCTATTTTGTCATTTTTTGTGAACAACACACCTGTCAGGCAAACACAGTCAACACTGAATGCTTTGAAAACAGCCTTCCTACATGCTGAATCCCCTTATTTTATGTGGTCTAAAACAAACTAAATAGAAGTACTGTATATCCAAACTTTAGTGGTAAATATAACCCTTAGCAGTAAACTGCAAAAATCATGCTCATTTAGTATGCCATTTCAGCAGCAGGTTGCAACAACCTACATAATGCAGAATTAAAATAGATTGAAAGCAGATACCTATAAAGTACTGAAATACTGCTAGTGTGAATGTTTCTGATCAATTTGTACTCATTTAGCTAACTTTTTAGCACTTTTTCAGCAGGCCAGGATTTTGAAATTTTTCCAGAAGTGCCCGAGCTAGGGTTAGGGTTAGGGTTTGACAGCACCTAGACATATTCTAATGCATTTTTTTGTGCATTAGGATGCATTTGAAATGCAGGAAAGGTGTTGGTTTTAAGTTTCCTTGAAATTTTAATTTTTCCCCATTTTGTCATTTTTTGTGAACAACACACCTGTCAGGCAAACACAGTCAACGCTGAATGTTTTGAAAACAGCCTTCCTACATGCTGAATCCCCTTATTTTATGTGGTCTAAAACAAACTAAATGGAAGTATATCCAAACTTTAGTGGTAAATATAACCCTTAGCAGTAAACTGCAAAAATCATGCTCATTTAGTATGCCATTTCAGCAGCAGGTTGCAACAACCTACATAATGCAGAATTAAAATAGATTTAAAGCAGATACCTATAAAGTACTGAAATACTGCTAGTGTGAATGTTTCTGATCAATTTGTACTCATGTAGCTAACTTTTGTAGCACTTTTTCAGCAGGCCAGGATTTTGAAATATTTCCAGAAGTGCCCGAGCTAGGGTTAGGGTTAGGGTTTGACAGCACCTAGACATATTCTGATTCATTTTTTGTGCATTAGGATGCATATGAAATGCAGGAAAGGTGTTGGTTTTAAGTTTCCTTGAAATTTTAATTTTTCCCCATTTTGTCATTTTTTGTGAACAACACACCTGTCAGGCAAACACAGTCAACACTGAATGTGTTGAAAACAGCCTTTCTACATGCTGAATCCCCTTATTTTATGTGGTCTAAAACAAACTAAATGGAAGTATATCCAAACTTTAGTGGTAAATATAACCCTTAGCAGTAAACTGCAAAAATCATGCTCATTTAGTATGCCATTTCAGCAGCAGGTTGCAAAAACCTACATAATGCAGAATTAAAATAGATTGAAAGCAGATACCTATAAAGTACTGAAATACTGCTAGTTTGAATGTTTCTGATCAATTTGTACTCATTTAGCTGACTTTTGTACCACTTTTTCAGCAGGCCAGGATTTTGAAATTTTTCCACAAGTGCCCGAGCTAGGGTTAGGGTTAGGGTTTGACAGCACCTAGACATATTCTAATTTATTTTTTGTGCATTAGGATGCATTTGAAATGCAGGAAAGGTGTTGGTTTTAAGTTTCCTTGAAATTTTAATTTTTCCCCATTTTGTCATTTTTTGTGAACAACACACCTGTCAGGCAAACACAGTCAACGCTGAATGTTTTGAAAACAGCCTTCCTACATGCTGAATCCCCTTATTTTATGTGGTCTAAAACAAACTAAATGGAAGTATATCCAAACTTTAGTGGTAAATATAACCCTTAGCAGTAAACTGCAAAAATCATGCTCATTTAGTATGCCATTTCAGCAGCAGGTTGCAAAAACCTACATAATGCAGAATTAAAATAGATTGAAAGCAGATACCTATAAAGTACTGAAATACTGCTAGTTTGAATGTTTCTGATCAATTTGTACTCATTTAGCTGACTTTTGTACCACTTTTTCAGCAGGCCAGGATTTTGAAATTTTTCCAGAAGTGCCCGAGCTAGGGTTAGGGTTAGGGTTTGACAGCACCTAGACATATTCTGATGCATTTTTTGTGCATTAGGATGCATTTGAAATGCAGGAAAGGTGTTGGTTTTAAGTTTCCTTGAAAATTGAATTTTTCCCTATTTTGTCATTTTTTGTGAACAACACACCTGTCAGGCAAACACAGTCAACACTGAATGTTTTGAAAACAGCCTTCCTACATGCTGAATCCCCTTATTTTATGTGGTCTAAAACAAACTAAATAGAAGTACTGTATATCCAAACTTTAGTGGTAAATATAACCCTTAGCAGTAAACTGCAAAAATCATGCTCATTTAGTATGCCATTTCAGCAGCAGGTTGCAACAACCTACATAATGCAGAATTAAAATAGATTGAAAGCAGATACCTATAAAGTACTGAAATACTGCTAATTTGAATGTTTCTGATCAATTTGTACTCATTTAGCTAACTTTTGTAGCACGTTTTCAGCAGGCCAGGATTTTGAAATTTTTCCAGAAGTGCCCGAGCTAGGGTTAGGGTTTGGGTTTGACAGCACCTAGACATATTCTAATGCATTTATTGTGCATTAGGATGCATTTGAAATGCAGGAAAGGTGTTGGTTTTAAGTTTCCTTGAAATTTTAATTTTTCCCCATTTTGTCATTTTTTGTGAACAACACACCTGTCAGGCAAACACAGTCAACACTGAATGTTTTGAAAACAGCCTTCCTACATGCTGAATCCCCTTATTTTATGTGGTCTAAAACAAACTAAATAGAAGTACTGTATATCCAAACTTTAGTGGTAAATATAACCCTTAGCAGTAAACTGCAAAAATCATGCTCATTTAGTATGCCATTTCAGCAGCAGGTTGCAACAACCTACATAATGCAGAATTAAAATAGATTGAAAGCAGATACCTATAAAGTACTGAAATACTGCTAGTGTGAATGTTTCTGATCAATTTGTACTCATTTAGCTAACTTTTTAGCACTTTTTCAGCAGGCCAGGATTTTGAAATTTTTCCAGAAGTGCCCGAGCTAGGGTTAGGGTTAGGGTTTGACAGCACCTAGACATATTCTAATGCATTTTTTTGTGCATTAGGATGCATTTGAAATGCAGGAAAGGTGTTGGTTTTAAGTTTCCTTGAAATTTTAATTTTTCCCCATTTTGTCATTTTTTGTGAACAACACACCTGTCAGGCAAACACAGTCAACGCTGAATGTTTTGAAAACAGCCTTCCTACATGCTGAATCCCCTTATTTTATGTGGTCTAAAACAAACTAAATGGAAGTATATCCAAACTTTAGTGGTAAATATAACCCTTAGCAGTAAACGGCAAAAATCATGCTCATTTAGTATGCCATTTCAGCAGCAGGTTGCAAAAACCTACATAATGCAGAATTAAAATAGATTTAAAGCAGATACCTATAACGTACTGAAATACTGCTAGTTTGAATGTTTCTGATCAATTTGTACTCATTTAGCTAACTTTTGTAGCACTTTTTCAGCAGGCCAGGATTTTGAAATTTTTCCAGAAGTGCCCGACCTAGGGTTAGGGTTAGGGTTTGACAGCACCTAGACATATTCTGATGCATTTTTTGTGCATTAGGATGCATTTGAAATGCAGGAAAGGTGTTGGTTTTAAGTTTCCTTGAAAATTGAATTTTTCCCTATTTTGTCATTTTTTGTGAACAACACACCTGTCAGGCAAACACAGTCAACACTGAATGTTTTGAAAACAGCCTTCCTACATGCTGAATCCCCTTATTTTATGTGGTCTAAAACAAACTAAATAGAAGTACTGTATATCCAAACTTTAGTGGTAAATATAACCCTTAGCAGTAAACTGCAAAAATCATGCTCATTTAGTATGCCATTTCAGCAGCAGGTTGCAACAACCTACATAATGCAGAATTAAAATAGATTGAAAGCAGATACCTATAAAGTACTGAAATACTGCTAATTTGAATGTTTCTGATCAATTTGTACTCATTTAGCTAACTTTTGTAGCACGTTTTCAGCAGGCCAGGATTTTGAAATTTTTCCAGAAGTGCCCGAGCTAGGGTTAGGGTTTGGGTTTGACAGCACCTAGACATATTCTAATGCATTTATTGTGCATTAGGATGCATTTGAAATGCAGGAAAGGTGTTGGTTTTAAGTTTCCTTGAAATTTTAATTTTTCCCCATTTTGTCATTTTTTGTGAACAACACACCTGTCAGGCAAACACAGTCAACACTGAATGTTTTGAAAACAGCCTTTCTACATGCTGAATCCCCTTATTTTATGTGGTCTAAAACAAACTAAATAGAAGTACTGTATATCCAAACTTTAGTGGTAAATATAACCCTTAGCAGTAAACTGCAAAAATCATGCTCATTTAGTATGCCATTTCAGCAGCAGGTTGCAAAAACCTACATAATGCAGAATTAAAATAGATTGAAAGCAGATACCTATAAAGTACTGAAATACTGCTAGTGTGAATGTTTCTGATCAATTTGTACTCATTTAGCTAACTTTTTAGCACTTTTTCAGCAGGCCAGGATTTTGAAATTTTTCCAGAAGTGCCCGAGCTAGGGTTAGGGTTAGGGTTTGACAGCACCTAGACATATTCTAATGCATTTTTTTGTGCATTAGGATTCATTTGAAATGCAGGAAAGGTGTTGGTTTTAAGTTTCCTTGAAATTTTAATTTTTCCCCATTTTGTCATTTTTTGTGAAAAACACACCTGTCAGGCAAACACAGTCAACACTGAATGTTTTGAAAGCAGCCTTTCTACATGCTGAATCCCCTTATTTTATGTGGTCTAAAACAAACTAAATGGAAGTATATCCAAACTTTAGTGGTAAATATAACCCTTAGCAGTAAACTGCAAAAATCATGCTCATTTAGTATGCCATTTCAGCAGCAGGTTGCAAAAACCTACATAATGCAGAATTAAAATAGATTGAAAGCAGATACCTATAAAGTACTGAAATACTGCTAGTTTGAATGTTTCTGATCAATTTGTACTCATTTAGCTAACTTTTGTAGCACTTTTTCAGCAGGCCAGGATTTTGAAATTTTTCCAGAAGTGCCCGAGCTAGGGTTAGGGTTAGGGTTTGACAGCACCTAGACATATTCTAATGCATTTTTTGTGCATTAGGATGCATTTGAAATGCAGGAAAGGTGTTGGTTTTAGGTTTCCTTGAAATTTTAATTTTTCCCCATTTTGTCATTTTTTGTGAACAACACACCTGTCAGGCAAACACAGTCAACACTGAATGTTTTGAAAACAGCCTTTCTACATGCTGAATCCCCTTATTTTATGTGGTCTAAAACAAACTAAATAGAAGTACTGTATATCCAAACTTTAGTGGTAAATATAACCCTTAGCAGTAAACATCAAATATCATGCTCATTTAGTATGCCATTTCAGCAGCAGGTTGCAACAACCTACATAATGCAGAATTAAAATAGATTGAAAGCAGATACCTATAAAGTACTGAAATACTGCTAGTGTGAATGTTTCTGATCAATTTGTACTCATTTAGCTAACTTTTGTAGCACTTTTTCAGCAGGCCAGGATTTTGAAATTTTTCCAGAAGTGCCTGAGCTAGGGTTAGGGTTAGGGTTTGACAGCACCTAGACATATTCTGATGCATTTTTTGTGCATTAGGATGCATTTGAAATGCAGGAAAGGTGTTGGTTTTAAGTTTCCTTGAAATTTTAATTTTTCCCCATTTTGTCATTTTTTATGAACAACACACCTGTCAGGCAAACACAGTCAACACTGAATGTTTTGAAAACAGCCTTCCTTCATGCTGAATCCCTTTATTTTATGTGGTCTAAAACAAACTAAATAGAAGTACTGTATATCCAAACTTTAGTGGTAAATATAACCCTTATCAGTAAACTGCAAAAATCATGCTCATTTAGTATGCTATTTCAGCAGCAGGTTACAAAAACCTACATAATGCAGAATTAAAATAGATTGAAAGCAGATACCTATAAACCACTGAAATACTGCTAGTGTGAATGTTTCTGATCAATTTGTACTCATTTAGCTAACTTTTGTAGCACTTTTTCAGCAGGCCAGGATTTTGAAATTTTTCCAGAAGTGCCCGAGCTAGGGTTAGGGTTAGGGTTTGACAGCACCTAGACATATTCTAATGCATTTTTTGTACATTAGGATGCATTTGAAATGCAGGAAAGGTGTTGGTTTTAAGTTTCCTTAAAATTTTAATTTTTCCCCATTTTGTCATTTTTTGTGAACAACACACCTGTCAGGCAAACACAGTCAACACTGAATGTTTTGAAAACAGCCTTTCTACATGCTGAATCCCCTTATTTTATGTGGTCTAAAACAAACTAAATGGAAGAATATCCAAACTTTAGTGGTAAATATAACCCTTAGCAGTAAACTGCAAAAATCATGCTCATTTAGTATGCCATTTCAGCAGCAGGTTGCAAAAACCTACATAATGCAGAATTAAAAAAGATTGAAAGCAGATACCTATAAAGTACTGAAATACTGCTAGTGTGAATGTTTCTGATCAATTTGTACTCATTTAGCTAACTTTTTAGCACTTTTTCAGCAGGCCAGGATTTTGAAATTTTTCCAGAAGTGCCCGAGCTAGGGTTAGGGTTAGGGTTTGACAGCACCTAGACATATTCTAATGCATTTTTTTGTGCATTAGGATGCATTTGAAATGCAGGAAAGGTGTTGGTTTTAAGTTTCCTTGAAATTTTAATTTTTCCCCATTTTGTCATTTTTTGTGAACAACACACCTGTCAGGCAAACACAGTCAACACTGAATGTTTTGAAAGCAGCCTTTCTACATGCTGAATCCCCTTATTTTATGTGGTCTAAAACAAACTAAATGGAAGTATATCCAAACTTTAGTGGTAAATATAACCCTTAGCAGTAAACTGCAAAAATCATGCTCATTTAGTATGCCATTTCAGCAGCAGGTTGCAACAACCTACATAATGCAGAATTAAAATAGATTTAAAGCAGATACCTATAAAGTACTGAAATACTGCTAGTGTGAATGTTTCTGATCAATTTGTACTCATGTAGCTAACTTTTGTAGCACTTTTTCAGCAGGCCAGGATTTTGAAATATTTCCAGAAGTGCCCGAGCTAGGGTTAGGGTTAGGGTTTGACAGCACCTAGACATATTCTGATTCATTTTTTGTGCATTAGGATGCATATGAAATGCAGGAAAGGTGTTGGTTTTAAGTTACCTTAAAATTTTAATTTTTCCCCATTTTGTCATTTTTTGTGAACAACACACCTGTCAGGCAAACACAGTCAACACTGAATGTGTTGAAAACAGCCTTTCTACATGCTGAATCCCCTTATTTTATGTGGTCTAAAACAAACTAAATGGAAGTATATCCAAACTTTAGTGGTAAATATAACCCTTAGCAGTAAACGGCAAAAATCATGCTCATTTAGTATGCCATTTCTGCAGCAGGTTGCAAAAACCTACATAATGCAGAATTAAAATAGATTTAAAGCAGATACCTATAACGTACTGAAATACTGCTAGTTTGAATGTTTCTGATCAATTTGTACTCATTTAGCTAACTTTTGTAGCACTTTTTCAGCAGGCCAGGATTTAGAAATTTTTCCAGAAGTGCCCGAGCTAGGGTTAGGGTTAGGGTTTGACAGCACCTAGACATATTCTAATGCATTTTTTGTGCATTAGGATGCATTTGAAATGCAGGAAAGGTGTTGGTTTTAAGTTTCCTTGAAAATTGAATTTTTCCCTATTTTGTCATTTTTTGTGAACAACACACCTGTCAGGCAAACACAGTCAACACTGAATGTTTTGAAAACAGCCTTCCTACATGCTGAATCCCCTTATTTTATGTGGTCTAAAACAAACTAAATAGAAGTACTGTTTATCCAAACTTTAGTGGTAAATATAACCCTTAGCAGTAAACTGCAAAAATCATGCTCATTTAGTATGCCATTTCAGCAGCAGGTTGCAAAAACCTACATAATGCAGAATTAAAATAGATTGAAAGCAGATACCTATAAAGTACTGAAATACTGCTAATTTGAATGTTTCTGATCAATTTGTACTCATTTAGCTAACTTTTGTAGCACGTTTTCAGCAGGCCAGGATTTTGAAATTTTTCCAGAAGTGCCCGAGCTAGGGTTAGGGTTAGGGTTTGACAGCACCTAGACATATTCTAATGCATTTTTTGTGCATTAGGATGCATTTGAAATGCAGGAAAGGTGTTGGTTTTAAGTTTCCTTAAAATTTTAATTTTTCCCCATTTTGTCATTTTTTGTGAACAACACACCTGTCAGGCAAACACAGTCAACACTGAATGTTTTGAAAACAGCCTTTCTACATGCTGAATCCCCTTATTTTATGTGGTCTAAAACAAACTAAATAGAAGTACTGTATATCCAAACTTTAGTGGTAAATATAACCCTTAGCAGTAAACTGCAAAAATCATGCTCATTTAGTATGCCATTTCAGCAGCAGGTTGCAAAAACCTACATAATGCAGAATTAAAATAGATTGAAAGCAGATACCTATAAAGTACTGAAATACTGCTAGTGTGAATGTTTCTGATCAATTTGTACTCATTTAGCTAACTTTTTAGCACTTTTTCAGCAGGCCAGGATTTTGAAATTTTTCCAGAAGTGCCCGAGCTAGGGTTAGGGTTAGGGTTTGACAGCACCTAGACATATTCTAATGCATTTTTTTGTGCATTAGGATTCATTTGAAATGCAGGAAAGGTGTTGGTTTTAAGTTTCCTTGAAATTTTAATTTTTCCCCATTTTGTCATTTTTTGTGAAAAACACACCTGTCAGGCAAACACAGTCAACACTGAATGTTTTGAAAGCAGCCTTTCTACATGCTGAATCCCCTTATTTTATGTGGTCTAAAACAAACTAAATGGAAGTATATCCAAACTTTAGTGGTAAATATAACCCTTAGCAGTAAACTGCAAAAATCATGCTCATTTAGTATGCCATTTCAGCAGCAGGTTGCAAAAACCTACATAATGCAGAATTAAAATAGATTGAAAGCAGATACCTATAAAGTACTGAAATACTGCTAGTTTGAATGTTTCTGATCAATTTGTACTCATTTAGCTAACTTTTGTAGCACTTTTTCAGCAGGCCAGGATTTTGAAATTTTTCCAGAAGTGCCCGAGCTAGGGTTAGGGTTAGGGTTTGACAGCACCTAGACATATTCTAATGCATTTTTTGTGCATTAGGATGCATTTGAAATGCAGGAAAGGTGTTGGTTTTAGGTTTCCTTGAAATTTTAATTTTTCCCCATTTTGTCATTTTTTGTGAACAACACACCTGTCAGGCAAACACAGTCAACACTGAATGTTTTGAAAACAGCCTTTCTACATGCTGAATCCCCTTATTTTATGTGGTCTAAAACAAACTAAATAGAAGTACTGTATATCCAAACTTTAGTGGTAAATATAACCCTTAGCAGTAAACATCAAATATCATGCTCATTTAGTATGCCATTTCAGCAGCAGGTTGCAACAACCTACATAATGCAGAATTAAAATAGATTGAAAGCAGATACCTATAAAGTACTGAAATACTGCTAGTGTGAATGTTTCTGATCAATTTGTACTCATTTAGCTAACTTTTGTAGCACTTTTTCAGCAGGCCAGGATTTTGAAATTTTTCCAGAAGTGCCTGAGCTAGGGTTAGGGTTAGGGTTTGACAGCACCTAGACATATTCTGATGCATTTTTTGTGCATTAGGATGCATTTGAAATGCAGGAAAGGTGTTGGTTTTAAGTTTCCTTGAAATTTTAATTTTTCCCCATTTTGTCATTTTTTATGAACAACACACCTGTCAGGCAAACACAGTCAACACTGAATGTTTTGAAAACAGCCTTCCTTCATGCTGAATCCCTTTATTTTATGTGGTCTAAAACAAACTAAATAGAAGTACTGTATATCCAAACTTTAGTGGTAAATATAACCCTTATCAGTAAACTGCAAAAATCATGCTCATTTAGTATGCTATTTCAGCAGCAGGTTACAAAAACCTACATAATGCAGAATTAAAATAGATTGAAAGCAGATACCTATAAACCACTGAAATACTGCTAGTGTGAATGTTTCTGATCAATTTGTACTCATTTAGCTAACTTTTGTAGCACTTTTTCAGCAGGCCAGGATTTTGAAATTTTTCCAGAAGTGCCCGAGCTAGGGTTAGGGTTAGGGTTTGACAGCACCTAGACATATTCTAATGCATTTTTTGTACATTAGGATGCATTTGAAATGCAGGAAAGGTGTTGGTTTTAAGTTTCCTTAAAATTTTAATTTTTCCCCATTTTGTCATTTTTTGTGAACAACACACCTGTCAGGCAAACACAGTCAACACTGAATGTTTTGAAAACAGCCTTTCTACATGCTGAATCCCCTTATTTTATGTGGTCTAAAACAAACTAAATGGAAGAATATCCAAACTTTAGTGGTAAATATAACCCTTAGCAGTAAACTGCAAAAATCATGCTCATTTAGTATGCCATTTCAGCAGCAGGTTGCAAAAACCTACATAATGCAGAATTAAAAAAGATTGAAAGCAGATACCTATAAAGTACTGAAATACTGCTAGTGTGAATGTTTCTGATCAATTTGTACTCATTTAGCTAACTTTTTAGCACTTTTTCAGCAGGCCAGGATTTTGAAATTTTTCCAGAAGTGCCCGAGCTAGGGTTAGGGTTAGGGTTTGACAGCACCTAGACATATTCTAATGCATTTTTTTGTGCATTAGGATGCATTTGAAATGCAGGAAAGGTGTTGGTTTTAAGTTTCCTTGAAATTTTAATTTTTCCCCATTTTGTCATTTTTTGTGAACAACACACCTGTCAGGCAAACACAGTCAACACTGAATGTTTTGAAAGCAGCCTTTCTACATGCTGAATCCCCTTATTTTATGTGGTCTAAAACAAACTAAATGGAAGTATATCCAAACTTTAGTGGTAAATATAACCCTTAGCAGTAAACTGCAAAAATCATGCTCATTTAGTATGCCATTTCAGCAGCAGGTTGCAACAACCTACATAATGCAGAATTAAAATAGATTTAAAGCAGATACCTATAAAGTACTGAAATACTGCTAGTGTGAATGTTTCTGATCAATTTGTACTCATGTAGCTAACTTTTGTAGCACTTTTTCAGCAGGCCAGGATTTTGAAATATTTCCAGAAGTGCCCGAGCTAGGGTTAGGGTTAGGGTTTGACAGCACCTAGACATATTCTGATTCATTTTTTGTGCATTAGGATGCATATGAAATGCAGGAAAGGTGTTGGTTTTAAGTTACCTTAAAATTTTAATTTTTCCCCATTTTGTCATTTTTTGTGAACAACACACCTGTCAGGCAAACACAGTCAACACTGAATGTGTTGAAAACAGCCTTTCTACATGCTGAATCCCCTTATTTTATGTGGTCTAAAACAAACTAAATGGAAGTATATCCAAACTTTAGTGGTAAATATAACCCTTAGCAGTAAACGGCAAAAATCATGCTCATTTAGTATGCCATTTCAGCAGCAGGTTGCAAAAACCTACATAATGCAGAATTAAAATAGATTTAAAGCAGATACCTATAACGTACTGAAATACTGCTAGTTTGAATGTTTCTGATCAATTTGTACTCATTTAGCTAACTTTTGTAGCACTTTTTCAGCAGGCCAGGATTTAGAAATTTTTCCAGAAGTGCCCGAGCTAGGGTTAGGGTTAGGGTTTGACAGCACCTAGACATATTCTAATGCATTTTTTGTGCATTAGGATGCATTTGAAATGCAGGAAAGGTGTTGGTTTTAAGTTTCCTTGAAAATTGAATTTTTCCCTATTTTGTCATTTTTTGTGAACAACACACCTGTCAGGCAAACACAGTCAACACTGAATGTTTTGAAAACAGCCTTCCTACATGCTGAATCCCCTTATTTTATGTGGTCTAAAACAAACTAAATAGAAGTACTGTTTATCCAAACTTTAGTGGTAAATATAACCCTTAGCAGTAAACTGCAAAAATCATGCTCATTTAGTATGCCATTTCAGCAGCAGGTTGCAAAAACCTACATAATGCAGAATTAAAATAGATTGAAAGCAGATACCTATAAAGTACTGAAATACTGCTAATTTGAATGTTTCTGATCAATTTGTACTCATTTAGCTAACTTTTGTAGCACGTTTTCAGCAGGCCAGGATTTTGAAATTTTTCCAGAAGTGCCCGAGCTAGGGTTAGGGTTAGGGTTTGACAGCACCTAGACATATTCTAATGCATTTTTTGTGCATTAGGATGCATTTGAAATGCAGGAAAGGTGTTGGTTTTAAGTTTCCTTAAAATTTTAATTTTTCCCCATTTTGTCATTTTTTGTGAACAACACACCTGTCAGGCAAACACAGTCAACACTGAATGTTTTGAAAACAGCCTTTCTACATGCTGAATCCCCTTATTTTATGTGGTCTAAAACAAACTAAATGGAAGTATATCCAAACTTTAGTGGTAATTATAACCCTTAGCAGTAAACTGCAAAAATCATGCTCATTTAGTATGCCATTTCAGCAGCAGGTTGCAAAAACCTACATAATGCAGAATTAAAATAGATTGAAAGCAGATACCTATAAAGTACTGAAATACTGCTAATTTGAATGTTTCTGATCAATTTGTACTCATTTAGCTAACTTTTGTAGCACGTTTTCAGCAGGCCAGGATTTTGAAATTTTTCCAGAAGTGCCCGAGCTAGGGTTAGGGTTAGGGTTTGACAGCACCTAGACATATTCTAATGCATTTTTTGTGCATTAGGATGCATTTGAAATGCAGGAAAGGTGTTGGTTTTAAGTTTCCTTAAAATTTTAATTTTTCCCCATTTTGTCATTTTTTGTGAACAACACACCTGTCAGGCAAACACAGTCAACACTGATTGTTTTGAAAACAGCCTTTCTACATGCTGAATCCCCTAATTTTATGTGGTCTAAAACAAACTAAATGGAAGTATATCCAAACTTTAGTGGTAAATATAACCCTTAGCAGTAAACTGCAAAAATCATGCTCATTTAGTATGCCATTTCAGCAGCAGGTTGCAACAACCTACATAATGCAGAATTAAAATAGATTGAAAGCAGATACCTATAAAGTACTGAAATACTGCTAGTGTGAATGTTTCTGATCAATTTGTACTCATTTAGCTAACTTTTTAGCACTTTTTCAGCGGGCCAGGATTTTGAAATTTTTCCAGAAGTGCCCGAGCTAGGGTTAGGGTTAGGGTTTGACAGCACCTAGACATATTCTAATGCATTTATTGTGCATTAGGATGCATTTGAAATGCAGGAAAGGTGTTGGTTTTAAGTTTCCTTGAAATTTTAATTTTTCCCCATTTTGTCATTTTTTGTGAACAACACACCTGTCAGGCAAACACAGTCAACACTGAATGTTTTGAAAACAGCCTTCCTTCATGCTGAATCCCTTTATTTTATGTGGTCTAAAACAAACTAAATAGAAGTACTGTATATCCAAACTTTAGTGGTAAATATAACCCTTATCAGTAAACTGCAAAAATCATGCTCATTTAGTATGCTATTTCAGCAGCAGGTTACAAAAACCTACATAATGCAGAATTAAAATAGATTGAAAGCAGATACCTATAACGTACTGAAATACTTCTAGTTTGAATGTTTCTGATCAATTTGTACTCATTTAGGTAACTTTTGTAGCACTTTTTCAGCAGGCCAGGATTTTGAAATTTTTCCAGAAGTGCCCGAGCTAGGGTTAGGGTTAGGGTTTGACAGCACCTAGACATATTCTAGAGCATTTTTTGTGCATTAGGATGCATTTGAAATGCAGGAAAGGTGTTGGTTTTAAGTTTCCTTGAAATTTTAATTTTTCCCCATTTTGTCATTTTTTGTGAACAACACACCTGTCAGGCAAACACAGTCAACACTGAATGTTTTGAAAACAGCCTTTCTACATGCTGAATCCCCTTATTTTATGTGGTCTAAAACAAACTAAATGGAAGTATATCCAAACTTTAGTGGTAAATATATCCCTTAGCAGTAAACTGCAAAAATCATGCTCATTTAGTATGCCATTTCAGCAGCAGGTTGCAACAACCTACATAATGCAGAATTAAAATAGATTGAAAGCAGATACCTATAAAGTACTGAAATACTGCTAGTGTGAATATTTCTGATCAATTTGTACTCATTTAGCTAACTTTTTAGCACTTTTTCAGCAGCCCAGGATTTTGAAATTTTTCCAGAAGTGCCCGAGCTAGGGTTAGGGTTAGGGTTTGACAGCACCTAGACATATTCTAATGCATTTTTTTGTGCATTAGGATGCATTTGAAATGCAGGAAAGGTGTTGGTTTTAAGTTTCCTTGAAATTTTAGTTTTTCCCCATTTTGTCATTTTTTGTGAACAACACACCTGTCAGGCAAACACAGTCAACGCTGAATGTTTTCAAAACAGCCTTCCTACATGCTGAATCCCCTTATTTTATGTGGTCTAAAACAAACTAAATGGAAGTATATCCAAACTTTAGTGGTAAATATAACCCTTAGCAGTAAACTGCAAAAATCATGCTCATTTAGTATGCCATTTCAGCAGCAGGTTGCAACAACCTACATAATGCAGAATTAAAATAGATTTAAAGCAGATACCTATAAAGTACTGAAATACTGCTAGTGTGAATGTTTCTGATCAATTTGTACTCATTTAGGTAACTTTTGTAGCACTTTTTCAGCAGGCCAGGATTTTGAAATATTTCCAGAAGTGCCCGAGCTAGGGTTAGGGTTAGGGTTTGACAGCACCTAGACATATTCTGATTCATTTTTTGTGCATTAGGATGCATATGAAATGCAGGAAAGGTGTTGGTTTTAAGTTTGCTTAAAATTTTAATTTTTCCCCATTTTGTCATTTTTTGTGAACAACACACCTGTCAGGCAAACACAGTCAACACTGAATGTGTTGAAAACAGCCTTTCTACATGCTGAATCCCCTTATTTTATGTGGTCTAAAACAAACTAAATGGAAGTATATCCAAACTTTAGTGGTAAATATAACCCTTAGCAGTAAACGGCAAAAATCATGCTCATTTAGTATGCCATTTCAGCAGCAGGTTGCAACAACCTACATAATGCAGAATTAAAATAGATTGAAAGCAGATACCTATAAAGTACTGAAATACTGCTAATTTGAATGTTTCTGATCAATTTGTACTCATTTAGCTAACTTTTGTAGCACGTTTTCAGCAGGCCAGGATTTTGAAATTTTTCCAGAAGTGCCCGAGCTAGGGTTAGGGTTAGGGTTTGACAGCACCTAGACATATTCTAATGCATTTTTTGTGCATTAGGATGCATTTGAAATGCAGGAAAGGTGTTGGTTTTAAGTTTCCTTGAAAATTGAATTTTTCCCTATTTTGTCATTTTTTGTGAACAACACACCTGTCAGGCAAACACAGTCAACACTGAATGTTTTGAAAACAGCCTTCCTACATGCTGAATCCCCTTATTTTATGTGGTCTAAAACAAACTAAATGGAAGTACTGTATATCCAAACTTTAGTGGTAAATATAACCCTTAGCAGTAAACTGCAAAAATCATGCTCATTTAGTATGCCATTTCAGCAGCAGGTTGCAACAACCTACATAATGCAGAATTAAAATAGATTGAAAGCAGATACCTATAAAGTACTGAAATACTGCTAATTTGAATGTTTCTGATCAATTTGTACTCATTTAGCTAACTTTTGTAGCACGTTTTCAGCAGGCCAGGATTTTGAAATTTTTCCAGAAGTGCCCGAGCTAGGGTTAGGGTTAGGGTTTGACAGCACCTAGACATATTCTAATGCATTTTTTGTGCATTAGGATGCATTTGAAATGCAGGAAAGGTGTTGGTTTTAAGTTTCCTTAAAATTTTAATTTTTCCCCATTTTGTCATTTTTTGTGAACAACACACCTGTCAGGCAAACACAGTCAACACTGAATGTTTTGAAAACAGCCTTTCTACATGCTGAATCCCCTAATTTTATGTGGTCTAAAACAAACTAAATGGAAGTACTGTATATCCAAACTTTAGTGGTAAATATAACCCTTAGCAGTAAACTGCAAAAATCATGCTCATTTAGTATGCCATTTCAGCAGCAGGTTGCAAAAACCTACATAATGCAGAATTAAAATAGATTGAAAGCAGATACATATAAAGTACTGAAATACTGCTAGTGTGAATGTTTCTGATCAATTTGTACTCATTTAGCTAACTTTTTAGCACTTTTTCAGCAGGCCAGGATTTTGAAATTTTTCCAGAAGTGCCCGAGCTAGGGTTAGGGTTAGGGTTTGACAGCACCTAGACATATTCTAATGCATTTTTTTGTGCATTAGGATGCATTTGAAATGCAGGAAAGGTGTTGGTTTTAAGTTTCCTTAAAATTTTAATTTTTCCCCATTTTGTCATTTTTTGTGAACAACACACCTGTCAGGCAAACACAGTCAACACTGAATGTGTTGAAAACAGCCTTTCTACATGCTGAATCCCCTTATTTTATGTGGTCTAAAACAAACTAAATGGAAGTATATCCAAACTTTAGTGGTAAATATAACCCTTAGCAGTAAACGGCAAAAATCATGCTCATTTAGTATGCCATTTCAGCAGCAGGTTGCAAAAACCTACATAATGCAGAATTAAAATAGATTGAAAGCAGATACCTATAAAGTACTGAAATACTGCTAATTTGAATGTTTCTGATCAATTTGTACTCATTTAGCTAACTTTTGTAGCACGTTTTCAGCAGGCCAGGATTTTGAAATTTTTCCAGAAGTGCCCGAGCTAGGGTTAGGGTTAGGGTTTGACAGCACCTAGACATATTCTAATGCATTTTTTGTGCATTAGGATGCATTTGAAATGCAGGAAAGGTGTTGGTTTTAAGTTTCCTTAAAATTTTAATTTTTCCCCATTTTGTCATTTTTTGTGAACAACACACCTGTCAGGCAAACACAGTCAACACTGAATGTTTTGAAAACAGCCTTCCTTCATGCTGAATCCCTTTATTTTATGTGGTCTAAAACAAACTAAATAGAAGTACTGTATATCCAAACTTTAGTGGTAAATATAACCCTTATCAGTAAACTGCAAAAATCATGCTCATTTAGTATGCTATTTCAGCAGCAGGTTACAAAAACCTACATAATGCAGAATTAAAATAGATTGAAAGCAGATACCTATAAAGCACTGAAATACTGCTAGTGTGAATGTTTCTGATCAATTTGTACTCATTTAGCTAACTTTTGTAGCACTTTTTAAGCAGGCCAGGATTTTGAAATTTTTCCAGAAGTGCCCGAGCTACGGTTAGGGTTAGGGTTTGACAGCACCTAGACATATTCTAATGCATTTTTTGTGCATTAGGATGCATTTGAAATGCAGGAAAGGTGTTGGTTTTAAGTTTCCTTAAAATTTTAATTTTTCCCCATTTTGTCATTTTTTGTGAACAACACACCTGTCAGGCAAACACAGTCAACACTGAATGTGTTGAAAACAGCCTTTCTACATGCTGAATCCCCTTATTTTAATTAGTCTAAAACAAACTAAATGGAAGTATATCCAAACTTTAGTGGTAAATATAACCCTTAGCAGTAAACGGCAAAAATCATGCTCATTTAGTATGCCATTTCAGCAGCAGGTTGCAAAAACCTACATAATGCAGAATTAAAATAGATTGAAAGCAGATACCTATAAAGTACTGAAATACTGCTAGTGTGAATGTTTCTGATCAATTTGTACTCATTTAGCTAACTTTTTAGCACTTTTTCAGCAGGCCAGGATTTTGAATTTTTCCAGAAGTGCCCGAGCTAGGGTTAGGGTTAGGGTTTGACAGCACCTAGACATATTCTAATGCATTTTTTGTGCATTAGGATGCATTTGAAATGCAGGAAAGGTGTTGGTTTTAGGTTTCCTTGAAATTTTAATTTTTCCCCATTTTGTCATTTTTTGTGAACAACACACCTGTCAGGCAAACACAGTCAACACTGAATGTTTTGAAAACAGCCTTTCTACATGCTGAATCCCCTTATTTTATGTGGTCTAAAACAAACTAAATAGAAGTACTGTATATCCAAACTTTAGTGGTAAATATAACCCTTAGCAGTAAACATCAAATATCATGCTCATTTAGTATGCCATTTCAGCAGCAGGTTGCAACAACCTACATAATGCAGAATTAAAATAGATTGAAAGCAGATACCTATAAAGTACTGAAATACTGCTAGTGTGAATGTTTCTGATCAATTTGTACTCATTTAGCTAACTTTTGTAGCACTTTTTCAGCAGGCCAGGATTTTGAAATTTTTCCAGAAGTGCCTGAGCTAGGGTTAGGGTTAGGGTTTGACAGCACCTAGACATATTCTGATGCATTTTTTGTGCATTAGGATGCATTTGAAATGCAGGAAAGGTGTTGGTTTTAAGTTTCCTTGAAATTTTAATTTTTCCCCATTTTGTCATTTTTTATGAACAACACACCTGTCAGGCAAACACAGTCAACACTGAATGTTTTGAAAACAGCCTTCCTTCATGCTGAATCCCTTTATTTTATGTGGTCTAAAACAAACTAAATAGAAGTACTGTATATCCAAACTTTAGTGGTAAATATAACCCTTATCAGTAAACTGCAAAAATCATGCTCATTTAGTATGCTATTTCAGCAGCAGGTTACAAAAACCTACATAATGCAGAATTAAAATAGATTGAAAGCAGATACCTATAAACCACTGAAATACTGCTAGTGTGAATGTTTCTGATCAATTTGTACTCATTTAGCTAACTTTTGTAGCACTTTTTCAGCAGGCCAGGATTTTGAAATTTTTCCAGAAGTGCCCGAGCTAGGGTTAGGGTTAGGGTTTGACAGCACCTAGACATATTCTAATGCATTTTTTGTACATTAGGATGCATTTGAAATGCAGGAAAGGTGTTGGTTTTAAGTTTCCTTAAAATTTTAATTTTTCCCCATTTTGTCATTTTTTGTGAACAACACACCTGTCAGGCAAACACAGTCAACACTGAATGTTTTGAAAACAGCCTTTCTACATGCTGAATCCCCTTATTTTATGTGGTCTAAAACAAACTAAATGGAAGAATATCCAAACTTTAGTGGTAAATATAACCCTTAGCAGTAAACTGCAAAAATCATGCTCATTTAGTATGCCATTTCAGCAGCAGGTTGCAAAAACCTACATAATGCAGAATTAAAAAAGATTGAAAGCAGATACCTATAAAGTACTGAAATACTGCTAGTGTGAATGTTTCTGATCAATTTGTACTCATTTAGCTAACTTTTTAGCACTTTTTCAGCAGGCCAGGATTTTGAAATTTTTCCAGAAGTGCCCGAGCTAGGGTTAGGGTTAGGGTTTGACAGCACCTAGACATATTCTAATGCATTTTTTTGTGCATTAGGATGCATTTGAAATGCAGGAAAGGTGTTGGTTTTAAGTTTCCTTGAAATTTTAATTTTTCCCCATTTTGTCATTTTTTGTGAACAACACACCTGTCAGGCAAACACAGTCAACACTGAATGTTTTGAAAGCAGCCTTTCTACATGCTGAATCCCCTTATTTTATGTGGTCTAAAACAAACTAAATGGAAGTATATCCAAACTTTAGTGGTAAATATAACCCTTAGCAGTAAACTGCAAAAATCATGCTCATTTAGTATGCCATTTCAGCAGCAGGTTGCAAAAACCTACATAATGCAGAATTAAAATAGATTGAAAGCAGATACCTATAAAGTACTGAAATACTGCTAGTGTGAATGTTTCTGATCAATTTGTACTCATTTAGCTAACTTTTGTAGCACTTTTTCAGCAGGCCAGGATTTTGAAATTTTTCCAGAAGTGCCCGAGCTAGGGTTAGGGTTAGGGTTTGACAGCACCTAGACATATTCTAATGCATTTTTTGTGCATTAGGATGCATTTGAAATGCAGGAAAGGTGTTGGTTTTAGGTTTCCTTGAAATTTTAATTTTTCCCCATTTTGTCATTTTTTGTGAAAAACACACCTGTCAGGCAAACACAGTCAACACTGAATGTTTTGAAAACAGCCTTTCTACATGCTGAATCCCCTTATTTTATGTGGTCTAAAACAAACTAAATAGAAGTACTGTATATCCAAACTTTAGTGGTAAATATAACCCTTAGCAGTAAACTGCAAAAATCATGCTCATTTAGTATGCCATTTCAGCAGCAGGTTGCAACAACCTACATAATGCAGAATTAAAATAGATTTAAAGCAGATACCTATAAAGTACTGAAATACTGCTAGTGTGAATGTTTCTGATCAATTTGTACTCATGTAGCTAACTTTTGTAGCACTTTTTCAGCAGGCCAGGATTTTGAAATATTTCCAGAAGTGCCCGAGCTAGGGTTAGGGTTAGGGTTTGACAGCACCTAGACATATTCTGATTCATTTTTTGTGCATTAGGATGCATATGAAATGCAGGAAAGGTGTTGGTTTTAAGTTACCTTAAAATTTTAATTTTTCCCCATTTTGTCATTTTTTGTGAACAACACACCTGTCAGGCAAACACAGTCAACACTGAATGTGTTGAAAACAGCCTTTCTACATGCTGAATCCCCTTATTTTATGTGGTCTAAAACAAACTAAATGGTAGTATATCCAAACTTTAGTGGTAAATATAACCCTTAGCAGTAAACGGCAAAAATCATGCTCATTTAGTATGCCATTTCAGCAGCAGGTTGCAACAACCTACATAATGCAGAATTAAAATAGATTTAAAGCAGATACCTATAACGTACTGAAATACTGCTAGTTTGAATGTTTCTGATCAATTTGTACTCATTTAGCTAACTTTTGTAGCACTTTTTCAGCAGGCCAGGATTTAGAAATTTTTCCAGAAGTGCCCGAGCTAGGGTTAGGGTTAGGGTTTGACAGCACCTAGACATATTCTAATGCATTTTTTGTGCATTAGGATGCATTTGAAATGCAGGAAAGGTGTTGGTTTTAAGTTTCCTTGAAAATTGAATTTTTCCCTATTTTGTCATTTTTTGTGAACAACACACCTGTCAGGCAAACACAGTCAACACTGAATGTTTTGAAAACAGCCTTCCTACATGCTGAATCCCCTTATTTTATGTGGTCTAAAACAAACTAAATAGAAGTACTGTTTATCCAAACTTTAGTGGTAAATATAACCCTTAGCAGTAAACTGCAAAAATCATGCTCATTTAGTATGCCATTTCAGCAGCAGGTTGCAAAAACCTACATAATGCAGAATTAAAATAGATTGAAAGCAGATACCTATAAAGTACTGAAATACTGCTAATTTGAATGTTTCTGATCAATTTGTACTCATTTAGCTAACTTTTGTAGCACGTTTTCAGCAGGCCAGGATTTTGAAATTTTTCCAGAAGTGCCCGAGCTAGGGTTAGGGTTAGGGTTTGACAGCACCTAGACATATTCTAATGCATTTTTTGTGCATTAGGATGCATTTGAAATGCAGGAAAGGTGTTGGTTTTAAGTTTCCTTAAAATTTTAATTTTTCCCCATTTTGTCATTTTTTGTGAACAACACACCTGTCAGGCAAACACAGTCAACACTGAATGTTTTGAAAACAGCCTTTCTACATGCTGAATCCCCTTATTTTATGTGGTCTAAAACAAACTAAATGGAAGTATATCCAAACTTTAGTGGTAATTATAACCCTTAGCAGTAAACTGCAAAAATCATGCTCATTTAGTATGCCATTTCAGCAGCAGGTTGCAAAAACCTACATAATGCAGAATTAAAATAGATTGAAAGCAGATACCTATAAAGTACTGAAATACTGCTAATTTGAATGTTTCTGATCAATTTGTACTCATTTAGCTAACTTTTGTAGCACGTTTTCAGCAGGCCAGGATTTTGAAATTTTTCCAGAAGTGCCCGAGCTAGGGTTAGGGTTAGGGTTTGACAGCACCTAGACATATTCTAATGCATTTTTTGTGCATTAGGATGCATTTGAAATGCAGGAAAGGTGTTGGTTTTAAGTTTCCTTAAAATTTTAATTTTTCCCCATTTTGTCATTTTTTGTGAACAACACACCTGTCAGGCAAACACAGTCAACACTGATTGTTTTGAAAACAGCCTTTCTACATGCTGAATCCCCTAATTTTATGTGGTCTAAAACAAACTAAATGGAAGTATATCCAAACTTTAGTGGTAAATATAACCCTTAGCAGTAAACTGCAAAAATCATGCTCATTTAGTATGCCATTTCAGCAGCAGGTTGCAACAACCTACATAATGCAGAATTAAAATAGATTGAAAGCAGATACCTATAAAGTACTGAAATACTGCTAGTGTGAATGTTTCTGATCAATTTGTACTCATTTAGCTAACTTTTTAGCACTTTTTCAGCGGGCCAGGATTTTGAAATTTTTCCAGAAGTGCCCGAGCTAGGGTTAGGGTTAGGGTTTGACAGCACCTAGACATATTCTAATGCATTTATTGTGCATTAGGATGCATTTGAAATGCAGGAAAGGTGTTGGTTTTAAGTTTCCTTGAAATTTTAATTTTTCCCCATTTTGTCATTTTTTGTGAACAACACACCTGTCAGGCAAACACAGTCAACACTGAATGTTTTGAAAACAGCCTTCCTTCATGCTGAATCCCTTTATTTTATGTGGTCTAAAACAAACTAAATAGAAGTACTGTATATCCAAACTTTAGTGGTAAATATAACCCTTATCAGTAAACTGCAAAAATCATGCTCATTTAGTATGCTATTTCAGCAGCAGGTTACAAAAACCTACATAATGCAGAATTAAAATAGATTGAAAGCAGATACCTATAACGTACTGAAATACTTCTAGTTTGAATGTTTCTGATCAATTTGTACTCATTTAGGTAACTTTTGTAGCACTTTTTCAGCAGGCCAGGATTTTGAAATTTTTCCAGAAGTGCCCGAGCTAGGGTTAGGGTTAGGGTTTGACAGCACCTAGACATATTCTAGAGCATTTTTTGTGCATTAGGATGCATTTGAAATGCAGGAAAGGTGTTGGTTTTAAGTTTCCTTGAAATTTTAATTTTTCCCCATTTTGTCATTTTTTGTGAACAACACACCTGTCAGGCAAACACAGTCAACACTGAATGTTTTGAAAACAGCCTTTCTACATGCTGAATCCCCTTATTTTATGTGGTCTAAAACAAACTAAATGGAAGTATATCCAAACTTTAGTGGTAAATATATCCCTTAGCAGTAAACTGCAAAAATCATGCTCATTTAGTATGCCATTTCAGCAGCAGGTTGCAACAACCTACATAATGCAGAATTAAAATAGATTGAAAGCAGATACCTATAAAGTACTGAAATACTGCTAGTGTGAATATTTCTGATCAATTTGTACTCATTTAGCTAACTTTTTAGCACTTTTTCAGCAGCCCAGGATTTTGAAATTTTTCCAGAAGTGCCCGAGCTAGGGTTAGGGTTAGGGTTTGACAGCACCTAGACATATTCTAATGCATTTTTTTGTGCATTAGGATGCATTTGAAATGCAGGAAAGGTGTTGGTTTTAAGTTTCCTTGAAATTTTAGTTTTTCCCCATTTTGTCATTTTTTGTGAACAACACACCTGTCAGGCAAACACAGTCAACGCTGAATGTTTTCAAAACAGCCTTCCTACATGCTGAATCCCCTTATTTTATGTGGTCTAAAACAAACTAAATGGAAGTATATCCAAACTTTAGTGGTAAATATAACCCTTAGCAGTAAACTGCAAAAATCATGCTCATTTAGTATGCCATTTCAGCAGCAGGTTGCAACAACCTACATAATGCAGAATTAAAATAGATTTAAAGCAGATACCTATAAAGTACTGAAATACTGCTAGTGTGAATGTTTCTGATCAATTTGTACTCATGTAGCTAACTTTTGTAGCACTTTTTCAGCAGGCCAGGATTTTGAAATATTTCCAGAAGTGCCCGAGCTAGGGTTAGGGTTAGGGTTTGACAGCACCTAGACATATTCTGATTCATTTTTTGTGCATTAGGATGCATATGAAATGCAGGAAAGGTGTTGGTTTTAAGTTTGCTTAAAATTTTAATTTTTCCCCATTTTGTCATTTTTTGTGAACAACACACCTGTCAGGCAAACCCAGTCAACACTGAATGTGTTGAAAACAGCCTTTCTACATGCTGAATCCCCTTATTTTATGTGGTCTAAAACAAACTAAATGGAAGTATATCCAAACTTTAGTGGTAAATATAACCCTTAGCAGTAAACGGCAAAAATCATGCTCATTTAGTATGCCATTTCAGCAGCAGGTTGCAAAAACCTACATAATGCAGAATTAAAATAGATTTAAAGCAGATACCTATAACGTACTGAAATACTGCTAGTTTGAATATTTCTGATCAATTTGTACTCATTTAGCTAACTTTTGTAGCACTTTTTCAGCAGGCCAGGATTTTGAAATTTTTCCAGAAGTGCCCGAGCTAGGGTTAGGGTTAGGGTTTGACAGCACCTAGACGTATTCTAATGCATTTTTTGTGCATTAGGATGCATTTGAAATGCAGGAAAGGTGTTGGTTTTAAGTTTCCTTGAAAATTGAATTTTTCCCTATTTTGTCATTTTTTGTGAACAACACACCTGTCAGGCAAACACAGTCAACACTGAATGTTTTGAAAACAGCCTTCCTACATGCTGAATCCCCTTATTTTATGTGGTCTAAAACAAACTAAATGGAAGTACTGTATATCCAAACTTTAGTGGTAAATATAACCCTTAGCAGTAAACTGCAAAAATCATGCTCATTTAGTATGCCATTTCAGCAGCAGGTTGCAACAACCTACATAATGCAGAATTAAAATAGATTGAAAGCAGATACCTATAAAGTACTGAAATACTGCTAATTTGAATGTTTCTGATCAATTTGTACTCATTTAGCTAACTTTTGTAGCACGTTTTCAGCAGGCCAGGATTTTGAAATTTTTCCAGAAGTGCCCGAGCTAGGGTTAGGGTTAGGGTTTGACAGCACCTAGACATATTCTAATGCATTTTTTGTGCATTAGGATGCATTTGAAATGCAGGAAAGGTGTTGGTTTTAAGTTTCCTTAAAATTTTAATTTTTCCCCATTTTGTCATTTTTTGTGAACAACACACCTGTCAGGCAAACACAGTCAACACTGAATGTTTTGAAAACAGCCTTTCTACATGCTGAATCCCCTAATTTTATGTGGTCTAAAACAAACTAAATGGAAGTACTGTATATCCAAACTTTAGTGGTAAATATAACCCTTAGCAGTAAACTGCAAAAATCATGCTCATTTAGTATGCCATTTCAGCAGCAGGTTGCAAAAACCTACATAATGCAGAATTAAAATAGATTGAAAGCAGATACATATAAAGTACTGAAATACTGCTAGTGTGAATGTTTCTGATCAATTTGTACTCATTTAGCTAACTTTTTAGCACTTTTTCAGCAGGCCAGGATTTTGAAATTTTTCCAGAAGTGCCCGAGCTAGGGTTAGGGTTAGGGTTTGACAGCACCTAGACATATTCTAATGCATTTTTTTGTGCATTAGGATGCATTTGAAATGCAGGAAAGGTGTTGGTTTTAAGTTTCCTTAAAATTTTAATTTTTCCCCATTTTGTCATTTTTTGTGAACAACACACCTGTCAGGCAAACACAGTCAACACTGAATGTGTTGAAAACAGCCTTTCTACATGCTGAATCCCCTTATTTTATGAGGTCTAAAACAAACTAAATGGAAGTATATCCAAACTTTAGTGGTAAATATAACCCTTAGCAGTAAACGGCAAAAATCATGCTCATTTAGTATGCCATTTCAGCAGCAGGTTGCAAAAACCTACATAATGCAGAATTAAAATAGATTGAAAGCAGATACCTATAAAGTACTGAAATACTGCTAATTTGAATGTTTCTGATCAATTTGTACTCATTTAGCTAACTTTTGTAGCACGTTTTCAGCAGGCCAGGATTTTGAAATTTTTCCAGAAGTGCCCGAGCTAGGGTTAGGGTTAGGGTTTGACAGCACCTAGACATATTCTAATGCATTTTTTGTGCATTAGGATGCATTTGAAATGCAGGAAAGGTGTTGGTTTTAAGTTTCCTTAAAATTTTAATTTTTCCCCATTTTGTCATTTTTTGTGAACAACACACCTGTCAGGCAAACACAGTCAACACTGAATGTTTTGAAAACAGCCTTCCTTCATGCTGAATCCCTTTATTTTATGTGGTCTAAAACAAACTAAATAGAAGTACTGTATATCCAAACTTTAGTGGTAAATATAACCCTTATCAGTAAACTGCAAAAATCATGCTCATTTAGTATGCTATTTCAGCAGCAGGTTACAAAAACCTACATAATGCAGAATTAAAATAGATTGAAAGCAGATACCTATAAAGCACTGAAATACTGCTAGTGTGAATGTTTCTGATCAATTTGTACTCATTTAGCTAACTTTTGTAGCACTTTTTAAGCAGGCCAGGATTTTGAAATTTTTCCAGAAGTGCCCGAGCTAGGGTTAGGGTTAGGGTTTGACAGCACCTAGACATATTCTAATGCATTTTTTGTGCATTAGGATGCATTTGAAATGCAGGAAAGGTGTTGGTTTTAAGTTTCCTTAAAATTTTAATTTTTCCCCATTTTGTCATTTTTTGTGAACAACACACCTGTCAGGCAAACACAGTCAACACTGAATGTGTTGAAAACAGCCTTTCTACATGCTGAATCCCCTTATTTTAATTAGTCTAAAACAAACTAAATGGAAGTATATCCAAACTTTAGTGGTAAATATAACCCTTAGCAGTAAACGGCAAAAATCATGCTCATTTAGTATGCCATTTCAGCAGCAGGTTGCAAAAACCTACATAATGCAGAATTAAAATAGATTGAAAGCAGATACCTATAAAGTACTGAAATACTGCTAGTGTGAATGTTTCTGATCAATTTGTACTCATTTAGCTAACTTTTTAGCACTTTTTCAGCAGGCCAGGATTTTGAATTTTTCCAGAAGTGCCCGAGCTAGGGTTAGGGTTAGGGTTTGACAGCACCTAGACATATTCTAATGCATTTTTTGTGCATTAGGATGCATTTGAAATGCAGGAAAGGTGTTGGTTTTAAGTTTCCTTGAAATTTTAATTTTTCCCCATTTTGTCATTTTTTGTGAACAACACACCTGTCAGGCAAACACAGTCAACACTGAATGTTTTGAAAACAGCCTTTCTACATGCTGAATCCCCTTATTTTATGTGGTCTAAAACAACCTAATAGAAGTACTGTATATCCAAACTTTAGTGGTAAATATAACCCTTAGCAGTAAACTGCAAAAATCATGCTCATTTAGTATGCCATTTCAGCAGCAGGTTGCAAAAACCTACATAATGCAGAATTAAAATAGATTGAAAGCAGATACCTATAAAGTAATGAAATACTGCTAGTGTGAATGTTTCTGATCAATTTGTACTCATTTAGCTAACTTTTTAGCACTTTCTCAGCAGGCCAGGATTTTGAAATTTTTCCAGAAGTGCCCGAGCTAGGGTTAGGGTTAGGGTTTGACAGCACCTAGACATATTCTAATGCATTTTTTTGTGCATTAGGATGCATTTGAAATGCAGGAAAGGTGTTGGTTTTAAGTTTCCTTGAAATTTTAATTTTTCCCCATTTTGTCATTTTTTGTGAACAACACACCTGTCAGGCAAACACAGTCAACACTGAATGTTTTGAAAACAGCCTTTCTACATGCTGAATCCCCTTATTTTATGTGGTCTAAAACAAACTAAATGGAAGTATATCCAAACTTTAGTGGTAAATATAACCCTTAGCAGTAAACTGCAAAAATCATGCTCATTTAGTATGCCATTTCAGCAGCAGGTTGCAACAACCTACATAATGCAGAATTAAAATAGATTTAAAGCAGATACCTATAAAGTACTGAAATACTGCTAGTGTGAATGTTTCTGATCAATTTGGACTCATTTAGCTAACTTTTGTAGCACTTTTTCAGCAGGCCAGGATTTTGAAATATTTCCAGAAGTGCCCGAGCTAGGGTTAGGGTTAGGGTTTGACAGCACCTAGACATATTCTGATGCATTTTTTGTGCATTAGGATGCATATGAAATGCAGGAAAGGTGTTGGTTTTAAGTTTCCTTAAAATTTTAATTTTTCCCCATTTTGTCATTTTTTGTGAACAACACACCTGTCAGGCAAACACAGTCAACACTGAGTGTTTTGAAAACAGCCTTCCTTCATGCTGAATCCCTTTATTTTATGTGGTCTAAAACAAACTAAATAGAAGTACTGTATATCCAAACTTTAGTGGTAAATATAACCCTTATCAGTAAACTGCAAAAATCATGCTCATTTAGTATGCTATTTCAGCAGCAGGTTACAAAAACCTACATAATGCAGAATTAAAATAGATTGAAAGCAGATACCTATAAAGCACTGAAATACTGCTAGTGTGAATGTTTCTGATCAATTTGTACTCATTTAGCTAACTTTTGTAGCACTTTTTCAGCAGGCCAGGATATTGAAATTTTTCCAGAAGTGCCCGAGCTAGGGTTAGGGTTAGGGTTTGACAGCACCTAGACATATTCTAATGCATTTTTTGTGCATTAGGATGCATTTGAAATGCAGGAAAGGTGTTGGTTTTAAGTTTCCTTAAAATTTTAATTTTTCCCCATTTTGTCATTTTTTGTGAACAACACACCTGTCAGGCAAACACAGTCAACACTGAATGTGTTGAAAACAGCCTTTCTACATGCTGAATCCCCTTATTTTATGTGGTCTAAAACAAACTAAATGGAAGTATATCCAAACTTTAATGGTAAATATAACCCTTAGCAGTAAACGGCAAAAATCATGCTCATTTAGTATGCCATTTCAGCAGCAGGTTGCAAAAACCTACATAATGCAGAATTAAAATAGATTTAAAGCAGATACCTATAACGTACTGAAATACTTCTAGTTTGAATGTTTCTGATCAATTTGTACTCATTTAGGTAACTTTTGTAGCACTTTTTCAGCAGGCCAGGATTTTGAAATTTTTCCAGAAGTGCCCGAGCTAGGGTTAGGGTTAGGGTTTGACAGCACCTAGACATATTCTAGAGCATTTTTTGTGCATTAGGATGCATTTGAAATGCAGGAAAGGTGTTGGTTTTAAGTTTCCTTGAAATTTTAATTTTTCCCCATTTTGTCATTTTTTGTGAACAACACACCTGTCAGGCAAACACAGTCAACACTGAATGTTTTGAAAGCAGCCTTTCTACATGCTGAATCCCCTTATTTTATGTGGTCTAAAACAAACTAAATGGAAGTATATCCAAACTTTAGTGGTAAATATATCCCTTAGCAGTAAACTGCAAAAATCATGCTCATTTAGTATGCCATTTCAGCAGCAGGTTGCAACAACCTACATAATGCAGAATTAAAATAGATTGAAAGCAGATACCTATAAAGTACTGAAATACTGCTAGTGTGAATGTTTCTGATCAATTTGTACTCATGTAGCTAACTTTTTAGCACTTTTTCAGCAGGCCAGGATTTTGAAATTTTTCCAGAAGTGCCCGAGCTAGGGTTAGGGTTAGGGTTTGACAGCACCTAGACATATTCTGATTCATTTTTTGTGCATTAGGATGCATATGAAATGCAGGAAAGGTGTTGGTTTTAAGTTTCCTTAAAATTTTAATTTTTCCCCATTTTGTCATTTTTTGTGAACAACACACCTGTCAGGCAAACACAGTCAACACTGAATGTTTTGAAAACAGCCTTTCTACATGCTGAATCCCCTTATTTTATGTGGTCTAAAACAAACTAAATGGAAGTATATCCAAACTTTAGTGGTAAATATAACCCTTAGCAGTAAACTGCAAAAATCATGCTCATTTAGTATGCCATTTCAGCAGCAGGTTGCAAAAACCTACATAATGCAGAATTAAAATAGATTGAAAGCAGATACCTATAAAGTACTGAAATACTGCTAATTTGAATGTTTCTGATCAATTTGTACTCATTTAGCTAACTTTTGTAGCACGTTTTCAGCAGTCCAGGATTTTGAAATTTTTCCAGAAGTGCCCGAGCTAGGGTTAGGGTTAGGGTTTGACAGCACCTAGACATATTCTAATGCATTTTTTGTGCATTAGGATGCATTTGAAATGCAGGAAAGGTGTTGGTTTTAAGTTTCCTTAAAATTTTAATTTTTCCCCATTTTGTCATTTTTTGTGAACAACACACCTGTCAGGCAAACACAGTCAACACTGAATGTTTTGAAAACAGCCTTTCTACATGCTGAATCCCCTAATTTTATGTGGTCTAAAACAAACTAAATGGAAGTATATCCAAACTTTAGTGGTAAATATAACCCTTAGCAGTAAACTGCAAAAATCATGCTCATTTAGTATGCCATTTCAGCAGCAGGTTGCAACAACCTACATAATGCAGAATTAAAATAGATTGAAAGCAGATACCTATAAAGTACTGAAATACTGCTAGTGTGAATGTTTCTGATCAATTTGTACTCATTTAGCTAACTTTTTAGCACTTTTTCAGCGGGCCAGGATTTTGAAATTTTTCCAGAAGTGCCCGAGCTAGGGTTAGGGTTAGGGTTTGACAGCACCTAGACATATTCTAATGCATTTATTGTGCATTAGGATGCATTTGAAATGCAGGAAAGGTGTTGGTTTTAAGTTTCCTTGAAATTTTAATTTTTCCCCATTTTGTCATTTTTTGTGAACAACACACCTGTCAGGCAAACACAGTCAACACTGAATGTTTTGAAAACAGCCTTTCTACATGCTGAATCCCCTTATTTTATGTGGTCTAAAACAAACTAAATGGAAGTATATCCAAACTTTAGTGGTAAATATAACCCTTAGCAGTAAACTGCAAAAATCATGCTCATTTAGTATGCCATTTCAGCAGCAGGTTGCAACAACCTACATAATGCAGAATTAAAATAGATTTAAAGCAGATACCTATAAAGTACTGAAATACTGCTAGTGTGAATGTTTCTGATCAATTTGGACTCATTTAGCTAACTTTTGTAGCACTTTTTCAGCAGGCCAGGATTTTGAAATATTTCCAGAAGTGCCCGAGCTAGGGTTAGGGTTAGGGTTTGACAGCACCTAGACATATTCTGATGCATTTTTTGTGCATTAGGATGCAGATGAAATGCAGGAAAGGTGTTGGTTTTAAGTTTCCTTGAAATTTTAATTTTTCCCCATTTTGTCATTTTTTGTGAACAACACACCTGTCAGGCAAACACAGTCAACACTGAATGTGTTGAAAACAGCCTTTCTACATGCTGAATCCCCTTATTTTATGTGGTCTAAAACAAACTAAATGGAAGTATATCCAAACTTTAGTGGTAAATATAACCCTTATCAGTAAACTGCAAAAATCATGCTCATTTAGTATGCTATTTCAGCAGCAGGTTACAAAAACCTACATAATGCAGAATTAAAATAGATTGAAAGCAGATACCTATAAAGCACTGAAATACTGCTAGTGTGAATGTTTCTGATCAATTTGTACTCATTTAGCTAACTTTTGTAGCACTTTTTCAGCAGGCCAGGATATTGAAATTTTTCCAGAAGTGCCCGAGCTAGGGTTAGGGTTAGGGTTTGACAGCACCTAGACATATTCTAATGCATTTTTTGTGCATTAGGATGCATTTGAAATGCAGGAAAGGTGTTGGTTTTAAGTTTCCTTAAAATTTTAATTTTTCCCCATTTTGTCATTTTTTGTGAACAACACACCTGTCAGGCAAACACAGTCAACACTGAATGTGTTGAAAACAGCCTTTCTACATGCTGAATCCCCTTATTTTATGTGGTCTAAAACAAACTAAATGGAAGTATATCCAAACTTTAATGGTAAATATAACCCTTAGCAGTAAACGGCAAAAATCATGCTCATTTAGTATGCCATTTCAGCAGCAGGTTGCAAAAACCTACATAATGCAGAATTAAAATAGATTTAAAGCAGATACCTATAACGTACTGAAATACTTCTAGTTTGAATGTTTCTGATCAATTTGTACTCATTTAGGTAACTTTTGTAGCACTTTTTCAGCAGGCCAGGATTTTGAAATTTTTCCAGAAGTGCCCGAGCTAGGGTTAGGGTTAGGGTTTGACAGCACCTAGACATATTCTAATTTATTTTTTGTGCATTAGGATGCATTTGAAATGCAGGAAAGGTGTTGGTTTTAAGTTTCCTTGAAATTTTAATTTTTCCCCATTTTGTCATTTTTTGTGAACAACACACCTGTCAGGCAAACACAGTCAACACTGAATGTTTTGAAAGCAGCCTTTCTACATGCTGAATCCCCTTATTTTATGTGGTCTAAAACAAACTAAATGGAAGTATATCCAAACTTTAGTGGTAAATATATCCCTTAGCAGTAAACTGCAAAAATCATGCTCATTTAGTATGCCATTTCAGCAGCAGGTTGCAAAAACCTACATAATGCAGAATTAAAATAGATTGAAAGCAGATACCTATAAAGTACTGAAATACTGCTAATTTGAATGTTTCTGATCAATTTGTACTCATTTAGCTAACTTTTGTAGCACGTTTTCAGCAGTCCAGGATTTTGAAATTTTTCCAGAAGTGCCCGAGCTAGGGTTAGGGTTAGGGTTTGACAGCACCTAGACATATTCTAATGCATTTATTGTGCATTAGGATGCATTTGAAATGCAGGAAAGGTGTTGGTTTTAAGTTTCCTTGAAATTTTAATTTTTCCCCATTTTGTCATTTTTTGTGAACAACACACCTGTCAGGCAAACACAGTCAACACTGAATGTTTTGAAAACAGCCTTTCTACATGCTGAATCCCCTTATTTTATGTGGTCTAAAACAACCTAATAGAAGTACTGTATATCCAAACTTTAGTGGTAAATATAACCCTTAGCAGTAAACTGCAAAAATCATGCTCATTTAGTATGCCATTTCAGCAGCAGGTTGCAAAAACCTACATAATGCAGAATTAAAATAGATTGAAAGCAGATACCTATAAAGTAATGAAATACTGCTAGTGTGAATGTTTCTGATCAATTTGTACTCATTTAGCTAACTTTTTAGCACTTTCTCAGCAGGCCAGGATTTTGAAATTTTTCCAGAAGTGCCCGAGCTAGGGTTAGGGTTAGGGTTTGACAGCACCTAGACATATTCTAATGCATTTTTTTGTGCATTAGGATGCATTTGAAATGCAGGAAAGGTGTTGGTTTTAAGTTTCCTTGAAATTTTAATTTTTCCCCATTTTGTCATTTTTTGTGAACAACACACCTGTCAGGCAAACACAGTCAACACTGAATGTTTTGAAAACAGCCTTCCTACATGCTGAATCCCCTTATTTTATGTGGTCTAAAACAAACTAAATGGAAGTATATCCAAACTTTAGTGGTAAATATAACCCTTAGCAGTAAACTGCAAAAATCATGCTCATTTAGTATGCCATTTCAGCAGCAGGTTGCAACAACCTACATAATGCAGAATTAAAATAGATTTAAAGCAGATACCTATAAAGTACTGAAATACTGCTAGTGTGAATGTTTCTGATCAATTTGGACTCATTTAGCTAACTTTTGTAGCACTTTTTCAGCAGGCCAGGATTTTGAAATATTTCCAGAAGTGCCCGAGCTAGGGTTAGGGTTAGGGTTTGACAGCACCTAGACATATTCTGATGCATTTTTTGTGCATTAGGATGCATATGAAATGCAGGAAAGGTGTTGGTTTTAAGTTTCCTTGAAATTTTAATTTTTCCCCATTTTGTCATTTTTTGTGAACAACACACCTGTCAGGCAAACACAGTCAACGCTGAATGTTTTGAAAACAGCCTTCCTACATGCTGAATCCCCTTATTTTATGTGGTCTAAAACAAACTAAATGGAAGTACTGTATATCCAAACTTTAGTGGTAAATATAACCCTTAGCAGTAAACTGCAAAAATCATGCTCATTTAGTATGCCATTTCAGCAGCAGGTTGCAAAAACCTACATAATGCAGAATTAAAATAGATTGAAAGCAGATACCTATAAAGTACTGAAATACTGCTAGTTTGAATGTTTCTGATCAATTTGTACTCATTTAGCTGACTTTTGTACCACTTTTTCAGCAGGCCAGGATTTTGAAATTTTTCCACAAGTGCCCGAGCTAGGGTTAGGGTTAGGGTTTGACAGCACCTAGACATATTCTAATTTATTTTTTGTGCATTAGGATGCATTTGAAATGCAGGAAAGGTGTTGGTTTTAAGTTTCCTTGAAATTTTAATTTTTCCCCATTTTGTCATTTTTTGTGAACAACACACCTGTCAGGCAAACACAGTCAACGCTGAATGTTTTGAAAACAGCCTTCCTACATGCTGAATCCCCTTATTTTATGTGGTCTAAAACAAACTAAATGGAAGTATATCCAAACTTTAGTGGTAAATATAACCCTTAGCAGTAAACTGCAAAAATCATGCTCATTTAGTATGCCATTTCAGCAGCAGGTTGCAACAACCTACATAATGCAGAATTAAAATAGATTTAAAGCAGATACCTTTAAAGTACTGAAATACTGCTAGTGTGAATGTTTCTGATCAATTTGGACTCATTTAGCTAACTTTTGTAGCACTTTTTCAGCAGGCCAGGATTTTGAAATATTTCCAGAAGTGCCCGAGCTAGGGTTAGGGTTAGGGTTTGACAGCACCTAGACATATTCTGATGCATTTTTTGTGCATTAGGATGCAGATGAAATGCAGGAAAGGTGTTGGTTTTAAGTTTCCTTGAAATTTTAATTTTTCCCCATTTTGTCATTTTTTGTGAACAACACACCTGTCAGGCAAACACAGTCAACACTGAATGTGTTGAAAACAGCCTTTCTACATGCTGAATCCCCTTATTTTATGTGGTCTAAAACAAACTAAATGGAAGTATATCCAAACTTTAGTGGTAAATATAACCCTTAGCAGTAAACTGCAAAAATCATGCTCATTTAGTATGCCATTTCAGCAGCAGGTTGCAAAAACCTACATAATGCAGAATTAAAATCGATTGAAAGCAGATACCTATAAAGTACTGAAATACTGCTAGTTTGAATGTTTCTGATCAATTTGTACTCATTTAGCTGACTTTTGTACCACTTTTTCAGCAGGCCAGGATTTTGAAATTTTTCCACAAGTGCCCGAGCTAGGGTTAGGGTTAGGGTTTGACAGCACCTAGACATATTCTAATTTATTTTTTGTGCATTAGGATGCATTTGAAATGCAGGAAAGGTGTTGGTTTTAAGTTTCCTTGAAATTTTAATTTTTCCCCATTTTGTCATTTTTTGTGAACAACACACCTGTCAGGCAAACACAGTCAACGCTGAATGTTTTGAAAACAGCCTTCCTACATGCTGAATCCCCTTATTTTATGTGGTCTAAAACAAACTAAATGGAAGTATATCCAAACTTTAGTGGTAAATATAACCCTTAGCAGTAAACTGCAAAAATCATGCTCATTTAGTATGCCATTTCAGCAGCAGGTTGCAACAACCTACATAATGCAGAATTAAAATAGATTTAAAGCAGATACCTATAAAGTACTGAAATACTGCTAGTGTGAATGTTTCTGATCAATTTGTACTCATTTAGCTAACTTTTGTAGCACTGTTTCAGCAGGCCAGGATTTTGAAATATTTCCAGAAGTGCCCGAGCTAGGGTTAGGGTTAGGGTTTGACAGCACCTAGACATATTCTGATGCATTTTTTGTGCATTAGGATGCATATGAAATGCAGGAAAGGTGTTGGTTTTAAGTTTCCTTGAAATTTTAATTTTTCCCCATTTTGTCATTTTTTGTGAACAACACACCTGTCAGGCAAACACAGTCAACACTGAATGTGTTGAAAACAGCCTTTCTACATGCTGAATCCCCTTATTTTATGTGGTCTAAAACAAACTAAATGGAAGTATATCCAAACTTTAGTGGTAAATATAACCCTTAGCAGTAAACTGCAAAAATCATGCTCATTTAGTATGCCATTTCAGCAGCAGGTTGCAAAAACCTACATAATGCAGAATTAAAATAGATTGAAAGCAGATACCTATAAAGTACTGAAATACTGCTAGTTTGAATGTTTCTGATCAATTTGTACTCATTTAGCTGACTTTTGTACCACTTTTTCAGCAGGCCAGGATTTTGAAATTTTTCCACAAGTGCCCGAGCTAGGGTTAGGGTTAGGGTTTGACAGCACCTAGACATATTCTAATTTATTTTTTGTGCATTAGGATGCATTTGAAATGCAGGAAAGGTGTTGGTTTTAAGTTTCCTTGAAATTTTAATTTTTCCCCATTTTGTCATTTTTTGTGAACAACACACCTGTCAGGCAAACACAGTCAACGCTGAATGTTTTGAAAACAGCCTTCCTACATGCTGAATCCCCTTATTTTATGTGGTCTAAAACAAACTAAATGGAAGTATATCCAAACTTTAGTGGTAAATATAACCCTTAGCAGTAAACTGCAAAAATCATGCTCATTTAGTATGCCATTTCAGCAGCAGGTTGCAACAACCTACATAATGCAGAATTAAAATAGATTTAAAGCAGATACCTATAAAGTACTGAAATACTGCTAGTGTGAATGTTTCTGATCAATTTGGACTCATTTAGCTAACTTTTGTAGCACTTTTTCAGCAGGCCAGGATTTTGAAATATTTCCAGAAGTGCCCGAGCTAGGGTTAGGGTTAGGGTTTGACAGCACCTAGACATATTCTGATGCATTTTTTGTGCATTAGGATGCAGATGAAATGCAGGAAAGGTGTTGGTTTTAAGTTTCCTTGAAATTTTAATTTTTCCCCATTTTGTCATTTTTTGTGAACAACACACCTGTCAGGCAAACACAGTCAACACTGAATGTGTTGAAAACAGCCTTTCTACATGCTGAATCCACTTATTTTATGTGGTCTAAAACAAACTAAATGGAAGTATATCCAAACTTTAGTGGTAAATATAACCCTTAGCAGTAAACGGCAAAAATCATGCTCATTTAGTATGCCATTTCAGCAGCAGGTTGCAAAAACCTACATAATGCAGAATTAAAATAGATTGAAAGCAGATACCTATAAAGTACTGAAATACTGCTAGTTTGAATGTTTCTGATCAATTTGTACTCATTTAGCTAACTTTTGTACCACTTTTTCAGCAGGCCAGGATTTTGAAATTTTTCCACAAGTGCCCGAGCTAGGGTTAGGGTTAGGGTTTGACAGCACCTAGACATATTCTAATTTATTTTTTGTGCATTAGGATGCATTTGAAATGCAGGAAAGGTGTTGGTTTTAAGTTTTCTTTGAAATTTTAATTTTTCCCCATTTTGTCATTTTTTGTGAACAACACACCTGTCAGGCAAACACAGTCAACACTGAATGTGTTGAAAACAGCCTTTCTACATGCTGAATCCCCTTATTTTATGTGGTCTAAAACAAACTAAATGGAAGTATATCCAAACTTTAGTGGTAAATATAACCTTTAGCAGTAAACGGCAAAAATCATGCTCATTTAGTATGCCATTTCAGCAGCAGGTTGCAAAAACCTACATAATGCAGAATTAAAATAGATTGAAAGCAGATACCTATAAAGTAATGAAATATTGCTAGTTTGAATGTTTCTGAACAATTTGTACTCATTTAGCTAACTTTTGTACCACTTTTTCAGCAGGCAAGGATTTTGAAATTTTTCCACAAGTGCCCGAGCTAGGGTTAGGGTTAGGGTTTGACAGCACCTAGACATATTCTAATTTATTTTTTGTGCATTAGGATGCATTTGAAATGCAGGAAAGGTGTTGGTTTTAAGTTTCCTTGAAATTTTAATTTTTCCCCATTTTGTCATTTTTTGTGAACAACACACCTGTCAGGCAAACACAGTCAACACTGAATGTGTTGAAAACAGCCTTTCTACATGCTGAATCCCCTTATTTTATGTGGTCTAAAACAAACTAAATGGAAGTATATCCAAACTTTAGTGGTAAATATAACCCTTAGCAGTAAACGGCAAAAATCATGCTCATTTAGTATGCCATTTCAGCAGCAGGTTGCAAAAACCTACATAATGCAGAATTAAAATAGATTGAAAGCAGATACCTATAAAGTACTGAAATACTGCTAATTTGAATGTTTCTGATCAATTTGTACTCATTTAGCTAACTTTTGTAGCACGTTTTCAGCAGGCCAGGATTTTGAAATTTTTCCAGAAGTGCCCGAGCTAGGGTTAGGGTTAGGGTTTGACAGCACCTAGACATATTCTAATGCATTTTTTGTGCATTAGGATGCATTTGAAATGCAGGAAAGGTGTTGGTTTTAAGTTTCCTTAAAATTTTAATTTTTCCCCATTTTGTCATTTTTTGTGAACAACACACCTGTCAGGCAAACACAGTCAACACTGAATGTTTTGAAAACAGCCTTCCTTCATGCTGAATCCCTTTATTTTATGTGGTCTAAAACAAACTAAATAGAAGTACTGTATATCCAAACTTTAGTGGTAAATATAACCCTTATCAGTAAACTGCAAAAATCATGCTCATTTAGTATGCTATTTCAGCAGCAGGTTACAAAAACCTACATAATGCAGAATTAAAATAGATTGAAAGCAGATACCTATAAAGCACTGAAATACTGCTAGTGTGAATGTTTCTGATCAATTTGTACTCATTTAGCTAACTTTTGTAGCACTTTTTCAGCAGGCCAGGATATTGAAATTTTTCCAGAAGTGCCCGAGCTAGGGTTAGGGTTAGGGTTTGACAGCACCTAGACATATTCTAATGCATTTTTTGTGCATTAGGATGCATTTGAAATGCAGGAAAGGTGTTGGTTTTAAGTTTCCTTAAAATTTTAATTTTTTCCCATTTTGTCATTTTTTGTGAACAACACACCTGTCAGGCAAACACAGTCAACACTGAATGTGTTGAAAACAGCCTTTCTACATGCTGAATCCCCTTATTTTATGTGGTCTAAAACAAACTAAATGGAAGTATATCCAAACTTTAGTGGTAAATATAACCCTTAGCAGTAAACGGCAAAAATCATGCTCATTTAGTATGCCATTTCAGCAGCAGGTTGCAAAAACCTACATAATGCAGAATTAAAATAGATTTAAAGCAGATACCTATAACGTACTGAAATACTTCTAGTTTGAATGTTTCTGATCAATTTGTACTCATTTAGGTAACTTTTGTAGCACTTTTTCAGCAGGCCAGGATTTTGAAATTTTTCCAGAAGTGCCCGAGCTAGGGTTAGGGTTAGGGTTTGACAGCACCTAGACATATTCTAGAGCATTTTTTGTGCATTAGGATGCATTTGAAATGCAGGAAAGGTGTTGGTTTTAAGTTTCCTTGAAATTTTAATTTTTCCCCATTTTGTCATTTTTTGTGAACAACACACCTGTCAGGCAAACACAGTCAACACTGAATGTTTTGAAAACAGCCTTTCTACATGCTGAATCCCCTTATTTTATGTGGTCTAAAACAAACTAAATGGAAGTATATCCAAACTTTAGTGGTAAATATATCCCTTAGCAGTAAACTGCAAAAATCATGCTCATTTAGTATGCCATTTCAGCAGCAGGTTGCAACAACCTACATAATGCAGAATTAAAATAGATTGAAAGCAGATACCTATAAAGTACTGAAATACTGCTAGTGTGAATGTTTCTGATCAATTTGTACTCATGTAGCTAACTTTTTAGCACTTTTTCAGCAGGCCAGGATTTTGAAATTTTTCCAGAAGTGCCCGAGCTAGGGTTAGGGTTAGGGTTTGACAGCACCTAGACATATTCTAATGCATTTTTTTGTGCATTAGGATGCATTTGAAATGCAGGAAAGGTGTTGGTTTTAAGTTTCCTTGAAATTTTAATTTTTCCCCATTTTGTCATTTTTTGTGAACAACACACCTGTCAGGCAAACACAGTCAACGCTGAATGTTTTGAAAACAGCCTTCCTACATGCTGAATCCCCTTATTTTATGTGGTCTAAAACAAACTAAATGGAAGTATATCCAAACTTTAGTGGTAAATATAACCCTTAGCAGTAAACTGCAAAAATCATGCTCATTTAGTATGCCATTTCAGCAGCAGGTTTCAACAACCTACATAATGCAGAATTAAAATAGATTTAAAGCAGATACCTATAAAGTACTGAAATACTGCTAGTGTGAATGTTTCTGATCAATTTGTACTCATTTAGCTAACTTTTGTAGCACTTTTTCAGCAGGCCAGGATTTTGAAATATTTCCAGAAGTGCCCGAGCTAGGGTTAGGGTTAGGGTTTGACAGCACCTAGACATATTCTGATGCATTTTTTGTGCATTAGGATGCATATGAAATGCAGGAAAGGTGTTGGTTTTAAGTTTCCTTGAAATTTTAATTTTTCCCCATTTTGTCATTTTTTGTGAACAACACACCTGTCAGGCAAACACAGTCAACACTGAATGTGTTGAAAACAGCCTTTCTACATGCTGAATCCCCTTATTTTATGTGGTCTAAAACAAACTAAATGGAAGTATATCCAAACTTTAGTGGTAAATATAACCCTTAGCAGTAAACTGCAAAAATCATGCTCATTTAGTATGCCATTTCAGCAGCAGGTTGCAAAAACCTACATAATGCAGAATTAAAATAGATTGAAAGCAGATACCTATAAAGTACTGAAATACTGCTAGTTTGAATGTTTCTGATCAATTTGTACTCATTTAGCTAACTTTTGTACCACTTTTTCAGCAGGCCAGGATTTTGAAATTTTTCCACAAGTGCCCGAGCTAGGGTTAGGGTTAGGGTTTGACAGCACCTAGACATATTCTAATTTATTTTTTGTGCATTAGGATGCATTTGAAATGCAGGAAAGGTGTTGGTTTTAAGTTTCCTTGAAATTTTAATTTTTCCCCATTTTGTCATTTTTTGTGAACAACACACCTGTCAGGCAAACACAGTCAACGCTGAATGTTTTGAAAACAGCCTTCCTACATGCTGAATCCCCTTATTTTATGTGGTCTAAAACAAACTAAATGGAAGTATATCCAAACTTTAGTGGTAAATATAACCCTTAGCAGTAAACTGCAAAAATCATGCTCATTTAGTATGCCATTTCAGCAGCAGGTTGCAAAAACCTACATAATGCAGAATTAAAATAGATTGAAAGCAGATACCTATAAAGTACTGAAATACTGCTAGTTTGAATGTTTCTGATCAATTTGTACTCATTTAGCTGACTTTTGTACCACTTTTTCAGCAGGCCAGGATTTTGAAATTTTTCCACAAGTGCCCGAGCTAGGGTTAGGGTTAGGGTTTGACAGCACCTAGACATATTCTAATTTATTTTTTGTGCATTAGGATGCATTTGAAATGCAGGAAAGGTGTTGGTTTTAAGTTTCCTTGAAATTTTAATTTTTCCCCATTTTGTCATTTTTTGTGAACAACACACCTGTCAGGCAAACACAGTCAACGCTGAATGTTTTGAAAACAGCCTTCCTACATGCTGAATCCCCTTATTTTATGTGGTCTAAAACAAACTAAATGGAAGTATATCCAAACTTTAGTGGTAAATATAACCCTTAGCAGTAAACTGCAAAAATCATGCTCATTTAGTATGCCATTTCAGCAGCAGGTTGCAACAACCTACATAATGCAGAATTAAAATAGATTTAAAGCAGATACCTATAAAGTACTGAAATACTGCTAGTGTGAATGTTTCTGATCAATTTGGACTCATTTAGCTAACTTTTGTAGCACTTTTTCAGCAGGCCAGGATTTTGAAATATTTCCAGAAGTGCCCGAGCTAGGGTTAGGGTTAGGGTTTGACAGCACCTAGACATATTCTGATGCATTTTTTGTGCATTAGGATGCAGATGAAATGCAGGAAAGGTGTTGGTTTTAAGTTTCCTTGAAATTTTAATTTTTCCCCATTTTGTCATTTTTTGTGAACAACACACCTGTCAGGCAAACACAGTCAACACTGAATGTGTTGAAAACAGCCTTTCTACATGCTGAATCCACTTATTTTATGTGGTCTAAAACAAACTAAATGGAAGTATATCCAAACTTTAGTGGTAAATATAACCCTTAGCAGTAAACGGCAAAAATCATGCTCATTTAGTATGCCATTTCAGCAGCAGGTTGCAAAAACCTACATAATGCAGAATTAAAATAGATTGAAAGCAGATACCTATAAAGTACTGAAATACTGCTAGTTTGAATGTTTCTGATCAATTTGTACTCATTTAGCTAACTTTTGTACCACTTTTTCAGCAGGCCAGGATTTTGAAATTTTTCCACAAGTGCCCGAGCTAGGGTTAGGGTTAGGGTTTGACAGCACCTAGACATATTCTAATTTATTTTTTGTGCATTAGGATGCATTTGAAATGCAGGAAAGGTGTTGGTTTTAAGTTTTCTTTGAAATTTTAATTTTTCCCCATTTTGTCATTTTTTGTGAACAACACACCTGTCAGGCAAACACAGTCAACACTGAATGTGTTGAAAACAGCCTTTCTACATGCTGAATCCCCTTATTTTATGTGGTCTAAAACAAACTAAATGGAAGTATATCCAAACTTTAGTGGTAAATATAACCCTTAGCAGTAAACGGCAAAAATCATGCTCATTTAGTATGCCATTTCAGCAGCAGGTTGCAAAAACCTACATAATGCAGAATTAAAATAGATTGAAAGCAGATACCTATAAAGTAATGAAATACTGCTAGTTTGAATGTTTCTGAACAATTTGTACTCATTTAGCTAACTTTTGTACCACTTTTTCAGCAGGCAAGGATTTTGAAAATTTTCCACAAGTGCCCGAGCTAGGGTTAGGGTTAGGGTTTGACAGCACCTAGACATATTCTAATTTATTTTTTGTGCATTAGGATGCATTTGAAATGCAGGAAAGGTGTTGGTTTTAAGTTTCCTTGAAATTTTAATTTTTCCCCATTTTGTCATTTTTTGTGAACAACACACCTGTCAGGCAAACACAGTCAACACTGAATGTGTTGAAAACAGCCTTTCTACATGCTGAATCCCCTTATTTTATGTGGTCTAAAACAAACTAAATGGAAGTATATCCAAACTTTAGTGGTAAATATAACCCTTAGCAGTAAACGGCAAAAATCATGCTCATTTAGTATGCCATTTCAGCAGCAGGTTGCAAAAACCTACATAATGCAGAATTAAAATAGATTGAAAGCAGATACCTATAAAGTACTGAAATACTGCTAATTTGAATGTTTCTGATCAATTTGGACTCATTTAGCTAACTTTTGTAGCACTTTTTCAGCAGGCCAGGATTTTGAAATATTTCCAGAAGTGCCCGAGCTAGGGTTAGGGTTAGGGTTTGACAGCACCTAGACATATTCTGATGCATTTTTTGTGCATTAGGATGCAGATGAAATGCAGGAAAGGTGTTGGTTTTAAGTTTCCTTGAAATTTTAATTTTTCCCCATTTTGTCATTTTTTGTGAACAACACACCTGTCAGGCAAACACAGTCAACACTGAATGTGTTGAAAACAGCCTTTCTACATGCTGAATCCACTTATTTTATGTGGTCTAAAACAAACTAAATGGAAGTATATCCAAACTTTAGTGGTAAATATAACCCTTAGCAGTAAACGGCAAAAATCATGCTCATTTAGTATGCCATTTCAGCAGCAGGTTGCAAAAACCTACATAATGCAGAATTAAAATAGATTGAAAGCAGATACCTATAAAGTACTGAAATACTGCTAGTTTGAATGTTTCTGATCAATTTGTACTCATTTAGCTAACTTTTGTACCACTTTTTCAGCAGGCCAGGATTTTGAAATTTTTCCACAAGTGCCCGAGCTAGGGTTAGGGTTAGGGTTTGACAGCACCTAGACATATTCTAATTTATTTTTTGTGCATTAGGATGCATTTGAAATGCAGGAAAGGTGTTGGTTTTAAGTTTTCTTTGAAATTTTAATTTTTCCCCATTTTGTCATTTTTTGTGAACAACACACCTGTCAGGCAAACACAGTCAACACTGAATGTGTTGAAAACAGCCTTTCTACATGCTGAATCCCCTTATTTTATGTGGTCTAAAACAAACTAAATGGAAGTATATCCAAACTTTAGTGGTAAATATAACCCTTAGCAGTAAACGGCAAAAATCATGCTCATTTAGTATGCCATTTCAGCAGCAGGTTGCAAAAACCTACATAATGCAGAATTAAAATAGATTGAAAGCAGATACCTATAAAGTAATGAAATACTGCTAGTTTGAATGTTTCTGAACAATTTGTACTCATTTAGCTAACTTTTGTACCACTTTTTCAGCAGGCAAGGATTTTGAAAATTTTCCACAAGTGCCCGAGCTAGGGTTAGGGTTAGGGTTTGACAGCACCTAGACATATTCTAATTTATTTTTTGTGCATTAGGATGCATTTGAAATGCAGGAAAGGTGTTGGTTTTAAGTTTCCTTGAAATTTTAATTTTTCCCCATTTTGTCATTTTTTGTGAACAACACACCTGTCAGGCAAACACAGTCAACACTGAATGTGTTGAAAACAGCCTTTCTACATGCTGAATCCCCTTATTTTATGTGGTCTAAAACAAACTAAATGGAAGTATATCCAAACTTTAGTGGTAAATATAACCCTTAGCAGTAAACGGCAAAAATCATGCTCATTTAGTATGCCATTTCAGCAGCAGGTTGCAAAAACCTACATAATGCAGAATTAAAATAGATTGAAAGCAGATACCTATAAAGTACTGAAATACTGCTAATTTGAATGTTTCTGATCAATTTGTACTCATTTAGCTAACTTTTGTAGCACGTTTTCAGCAGGCCAGGATTTTGAAATTTTTCCAGAAGTGCCCGAGCTAGGGTTAGGGTTAGGGTTTGACAGCACCTAGACATATTCTAATGCATTTTTTGTGCATTAGGATGCATTTGAAATGCAGGAAAGGTGTTGGTTTTAAGTTTCCTTAAAATTTTAATTTTTCCCCATTTTGTCATTTTTTGTGAACAACACACCTGTCAGGCAAAGACAGTCAACACTGAATGTTTTGAAAACAGCCTTCCTTCATGCTGAATCCCTTTATTTTATGTGGTCTAAAACAAACTAAATAGAAGTACTGTATATCCAAACTTTAGTGGTAAATATAACCCTTATCAGTAAACTGCAAAAATCATGCTCATTTAGTATGCCATTTCAGCAGCAGGTTTCAACAACCTACATAATGCAGAATTAAAATAGATTGAAAGCAGATACCTATAAAGTACTGAAATACTGCTAATTTGAATGTTTCTGATCAATTTGTACTCATTTAGCTAACTTTTGTAGCACGTTTTCAGCAGGCCAGGATTTTGAAATTTTTCCAGAAGTGCCCGAGCTAGGGTTAGGGTTAGGGTTTGACAGCACCTAGACATATTCTAATGCATTTTTTGTGCATTAGGATGCATTTGAAATGCAGGAAAGGTGTTGGTTTTAAGTTTCCTTAAAATTTTAATTTTTCCCCATTTTGTCATTTTTTGTGAACAACACACCTGTCAGGCAAACACAGTCAACACTGAATGTTTTGAAAACAGCCTTCCTTCATGCTGAATCCCTTTATTTTATGTGGTCTAAAACAAACTAAATAGAAGTACTGTATATCCAAACTTTAGTGGTAAATATAACCCTTATCAGTAAACTGCAAAAATCATGCTCATTTAGTATGCTATTTCAGCAGCAGGTTACAAAAACCTACATAATGCAGAATTAAAATAGATTGAAAGCAGATACCTATAAAGCACTGAAATACTGCTAGTGTGAATGTTTCTGATCAATTTGTACTCATTTAGCTAACTTTTGTAGCACTTTTTCAGCAGGCCAGGATATTGAAATTTTTCCAGAAGTGCCCGAGCTAGGGTTAGGGTTAGGGTTTGACAGCACCTAGACATATTCTAATGCATTTTTTGTGCATTAGGATGCATTTGAAATGCAGGAAAGGTGTTGGTTTTAAGTTTCCTTAAAATTTTAATTTTTCCCCATTTTGTCATTTTTTGTGAACAACACACCTGTCAGGCAAACACAGTCAACACTGAATGTGTTGAAAACAGCCTTTCTACATGCTGAATCCCCTTATTTTATGTGGTCTAAAACAAACTAAATGGAAGTATATCCAAACTTTAGTGGTAAATATAACCCTTAGCAGTAAACGGCAAAAATCATGCTCATTTAGTATGCCATTTCAGCAGCAGGTTGCAAAAACCTACATAATGCAGAATTAAAATAGATTTAAAGCAGATACCTATAACGTACTGAAATACTTCTAGTTTGAATGTTTCTGATCAATTTGTACTCATTTAGGTAACTTTTGTAGCACTTTTTCAGCAGGCCAGGATTTTGAAATTTTTCCAGAAGTGCCCGAGCTAGGGTTAGGGTTAGGGTTTGACAGCACCTAGACATATTCTAGAGCATTTTTTGTGCATTAGGATGCATTTGAAATGCAGGAAAGGTGTTGGTTTTAAGTTTCCTTGAAATTTTAATTTTTCCCCATTTTGTCATTTTTTGTGAACAACACACCTGTCAGGCAAAAACAGTCAACACTGAATGTTTTGAAAACAGCCTTTCTACATGCTGAATCCCCTTATTTTATGTGGTCTAAAACAAACTAAATGGAAGTATATCCAAACTTTAGTGGTAAATATATCCCTTAGCAGTAAACTGCAAAAATCATGCTCATTTAGTATGCCATTTCAGCAGCAGGTTGCAACAACCTACATAATGCAGAATTAAAATAGATTGAAAGCAGATACCTATAAAGTACTGAAATACTGCTAGTGTGAATGTTTCTGATCAATTTGTACTCATGTAGCTAACTTTTTAGCACTTTTTCAGCAGGCCAGGATTTTGAAATTTTTCCAGAAGTGCCCGAGCTAGGTTTAGGGTTAGGGTTTGACAGCACCTAGACATATTCTAATGCATTTTTTTGTGCATTAGGATGCATTTGAAATGCAGGAAAGGTGTTGGTTTTAAGTTTCCTTGAAATTTTAATTTTTCCCCATTTTGTCATTTTTTGTGAACAACACACCTGTCAGGCAAACACAGTCAACGCTGAATGTTTTGAAAACAGCCTTCCTACATGCTGAATCCCCTTATTTTATGTGGTCTAAAACAAACTAAATGGAAGTATATCCAAACTTTAGTGGTAAATATAACCCTTAGCAGTAAACTGCAAAAATCATGCTCATTTAGTATGCCATTTCAGCAGCAGGTTTCAACAACCTACATAATGCAGAATTAAAATAGATTTAAAGCAGATACCTATAAAGTACTGAAATACTGCTAGTGTGAATGTTTCTGATCAATTTGTACTCATTTAGCTAACTTTTGTAGCACTTTTTCAGCAGGCCAGGATTTTGAAATATTTCCCGAAGTGCCCGAGCTAGGGTTAGGGTTAGGGTTTGACAGCACCTAGACATATTCTGATGCATTTTTTGTGCATTAGGATGCATATGAAATGCAGGAAAGGTGTTGGTTTTAAGTTTCCTTGAAATTTTAATTTTTCCCCATTTTGTCATTTTTTGTGAACAACACACCTGTCAGGCAAACACAGTCAACACTGAATGTGTTGAAAACAGCCTTTCTACATGCTGAATCCCCTTATTTTATGTGGTCTAAAACAAACTAAATGGAAGTATATCCAAACTTTAGTGGTAAATATAACCCTTAGCAGTAAACTGCAAAAATCATGCTCATTTAGTATGCCATTTCAGCAGCAGGTTGCAAAAACCTACATAATGCAGAATTAAAATAGATTGAAAGCAGATACCTATAAAGTACTGAAATACTGCTAGTTTGAATGTTTCTGATCAATTTGTACTCATTTAGCTAACTTTTGTACCACTTTTTCAGCAGGCCAGGATTTTGAAATTTTTCCACAAGTGCCCGAGCTAGGGTTAGGGTTAGGGTTTGACAGCACCTAGACATATTCTAATTTATTTTTTGTGCATTAGGATGCATTTGAAATGCAGGAAAGGTGTTGGTTTTAAGTTTCCTTGAAATTTTAATTTTTCCCCATTTTGTCATTTTTTGTGAACAACACACCTGTCAGGCAAACACAGTCAACGCTGAATGTTTTGAAAACAGCCTTCCTACATGCTGAATCCCCTTATTTTATGTGGTCTAAAACAAACTAAATGGAAGTATATCCAAACTTTAGTGGTAAATATAACCCTTAGCAGTAAACTGCAAAAATCATGCTCATTTAGTATGCCATTTCAGCAGCAGGTTGCAACAACCTACATAATGCAGAATTAAAATAGATTTAAAGCAGATACCTATAAAGTACTGAAATACTGCTAGTGTGAATGTTTCTGATCAATTTGGACTCATTTAGCTAACTTTTGTAGCACTTTTTCAGCAGGCCAGGATTTTGAAATATTTCCAGAAGTGCCCGAGCTAGGGTTAGGGTTAGGGTTTGACAGCACCTAGACATATTCTGATGCATTTTTTGTGCATTAGGATGCAGATGAAATGCAGGAAAGGTGTTGGTTTTAAGTTTCCTTGAAATTTTAATTTTTCCCCATTTTGTCATTTTTTGTGAACAACACACCTGTCAGGCAAACACAGTCAACACTGAATGTGTTGAAAACAGCCTTTCTACATGCTGAATCCACTTATTTTATGTGGTCTAAAACAAACTAAATGGAAGTATATCCAAACTTTAGTGGTAAATATAACCCTTAGCAGTAAACGGCAAAAATCATGCTCATTTAGTATGCCATTTCAGCAGCAGGTTGCAAAAACCTACATAATGCAGAATTAAAATAGATTGAAAGCAGATACCTATAAAGTACTGAAATACTGCTAGTTTGAATGTTTCTGATCAATTTGTACTCATTTAGCTAACTTTTGTACCACTTTTTCAGCAGGCCAGGATTTTGAAATTTTTCCACAAGTGCCCGAGCTAGGGTTAGGGTTAGGGTTTGACAGCACCTAGACATATTCTAATTTATTTTTTGTGCATTAGGATGCATTTGAAATGCAGGAAAGGTGTTGGTTTTAAGTTTTCTTTGAAATTTTAATTTTTCCCCATTTTGTCATTTTTTGTGAACAACACACCTGTCAGGCAAACACAGTCAACACTGAATGTGTTGAAAACAGCCTTTCTACATGCTGAATCCCCTTATTTTATGTGGTCTAAAACAAACTAAATGGAAGTATATCCAAACTTTAGTGGTAAATATAACCCTTAGCAGTAAACGGCAAAAATCATGCTCATTTAGTATGCCATTTCAGCAGCAGGTTGCAAAAACCTACATAATGCAGAATTAAAATAGATTGAAAGCAGATACCTATAACGTACTGAAATACTTCTAGTTTGAATGTTTCTGATCAATTTGTACTCATTTAGGTAACTTTTGTAGCACTTTTTCAGCAGGCCAGGATTTTGAAATTTTTCCAGAAGTGCCCGAGCTAGGGTTAGGGTTAGGGTTTGACAGCACCTAGACATATTCTAGAGCATTTTTTGTGCATTAGGATGCATTTGAAATGCAGGAAAGGTGTTGGTTTTAAGTTTCCTTGAAATTTTAATTTTTCCCCATTTTGTCATTTTTTGTGAACAACACACCTGTCAGGCAAAAACAGTCAACACTGAATGTTTTGAAAACAGCCTTTCTACATGCTGAATCCCCTTATTTTATGTGGTCTAAAACAAACTAAATGGAAGTATATCCAAACTTTAGTGGTAAATATATCCCTTAGCAGTAAACTGCAAAAATCATGCTCATTTAGTATGCCATTTCAGCAGCAGGTTGCAACAACCTACATAATGCAGAATTAAAATAGATTGAAAGCAGATACCTATAAAGTACTGAAATACTGCTAGTGTGAATGTTTCTGATCAATTTGTACTCATGTAGCTAACTTTTTAGCACTTTTTCAGCAGGCCAGGATTTTGAAATTTTTCCAGAAGTGCCCGAGCTAGGTTTAGGGTTAGGGTTTGACAGCACCTAGACATATTCTAATGCATTTTTTTGTGCATTAGGATGCATTTGAAATGCAGGAAAGGTGTTGGTTTTAAGTTTCCTTGAAATTTTAATTTTTCCCCATTTTGTCATTTTTTGTGAACAACACACCTGTCAGGCAAACACAGTCAACGCTGAATGTTTTGAAAACAGCCTTCCTACATGCTGAATCCCCTTATTTTATGTGGTCTAAAACAAACTAAATGGAAGTATATCCAAACTTTAGTGGTAAATATAACCCTTAGCAGTAAACTGCAAAAATCATGCTCATTTAGTATGCCATTTCAGCAGCAGGTTTCAACAACCTACATAATGCAGAATTAAAATAGATTTAAAGCAGATACCTATAAAGTACTGAAATACTGCTAGTGTGAATGTTTCTGATCAATTTGTACTCATTTAGCTAACTTTTGTAGCACTTTTTCAGCAGGCCAGGATTTTGAAATATTTCCCGAAGTGCCCGAGCTAGGGTTAGGGTTAGGGTTTGACAGCACCTAGACATATTCTGATGCATTTTTTGTGCATTAGGATGCATATGAAATGCAGGAAAGGTGTTGGTTTTAAGTTTCCTTGAAATTTTAATTTTTCCCCATTTTGTCATTTTTTGTGAACAACACACCTGTCAGGCAAACACAGTCAACACTGAATGTGTTGAAAACAGCCTTTCTACATGCTGAATCCCCTTATTTTATGTGGTCTAAAACAAACTAAATGGAAGTATATCCAAACTTTAGTGGTAAATATAACCCTTAGCAGTAAACTGCAAAAATCATGCTCATTTAGTATGCCATTTCAGCAGCAGGTTGCAAAAACCTACATAATGCAGAATTAAAATAGATTGAAAGCAGATACCTATAAAGTACTGAAATACTGCTAGTTTGAATGTTTCTGATCAATTTGTACTCATTTAGCTAACTTTTGTACCACTTTTTCAGCAGGCCAGGATTTTGAAATTTTTCCACAAGTGCCCGAGCTAGGGTTAGGGTTAGGGTTTGACAGCACCTAGACATATTCTAATTTATTTTTTGTGCATTAGGATGCATTTGAAATGCAGGAAAGGTGTTGGTTTTAAGTTTCCTTGAAATTTTAATTTTTCCCCATTTTGTCATTTTTTGTGAACAACACACCTGTCAGGCAAACACAGTCAACGCTGAATGTTTTGAAAACAGCCTTCCTACATGCTGAATCCCCTTATTTTATGTGGTCTAAAACAAACTAAATGGAAGTATATCCAAACTTTAGTGGTAAATATAACCCTTAGCAGTAAACTGCAAAAATCATGCTCATTTAGTATGCCATTTCAGCAGCAGGTTGCAACAACCTACATAATGCAGAATTAAAATAGATTTAAAGCAGATACCTATAAAGTACTGAAATACTGCTAGTGTGAATGTTTCTGATCAATTTGGACTCATTTAGCTAACTTTTGTAGCACTTTTTCAGCAGGCCAGGATTTTGAAATATTTCCAGAAGTGCCCGAGCTAGGGTTAGGGTTAGGGTTTGACAGCACCTAGACATATTCTGATGCATTTTTTGTGCATTAGGATGCAGATGAAATGCAGGAAAGGTGTTGGTTTTAAGTTTCCTTGAAATTTTAATTTTTCCCCATTTTGTCATTTTTTGTGAACAACACACCTGTCAGGCAAACACAGTCAACACTGAATGTGTTGAAAACAGCCTTTCTACATGCTGAATCCACTTATTTTATGTGGTCTAAAACAAACTAAATGGAAGTATATCCAAACTTTAGTGGTAAATATAACCCTTAGCAGTAAACGGCAAAAATCATGCTCATTTAGTATGCCATTTCAGCAGCAGGTTGCAAAAACCTACATAATGCAGAATTAAAATAGATTGAAAGCAGATACCTATAAAGTACTGAAATACTGCTAGTTTGAATGTTTCTGATCAATTTGTACTCATTTAGCTAACTTTTGTACCACTTTTTCAGCAGGCCAGGATTTTGAAATTTTTCCACAAGTGCCCGAGCTAGGGTTAGGGTTAGGGTTTGACAGCACCTAGACATATTCTAATTTATTTTTTGTGCATTAGGATGCATTTGAAATGCAGGAAAGGTGTTGGTTTTAAGTTTTCTTTGAAATTTTAATTTTTCCCCATTTTGTCATTTTTTGTGAACAACACACCTGTCAGGCAAACACAGTCAACACTGAATGTGTTGAAAACAGCCTTTCTACATGCTGAATCCCCTTATTTTATGTGGTCTAAAACAAACTAAATGGAAGTATATCCAAACTTTAGTGGTAAATATAACCCTTAGCAGTAAACGGCAAAAATCATGCTCATTTAGTATGCCATTTCAGCAGCAGGTTGCAAAAACCTACATAATGCAGAATTAAAATAGATTGAAAGCAGATACCTATAAAGTAATGAAATACTGCTAGTTTGAATGTTTCTGAACAATTTGTACTCATTTAGCTAACTTTTGTACCACTTTTTCAGCAGGCAAGGATTTTGAAATTTTTCCACAAGTGCCCGAGCTAGGGTTAGGGTTAGGGTTTGACAGCACCTAGACATATTCTAATTTATTTTTTGTGCATTAGGATGCATTTGAAATGCAGGAAAGGTGTTGGTTTTAAGTTTCCTTGAAATTTTAATTTTTCCCCATTTTGTCATTTTTTGTGAACAACACACCTGTCAGGCAAACACAGTCAACACTGAATGTGTTGAAAACAGCCTTTCTACATGCTGAATCCCCTTATTTTATGTGGTCTAAAACAAACTAAATGGAAGTATATCCAAACTTTAGTGGTAAATATAACCCTTAGCAGTAAACGGCAAAAATCATGCTCATTTAGTATGCCATTTCAGCAGCAGGTTGCAAAAACCTACATAATGCAGAATTAAAATAGATTGAAAGCAGATACCTATAAAGTACTGAAATACTGCTAATTTGAATGTTTCTGATCAATTTGTACTCATTTAGCTAACTTTTGTAGCACGTTTTCAGCAGGCCAGGATTTTGAAATTTTTCCAGAAGTGCCCGAGCTAGGGTTAGGGTTAGGGTTTGACAGCACCTAGACATATTCTAATGCATTTTTTGTGCATTAGGATGCATTTGAAATGCAGGAAAGGTGTTGGTTTTAAGTTTCCTTAAAATTTTAATTTTTCCCCATTTTGTCATTTTTTGTGAACAACACACCTGTCAGGCAAACACAGTCAACACTGAATGTTTTGAAAACAGCCTTCCTTCATGCTGAATCCCTTTATTTTATGTGGTCTAAAACAAACTAAATAGAAGTACTGTATATCCAAACTTTAGTGGTAAATATAACCCTTATCAGTAAACTGCAAAAATCATGCTCATTTAGTATGCTATTTCAGCAGCAGGTTACAAAAACCTACATAATGCAGAATTAAAATAGATTGAAAGCAGATACCTATAAAGCACTGAAATACTGCTAGTGTGAATGTTTCTGATCAATTTGTACTCATTTAGCTAACTTTTGTAGCACTTTTTCAGCAGGCCAGGATATTGAAATTTTTCCAGAAGTGCCCGAGCTAGGGTTAGGGTTAGGGTTTGACAGCACCTAGACATATTCTAATGCATTTTTTGTGCATTAGGATGCATTTGAAATGCAGGAAAGGTGTTGGTTTTAAGTTTCCTTAAAATTTTAATTTTTCCCCATTTTGTCATTTTTTGTGAACAACACACCTGTCAGGCAAACACAGTCAACACTGAATGTGTTGAAAACAGCCTTTCTACATGCTGAATCCCCTTATTTTATGTGGTCTAAAACAAACTAAATGGAAGTATATCCAAACTTTAATTGTAAATATAACCCTTAGCAGTAAACGGCAAAAATCATGCTCATTTAGTATGCCATTTCAGCAGCAGGTTGCAAAAACCTACATAATGCAGAATTAAAATAGATTGAAAGCAGATACCTATAACGTACTGAAATACTTCTAGTTTGAATGTTTCTGATCAATTTGTACTCATTTAGGTAACTTTTGTAGCACTTTTTCAGCAGGCCAGGATTTTGAAATTTTTCCAGAAGTGCCCGAGCTAGGGTTAGGGTTAGGGTTTGACAGCACCTAGACATATTCTAGAGCATTTTTTGTGCATTAGGATGCATTTGAAATGCAGGAAAGGTGTTGGTTTTAAGTTTCCTTGAAATTTTAATTTTTCCCCATTTTGTCATTTTTTGTGAACAACACACCTGTCAGGCAAACACAGTCAACACTGAATGTTTTGAAAGCAGCCTTTCTACATGCTGAATCCCCTTATTTTATGTGGTCTAAAACAAACTAAATGGAAGTATATCCAAACTTTAATTGTAAATATAACCCTTAGCAGTAAACTGCAAAAATCATGCTCATTTAGTATGCCATTTCAGCAGCAGGTTGCAACAACCTACATAATGCAGAATTAAAATAGATTGAAAGCAGATACCTATAAAGTACTGAAATACTGCTAGTGTGAATGTTTCTGATCAATTTGTACTCATGTAGCTAACTTTTTAGCACTTTTTCAGCAGGCCAGGATTTTGAAATTTTTCCAGAAGTGCCAGAGCTAGGGTTAGGGTTAGGGTTTGACAGCACCTAGACATATTCTGATTCATTTTTTGTGCATTAGGATGCATATGAAATGCAGGAAAGGTGTTGGTTTTAAGTTTCCTTAAAATTTTAATTTTTCCCCATTTTGTCATTTTTTGTGAACAACACACCTGTCAGGCAAACACAGTCAACACTGAATGTTTTGAAAACAGCCTTTCTACATGCTGAATCCCCTTATTTTATGTGGTCTAAAACAAACTAAATGGAAGTATATCCAAACTTTAGTGGTAAATATAACCCTTAGCAGTAAACGGCAAAAATCATGCTCATTTAGTATGCCATTTCAGCAGCAGGTTGCAAAAACCTACATAATGCAGAATTAAAATAGATTGAAAGCAGATACCTATAAAGTACTGAAATACTGCTAATTTGAATGTTTCTGATCAATTTGTACTCATTTAGCTAACTTTTGTAGCACGTTTTCAGCAGGCCAGGATTTTGAAATTTTTCCAGAAGTGCCCGAGCTAGGGTTAGGGTTAGGGTTTGACAGCACCTAGACATATTCTAATGCATTTTTTGTGCATTAGGATGCATTTGAAATGCAGGAAAGGTGTTGGTTTTAAGTTTCCTTAAAATTTTAATTTTTCCCCATTTTGTCATTTTTTGTGAACAACACACCTGTCAGGCAAACACAGTCAACACTGAATGTTTTGAAAACAGCCTTTCTACATGCTGAATCCCCTTATTTTATGTGGTCTAAAACAAACTAAATGGAAGTATATCCAAACTTTAGTGGTAAATATAACCCTTAGCAGTAAACTGCAAAAATCATGCTCATTTAGTATGCCATTTCAGCAGCAGGTTGCAAAAACCTACATAATGCAGAATTAAAATAGATTGAAAGCAGATACCTATAAAGTAATGAAATACTGCTAGTGTGAATGTTTCTGATCAATTTGTACTCATTTAGCTAACTTTTTAGCACTTTCTCAGCAGGCCAGGATTTTGAAATTTTTCCAGAAGTGCCCGAGCTAGGGTTAGGGTTAGGGTTTGACAGCACCTAGACATATTCTAATGCATTTTTTTGTGCATTAGGATGCATTTGAAATGCAGGAAAGGTGTTGGTTTTAAGTTTCCTTGAAATTTTAATTTTTCCCCATTTTGTCATTTTTTGTGAACAACACACCTGTCAGGCAAACACAGTCAACACTGAATGTTTTGAAAACAGCCTTTCTACATGCTGAATCCCCTTATTTTATGTGGTCTAAAACAAACTAAATGGAAGTATATCCAAACTTTAGTGGTAAATATAACCCTTAGCAGTAAACTGCAAAAATCATGCTCATTTAGTATGCCATTTCAGCAGCAGGTTGCAACAACCTACATAATGCAGAATTAAAATAGATTTAAAGCAGATACCTATAAAGTACTGAAATACTGCTAGTGTGAATGTTTCTGATCAATTTGGACTCATTTAGCTAACTTTTGTAGCACTTTTTCAGCAGGCCAGGATTTTGAAATATTTCCAGAAGTGCCCGAGCTAGGGTTAGGGTTAGGGTTTGACAGCACCTAGACATATTCTGATGCATTTTTTGTGCATTAGGATGCATATGAAATGCAGGAAAGGTGTTGGTTTTAAGTTTCCTTGAAATTTTAATTTTTCCCCATTTTGTCATTTTTTGTGAACAACACACCTGTCAGGCAAACACAGTCAACACTGAATGTTTTGAAAACAGCCTTCCTTCATGCTGAATCCCTTTATTTTATGTGGTCTAAAACAAACTAAATGGAAGTATATCCAAACTTTAGTGGTAAATATAACCCTTAGCAGTAAACGGCAAAAATCATGCTCATTTAGTATGCCATTTCAGCAGCAGGTTGCAAAAACCTACATAATGCAGAATTAAAATAGATTGAAAGCAGATACCTATAAAGTACTGAAATACTGCTAATTTGAATGTTTCTGATCAATTTGTACTCATTTAGCTAACTTTTGTAGCACGTTTTCAGCAGGCCAGGATTTTGAAATTTTTCCAGAAGTGCCCGAGCTAGGGTTAGGGTTAGGGTTTGACAGCACCTAGACATATTCTAATGCATTTTTTGTGCATTAGGATGCATTTGAAATGCAGGAAAGGTGTTGGTTTTAAGTTTCCTTAAAATTTTAATTTTTCCCCATTTTGTCATTTTTTGTGAACAACACACCTGTCAGGCAAACACAGTCAACACTGAATGTTTTGAAAACAGCCTTTCTACATGCTGAATCCCCTTATTTTATGTGGTCTAAAACAAACTAAATGGAAGTATATCCAAACTTTAGTGGTAAATATAACCCTTAGCAGTAAACTGCAAAAATCATGCTCATTTAGTATGCCATTTCAGCAGCAGGTTGCAAAAACCTACATAATGCAGAATTAAAATAGATTGAAAGCAGATACCTATAAAGTAATGAAATACTGCTAGTGTGAATGTTTCTGATCAATTTGTACTCATTTAGCTAACTTTTTAGCACTTTCTCAGCAGGCCAGGATTTTGAAATTTTTCCAGAAGTGCCCGAGCTAGGGTTAGGGTTAGGGTTTGACAGCACCTAGACATATTCTAATGCATTTTTTTGTGCATTAGGATGCATTTGAAATGCAGGAAAGGTGTTGGTTTTAAGTTTCCTTGAAATTTTAATTTTTCCCCATTTTGTCATTTTTTGTGAACAACACACCTGTCAGGCAAACACAGTCAACACTGAATGTTTTGAAAACAGCCTTTCTACATGCTGAATCCCCTTATTTTATGTGGTCTAAAACAAACTAAATGGAAGTATATCCAAACTTTAGTGGTAAATATAACCCTTAGCAGTAAACTGCAAAAATCATGCTCATTTAGTATGCCATTTCAGCAGCAGGTTGCAACAACCTACATAATGCAGAATTAAAATAGATTTAAAGCAGATACCTATAAAGTACTGAAATACTGCTAGTGTGAATGTTTCTGATCAATTTGGACTCATTTAGCTAACTTTTGTAGCACTTTTTCAGCAGGCCAGGATTTTGAAATATTTCCAGAAGTGCCCGAGCTAGGGTTAGGGTTAGGGTTTGACAGCACCTAGACATATTCTGATGCATTTTTTGTGCATTAGGATGCATATGAAATGCAGGAAAGGTGTTGGTTTTAAGTTTCCTTGAAATTTTAATTTTTCCCCATTTTGTCATTTTTTGTGAACAACACACCTGTCAGGCAAACACAGTCAACACTGAATGTGTTGAAAACAGCCTTCCTTCATGCTGAATCCCTTTATTTTATGTGGTCTAAAACAAACTAAATAGAAGTACTGTATATCCAAACTTTAGTGGTAAATATAACCCTTATCAGTAAACTGCAAAAATCATGCTCATTTAGTATGCTATTTCAGCAGCAGGTTACAAAAACCTACATAATGCAGAATTAAAATAGATTGAAAGCAGATACCTATAAAGCACTGAAATACTGCTAGTGTGAATGTTTCTGATCAATTTGTACTCATTTAGCTAACTTTTGTAGCACTTTTTCAGCAGGCCAGGATTTTGAAATTTTTCCAGAAGTGCCCGAGCTAGGGTTAGGGTTAGGGTTTGACAGCACCTAGACATATTCTAATGCATTTTTTGTGCATTAGGATGCATTTGAAATGCAGGAAAGGTGTTGGTAATAAGTTTCCTTAAAATTTTAATTTTTCCCCATTTTGTCATTTTTTGTGAACAACACACCTGTCAGGCAAACACAGTCAACACTGAATGTGTTGAAAACAGCCTTTCTACATGCTGAATCCCCTTATTTTATGTGGTCTAAAACAAACTAAATGGAAGTATATCCAAACTTTAGTGGTAAATATAACCCTTAGCAGTAAACGGCAAAAATCATGCTCATTTAGTATGCCATTTCAGCAGCAGGTTGCAAAAACCTACATAATGCAGAATTAAAATAGATTGAAAGCAGATACCTATAACGTACTGAAATACTTCTAGTTTGAATGTTTCTGATCAATTTGTACTCATTTAGGTAACTTTTGTAGCACTTTTTCAGCAGGCCAGGATTTTGAAATTTTTCCAGAAGTGCCCGAGCTAGGGTTAGGGTTAGGGTTTGACAGCACCTAGACATATTCTAGAGCATTTTTTGTGCATTAGGATGCATTTGAAATGCAGGAAAGGTGTTGGTTTTAAGTTTCCTTGAAATTTTAATTTTTCCCCATTTTGTCATTTTTTGTGAACAACACACCTGTCAGGCAAACACAGTCAACACTGAATGTTTTGAAAGCAGCCTTTCTACATGCTGAATCCCCTTATTTTATGTGGTCTAAAACAAACTAAATGGAAGTATATCCAAACTTTAATTGTAAATATAACCCTTAGCAGTAAACTGCAAAAATCATGCTCATTTAGTATGCCATTTCAGCAGCAGGTTGCAACAACCTACATAATGCAGAATTAAAATAGATTGAAAGCAGATACCTATAAAGTACTGAAATACTGCTAGTGTGAATGTTTCTGATCAATTTGTACTCATGTAGCTAACTTTTTAGCACTTTTTCAGCAGGCCAGGATTTTGAAATTTTTCCAGAAGTGCCAGAGCTAGGGTTAGGGTTAGGGTTTGACAGCACCTAGACATATTCTGATTCATTTTTTGTGCATTAGGATGCATATGAAATGCAGGAAAGGTGTTGGTTTTAAGTTTCCTTAAAATTTTAATTTTTCCCCATTTTGTCATTTTTTGTGAACAACACACCTGTCAGGCAAACACAGTCAACACTGAATGTTTTGAAAACAGCCTTTCTACATGCTGAATCCCCTTATTTTATGTGGTCTAAAACAAACTAAATGGAAGTATATCCAAACTTTAGTGGTAAATATAACCCTTAGCAGTAAACTGCAAAAATCATGCTCATTTAGTATGCCATTTCAGCAGCAGGTTGCAAAAACCTACATAATGCAGAATTAAAATAGATTGAAAGCAGATACCTATAAAGTACTGAAATACTGCTAATTTGAATGTTTCTGATCAATTTGTACTCATTTAGCTAACTTTTGTAGCACGTTTTCAGCAGGCCAGGATTTTGAAATTTTTCCAGAAGTGCCCGAGCTAGGGTTAGGGTTAGGGTTTGACAGCACCTAGACATATTCTAATGCATTTTTTGTGCATTAGGATGCATTTGAAATGCAGGAAAGGTGTTGGTTTTAAGTTTCCTTGAAATTTTAATTTTTCCCCATTTTGTCATTTTTTGTGAACAACACACCTGTCAGGCAAACACAGTCAACACTGAATGTTTTGAAAACAGCCTTTCTACATGCTGAATCCCCTTATTTTATGTGGTCTAAAACAAACTAAATGGAAGTATATCCAAACTTTAGTGGTAAATATAACCCTTAGCAGTAAACTGCAAAAATCATGCTCATTTAGTATGCCATTTCAGCAGCAGGTTGCAACAACCTACATAATGCAGAATTAAAATAGATTTAAAGCAGATACCTATAAAGTACTGAAATACTGCTAGTGTGAATGTTTCTGATCAATTTGGACTCATTTAGCTAACTTTTGTAGCACTTTTTCAGCAGGCCAGGATTTTGAAATATTTCCAGAAGTGCCCGAGCTAGGGTTAGGGTTAGGGTTTGACAGCACCTAGACATATTCTGATGCATTTTTTGTGCATTAGGATGCATATGAAATGCAGGAAAGGTGTTGGTTTTAAGTTTCCTTGAAATTTTAATTTTTCCCCATTTTGTCATTTTTTGTGAACAACACACCTGTCAGGCAAACACAGTCAACACTGAATGTTTTGAAAACAGCCTTCCTTCATGCTGAATCCCTTTATTTTATGTGGTCTAAAACAAACTAAATAGAAGTACTGTATATCCAAACTTTAGTGGTAAATATAACCCTTATCAGTAAACTGCAAAAATCATGCTCATTTAGTATGCTATTTCAGCAGCAGGTTACAAAAACCTACATAATGCAGAATTAAAATAGATTGAAAGCAGATACCTATAAAGCACTGAAATACTGCTAGTGTGAATGTTTCTGATCAATTTGTACTCATTTAGCTAACTTTTGTAGCACTTTTTCAGCAGGCCAGGATTTTGAAATTTTTCCAGAAGTGCCCGAGCTAGGGTTAGGGTTAGGGTTTGACAGCACCTAGACATATTCTAATGCATTTTTTGTGCATTAGGATGCATTTGAAATGCAGGAAAGGTGTTGGTAATAAGTTTCCTTAAAATTTTAATTTTTCCCCATTTTGTCATTTTTTGTGAACAACACACCTGTCAGGCAAACACAGTCAACACTGAATGTGTTGAAAACAGCCTTTCTACATGCTGAATCCCCTTATTTTATGTGGTCTAAAACAAACTAAATGGAAGTATATCCAAACTTTAGTGGTAAATATAACCCTTAGCAGTAAACGGCAAAAATCATGCTCATTTAGTATGCCATTTCAGCAGCAGGTTGCAAAAACCTACATAATGCAGAATTAAAATAGATTGAAAGCAGATACCTATAAAGTACTGAAATACTGCTAGTGTGAATGTTTCTGATCAATTTGTACTCATGTAGCTAACTTTTTAGCACTTTTTCAGCAGGCCAGGATTTTGAAATTTTTCCAGAAGTGCCCGAGCTAGGGTTAGGGTTAGGGTTTGACAGCACCTAGACATATTCTAATGCATTTTTTTGTGCATTAGGATGCATTTGAAATGCAGGAAAGGTGTTGGTTTTAAGTTTCCTTGAAATTTTAATTTTTCCCCATTTTGTCATTTTTTGTGAACAACACACCTGTCAGGCAAACACAGTCAACGCTGAATGTTTTGAAAACAGCCTTCCTACATGCTGAATCCCCTTATTTTATGTGGTCTAAAACAAACTAAATGGAAGTATATCCAAACCTTAGTGGTAAATATAACCCTTAGCAGTAAACTGCAAAAATCATGCTCATTTAGTATGCCATTTCAGCAGCAGGTTGCAACAACCTACATAATGCAGAATTAAAATAGATTTAAAGCAGATACCTATAAAGTACTGAAATACTGCTAGTGTGAGTGTTTCTGATCAATTTGTACTCATTTAGCTAACTTTTGTAGCACTTTTTCAGCAGGCCAGGATTTTGAAATATTTCCAGAAGTGCCCGAGCTAGGGTTAGGGTTAGGGTTTGACAGCACCTAGACATATTCTGATGCATTTTTTGTGCATTAGGATGCATATGAAATGCAGGAAAGGTGTTGGTTTTAAGTTTCCTTGAAATTTTAATTTTTCCCCATTTTGTCATTTTTTGTGAACAACACACCTGTCAGGCAAACACAGTCAACACTGAATGTGTTGAAAACAGCCTTTCTACATGCTGAATCCCCTTATTTTATGTGGTCTAAAACAAACTAAATGGAAGTATATCCAAACTTTAGTGGTAAATATAACCCTTAGCAGTAAACGGCAAAAATCATGCTCATTTAGTATGCCATTTCAGCAGCAGGTTGCAAAAACCTACATAATGCAGAATTAAAATAGATTGAAAGCAGATACCTATAAAGTACTGAAATACTGCTAGTTTGAATGTTTCTGATCAATTTGTACTAATTTAGCTAACTTTTGTAGCACTTTTTCAGCAGGCTAGGATTTTGAAATTTTTCTAGAAGTGCCCGAGCTAGGGTTAGGGTTAGGGTTTGACAGCACCTAGACATATTCTGATGCATTTTTTGTGCATTAGGATGCATATGAAATGCAGGAAAGGTGTTGGTTTTAAGTTTCCTTGAAATTTTAATTTTTCCCCATTTTGTCATTTTTTGTGAACAACACACCTGTCAGGCAAACACAGTCAACACTGAATGTGTTGAAAACAGCCATTCTACATGCTGAATCCCCTTATTTTATGTGGTCTAAAACAAACTAAATGGAAGTATATCCAAACTTTAGTGGTAAATATAACCCTTAGCAGTAAACGGCAAAAATCATGCTCATTTAGTATGCCATTTCAGCAGCAGGTTGCAACAACCTACATAATGCAGAATTAAAATAGATTGAAAGCAGATACCTATAAAGTACTGAAATACTGCTAGTGTGAATGTTTCTGATCAATTTGTACTCATTTAGCTAACTTTTGTAGCATGTTTTCAGCAGGCCAGGATTTTGAAATTTTTCCAGAAGTGCCCGAGCTAGGGTTAGGGTTAGGGTTTGACAGCACCTAGACATATTCTAATGCATTTTTTGTGCATTAGGATGCATTTGAAATGCAGGAAAGGTGTTGGTTTTAAGTTTCCTTGAAAATTGAATTTTTCCCCATTTTGTCATTTTTTGTGAACAACACACCTGTCAGGCAAAAACAGTCAACACTGAATGTGTTGAAAACAGCCTTTCTACATGCTGAATCCCCTTATTTTATGTGGTCTAAAACAAACTAAATGGAAGTATATCCAAACTTTAGTGGTAAATATAACCCTTAGCAGTAAACTGCAAAAATCATGCTCATTTAGTATGCCATTTCAGCAGCAGGTTGCAAAAACCTACATAATGCAGAATTAAAATAGATTGAAAGCAGATACCTATAAAGTACTGAAATACTGCTAGTTTGAATGTTTCTGATCAATTTGTACTCATTTAGCTAACTTTTGTAGCACTTTTTCAGCAGGCCAGGATTTTGAAATTTTTCTAGATGTGCCCGACCTAGGGTTAGCGTTAGGGTTTGACAGCACCTAGACATATTCTGATGCATTTTTTGTGCATTAGGATGCATTTGAAATGCAGGAAAGGTGTTGGTTTTAAGTTTCCTTGAAAATTGAATTTTTCCCCATTTTGTCATTTTTTGTGAACAACACACCTGTCAGGCAAACACAGTCAACACTGAATATTTTGAAAACAGCCTTTCTACATGCTGAATCCCCTTATTTTATGTGGTTTAAAACAAACTAAATGGAAGTATATCCAAACCTTAGTGGTAAATATAACCCTTAGCAGTAAACTGCAAAAATCATGCTCATTTAGTATGCCATTTCAGCAGCAGGTTGCAAAAACCTACATAATGCAGAATTAAAATAGATTGAAAGCAGATACCTATAAAGTACTGAAATACTGCTAGTGTGAATGTTTCTGATCAATTTGTACTCATTTAGCTAACTTTTGTAGCACTTTTTCAGCAGGCCAGGATTTTGAAATTTTTCCAGAAGTGCCCGAGCAAGGGTTAGGGTTAGGGTTTGATTGCACCTAGACATATTCTGATGCATTTTTTGTGCATTAGGATGCATTTGAAATGCAGGAAAGGTGTTGGTTTTAAGTTTCCTTGAAAATTGAATTTTTCCCCATTTTGTCATTTTTTGTGAACAACACACCTGTCAGGCAAACACAGTCAACACTGAATGTGTTGAAAACAGCCTTTCTACATGCCTAATCCCCTTATTTTATGTGGTCTAAAACAAACTAAATGGAAGTATATCCAAACTTTAGTGGTAAATATAACCCTTAGCAGTAAACTGCAAAAATCATGCTCATTTAGTATGCCATTTCAGCAGCAGGTTGCAAAAACCTACATAATGCAGAGTTAAAATAGATTGAAAGCAGATACCTATAAAGTACTGAAATACTGCTAGTGTGAATGTTTCTGATCAATTTCTACTCATTTAGCTAAATTTTGTAGCACTTTTCCAGCAGTCCAGGATTTTGAAATTTTTCCAGAAGTGCCCGAGCTAGGGTTAGGGTTAGGGTTTGACAGCACCTAGACATATTCTGATGCATTTTTTGTGCATTAGGATGCATTTGAAATGCAGGAAAGGTGTTGGTTTTAAGTTTCCTTGAAAATTGAATTTTTCCCCATTTTGTCATTTTTTGTGAACAACACACCTGTCAGGCAAACACAGTCAACACTGAATGTGTTGAAAACAGCCTTTCTACATGCCTAATCCCCTTATTTTATGTGGTCTAAAACAAACTAAATGGAAGTATATCCAAACTTTAGTGGTAAATATAACCCTTAGCAGTAAACTGCAAAAATCATGCTCATTTAGTATGCCATTTCAGCAGCAGGTTGCAAAAACCTACATAATGCAGAGTTAAAATAGATTGAAAGCAGATACCTATAAAGTACTGAAATACTGCTAGTGTGAATGTTTCTGATCAATTTCTACTCATTTAGCTAAATTTTGTAGCACTTTTCCAGCAGTCCAGGATTTTGAAATTTTTCCAGAAGTGCCCGAGCTAGGGTTAGGGTTAGGGTTTGACAGCACCTAGACATATTCTGATGCATTTTTTGTGCATTAGGATGCATTTGAAATGCAGGAAAGGTGTTGGTTTTAAGTTTCCTTGAAATTTTAATTTTTCCCCATTTTGTCATTTTTTGTGAACAACACACCTGTCAGGCAAACACAGTCAACACTGAATGTTTTGAAAACAGCCATTCTACATGCTGAATCCCCTTATTTTATGTGGTCTAAAACAATCTAAAGAGAAGTACTGTATATCCAAACTTTAGTGGTAAATATAACCCTTAGCAGTAAACTGCAAAAATCATGCTCATTTAGTATGCCATTTCAGCAGCAGGTTGCAACAACCTACATAATGCAGAATTAAATTAGATTGAAAGCAGATACCTATAAAGTACTGAAATACTGCTAGTGTGAATGTTTCTGATCAATTTGTACTCATTTAGCTAACTTTTGTAGCACTTTTTCAGCAGGCCAGGATTTTGAAATTTTTCCAGAAGTGCCCGAGCTAGGGTTAGGTTTAGGGATTGACAGCACCTAGACATATTCTGATGCATTTTTTGTGCATTAGGATGCATTTGAAATGCAGGAAAGGTGTTGGTTTTAGGTTTCCTTGAAAATTGAATATTTCCCCATTTTGTCATTTTTTGTGAACAACACACCTGTCAGGCAAACACAGTCAACACTGAATGTTTTGAAAACAGCCTTTCTACATGCTGAATCCCCTTATTTTATGTGGTCTAAAACAAACTAAATGGAAGTATATCCAAACTTTAGTGGTAAATATAACCCTTAGCAGTAAACTGCAAATATCATGCTCATTTAGTATGCCATTTCAGCAGCAGGTTGCAACAACCTACATAATGCAGAATTAAAATAGATTTAAAGCAGATACCTATAAAGTACTGAAATACTGCTAGTGTGAATGTTTCTGATCAACTTGTACTCATTTAGCTAACTTTTGTAGCACTTTTTCAGCAGGCCAGGATTTAGAACTTTTTCAAGAAGTGCCCGAGCTAGGGTTAGGGTTAGGGTTTGACAGCACCTAGACATATTCTGATGCATTTTTTGTGCATTAGGATGCATTTGAAATGCAGGAAAGGTGTTGGTTTTAAGTTTCCTTGAAAATTGAATTTTTCCCCATTTTGTCATTTTTTGTGAACAACACACCTGTCAGGCAAACACAGTCAACACTGAATGTTTTGAAAACAGCCTTTCTACATGCTGAATCCCCTTATTTTATGTGGTCTAAAACAAAATAAATAGAAGTACTGTATATCCAAACTTTAGTGGTAAATATAACCCTTAGCAATAAACTGAAAAAATCATGCTCATTTAGTATGCCATTTCAGCAGCAGGTTGCAAAAACCTACATAATGCAGAATTAAAATAGATTGAAAGCAGATACCTATAAAGTACTGAAATACTGCTAGTGTGAATGTTTCTGATCAATTTGTACTCATTTAGCTAACTTTTGTAGCACTTTTTCAGCAGTCCAGGATTTTGAAATTTTTCCACAAGTGCCCGAGCTAGGGTTAGGGTTAGGGTTTGACAGCAACTAGACATATTCTGATGCATTTTTTGTGCATTAGGATGCATTTGAAATGCAGGAAAGGTGTTGGTTTCAAGTTTCCTTGAAATTTTAATTTTTCCCCATTTTGTCATTTTTTGTGAACAACACATCTGTCAGTCAAACACAGTCAACACTGAATGTTTTGAAAACAGCCTTTCTACATGCTGAATCCCCTTAATTTATGTGGTCTAAAACAAACTAAATGGAAGTATATCCAAACTTTAGTGGTAAATATAACCCTTAGCAGAAAACTGCAAAAATCATGCTCATTTAGTATGCCATTTCAGCAGCAGGTTGCAAAAACCTACATAATGCAGAATTAAAATAGATTGAAAGCATATACCTATAAAGTACTGAAATACTGCTAGTTTGAATGTTTCTGATCAATTTGTACTCATTTAGCTAACCTTTGTAGCATTTTTTCAGCAGGCCAGGATTTTGAAATTTTTCCAGAATTGCCCGAGCTGGGGTTAGGGTTAGGGTTTGACAGCACCTAGACATATTCTAATGCATTTTTTGTGCATTAGGATGCATTTGAAATGCAGGAAAGGTGTTGGTTTTAAGTTTCCTTGAAATTTTAATTTTTCCCCATTTTGTCATTTTTTGTGAACAACACACCTGTCAGGCAAACACAGTCAACACTGAATGTTTTGAAAACAGCCTTTCTACATGCTGAATCCCCTTATTTTATGTGGTCTAAAACAAACTAAATGGAAGTATATCCAAACTTTAGTGGTAAATATAACCCTTAAAAGTAAACGGCAAAAATCATGCTCATTTAGTATGCCATTTCAGCAGCAGGTTGCAAAAACCTACATAATGCAGAATTAAAATAGATTGAAAGCAGATACCTATAAAGTACTGAAATACTGCTAGTTTGAATGATTCTGATCAACTTGTACTCATTTAGCTAACTTTTTTAGCACTTTTTCAGCAGGCCAGGATTTTGAAATTTTTCCAGAAGTGCCCGAGCTAGGGTTAGGGTTAGGGTTTGACAGCACCTAGACATATTCTGATGCATTTTTTGTGCATTAGGTTGCATTTGAAATGCATGAAAGGTGTTGGTTTTAAGTTTCCTTGAAAATTGAATTTTTCCCCATTTTGTCATTTTTTGTGAACAACACACCTGTCAGGCAAACACAGTCAACACTGAATGTTTTGAAAACAGCCTTTCTACATGCTGAATCCCCTTATTTTATGTGGTCTAAAACAAACTAAATGGAAGTATATCCAAACTTTAGTGGTAAATATAACCCTTAGCAGTAAACTGCAAAAATCATGCTCATTTAGTATGCCATTTCAGCAGCAGGTTGCAAACACCTACATAATGTAGAATTAAAATAGATTGAAAGCAGATACCTATAAAATACTGAAATACTGCTAGTGTGAATGTTTCTGATCAATTTGTACTCATTTAGCTAGCTTTTGTAGCACTTTTTCAGCAGGCCACGATTTTGAAATTTTTCTAGATGTGCCCGAGCTAGGGTTAGGGTTAGGGTTTGACAGCACCTAGACATATTCTGATGCATTTTTTGTGCATTAGGATGCATTTGAAATGCAGGAAAGGTGTTGGTTTTAAGTTTCCTTGAAAATGGAATTTTTCCCCATTTTGTCATTTTTTGTGAACAACACACCTGTCAGGCAAACACAGTCAACACTGAATGTTTTGAAAACAGCCTTTCTACATGCTGCATCCCCTTATTTTATGTGGCTTAAAACAAACTAAATGGAAGTATATCCAAACTTTAGTGGTAAATATAACCCTTAGCAGTAAACTGCAAAAATCATGCTCATTTAGTATGCCATTTCAGCAGCAGGTTGCAACAACCTACATAATGCAGAATTAAAATAGATTTAAAGCAGATACCTATAAAGTACTGAAATACTGCTAGTGTGAATGTTTCTGATCAATTTGTACTCATTTAGCTAACTTTTGTAGCACTTTTTCAGCAGGCCAGGATTTTGAAATTTTTCCAGAAGTGCCCGAGCTAGGGTTAGGGTTAGGGTTTGACAGCACCTAGACATATTCTAATGCATATTTTGTGCATTAGGATGCATTTGAAATGCAGGAAAGGTGTTGGTTTTAAGTTTCCTTGAAATTTTAATTTTTCCCCATTTTGTCATTTTTTGTGAACAACACACCTGTCAGGCAAACACAGTCAGCACTGAATGTTTTGAAAACAGCCTTTCTACATGCTGAATCCCCTTATTTTATGTGGTCTAAAACAAACTAAATGGAAGTATATCCAAACTTTAGTGGTAAATATAACCCTTAAAAGTAAACGGCAAAAATCATGCTCATTTAGTATGCCATTTCAGCAGCAGGTTGCAAAAACCTACATAATGCAGAATTAAAATAGATTGAAAGCAGATACCTATAAAGTACTGAAATACTGCTAGTTTGAATGATTCTGATCAACTTGTACTCATTTAGCTAACTTTTTTAGCACTTTTTCAGCAGGCCAGGATTTTGAAATTTTTCCAGAAGTGCCCGAGCTGGGGTTAGGGTTAGGGTTTGACAGCACCTAGACATATTCTAATGCATTTTTTGTGCATTAGGATGCATTTGAAATGCAGGAAAGGTGTTGGTTTTAAGTTTCCTCGAAAATTGATTTTTTCCCCATTTTGTCATTTTTTGTGAACAACACACCTGTCAGGCAAACAGTCAACACTGAATGTTTTGAAAACAGCCTTTCTACATGCTGAATCCCCTTATTTTATGTGGTCTAAAACAAAATAAATAGAAGTACTGTATATCCAAACTTTAGTGGTAAATATAACCCTTAGCAATAAACTGAAAAAATCATGCTCATTTAGTATGCCATTTCAGCAGCAGGTTGCAAAAACCTACATAATGCAGAATTAAAATAGATTGAAAGCAGATACCTATAAAGTACTGAAATACTGCTAGTGTGAATGTTTCTGATCAATTTGTACTCATTTAGCTAACTTTTGTAGCACTTTTTCAGCAGGCCAGGATTTTGAAATTTTTCCACAAGTGCCCGAGCTAGGGTTAGGGTTTGACAGCACCTAGGCATATTCTGATGCATTTTTTGTGCATTAGGATGCATTTGAAATGCAGGAAAGGTGTTGGTTTTAAGTTTCTTTGAAAATTGAATTTTTCCCCATTTTGTCATTTTTTGTGAACAACACACCTGTCAGGCAAACACAGTCAACACTGAATGTTTTGAAAACAGCCTTTCTACATGCTGAATCCCCTTATTTTATGTGGTCTAAAACAAACTAAATGGAAGTATATCCAAACTTTAGTGGTAAATATAACCCTTAGCAGTAAACTGCAAAAATCATGCTCATTTAGTATGCCATTTCAGCAGCAGGTTGCAAAAACCTACATAATGCAGAATTAAAATAGATTGAAAGCAGATACCTTTAAAGTACTGAAATACTGCTAGTGTGAATGTTTCTGATCAATTTGTACTAATTTAGCTAACTTTTGTAGCACTTTTTCAGCAGGCTAGGATTTTGAAATTTTTCTAGAAGTGCCCGAGCTAGGGTTAGGGTTAGGGTTTGACAGCACCTAGACATATTCTGATGCATTTTTTGTGCATTAGGATGCATTTGAAATGCAGGAAAGGTGTTGGTTTTAAGTTTTCTTGAAAATTGAATTTTTCCCCATTTTGTCATTTTTTGTGAACAACACACCTGTCAGGCAAACACAGTCAACACTGAATGTTTTGAAAACAGCCTTTCTACATGCTGAATCCCCTTATTTTATGTGGTTTAAAACAAACTAAATGGAAAGTATATCCAAACTGTAATCCTAAGCTGTAAACGGCAAACAAAATGCTCATTTAATATGCCATTTCAGCAGCAGGTTGCAAAAACCTTAATAATGCAGAATTAAAATTCCTGTACCTAAAATTCATTTTTGAACCTTTGGTGGTTAGTGTGCAGCACATAACTTACCTCTTGAAAATTCAGCCACCTGCTTTGAAAGGTGCAGTGTAAACTGGTTACAGCTATATTTGTTACAGTTGGCTAAGCAAGAACATTTGATAGCTTTTTTGATATATAGAGTACAAAGTTAACTTACTCATTCATACAATTGCATCATGAAAATTGTGCACTGTGGAATGAGAAATTTTGCCACACATTGCAATGAGACCAGAGAGAACGTATTCCAATGGTCAAGAAGGCAACACAGCAATAGGTCCTATAATGGTTCAATATGACCACCATTTGTGTCAATGATGACTGTTCTATGGCACAGTATGTCATAGAAAACATGGTTTTTCACATGGTTATTTTGAATAGGCCAACTAAATTCATAAGCTCCCTATAATTTTAGGTAGAATCAACCACTCTGACTTTTTGAGTTTTTTGAAACAGCGATTTGGAGAATAGAGTTAAATTTAATATTTATGAAAACAGCAAGATCATCCTGACAGCTGAGAATTTGCTAATTACTGGTTTCACTTGACCCATCCCAAGAAAATTCTGGAGTCTATCGCCAGGTGCACAGCTCTTTCTTACTTCACTGATGCTCCTGCCATTTCTGCTGATCCAGCAAAGTGCATGAAGCAAATGAATTTTCCTCTATGTTGGTGATTATATACCCTTGGCAGTTAAGTGCTCACTGTGTGAACAGTATGTTGTAGCCGCCTGTAGTCCCAAATGTCTCTGAATTACAGTCTTGAGGGTGCTCTTAGCAAGGTAAAACATTGTTTTTGTGTTTTCAACTGCATTGCCTTCTTGCTTCCAGCAAAATTAAGATTTATTTACAGACTGTAAATGGAAACCATCAAACAGTAAATCTTAACTAATAAGATCTTTTGTGGTTTCTCAAGACCTTCACTGCTGCACAGAAACTAACACCCACACATGCAAACATTTTCTTTCAGGAGCATTTAATGTTGCCTTTTGGAAAGACTTCAGTGTTGCTGCGCTTTAGACAATGGTGGTAGTTCTGTTAATGATTGAAACAGTGTGTATTTTTTTTAATTGTGAAATTAAAAATAGTTTTTAAAAGCAATTGATACTTTTTGCTATTGCATATGGTTGTTTCCTATTATGCAGCATCAATGAGCGACATACATAGAAAATCAAGAAGACTTTCAAGGAACATACCCAGAAAATCTACTGTGTATCTACATTGGTGCTATTATGCAATGTAAAAATGTGTTGATTACTGCCAATAAGAATATAGGTCCATTTGTGACATTTTGTACAACAATACAAGTAAATAAGAGCTTACTGACTTCTAAGAATATTTCAGGTCATCATTTTTCAGGTCATTATTGAATACAATGCATGATAGTTTGAAAGTAGCATGCTGCATAATTTTCACTCTTCATTGCATTCGCAAGCTGCATAATCATCGTACAATTTCCCCCTTTGATCACTGCTGTCAAAAAAGGTTTTAAAATACGGCTAGTTTGACATTTCCTACCAATTTGTCTATAATTCTGGATTAACATCTTTGCTTAAAACAAATTTGTTCTTTTATTTTGTCAAGCTTAATTCACTGCATTAGAGCAGATGTCCTTTTGTTTATTTTTTATGTTACAATGTCAGTAAAACCTATTGCTTTAGTGTAAATAAGTACTTGCCACCCTAAAGCAACAGTTTAGCTCATATAAATTCTTTTCTAAGGCAGAATGCTACAACTCCACAAAACCGAATGCTGTTAGCAACTTAAATTTCTGCATTTGTTCCTGTAATATTGAATGCCCCAGGTAGCACACAAAACACTGAGCACTCTGCTCAGTTTTCAAACAACTGATGTTCCTCTCAGTCACGCAGCGCAATCAGCGCTAGATAATACATTTAGAAAACAGAAGGAGCTCAATCTTTTGGGAGCTTTCAGCTATTTTTCTGCATTCTCACCTGAAGAGCAGGATGCACAGTTTGGAAACTCTTGTGTGAGAATTGCTAAAAAAATATAATCTAAGTCTAATAGTTATCACCTGCTGTCTATCAATTTCCCACTAAGCAGCCGCTTATATAGCTATTTTCTCAGCTACAAGGGATTTTGTATCCCCATGGTATAAACCAGTTTAAACCACGAAGCCATTATATTCAAGCAGTAGCCTATCTTACACACATTATGTACCACTTCAAAAGTTCCATGTGTTGCTGTTATTGTCACTCTTTTCAAAAGCGGGGGGAGGTTGTTAGTAGTTCACACTCTCATTCTTGGAAGGTGGTGAGTGTATTGTCTAGATAAGAATGTAGGCTGCTAATTTACAGTTGCCATTTCTATACAAGTTTTACACCAAAGGGGTGTCATCAGCTCTCACAGAGAAGCTATATGCTGCCTTTTTCAGAGATGCAGTCAAAATCGATTCTGTTATTCTTTATTCTTTTGCTGTGCTTGCTCAGGAGAAAGGGTACAAGAAGATTAGTCAGTCAGATGTTCGTGGATGTCAGCCTTGGATTATTCCCAGCTAGAAACCCATCCACGGAGCAATTGTCAGAAGATACTTCATTTTTCGGTGGCCAGGAATTAAATTATCTTCACAAAGTGCTCCTATAAGCCAAGTAATAGAACTCAAAACCTCATGTCTGGTGGATCTCAGGGCCTCTGACTTCATGACGAACAGCACACACCTTGGTTAAATTAATTCCTAGTCATCTGTTTTTCTGCCTGTCACATCCAAGCGTAAGAGGAAAAATCAGCCCTTGCAAAAGTAGTGCTATAAGGCCATAGTTGCTACAGGCAGAATAAAAGGCTTATGTTTGCGTTTCCCCTCTGCTTTTTGTTAATTATTCTCGAGGGGAAAGTAACTCCTAATTAAAATGTTAATACACTGGTTAATTGTGAAATGAGGATAAGCATTTTTGCAGCATAAAGCTGTAATCAGCTATTATGGCCACTAGTTTGTTGTATTAAATCATGGGGGGATTTTAATGACTGTTTCAACTGGAATACAGTATATTTTATCATCCATTATAAAGCTTCTTCAGTGTTTTCTTTTTTTCTTCTTTATGCATCGCTTTGTTACACCTCAACAAAGCACCAGAGGACTTTGGAAATACATTGACTAGCTAGGCTTGCCAAAGATATAAAGATAACATATAGACTGGCAATACAGTACTGCTGAACAAACACTTAAGGATTGCTCCCACTGGAGGAAACACCAACAATATCTCACAATAAAGTGGTCTTGTCTATCAGTTCTTTAGTCAATGAAGTTTGTTAAGACTCAGTACCAACAGACGTTGATTTCCATGTATATTGAATGGCATTAAAACACATTAATTGATTAAAAGGAACTAAGAACATGTTTTAATTCCTCAGTGTATATAAATCATTTGTATTTTTAATGGTACTGTAGTTTATTTTTTTATCAATGACAACATCTCCTTTTCAACTGTAAAACTGAGATAATATCCAGATAATACCCTGTATAAGGTGCCCTTTGGCAATATAGTGGCAATTATATTTAATACCTCACTAACAATAAAGTAAAGCTTTCGGCAAACCATAAATCTCTGCACTCACAGTAGGATATGTCAAGATTTTTATGTTCCTCAGTGAAGAAAACATTCACAGCCGTTGGCAATGGAAATACGCATATTTGGATGGGTGATTGTACACAATAAATTTGATCATGCATCAACATATTTATGGGCCTGAGCAGCGATGGGGCAGGTCATGGCGTGTACTCTATTTTATTCTGAGTAAGCTCTGGGAAGAATTTGAAAGCGGCAAGTCTGACAGGACCTAATTGGGTTTTGCAAATTGCTTATTTTCTGCCCATGATTTTCATATTTTATTCTAAAAGCTTGATTGTGACACAAAACCTAAAAAATAGCACAAAAAGCTATTTATAGAAATAGAAGTTAATTTGTACAGTAGACAAACCTTTCAATGAAATTTCACTTTGAAATATTGAACATGTTATCAGCCTTATCTAAAGAAAAAAATGATTTAGCAAACATTTAAATAATTTACATCATATTTAAAGATAATTTCTTTAATTCAACGTTTATAAACCCTTACTTGCAGTTCCGGACTTAAGACTGGAAACAAAAACACGTTTCTGTTATGACTGAAGAAGATTTATCACTCATGGCTAAAAATAATTATTGCCATATATTTCTTATTATATTTATCAAACAATTAATCTCAGCATACCAATGCCTTTATAAAAAAAAAAAGCCACAATTGAATCTGTTTCATTTCTGTTTCAAAACTCCCTGCTTTTGGTTTTTTGTTTCCTCTTTTTTTCCTGATTAAACTTTTAAATGATCTTGGTGAAAATATATTATTAAAGAGCATTTCTACCAGTATTAACATTTGTAGTTCCACTAAGCATGTCCAGAATGAAAAGGTTACTACACCTTTAACATACACAGTAATTCTTTTATGAACATTTTTGGTACAAGACCAAAGGAAATTTACAATTTGAGAGACAGATTTAATTTCTCCACGGATCACGGAAGAATTACAGTAAAAAAATTAGAAAATTAAGTGTGTTTTGGGTGATAACCATCTGTTTAAATAGACAGGTTTCCAGAGCAACCTCACTTGCCTTCCTCGTAATGAACAGAATGTGTTTTCATGGTCAAGAAATTCACATAATGAGGAGTGCAGCGAACAAGGTCAAGTGTCAGATGCAGGCACAGAGTTGTTCCTAAATCGAAATCCGAGGTTGAGGCCACAGTTCCTCTGCTACTCTTAATGAGTGCCAGTCTGTATGTTCTAGTCGAGGAAATTCTAAATAAAAAAAAGGCGGACTGAAAGGAAAGTATCAGTTCAACAACCCCCTGGTGGCCTGGCATTTACCTCTCAAGAGATTCTCTTTTCACACCTTGGCCTCATTTTCCACCAAAGTTTATTTGCTCTGCTGGTATCTCCAGGGGATCCTAATGAATGGCACCCCAGCTGTAGGCATCCTGTGGTTTAGGTAATTCCAGGATTACAGTATGAGACTCCAGGGTGTATGAATTCTGGTGTCGCAATGCTGCTCCACACTGGACAACAGCAGACAGAGTAATACTAATGAACTACCCTTGATCAGTCATCTGTAAGCTGGGGTCTTGTACTATTTATAGTCTCCATGGGGTGTAGTCAGGAAATCTAGAGCTTTTAGTCTGCTATCAGCAGTACATTTGGAGGCATGTTGTATTTCAGACACTCACACAAAATCAGACATCTCTGAAAATATTGAAGACTGTAGGTTACATAACAGATCCTAATACTCTGAGAAAAGCAGAAGCGTTGTCAGGTGCTTGGAACCAAGTTAATTTTGGCTGTTAAGCTTGAATGCACCACTTTAACTGTTTCTGCCGCCTTTACGCAATGCCTCTGTTGCAAAATCTGAAGTGTTTGGAAATCAGTTGTTGCTTTGCCTACCAAGTGAAGAGGAACATTAAAGTGTGACACTACAGCAGACAATCTTTGAATCATAGGTAGGCAGGTATGGCAGGTGACTACATTTATGTCACAAGCAATGGCTCATCTGGTATGAGCTCTGGTCATCCTGGTCTCTAGGTGTGCAGTAAACAGACAGCCTATGACTCCTCCACTGAATGGGACACAAATCCATCACAGAAGCAATCCCCAGCTATGCAGTTTCCCATCTATAGAGCTGGATAGCTCAAGCAATTTGTGTAAAGGCTGTGCTCAAAGCTCAACAGCACTATCTGCAGTGGGGAGATGGACCTGCAACCTACCAGTCATGAGTCCAGAGACTTACCTTATGCTATTCTCTAACATATAGTAGTCTTTTACTAAATGTATCCTTCTCTGATGTAACCTATGGTGAAACTACCCTACAGGATGCTGAATAAGGCTGTATTTTAATGCACAAATTCTCAGTTGTATCACATTAGTGCTGCATCTCAAGGGCGGAGTTTAACAAAACAATACACCACAAAACAATCAACTATTAAAGACTGGAATTGTTATTAATTATATAAATATTTAGAATAAAATCTTGAAAAACCCGCAGAAAAACAGATCCTGCATATTTGCCATTAAAGAAGATCACATTCACACAGAAATTTTTCCGAGTTACCAAATGTAATTATTTGATAAACTAAGTGACAATCCAAAGATGCCAATGTAAACCTTGGTTAACAGTGTTTTGTTAAGAATGTGAAAATGATTTTAAAGTCTTCACCTTCTTTGAGGTTAAACCCATCCACTTGATCTCAGAAGTGCTAACTTGATTTATTTACAAGAGCGATGATCAATCAGTAAGATCTAGCTGACCGTCAAATTCAAATACAGAAAGATGTGGGGTTTTTGCCTATTACTAAATCATTTTTAAAATAATTATAATGGGATAAAGAAACATTTTCATGGCACCTTTCAAATGTGTTAAGTTCATTGTAGATTCTGGAACAGCAACTATGTATATTTAAAAAAAATACTTGTAGTACATGAAATTTCCTTAATGTACTATATAGAAGCTAATGTAAAATTACATATCTAAGTTAGAATAAAGATTATAGTTTATACATATTAATGTTCAAAATTAAAAGTTTTGTTGCTGTTTTCAAGAAATCATAAATAAAACTACTTTGCAAAACATCTGTACATGAGTCTACTGCTTCTAAAATTGTACCAACTCATAAACACACAGGTTTTTACATTTAAATGTCAGTGAAGGTATTTAACGATTGACAATGACATTCAGACACAATGTCACAGTCTGACATGAGGTTATTTTTTGTGCTGATTAATTTATGTAATTACCATCTAAACCTTTTTTTCCCCTCCTGACCTACTGAATTACAGACACTATTAATACCTTTCATCTGACATGTTTAATAACACAAACGTTTACCACCCACAGTATGTTTCCATATGTGATCTTAAAATAGTGATTTAGACAATTACAGAAAACAACTATTTAATTTTGCCAGAGGCTTTTAGTGGTAGTGTCTGATTTCGGAAAAAAGTGTTTAGAAAGTGGTTTTAATCCTCATTTTGAGCTCAGATCTCCAGAGTATTCAAGAAAAATAACATGGGTGGCACACAGACTCGCTGTACCAAAGGGTTACTGAGCAACCTACAGAGTCAATCACAGGACTGGCAGGGGAAAGAAGAAAAAACTCTTTCGCTATTCAGGACACACAATCTGTCCACAGTCCCGTGGGATGAATGATAGCTTAAAGGGTCAAAACTCACAAGGACATCTCCTACATTCCTAAGGTCCCCATTGCGAATTGGCAGTGCTTGAAAGACTCTAGTTCTGAAAGAACTCAGTTCAGTGGTTCGACTGGTTTATTGCTGCATGGTAAGACCTCATTGATCACGCTGTGCATATTTCACACACACATACAACTAGAATAACATAACATTTGGCGCCATCAGAAATGATGAAAAACTATGATTTTGTGTTAAGCTCCTTTTTTAAAAAAACTTCCTGACACTAGTGGTTATTTAACCTTGAAAGCCTTGCTGTGTTTTCTTGTTTTGCGTCTAACTCGGCCTCTCTTATAGTTCCTGGAATCATTCTTATAACATATAGTAATTCCTTCTGTAAAACTATAGAAGCTTGACTGGAACATCAAATTAGCATCCAAACATTGTTCTGCAGACTTCCTTTCCAGTTGTTTTTTTAGTCTAGCATTTGCAAGTTACAGTATGTTGTGAAGACATCAAGTGGCACATTTTAAAGTGTGAAACTCTTTTGTCCCGTTTTGCAGTTGTAATGGTCTCTGTCAGTTTACTGTAAAATATTGATTTTCTCCCTGTGTGCACTTTCTGTATGTACTGAAAATGAGACGCTAAACTGTCATAGCTTGTATAGTATTTAATTCTGTAACTCATGTGAATCTTTTTCATGAAGTTCCCCATGTAGCAGGCTTTTTAAGTACGGGCTTTATGGTCCAGAGATGAAAGCTGTGTCTGATACATAGATTTACAACTAGTCAACTCTGAAACAACCTGACTAGATAACTTATATTGATTTAAAAGTGATGTATATTCCATGCAGAATAGACATCAAGTTGCCAAACCTTTGAAGTAAATGTTGTAAGTTTTATAAAGTAGTAAGTTTATAAAGTAAAGGTTTATAAAATGAAATATAAGTAATACCATAAAGCCTTTACTTGAGACTTTTAGCTTTCTGTGAAAAAAACATTAAATACCACTTTCTGCTTAATACAGTAAAGTAATCTACAGTATAAAGCATGCATTAGACATTGTATACAATCAATCAGTTACCACTTCAAGCATTTTCTCATCATTAAGACAAAATATCATAACACATTAATAATCGTATATTTCCTGCCCAACGTTCAAGGGCTAAACCCTTAAATTAGCAATTGTTATTGCATGTTATAATAACCCTGTACAGCAGGGCTTATCAGCCCATGACTCTGCCTTAAATCGGTTACTTAAATGAACCAACCAAAATTCCTAATTAGATGTTTTTTCACTGTTTTCAGCTTTCTACTTTTAATACTGTGACGCTTACCTTGAAATCAGTAACCAATGCTACAAACAATCAAAGGTTCAAATTAAACAAATGATTGAATCAACGAAAGGTTTAATTAAGTGATTGAGAGCTCAGCTTGAATGAAAACCAGAAGACACCTGGATCATTAGGACAAGGACTGGGAAGCCTTGCTTCAGAGGCTATTTTTAATTTACAAGGAATCTTGGCATACATTATAATCGTTATAGTTATTAAAATTCCAGGGCACTCTGGAAGAAGTTGTAAAAACAAAGATTTCAAATAAATAAATTCCATGCACACACGCATTCATATACAGATAGATACATTAGATTATGTCAAGTGTCTTTCTCTGATACATCCCAATGACAGAGTCTATAATTGAGTCAAACATAAGGATTAGAGAAACCCATACTGGCACTATGAATAATTGATTTAAACTCTATACCATGTGCAAATACACAGATAACCTTGTGCTGATGATCATGCAATATTAACATTCAGGTCATGAAATCTGTTTAGGTTTTCTGTTCATGTTAAAAGAGAAAAACGGTCTATTCTGTTCTGTCAGGAAAACTGTATAATGATATACATTTTACTTTGCACTGTCTTTAATATGCCCTTTCCTTTAAACAAATATTAGATGGGCAACAATTGCTTACTGCACATACCATGGACATTACCAAGTAATTCCTTTTATGTTCATTTATTGTGTGAAAACTGTGAACAATTCAGGGCTTTCCCAGGGCTATGTATAACATGACAACATAAAGCTATTGTGGTAAAATAAGTTCAACCCACTACCATCCTCCCTTGAAAAGATAATGTTTATGAAGTCATTTTTAAATACTGCGTCTTTACTTTTCACTAAGTAGGAGGAACCTTTAGAGAGAGAAAGATCATAAATTGCCTCGGTGGTATAAATGCACTCGCTTCCAATTTGAAATGTAGAAGCAAAAATCAATTTGGAAAAAGTATAGATGCTAAGAGTAGGGGTGTTGCAAACTCTGCCAGTTATTGAACCAAAAGAATCAATTTTTGGAACCCCCCTTTCACATTTATACTTACATGCCACATTAGAAACAAGCCATTCAACATCTAAACACTCGTACAGCAAGCTTTATTGAAGCAATAAAAGTATAAATGGGCAAGGCTTCAGTGAAATCTCAACAGGCGCTGTCTGATGTAGAAAATGCTGCCAAGGCATTTTGTAGGTGGTACAGGACAGCAATTGAGTTCTAGCTACTGGAAGGCATGTTTTTAATTAAGGTAATGGTCTTGTTGTAACAATTAAGTGATTTTCAGTATATCATAGTATAATAAAATAAATACAATGACTCGGATACGTCCTGAGTGGTTAGGTTTATGGGCTTAATTTACTGTATGTGATAAATCACAATCTTTAGCTAGAAAGGGTGTCATACATTTCAGACATTGAGTAGGCAAGAACGCAGTGATGAACACGTAATTCATAATCAGTAGCCTTGCAGGTTGCCAAAACCAAAAGACAAGCGTGAATAATGCTGATTGTTTTATGTCTTCTTTCGTTAATATCAGTTAGTGGCACCTGTTCATCAATAGGCCATTATTGTCTTCATAACTCTTAAGTTGAGGGACTCTTTCGAAATGTTTTGAGGGATTTCTTAGTGTTTGGTAAAACTGAAGCCCAGTGGAGAGAATAAAAGAGCTGCAGTTTGCACAAGTTTTGGAAATGCATGGTAGATGAAAGAAACAAGAATGTTCACAGAAAATGTCACATTACAAAGAAAAAACATAAAGAAAAAAATCTTTAATGTGGATACTCAGAGTTGGAGACATCCTGGCAGCTATCCTTAATGTGAACACTTCTAGGTATTTAAATGTGCTGTCAAAGACAGTGCCATGGCAAATCTGTTTATATCAAAGACTACTGTTATTAACGGCCTCTCAGGCTTCCACTGTGGCTTTGACAATGAGCAACGATTTATTACTTGGGTAAATAAAATCTTCAGCTCTCCTTCACTCTTGCCTTAACATTCCTCTGGAGCCAAGCACTTTGCCTGCTAAAAGGAGATATGCATTCTGATGAGCAAAGTGTTACAGTTAAAGGGATTTGGGGCCCTCTCATTAAAGCACCATCATGGGGAGAAGCTTTGGGATGAGAGCGAGTTTTTATCTACCTGATTGGATCTCTTGCCAGCAGGAAAAAAACTCCAGCTGTGGAAACATGATGTGCCAGCACAGCTTCCTTACAGCGGGTTAACCCCTTTTTTTTCTCATGACAGACATATCATCTTTGATTTAACTAAAAACAAATCAAGGCAGTTCTACAGCTAGTTCTCCTGTGGCTGTTTGTATCTAAGACTTTGAAGAATTCAGTCCTGGGTGGAAAGCGATCACCTACAGCTAAATACAGAGTAAACTGAGATGCATCTCTCTTATTTTATGCATCAGTTATTTTTTTTCAAGGTCTCCAATTTCAGTCCAGGAGAACCCCACCTCAACCTAGTCTCACAGATCACCTGTTTCTGAAGTTAAACACCTGTAAATTGTTGATGAAGTAAGCAACTAGTACTGTATGTTCAATGAAGAAACACTGTTTCTTGATAACAGGTTACTCAAATTTTGATCCCAAATTACCTTTGCTAAATTACTTATTTTAACTGATTTAACCTGCTTTGTTGTTGACAACAGGGTTGTTCAGACTCTTTAGAAATTATTTGTTTAATAGTGATTTTTAAATCCTATATTTCCTTCAATCAGCCTCCAGATATAATGCAGGAATCAGTGAGGAAGGAGTACTTTTGATCTCCTTAATTAACTAATAAATTGCAATCCATTCACCATGGAATATGGTGGAAGGTCTACCTTATATATGTGCTCAGATGGCATTGGAAACTGCGCTGCAAATCTATGGCTCTAGTTGTGTAGTACAATTTCTACTGCATGAGTAAGTTAAGATGTTAATTACCTTAATTGCACAATATGCCAAAGTCATTATGTGCCAATTACAACATAACACAGCAATCTTGACTGACTTGTATTGCCAGCGTATCCCATAGTGCCTTGTTATAAAAACAAAAAATGTGAAAATAAGCATTGTCCTATGTAACAGACTTTGAAATGCTTCTCATTAAATTTCAATTTTCTATGAACATATTGTACTATTGGAGCTCATGTGAGAGAGTGTTGCCATGCACTGCACAAGGCTGTATGGAATAATCCTGACAGTTTTTGATATTAGACATGCACTAAGCAATGATTAACCTCTAGCTTCTCTACATTTCTATTTAATCCATCACAAGAGTAACATTTCTCAATTACGGTGAAAATTGTTTTGTGCTAATACATTTCATTCAAGTCTTTAAATGATAATTGCCAAAGCAATAAGCAATATTAAACATAACAGATGAAAAACTAACACTCCTAAGGCATTATGAAGAGAGTTCTAAACTCTTAGATAAAAGCTTCATCAGAAACCAAAGGTTTGTGAAGAACAAGATCTAGGGTTATACTAAAAGAGACCTTCACAGATACCTACCTGATTCCTCAAATTCTGTGTTGATGTTGGCCCAGGTGTCTTTGATTTTCCGTAGATTTTCCTCCATTGCTTTGATATCTGCAGAAGGACAATTGCAATCTGGGAACTTATTGGTGCATCGGCACCAGCAGTCATTGTTGTGACAGAGGAGCTCTCCCTCGGAGTTACAGGCAACATAGCTAAGTGCGGCTTCCACAAAACGAGTCCGCAGGAACTCGGGCAGAACTTCCTGGAGACCTAGAAATGAGAACTGAGTTCAAAATCATTCTCCGCACAAGGTGTTAAATATTGTTTTCAAACCTCTCCTGCTATTTTCCCAAATATGTTCAACGTAACCAACGATTCACTTTCTCAGGTGAAAGGTCTCATAGAGGTGCATTAACATTAGCTTAGAATACTGAATTATACTGTATACAGTATGGAGAATGTGTTTCCATTTCCTGTGTAAGAAAAGTCACTAAAAACCTATCAAGTGGGCATGGGTCCTTCATAAGCCACACATACCTCAATAATACAGCAATATAAAACACACAAACAAGACAACACTACTGTACATAACCTCTAGTGAGTAAACAATCATTAATTCATTAATAAATCTGCTTTTTCAATGTGGTTCATATTATTGATGTATACTGTATATCTTCAAATTGTATTTACACATGTCGTTTTGATTTTTTTCTGGTTTAAACTCAAGGAGGGGAATACATCTGTCATTAGTTTTATGTAAAGTATTAGCCCTTCCTCTTGAAAGTACTGGCACCTAGGCTGAAGCCTTTAGTGCTTTCATACAGTATATCGTTTTGTCATTTCTACTAATTTTCAAGGAAAAACTTTCCATCAGGTTGTTTAAAAATAGCTGGTGTTTCTAATGAATTTATGCAGAGGCAGTAATCTTTTTAGATATGGAGCTGAGTGCTAAACACCATTTTACTGTTATATACAATGTTTAAATTTACATTCTCATCATTTACTAAGCAATACTCACTGTGAATGTGTTGGCAATGATGATATGAATTGTGTGAATACCATTCTTGTGGTTTCTTTATGAAAAGAAAAGCATCTGTAATGAAGATACTGTAGGTACATTTTTCATTGTGCTGTTCTTATAAGGACAGGTAATTAACCCTGGACTTTCAGAATCAACAGTGAAACACTAACCAGAGGATAAACTGCTTTACATAAAGCGTTGTGGGAGTTGGGTGCAAACTATACAGTACATAGCCATATTATTGAAGCTGATACTCTGGATTACGTTATGAATCCTCAGATGTATTAGTCACTTGCAGCCAAATTACCGAGCTAAAGTATGTGAGCTAAGTAGCCTTGTTTGTAGCTTTACTTCTTATATAAGAAATATTATGAGACAGAGTTACAAAAGTTTTGGTGGCGTTAATGCTCAATTTGGTAGCAAAGTGTGCTCAACCTTTCTTTTTCTAAAGGGATTTTTGAACTCTTGGCACATGTACAGGTATACAAAGGTAAAGTCCATCACCATCATCCTGGTTCATTTATTGTAAAGTGGACTAGAAAGCTTCTGAGGCTAATTGGTTGATTTAGGTAAAAGCTCCAATGCATATATGGCAATTTGTATGTCCCTAGAAAACTGGCAAGAATTAACATGTTTAATTTATACTTGGATTGGTCCAAAAGAGAAATTCATTATAGTAATAAAAACAGTAATGATAATCAATATTTTTTCTACTTATTCCATTCTATTGATGACTCACCTGATCCTTTTTCAGTTAGCTGTCTAGACATTATATTAGAAAATGTCTAATTCAGGGATAGCAGCATTGTTTTTTTCAAGATTTCACCTTTCATTTTAATTTACAGTGGCATACGGGCATAAAGACAAAATTGGTTAAAAACTATGAAACTATGCTGCTGTGAACTGAACTCTTCCTTTCAAAGTTTTAGGGTTAGAAATAGGAAAATAAATTTTAAGCAAGGCTATAAACTGGAAAGTAGCATACTGTAGGCTATTTCCGTGGGTAAATTGTTGGTTTATTTTGGAACAATTTGGTTTTGTTTTTTGCTGCCTCTAAAAAGGGTAAAGGTCAGACAGCTGCTTCACGTCATCTGGGTTCTATCTCCCGACCATTATTTTCACAAGAATGGGTTTGTAAATTGTTTTCTACAAATGTGTGGACTTTTCTTGCAGAAAGTAACATCTGCTAATTTTGTTGTGTCTTCCAGCAACACCACTACAGTGACATCCCCCCAGCTGGCAATTCATGGAATGTATTTGAAATTTTCACTGCATTGTTTGTTGGAGCTGCAGCAAAAAGCCATAATGACCTAATAATGAGATAACAATTAACAAATGAGAAAAAAAATCAAATGAAAAGGGTCAGTGTGTCTAATCACAGAGCCGCAGAGACCACTTAAGCAGAGGAAGTTCTTTTAGTAGCAGAAGACTCAAACATCTAATTAGATAACGGCGATTTCAGTTGTTATTCATTCATTCAAACAACAGGAGTTTACAAATGAAATTACCTGCTCTTTCCCTGGAGAACATTCATAACAAATACTGTTTTACTATTCACTCTGTCTTCAGGACTTAAGCAGATGCAGCAGTTCTGATTATTGAGAGGTGATGTAGCCAGCTAGCATGGGATGATACTTTCAAACTCTAATTTGCTGTAAGGTCTAGAAAATTTGCTCTGTGCTACAGTATGTAGTTACAGGCATGGCACATAGTGTAAAATATAAAAGGATTGGTCATAGCATATTCTACTGTTGTCTACTTAACTATACTATTTTACTATAAAAATAGTAACATTTTTATTTAATATAATTTAAAATTCAAACAGTTGTTTTTTTCATAAGAGACATCAAGTATCTTTTTAATGGTTCCTTTCAGAAATTCAGAGAACTCTGAATCTGATTATTGTCTAATTTATCCAAGATATGGTCCAGGGCTTTTCTAATGAAGTCTGCTCTTGTCCTGGAATGTTGTGTGCCATGTTTTATATATTTCTTCAATCAGAATTAATATTCAAACATTGTTCTTGTCTTTTAACTTAGACAGAACATGTAACAAGAGAGCCTGTGTCAGATTTGTTTCCATTGGGCACAGGTACAAACACTTGAATATGTCCTCATTTTTTAAACTACAAAACAGACATGAGATAGGAGAGGAAAAGGCAGACTCCTCTTGTCATTCCAGAGGCAAGGTTAAATCAAATCTGACTGATTAATTCAGGGGAGTATTTGCATCTTGTCTTTTCTATAGGATTACAGGGTCTAATAATTTGCATTAGTAATAATGCTCCTATTTTCAGCATATTAAGATGTCTGCATGAGTAATACTTTTAGAGCTTCTCTCTCCTCTCCCTGTTTAGATGATGGGCTGATCTGTGTGTCTGAAAATTTTAAATTAGGTAAATAGATTAAGATGCTCGGCACCTATCAGAACAAGTGCTCAGAGGTGCAGGCATTCATCAGACTCATTAAAGTAGTTACAGCCTCTTTAATGGCAGGGGGTCTTTCTTCAGGAGAGGGCACTAGCAAGTAGGTTGAAAATTTAAATGTCAGACCTAAGGAAGGCAGAGGAAATTGGCACAAGTGGGGCATGTAATCAGGAACAGCTAGAGGCAAAACATTTTATGCAGATTTTTCCTTCCTCATTGTCTTGATGCTTTGGCTTCAAGCGACATTTCTACTGCAGGCGTTTCCAGCACGTTCATTGATATACATTGGTTTGAGTACTTAAAATGAGTTTTTCTGGCGTCCTCGAGTTATTTAAAATTATCATTTTTTCCCAGTTTTCGTTTAGTTTCGGCTTCTTACTTCTTAAGTTATTTGTTCTGGCGTTTGCAGAGTTGTCAATGAAATTAAAAGGTGGTAGTGATAATGAGTCCGACACAAATCTAGGACATCCATACTATAGAAGCAGGAAGCACTGTTCAGTCAAAAAGGGAAAAAAATGAACAGAAGTGTCCTATGGGGACAACAATTTAAAGTTAGGCTGCAGAATCACTCAAAGAAGGGTGTCAAAGAAAGTACCATTTTAAACTACAGACTAAAGAATTACTGTTCACCATAAATCCAAATCACAGAGGACATTCCAAATTCAGTTTGATGTTTTTGTTAATTTAATATTCCGGGAATAAAATCAATTCCTGAACTCTTTTGAAGAGAATTGAATAAATACAGTAATTGAATGTTTCTGAAGCAATTATTTCCCTTTTATGAATAACAACTGAATGATATTACATTATCTTGAAACTCTGGCACATAATGATATGTACTGTTCTGTCTTTGTGTCCTTCTCATATTGTTGATACTGTATTACCTGTTGTTTTAAGCAAAGGTATATAAACCTATTTTTACCTTACTTTAACATCTACAATATTTACTGTATATAGGACTGGCCTTGGCAGTCTTGCAACATTGCTATGAGAATCAACACAATTTAATAATTCAGGATGTTCTATTTTTTGCAAGGGTTCCCAGCTGGATGTGCTTTGGCATTACAACAGAAAGTCAAAGGTAAACCAACATTTAAAAACATCTTATGTGTTTGATTATGTTGCCAAACGGTTCCCCAATAATTACATTATATTGTGTCTATATAGTAAAATATGAACTAAAACATTTTTTTCAGATGAAGTAAAACAAAAATGTTTAAATGATATGCTTAATAAAAACGCTCCTATTTACTAAATACCCCTTAAAAAAAAAAAGATGCATCTTCAAAAGTTATTTCATTGTCAGCTGTGAACCTTACAAACCTCCAGTCTGAACTGGTGTTGTCAAATTCAATATCTTTGATGGGGATGTGACAAAACCGCATACCAGCTGTAATCTTTTTACACTTAAAAATCATTTGTTTGTGTTGGATCTATAGTGTATGTCGTTTTACAGTGTTCAATTAATTAAATCATACTGTACGCTTGGTTTGGTTTTCGCTTTCCTTCCAGCCTGTTCTTTAGTTTGTAATTGCTTGCGGATGGTTTACTACAATTAATGTAAACGACACGAAGTTTGGAATGATTTTAATAGCTCCAGCAATGAAACTGTCAGCAGCTAGAAATAAAATATGGGAAATACGGAAGTTCACATTTTAATTTGTGTTTGTGTTCCGCAGATAAGCAAGGTAGTACAATGACAACACTGGTACAAAACATGCTTCAGGAGAGCAGTTGAATTGTAGCAGAGGTCTTTTACCTGGTTTAATGGTTTAAACTCTGAAAATCAAATAGATTCCAAAGGGGAATTTCATAATCAAGGAGAAAACTTAGACACCCATGGTCCCTATTTTAACTGGAAGCAAAATGTCCAATACACTATAAATGAATTACCAGGTGCCCACATGGAGATTCAGGTCCTCAGTCTCTTAAATTGAATCCTAGTGAAGGTTAAAAGTCCAGCAGTAGCCTAGCATATGGGTGATTTGGAACAGCCTCTCTGAATATCAGAAAGGTAATGGGGAGCTGAACCATACATTATTGTAGACGTTATCAGTAGTGTCTTCAGGGCACCCCTAAGCAATATGAGTAGGCAGTGAAGCTTTCGCAAGATTCAAATGATGTGCCAGTGAAGTGTATTCCAGCCAATGCTTGAACAGCAGAATTCATACAAAGTGTGAGTTTGGACAGAGAACAAGCTGGTAAGCTGCCTAGAAGCTTGTTGCAATAATCTTGGGGAAATAGACATTCAATAAATGATGAGTATCATGAATTAGGAACTTGGCTTAAACATTTCTGTTCCAGTAAAAGTTGGATCGCAAAGACACACTGAAACATTTGTTTCTGAATAGAAGTTTGCTTAAGTACATGAGTCATAAAAGCTTTGGTACAACAATGATAATTCCTTAGCATTTGTACAGTATAGTGTTCTTATCCCCAAAGGATCCCAAAGTCCTTTTCAGGAAGCAATGGAGAATTTGTGCTGGGCCAACTTTTTCCAGCACAGAAGCTGAGTACCTACTAGGGCAGGTGTCGGCAGCCTACAGCATGCCATTACTGGCACGCAGAGGGATTTTTAATGGCATGTGCAATAAAAGTCTTATAAGCCGTGCGCGAAGAACTTAAGTAAAAAAAAACTTTTGCTTGACTTCTGTAATTCTCTACAACACGGTACCCAGTGAAAGTTCTTTGGCAGAGGAAAAAACTATTCATCTGGTTTACTTACTGCGTTGTTTTTCGTGGGGCTAGCCTGTTGGTTTCACAGGAAAGTTTACAATCCGTTCCACTGCTAACATTTTTCACATAAGTGTCAAGTCAAACATTTTGGACAAATTGGCGGTCGCAAAATTAGACGTTTGCTCATTTCAGCCACTTTTGGAGAGATGACTATGGATTTGTTCAACATAAAGACTGTGCCGTTTGTGTTTGTGGGAGCATGGATATGCTGTTAATGACGTACTGTACCACGACTAGCAATTCTTGTGAGATACAGTTCTGTGATTTAGATGGAAACTGAAAAGAGCTGTGCTGCCTAGAATCCATGCATGCAGGTACAACTACAGCCGAAAATATAAGACATTTCTTAATCATTTGAGGAAAGCAGAATTTAAGAAAGTATTTTCCGTGACAACCGAAGGTGCCCAGGCTATGGTCAGGGATCCTGAAAGGACTGCATATCACACTGGCCAACCCACTTTAAATTTTCATTGTATTATTATTCATCAGAAAAGCTTTGTGCCAAGATTTCAAATTGGTGGAAATAGCCATTTTTCTTGTTGTTCGATCTGCTTTGACGCACAGGCAGTGTCAAACTTTGCTATAACCCTGAGATTGGAGACTCAGAAATGGAAAGCAAGGGAAAGTATCACACTTTGTGCATTTTAATTTATTAATTAGAGATATTATTACTATATTTTAATATTAGATTTGTATTGATCAAAATGTAAATAGGACTATAATTGACATTAAAAAAGAATCAATCCCATAAAAACAAGTGCATGAGATACTCCTTGGCACACCCTTTAGGATCAAGAGAAATAGCTTGTTATATAGTTTATAGTATATAGTTAATAGTTAAACATTTTTTTTAATACAGAAAACAATAACTATGCTGTTTTGCAACATTTATAAATTAAATTTCGATATTATAATTAAGAATGCAGCACTGACTATGCTTCAAAAGCCACAGTAAATTACCAGAATTACAGACACTTTATCATCTGACAAGTAAATTGTGTATAGTGCCTGTCACACAGCAGAGTTCACACTAAAAAAACTACTGTGTGGCAATGTGTTGTGCTTTACCTTTTCAAAATAAAAACCAACAACAATGTTTCATATCTTCTGGAAAGCTCATTTGAATTCACAAAAAACCTACTGACCAATAACTACTTAACTGGATATACTGTTTACATTTTGTGGTAAAATTGTCTGTGTTGCTCTCTGAGTAACAGCTTCCCATTTTAATTTTAATTCTCAGGACTGTTAAGTACAGGGTAATTGATACTAATATTGGTTCGGAATTAGCCTTTGAGGTTTTATTGTTAAACCTCTATTCCTTTATGGATGCCTTATTTTGTAAATATGTTTTTATTGATCTTTTTAAAATGAGAAATGGCTGTAGAACACATAACATGTTCCACCGAGGACTTACAAATGAGGACCAGGGAGAAAAAGGATGAAGAATTTGACATACCTTTCAAGTGGATTTTGTTTTCAGGGCTGTGCACTAGGACTGAACTGACTGAATCTAGGCTGTCATAGTTACTGCATCCAAGAGGCCCAGTCCTGGTTTCGGTTACCTAGGAAACAATAAAGAGGTATTTTTTAATGGCTTATTACTGGTAAATTGTCCACCTGTTTGTACAGTTTTCCACCGGGACACACAAAATTAAAGCACAGAGCAATTGCTTGTAAAAAAATGGCTTTTGTAATAAGCTTGGTCAATACACAGACGCCAAAAGCTTTTTATTTTCAAACCCCCATCAATGGTTAAAATAGATCCTAGAGAATGCAAAAAGCAGTTAATCAAATTATGTGGTGCAACAGTTTGATGATAAAATATTTTAATTAACGTTTAACTAGGCCTTCTTTCAGTGTGTATTCAACACGCTTAGGGTTTCTTGAAAAAAGACAGAAAAAATCCGATAAAGAGCCCAACTTGTATTTGTTTTCTTCCAAAATATTACACAGTGGACACCGATATAAGCTTTTACTGATGCTATCTCTGGGGAACAAAAATGCTGTGCAACAAATTTGTACGTCGAATCATCAAATTGATCCAGGATGTTTTACCAACAGGCTCCTAAGTGCTTTCACTTGTTAAAAGCAGATCCTGAGCCCTGTAGTCCATACAGCACTGGTTCAAATTTGAGCTCATTAGTTGCCTGCCTGGAACCCCAACCTGTTCTGGGTAATTGGGCAGGTGCCGGGCCTGAGTGAACTGGAGTGGGCCTGGGCGTCCTTCGATTGATGTAGCCAGAGAGCCCTGAGCACTTGTGGCACAGGCAATGAAAGACCATTCACGCCTCCAATCCACTGTGCACCCTCCTGTAGGCCCTGGGGCCTTGCGGAGGCAGACATGGCAGAATCAGCTTGGACCCGTCATGCCCGCCCTGGCTGCTGATCTGTTGGGTAAGCTAGCATTGGCGTGGCAACCGGCCTCTGCTCCACCCACTACTGGTTGCCATGGCAGCTAACAGGAGACCTAGATGACCTGGAGGCAATTGCTATCTTGCCTGTCCGGGTGATTGTGGGAGATATTTAAGTCCTGCTCAGACTGCTCTGGGCTCCATTATAGAGTTCTGTCTCCAAGTCCCTCAGGCTTTGTTCTCCCCAGTCCATAGCTGTTTCACTTCCTGTGCCTTGCTGTGGATCCCCGATCTCACTTTGTTCTCTCGAACACGACTCCTGGATCTCTCCTTGGCTTTGATTACGTCTCCCTGTGTACAACCTGATTGCCGGATTCCAGAACTTTCTTCCAGTGCTACCACTTCTTGCCTGCCTGACCCTCCCACTTGTTTTGCCCTCATTGCTTTCGCCAGTCTCCCCCACTGTGGCGCGCCTGCAGCTCCACAGACAACTGCATCTTCCCGGCTGCGATCTTTGCTTTGCTCGCTCCACCGGCCTGTGGCTTTGAACCTCTGCCTGCGTGCAGCACCACAGTGCTGCCGGCGTGCTGCCCGCAGTTCTCCTGGATCTCAGCTGCCTCTTGCTCAGCAAGTGGGTTTGCCCCCAAAATTCATGATCCACTGGTAGTCTCACTGAGCAGCAGGGTTGTTGTTGTATTGCTAGACACACAAGACTGGCAGCTCCAGACCAGGCTTGGAGGAGAAAGGCAGGGGCATATAATAAAGAGGATTGAAACCAATGGGGTTAAGGTAAAAAAAAACAGACATTCCACTAAGAATTGCTTAAAAGGATCATTCGTACTGTACAGTATATACTAATAAAATGATTTTGTGACAAGTATGGCTTTGCCCCCATCCGAATGCTAACCCTCCCCAGTCCCAACCTCCAGACAGCAGAGAATTCTGCTCCACTGAAAGTCCAGGTACACCACTGCAAAAAAATGTAATGCTATACAGGTTCCAAGAGTGACAACATCACTTTTTCTAACAGGCTCACTGACAAATGAGAGATGTTATAGTTACATGACCTAACAAAATTGGAGATGTAATTTGAAGCCTTCTGTGAAAATAAGCTTGTGGCTCATTGTACAGTAGCTACATTTATACTATGTTTCATAGTGCATCTGTATCTCTGTTGATGTTGAGAGCATTATGAAGTGATTTTATTTTCTAAAGCATGTATGATGTTAAACTGTTTTTTTTTGTGCTGGAATTATTTGATAATTGATTAACATCATTAATTGACATTAACAACTCGATATCATTTTTATACCAATCTTTGACGACAAGATGGCTGTTATTGTAAATGACATTCTGAGCTCTTTACTATTTAAATCTTGTTTTCTTGTCTTTTTAAAGTAAATTTCTTTGGGATCTTTTTGGAGGAAAGCTCTATATACAGTAGGTTGTAATTTAGCATTATTACGATTTTGTCATATTCAAATTAATATAATATCAGACAAGGATATGTTTGAGTGAACACAAAGCTAAAAGTTTCTGTCATAGATTTACCAAGAATTTGCTTTGGTGTAAAAAATAAACACATACTGTATATAATAAGCAAATGAACCAAAAATGACATAAATCTATCATATACATTTTCATTTTATTGCAATTTTATCTCCAAAATTGATGAATGTAACAGCACATTAGAAGGAAACACAACAAGTTCACTGTTAACGTAATGGAATTTTCTTAATATATCAATTTTGTTATTCTTGTATTTTAAGGAAGACTGAGGGAAATACCCTCATTTTTATCATGGATAATTCCTATCTGGTGAAAAAAAAAAAGTTTTTCAAATTTAGCCTAGTTCCTCTTTTGGCATTGCCCTTGGCAATATGTCAGGTATTGATCTTTATAGCCCAATGCATTACCAAATGCCTTTGTTTTTGGAAATTTAATACATTTACATTTACTGGGGCCCTGGGTTCAATTTCTGGACCTACAGTATGGTGCTATTTACTTCGAGTTTATACATTCTCCATGAGTTGAAGCTTGAAGGCTCCAGCTCCCCCATGACTCTAAACTGGCAGCAGCGGTTAGAAAATGGATGGATGTGTGGCACAGTCTAAAAAGTTCCTCTTGATAGAGCTTCATTTGACTTGACAGGTAGATGTTATTTATACAATACTTTCTGTTGTCTTGGCTACAGAGAGCCACTTGTGCAGAGTACGTACTGTCTATAGAAAGGTGAACTTTTGCTACTGAGGGTGTTCTGTGGAAAGTTTTTAGATAGACGGTAGATGATTATCTCGGCAATGCTGGCTTATTTATGAAAACACGTTTCATCACTTTCACTGCCTTCAAAAAAATGCCATTTAAAATTGATATCATGGCGTGCCCTCCATTTCAGAGTCTTCGTTACTCCTGTTAGACAGTGGTCCAATGCTAAATTTACTTTGACCCAGGGACTCGCAAGCCTTTCTAAAACTGGTGAGGCTATTAATGCTAGTGTCTGCCATTGCAGAGTTTAAAAGGCATTTGTGTTGTGGTTAGTCTGTGACCAGAAGTTTTGTTTTATTCATAAATGCACACATTTTAAAGATTGTTTTCATGAAGCCCGGTTTTCTGTCAGGGCTAAATACTTAATGTGTTCTCCTAGTATCTGCTCTCACTGCTGCAGGGCCCATATGTTTTGAGGCAATAAGAAAAGAGAGTATACCACCCACACTTTCTAAATAATACGCCGCTAAATTTCTTGCCGCTGGGTAAAAAGTACAGAAAACACATATATGTTTGAACACAATTGTTTAATTTGCCAAGTTTCTTTGTATTAAAGCTAGCTAAAAGAAATGTAATTGCACCATTCAGTTTTTCATACAGTATATTTAAAGATGGATTCTAAATGGATCCTCTTATTAAAAACACTCCTCTTCTTTCTGCTTCAAATATACTCTATACTTAAAGAAAATCAATGCAACAATGCAACGATGGCATTTGTTGCATTTTAATACCTCTCTGTAAATTTGAAATGTGTGCATTGTCCTGCTTCAGTAGTCTGTCAACTTTGATACACTTTCCTTTTTTTAGTAATGAGTTCTACTCATGCAACAGCATTTTGTGTCTTCATCTTTTTAAATGGCACTTTAATATGTAGGCTAGCAACTGGTTTTGGTTTCAGGATACAACGCCAAAGGCACAGTGCTGAGGTACTTTTTTCAATGCCAATAACCACTGTACATTGCTATAAAATTAAATTTAAGTTGTTTGATGTTCCACCTCATCTGTACAAAAGTACACTTGGGTTCCGAACATGTGCGATGCTCTTGGGCATTTTGGAAAATTAATGCAAAGCCAAAAGATCAGGATGAAATGTCAGTGCTAGCAGTTGTACAGCAGACTAAAGATAATGGCATTAAATACACAAGGTCAAAGATAAGCTTTGCTATAATGCCACCTGATAGATTTTCTAAAGTTAATTTTCGCCTAATTCTCTGTGACCAATGTCCATTTGTCTGTTTTACCAAAACAAATTTATCAGCAGACAGTTGGTGTTGAAAGGTTGCATTGTTAAATGTCTTTTTTAGTAATTGCTTGGATTTGTATAGCACTTTCAGCTCAAAGGATCCAAAAGCACATCACATATACAGTGGAAACCTACTTCATGGGTGACATGTAGCAGCCATTATGTGCCAGCAGACCTTCTATACAGATGAAGAAAATTGTTTTACTACTTAATTTAAGGGGAAAAGGTTAGGGTGGCTAGATTGGGCTAGAACCCAAAGTGAAATGTAGCCAGGGCACTGACGTTAACACCCCTTCTCTTACAAACACTGGCATGAGATTTTTCATGACCAAGTAGACTGAGTGCAGACCTCTTATGAAGGACTGCATACTGTCCCCCATACATGGTTACCATACTGGAGAACTGGTTTAAAAATTATGTTCCAGAAAAAATAGGCCACCTACTGTTCCATCAACACCTTTTAAAGCTGCAAGCTGGTTTTTGTTTTTGACTCCCATGCCAGGATATTGACTGTGAAAAAGTATGCAAACATGCATTTCGGCCTTTGTAGCTTTCATTTCTTAAAACCTCAGTAGTATTTTTTACACCTTATTGGGGTCCAATTACAGCTCCTTTAGTTTAATCCTGATGTCCTAAGAGCAGCCCTAAGACCTAAGCATCCCCATAACATTCAAGATGTTAGAAAAGCTCTATGAGAAACAACAATTTGTGAACAGGTAAATTAAATTTAAAAAAAAATAGACGTCCACTGCATACACTGTTATAGTTGCTTGTGATATTCAGAACTGAAGTTCAACCTCTCATAGCAAAATGTGTAGGAGGAATTTGTGAAAGCATTTGTTCGTTTTGCATTATTATTGATGTATATTTTAATATATTACTATTCATTCTATCATGCCACCTCTCATGCAACATCTAGTACACAAAGGAATTTATACATTACATTCACTGATATTTTATATCATAGCTATACTGATCTGGTAGTAATTTGTGTCATTCCCTATCACTATAAAATGGCATTATAAAAGTATGTGATATGTATGGATATGGTTTTAATGCAAGACCCTCTACTTATGTTTTACACAAAAAATGTTTTTGATTGGGGAAAAATTTCTGATTTAAAACTTGTAGAACAGAATGGAATCTGAAAGAGTGAATGCCTCAAGGTTTCAATTCCTGGCAAGGGAACAAATCTTTGAAGACTCAACCTTTCAAACGTAAAAAAAAAAACTTTGGAATAAATCAAGTGGGCTTCGCATAAAATAAATGGAAGACATTCACTGTGACTGTCTACTCAAAGGAATATTTTTTTCTTACTTTTCCACCCAAACAATAGATTAGGTTTTGCACTTAGTCTGATTTTTTGATGCACTATACTGTAGTATAAGGATTCATTCCTAAGCTTTTTGTGACTCACAGAAAGTATCTGTGATAACTGGGATCTGCACTAGTTACCTTGATGGCTGATGTTGCTATCTGGAGATGGTGCAATCTTCGCAGAGTGCTCTCTCTGTCAGTAAAATACGAGGCAGCCAGCTGATGAAGGACTTCCAGAGACACTGCTGAGCTGTTTCCATTGCCCTCTGCCTTCTTACTTAGCTTCTGCTTATCCAAAAATATAGTGAGGGACTCTTCTCCTACAGACAAACCAATACATCGCAAGAATTAATGTAATGAAAATCTATACATTTTGACAAGTGTGACTCTTCTGCAGCTGTACACTTCTCTGAGGAAACAAGAGATTCATGCTTCCATTCTCTGTAGGTTTTGTTTTCTCCATTGCTGTGTTGAATGACAATTTCTTAAATCAAGTATGAGATGAGTTATTTTTCTCTATTTGGGGACAACACGAAATTGCTGTAGTATTCAACTGCTTGATGCAGGTTCTACCAAGACAACATAGATTCTTTCTACATCCAATGAAAAAGAGTCAAGTGTTGTATGGTATTAATATTCATATTACTTGTCCTGACAAATTAGTCAAAATTCAAGAGGACGATATCATTTGATAAGACAGAAATATTTATGTATCACTTTCTTGTTAAGATCTTGCTCTCCTCTCTGAGGACATGCACTTAGTTCAATAAAAGCATCTTAATTGTGCCCTTGAAGGCTGAATCTCATCTGGTCTAATATTTTGCTTGTGCCTAATAATTATGTACAACATGTAATGTGTAACACCTCTGTTTCATTGAAAATGTTAATTATTTGGAGTTCATTATTACGTTGGTGCAGCATTCACAGCACTCTTATAATATTTTACAATTTTAGTCCATGTTCCTACCAACAATGACATGATAATTAGTATCTAGATCACAGCTGCACCGTTCTGTAAGCATTGCAGTGAACATTTGCTCAACCATACAAAGTCTGTTTGTCCAATTGATTATAAAGTCCAGAGGGAAGAGAGCTTTACCTTTAAAACTGCTGCTCTTACAGAAAAAGTTATTCATTTTACATTTTAGCCAGTTTTCATTTGCTCCTGTTTTAATTCTTAAAGATTGTGATTCTCAACGGATAGACCCATTTTTTTATTAAACATATTTTTAATTATTTAGCCACAGTCAGTTTGTTCAGGTCTGTTTCAGGCATCTTCTGTCCTCACTTCTGACATAAGCTTTACCAAACAAATGGTTTGTAGAGAAGCCAACATCAACACTGTGTAAAATAAAGTTAATTCAGTGTGACAGAAAAGACTACATGTGACCATCTTTCTTTAGTTGTATTTATTTGTCCGTTTTATCTTGTAGACTCCTGAAATCAGAGGACTGTTTATGATGATACTGTATATCTGATGATAACATCAAACTACAAAGTAAAAATAAATACATTGTAGTTTATTCATAAAACAAAAGCATCATGTTGTTTACCTGTGTGGTGTCCTTCTGAGCCCATGGTTATGTTTTAATCGTGGAAAATCACTTTCAATTTGTATTTGCAAAAAACGAAAAAGCTGATTGAAACTAGTGATTGTGAAAGACAAATGATTTTAACAATGTTACTGCTGCATAGAAATACCTTTGGAAATAACCTTGATGGTGAAACTGTAAGGTCATTAAAAAAGGGTCAGTTTCTACACAGCATATTAATATCGTGGTGCTTCACAGTAAGGATATGCACACGTACACATTTGCATAAATAAATGTTATATCCCTCATGTGTCTAAATGCTATGCCGTATGAGGAAGGTCACTGCATTTATATGCCATTAATTCTCTTTATGCTCTGACTTGGTTATTGTATAAAGTGGTTGTATTTTTAAATTATTTTGATTAATTTATCTTTTCTTAAAGGAAGTGTATACCATAACTGGGAAGGCAGAGGGTGCTGCTTGGCTTCTTTACTCAGACATCTCTGGCAGACTGACTGTCACCTTAAGGATTGACACCTGATTGACATCTGGTACTGTATCTCACACATACCGTGGTACAGCAACGTGTTCTTCGAGTGTATTGAATAGAAGCCAGCGCTGCAAAATGAGCTTGTGTGCGCAGACAGATGTTCGGTCCGTGCTTACCTCCGAGTGTCGCAGACACTAGGAAGTGTGTCCCATATTTCTTGATCAAGTTTTCGTTGATCTGTTGAAGACTCGGCCGGCGACCCAGGAGCCGAAGATTGCGGAAGAACTCAGGGGCCAAGGGCAGGGATGCCTTTAAAAAGTCCCGTCGTTCTGTAGCCAAGCTATTTACTTTCCAGTGACTGAACTCCCTGCAACAAAATACATAAGTCACACTTACATTAGTTCTTTTTTTGCATTTGTATTTGTACACAAAGTCTGTACAGTTAGTCAGGAATTGTTTCCTTGTTTCTTCATTAGATTAGAACCTAAGAATATCATTGCGAACTGTTTTAAGAACAGCTTGCGCTTTTTGTGTAATTCTAGTGTTGTCCCTTAAAAAACACGTTATTTTAAGACATTATCATTGTATACGGCAATTTAACATTTGTGCATAACATCTGTATACTTTGTATTTGCAATATTTAACGGGAAATAACTTATACATTTGTATCCATGATGTAGTGTAATGTCTGTGTATAAGTGTTATATTGAACTGAAAGGAAGGATCCAGCAAGGAGTCACCTTCAACCACATGACTAGAGAGTATACCGTACTGTATATACTGTTATGAACTAAGGGGTATACTAGTTATACCAACATGGACTATCACAGTCATTTAACATTTTGCTTCATTTAGTCATTACAGACCACTAACTAGGATTAAATTTAGATTACAGGGGTTTGTAGGGGTAGCCTGCCTGTTGACTAAGTCATGAGGACTGGGAAGCTTGAAGGTTGTTTATTGTGTTCATAACTGAAATATGATATATACTGTATGATCTAAAACTTAAGTTTCTAGGGAACTAGGAGCAGAAAATTGGAGTTGATACTTCCTAGTCACATATACTGAACATCTTTCCTTGGAGTGGGAGGTACAGATTGAATTAGGTAGGGACCTGATGCACAAACAAGGTAATAAAAATACAAGCTAAGAGGTGAATGGCTGATCCAGGAAGACCAGCTTAGTAACTCTCTCTCATCCTCTGGAGTTAAAGAAGCAAGACATTGTGAGTGAGATCCATCTTCAAAAGGACCAGAGCTACAGCTTCTGGCCTGTTCTTTGAGGACTGAGACCTAACAGGTATTTTGAGAAGAAGAAGAGACAGGTAGTAAACTGAAGGAAAAAAATCTGTTGTGTTTTTTGCCTTTTTGTTTAAGTCCAGTCAGGCAGAGCTTTTATCTCTGGGGTGCATTATCTTATTTAGAGAGTTCTTATAATTTTCGCACCAGTTAAAGAGAGTACTCTGTCCTTTGCGGGGCCTTTTGTTGTATAACAATCAGCGTTATCTTCTCATTTTGCACAAAGGTTAGAGTCCATCTTGGGTGAAGATAGTTTTGGACTGTATGAGACCTGGACTCCAGGACTTGCAGTCATTGTACAGTGTGTATTTTTTTAAACAGTACTTGGTGTGTATAGTTTATAGTTATTCTAAATATTAATTTGCCTATTTAGGTACAGTATGTGCCTTCTCATTGCCACATTGCCATCATATTGGGCTAAAAAAAAAACTTCTAAAATTTCTAAAACACCCTAATTTATAACAGATGACCCATAATTTATTACAACTGTTGTCTTAAAATTTAACAATACTATACAGAAGTACAGTAAGCGTGCATGCTGTATGCTGTTTATACAGTATCAAACAGTAACCCATCATGTCCAATGCAGTGGGAATGTACAAGTACATACTGTATAACAGTACTGCTCAGTACTGCCCACAACTGCTCAGAAATGTAACACAGCAGTACTGTACTTCAAAGTATTTACCGACTATGTTTGATTTGGGAAGGAAGACTGATGTGCATGACATTACAAAAGGTATTATTGCTAGGGTTGCAGGCAACAGCAGACCTGGCTAATGTGTGATTTCATGGGTTGCCTCACAATCAGTTCTATTGGGCACAAAAGTCTTAGACTTTAGTTTTAGTTACCTTTATCTCATACAGAGATGTTTCAATTGCTATTGGCTAAGTAGACCTTTATCTCCACAGACATCTGTGAACAACTAGTTGATTCTGCATTCTTGCACCTGTATTCACTCCTGAATGTTGAAAAATCAGCTATCTGAGATATTCTTTAATATTTTGTTAGGAAAATATATAGTACTGTATATGTAGTATGCACTGTATTTTACACTATCTATATATGTATATATTTACTATATATATATAGCCAGTGTGAAATAAGGATTATTATTGTGTCCCAATAGACAAAGAACCTTAGTACCAAATATTCTTGCAGTCAGAAAAGAACAATGATGCCACTACTGTTCAGCTGATAATTAGTAAATTGATTTGGGTGGGCTGATCAAGCAAGCATGAACTGCAGGCCTCTCAAATTGACTCTGAAAAATCAGAGAAAAAGGAGGAGGTTGCATATCCTTTCATTTTTTTCAAATTAGCTGTTGTCTTGGCATTCCAAGATGGTTTTACAAAGTTAATTAGAAGAAACAGAGGCTGTCCCTTCTGCTGCTAATGATGATAGATGGAATTAATTAGGAGCTTAAATACAAGAGGATCGTACCTGAAACTCTGCAGGGTTTCAATATGTTTGGATTGGAAAAAAATGGTTTTGCAATGCAGGGCACTCCACTCTGAATAGGACCTGACTAACTGCACTGCTTGTGTGCTTTTTCTATTTTAAGGCTTCTGTTGTTGTAGGTTATATACATATCCCCAGGCTTCGATGTCTCATCTTGATCGTGTTATTAAAACAAACTTTTTAAGACATAGACGAACCTTATGAAGTGAAAATCATGATAAATGCAGGCATCTTCTGGATAGATTTAATCCATTTATCCCTGCAAATATCTATTACATTTGTAATACCTCAAGCCAGTCCTACTGAGATTTATACTGTTTTTGTCTGGTCCTGTATGCAGTGTGCAACTCTTAAATTCTCCTGTGCATTTGGACACTATTATATCTATAAAAAATGCTTCACAGATGGCAGGTGATGTAAAATCTGAAAATCAATGAAAACTTATCATTGTTGCTTGCTATGCTGAAAATATAAAATTACTGATCAATTATTTATACATTAAAGTATCCCAGATGAAATACTTATTTTATGCAGGTTTAGGTTGATGAAGCTAAGAATATGAATGAAAATATTGGCTTGTGCAAGTTCCACAGTTCCTACTGTATATTGCTGGCTGTGCATTCTACCATATAGTCTATACTCAGCAGAAAAAGTGTATTATGACCTTCCAACTAAAAATAATTGGGTTAGTAAAGTATTTTCTCATAAGGAGGTGCAGTGGTATAGCTGAACATGTCATTAAGCTAAAAAACAATAAAGAGAAAGCGATTTTATAAGCACAGCTTTTGTTCCTGTAAATTACACAGTTTAACTCAATGGCATCATGTATTGTATCGCTAAGCCAGCGGCACAGAGCTGTTACTTTCCTCAAAGTTTCTGAGCTCAGTCTCGGATTCTTAATTAGAACAAAATGAATCCTGTTAATTGCACATTGCTAGTCACAGCCTTTAATACAATAATTAGATTTTCTAGTTTTCTGCCTCCAGGCACATGGGGGATGGAGTTATCCTGACTGTAAATAATAATGTTACTGGGAAAAATGATTATAAAGTTGCAATGGTCTTGAGATTTTCAATTTATCTCTTTAGTTCTAACCACATACCAGGGATTTAGATTAAAAATGTTATAAATTATATCTACATTCATTTCAACTGACACATTTTTTAAAACTAAGAAGTTTGAAAAATTAATAAATCTGTACAATAAGGATTTAGCATGGCAAATTTTAATTAGTCATCTATTTTTAGCAAATCAAAAAATGATAAATAAAGAGAGAAAAGGAAGATTTCACAATGTAGCCCCTGATTTCAGAAATTATTTATTCACAAGGTTAAAATGATGAAGGAAAAGGGAATTTTTGTTTTTCTCTAAATTTATGTTCACAGGATCCTACTAAGATTATTATGCTTTTTCTGCTTTTGGATTTTTGAAGCTTTCAGCAAACACATTTCAGATTGAACCAAAACTATAAGTTTTGTTTGTAAGTTTTGTTTTATGTATGATGATGTTTCGAGACCTCTTATGTAGATCATCTAGATGTTTCCAGATAATCTTAAAATGTCATCTAGATGTCTCATATCACTGTTGTATTTGAATGGGTGTTGCACTTTGGGGCACTATATCTGTCATGGAACTGGCAAATTTACAGAGTAAAATATCTAGGAATAAGAATCAATCTTGCTTTCATCCATCTTGAAACTGAGGAAAACCTTAATAATTTAGATTCTAATTCATGCTGATTAGAATTCCATCACTGCACTTGGTTTTGAATAATATGTTGGTTAAATATGCAAATTTGATGTAATTACTTATGAAGTACATCTTAATTGATTACTGTATCAAATACACTTACAATTTTGAACTCACATTTCAGACTACTAAGAAATGCTAAGAAAAACTGTTCTGCACAACAATTTAAAATTGTAAAGAATAATTAATGAACAAAAGCTGTTTAATTTGTTTCTTAAGAAGCACTGACTATACTGTAAGCCCAAGAACATTTGCAAGCTTTGCAACATACTGTAGGTCTTTGGAATAAATCCAAGTTCAGCAACCTTTTGCAGGTGATTTTATCATAGAAAAAAAAATTTCAATTCTCATTTCCTAATTCTAATTTCTAATCCTAACAACAGCGAATTCTTCAGTTCTTGTCAGATCACAGTGACGTTTACTGTAGCCATGACCTCTACCTCTCTAACTACTTCTTCATAAATCATATCAAGTACTGGGGCCACTGTGCTAGAGTCCCTCATATTTATTTTTAAGTGCTGGAGAGACTACCCTGTTTGCATTTTTTAAAAAGGTAATAAGGGTTTAATTTCCTTTTAGCTTCCATGCTTTGGTTTTCCATCTTCAGCTGGTTGTCAATATTTATGATAATTGTACATTTGCTATGTACATGAAGGCTTCACTGGTTTATATTTTAATAAATGAAAACAGACCTAATTCATTAAAGATTTTTAATGAATCTTTAAACAAGATTTTGCCTTAGAGTTAAAAATGTAATTGTTTGCAGGCACCAGTGGCTTTTAAATTAAATCAGATTGGCTGAGGACATCAGAGACTATTCAAGCTTGTTAGTCCTATTCTGTACCCAAATGCAACAGCATAAAATAATAGTATTAAAGTCTGAATTCTGATTATTTCAGGTTTCTTATCTGATCTGAATATTTTATTTAGAAGAGTGAGTAAGAAAAAAAACATTTTTACTTGTAGTCAGGAAATCCGAATTGTGACATTTTATCTCTATAACATTTATCATAATAAAAGGCTTTTTCTTTATGACAAACCATCGGATATTTTTAAAAGCCGACATGTTTAAACACCAAACGTTCTAAGAAGCAGTATAAGCAAAGAGAACAAGAAAATCAAGCAAAATAGATCAAGTCGTGAAATTGGTCAGCCCCGTGTTTACAAAGTGAAGTAAATAAAATGTTGTTCACACAGCAATAGCTGTCACTTAACGTTCTTGTTTTTTATTATTCTCCGTTTCTATTTTCTTCTCTGGTTGGGAATGTCCAATTCACACTATGCCTCATGTTAGAAGTGTGATGAAGGCACGTATGTTTTCCAATCATATTGTCAAGGAAGTTCTGCTTTTCACCTACAGAACCAACTGTTACTAAGCTACTGTACACAGGAGGACCTGTCTGATCTCAGCTGGGCCCCTGCTGGCGTCGTACAGTGCCTGCTCAGTGAGCGTCACTGTGGGGCACAGCACTCAATTGGCCCCAAGTGAGATTTTTCTCAGAGCCCCAGGGAACACCTCATTCAATGTAGCGCTCCCTCAAAGGAATTAGGGGCAAAGTCATTTTTAAACATTTTCCGGCAAGGAACTCATAAACATCCTTTGTGTGCGCTGTTACATACTCATGAAATTAATTGATGGGTTAAGCATTTATCATGATCCCTGAAAATGTTTTGCAACCTGTCAATAGCATAACAACTGTCTAGTTTCCTAATTAAAGTCAGCCCAAGATTTCACTTACTACTGTAAGTCATTATTGGGAAATAAGTGTATATAAAGCATTATTATACTGCATTCTATCTTTAGTGCAGTATTTTTATTTTTTACGGTATTTCTGCAACTTTTTATTAGGTGGGGCAACAGGGTGGAGTAGTAACGTTATACGGTTAAGGAAGATACTGAAAATATTGCTCCACTAAAAATCCTGCTTTATAAATTGATGCTCTCTAGGTCACCATTGGAATTGAGAATTTGTCCTCAGTTGAATTATCTGTTTAAATATACAGTACCATTATTCACAGGTGATAGGTTCCTGAACTGCAAAGATAATGGAAAATGCATATACTGGGAAAAAGCTCAACCATACCATATACTGCATACAGTATACAGTACTTGATAGAGTGCTCAAATAAACATAAATATGCCAAAGTAAAAATAAAAGAAAATAAATACAGTACTGCACAGTTTTCCATTAGAAAAGGGAATATTACTAAAATGATCATGAAGCATGAACATTTACAGTGTTCACGGGAGTTTCCTCTGGGTGCTAAAGTTTCTTCCCACGGTACTGGTAGGTTAATTGACTACCAGTACATAAAATTGGCCCTGGTATGAGTGTGTGTGTTTCTGTCTGCGTGTCTGCTCTGTGATGGACTGGAGTCGAGTCCAGGATGTATCCTGCCTTTCACCCATTGCTTGCCAGGCTAGGCTCCAGCTACCCTGTGACCCTGAGTTGGATGAGGCTGTCAGAAAAAGGATGGATAAATTTAGGGTTATCGAGTGCAACAATCTTCTGTAAGATGTGATGGAGTGGGAGCGATATCATGGTTAACATTGTAAAAAACCTTTTTGAACCTCAAAAACATTCAGAGACGCTTCGAGTTTCTGAGAAGGAAGGAGTGAAATGGAATCTTTTCATCACAGTTGGGGGTTTTAAAGTCTTGTAGTCATTAGCTGTTTCACTGTTTCAAAGGTGATAAGTGACTCAATTTAATTTTAATGTTACAGAATCTTTTATAGGTCAGTTGTGATGCCTTGGCTTCACAGATAACCCATTTGGCTCACCACATCATGTGTTTCATTAAAAATCAGCATAAAATCATTCCTCTGGGCTGTTTGAAGAGGTCAGACACATGAAATGTTTAAGAAAACCTATTTAGTGGATTTGCCCAAGGGGTAGCCTTGAGGGTGAGGGAAAAAAACAATACTTAACAAAACCATGTGAAAGGAAAGAACTCCCAATGCATAAAATTCATTATTTATCAAGAAATAGACAATGGGTGGTCTAAAATAGGATTATATACATACAGTATAACTTGAATGATAAAACTCACCTAATACATACATAAAGCTTCAATAATAAAAATGACCTGCTTTGGACTTCTTTAAATCTATGGTGGACCACTTGAATGACAGAGCAAAGTGCAAGAAATGTCGTTGTGGGGAAACCTTTAACCAGACATTGGTTGTCTTCTCTTCTTCTCTGTGGATTATCACTTATCTGCTGTGGTGGTTTTGTTGAAGTTATTACAGGATTCAGAGTGCAGTGGAAAGGGGTATTTGGGAGAGTGGAGTTAATTGATTACATACTGTACATACAGTATACAAAAATCCCAACACGACACATGTACAGTAATATCAATCTTGCTCTTACAGTAGAGAACAAGATTGATATTATACTAAAGAAAGTATTCATACTAGACATTTTCACATTTGTGTCCATTATTTTGGTTCTATGTAGTAATAACTAAAAAATAACTGATCTCACTAAAACAAGCTAATTTGTAATAATCAGATTTAAATGAAAAATATGATGTCTCTAAAAGGTGGGTTTTTGGAATATACATCCTTAAAACTACATGACAGGATTAAGGTTAATGTGGGAGCTCAACATACACTACAGTACCTTTAAAGTTAGGTACTACTTTATTTTAATATTTATTTAATATTTATTTAGTATTTATTTTACTATAATTATGTAGCTTCAGAGCAGCAGCATAACGATATTATCATAACTTTCAAATTCAACAAACACAAAAAATAAACCTGAAACCCCAACCCTAAGCATAACCCTAACCTTACCATATTGTGGCTTCTGCCTTGGCGTTGAATTATTATATACTGCATACTTACGGTAAGTATGTGTCATGCCAATGACATAAATGAGTATGAATGATGTTTTTAAGAACATAAAACCACATTCAGAAGAAGCTTCTTGGAAGGTTTGAAACAAATGATGTAATACTAATTTGTTAAGTTAAAGGATCTACAAATTATTGTTCAGCACATACTGTAAATTTTAGTGCAACAAAGATTTTCCGTATTTTTTATAAGCTGTGACAGCAAAAGTACCATGACTGCATGTAAAGATGATAAATGTCTTCGTTTAGCATAATCTCAGTATGAAATTAATGTTCCCTTTTGGTTTTATGGAAATTAACACTGTGACCCACAAGCTTCCTGACATTAGATGAAGATCAGGAAACTGAGGACATAAGCAAAGCCTTTCTATTGTTTTATTATCTAAATGAATACAAAACGCATGCCTGCAGAAAATGATTGTATGAACGTCATCCAGAGTTTAATTTCAGACTGAAAAATCATCTAGTCATTTCATTCGAAATTACAGAAACAAAAAACAGGAGACCATGTAACCAGTATTTCTGTGATTTGTTGATCAGTCAGGAAGGTATTTATTTCATGGTGCTAGCTAAAAATATGAACAGCAACTATATATTATATAGACTGCCATGGACAATCTGTGTTTCTGAGGACAAAAAAAAAGACATCAAATGTCATTGTCTTTTAAATGTTTTAGATGTTTTACAGCTACGAGTCACAGGACGTCAATGTTAAGTACTCATGAAATGTGTTCTATTTGTGTAAGTCAAGTACTGTAGCTGATGTCATTAATATCAGTGCTTCTGATGTTTCCACTGGGAGTTGTAATGCTGTAATAGATGGAGGAGGAAAATGAGACCCCAACAAGGGAATATAACCAATACCTAGACACAAAAATGAACTCATTTGCCGTCCTTTCAGCAGGATATTGTTAGCTTTCTGCATTTGCAATCCAATGCCAGCATGCATTACATTACATTTCCAAATTCCAATGATAAACATAATAGGTCCTACACTTTCAACCATTGTATTCACCTATATTTCACAACGAAGTTGGAGTGCTGTAAATAAGAGAGTGACCTGACCTGTAGATCTTGTATCTGGTAGTGAAGCCCTGCTGGAATCGTTCTTTGAACTCGGTGTATTCTGGGCAGCGGTGAAAGGGTCCTTTGTCAGACAGCAGCCAGTCCAGTCTCCCATCAGCCCTGGTGGTGCCAGTAGAGGAGGTGTAATGATCTGGTGCTCCAGCGAGGACCAGAACCCAGCCCAGGCAGTCCAGCACTGTCCACTGCCATAGGAGCATCAACAGCAACCATCTAACAACCACAGCACACTGCCAACACAACGCCATCCTGTCCTGGGGCACCTGGGACCAGCATTCTTCTACTAATCCCTCGGGACCTGCAGAACACATGAGGGGAAATTTTCATTTGATACCAGTAGAATCAACGCCAGGCTTCTTCAGCATGCACAGAGAATATTGTGCTCCACCACCCTTGGTTATTTTTGTAGTTCACGTGAAAATCTGGCATAAAGAGGGTTGTAGGAGCTGAGATCACTATTGTAACAAACCAAAGGAGCTAAAACATTTTCGGGATTTCAAATTTCAGCCCTCTCAGTTCTCACAAAGGAAGTTTTCATTGACATTAGTATGATATTTTACAGGGTCAAACCAAAGAGCGAGAGCACATGGGTAGAATAATAACTGAGTAATCAAATGGCTAGACATGTAAAAAAAAAAAACTGGGGTTCTTTGGTGAGGGAGAGTAAGGCTGTCTGAGTAACATAGGTGTGATTTTTTATTTATAGGGTTGTATCGCTTAATTTGAAAGACATGTTTTTATGTTATCAGGTTTACCTATGGTCAACTCTATACTGCAAAACAAAATAAGCAATTCAGAGGAGAGGATCAGGGTATATTTGGTTCAGGGCAGTCTTACTTGCAGGAGGAATACGATGCATATAATTAAAGTCCCTGCAAAGCATGGATCTGCGGTAAATGTATTGTCAACCAGGTTTCACGAGATAAAAGAATATTGCCAGGGTTTTGTCTAGAGTTTAGACGTCTTTCTGTTGAGATAATCTTAATTTATTATTTGATTCTTTCCTTTCCCAGCTTTACATGTTGTAAAATTGTAATTGTACAAATTTTCAAAGAAGTGTAAAAACAGTTTTATGATTGTACATCCATTCAACCTCTAGCAACTATCTAAAGCAAGGTGAAAGGATTGTGGAGCACTAAAGGAGAGTAAGAGAATTTGAAACATGAAGCGATACCGCCCAAACTCTGGAGACCTGATATTATTAAATTTGTTTAAAATCTGCAGTGCTCATTTAAACATGCACAGAAGGTGTACTGATGCATATGTAGAAGCAAAAAACACCGACTTGGGGACCATCTGTATTCCCAGACATCTTTTGCTAATCTTTTCCCAATTCATTATGAAATAAATTTTAGTTTGAACGAAAAAGCAGCTTATTTTTTAATACTGTATTTCAGATAAGAAGCCTCAGGATTTATGTATCTTATTGCAAGGCTGCTGTTCTTTTAAAGATAATTGTATGCAAGGACGCTGAAAATAAAAAATGATTTTACAGCTGGCTGTGCCGTTCAGTATAAGTAAAAAAATATGAACATGATGCTGTCATGCAAGACATCTGTTTTGAAGAACATGAGTTGAGATTAAGTTTTGACTTCTTATTTTTAACTCATTTTGCTATACTATATCTATTAAAATGCTATATTTGTCTTGAGCCTAGCAGCCTGTGAAAGCTACAGTATATTGTCTGTATAATTTCTTAATATGATAGTGTGAAAGTCAGAAATCACAGGGTCCTGTAACACATGCATATTCAAATAGCAATCAGTCACTATCCTATATTTTGAATCCTAATGATCTTATCCATGAATACAGGATATTTTAGTGGTACAAACAACTCAATAGATAAGAAAAGCATCATACAGTAGGTCCTTGTGTCTTAGCATTCAAAAAGTTTACAGAAACAGCTTCCTTCTGGTGGGACCAAAGAATTAGACTTACAGGATTTAATAATGCTCATTCAAGACATTTTTAAGTCTTCTCTTTGAAAAATGAATATTTGTTTCTTTATTCAGATGTAGAAACCAGATCCACACTTCCCCTTGTCCCAAATAAGAAAAATCCTTTTTCACAACCTGAGAACTCGATGGAGGTTGTCTGTGCCCATGTGGTTTCATCCTTTAGAAGGCGTCTATGCAATGATAGCAGCTGTAGCTGAACTGAAGACACACAGTTGCGTAAGAGGTTTTCTCTGTGTTCTAGTTTTTGTGAAGTTTTTTTTTTTCAAAAAGGCAGTTCTAACAAAAGAAATAAAATTATATCTTGCACTTGCTGGTGAAATAACTCTTTTTCTTTCCTTCCCCACACTCCCACTCCATCTCCATTTCATGCTTCCCTGTCCTCTTTCTCTCCTTCTCTTTATCTCCCGGCTTGCCTTTCCTTTTCCTATCTGAATCTCAGTGCATTAGGTGCTGAGTTTTACACTTTGCTCATTCTGCTGGAAGCAAAAACAAATTGCACACACAGCAGCAGTAACAGCAGAGGCAGAGAAGCCTTCCTAAAAGCTGGAACCACATCCCCCAGCTCATTGCCTTTCCACGGGTCTGTATCTCTGTATTATCCATTTTGAGGTTGTGCGTGGTGCTGGTCTCACCAAGGTAAGAACCTCATTTGCTGTAGAGGCAGAAAAAGGAAACAAAATGAATGGCATAAGCATCCACGTGGCATCAGAAAGTCACCAAAGAGTTTGTGTTCTTAATCTCAAATCAAATTAATCTGGTGACTTTTTAGTGATCCATTATAGACAGTACATCGTTTCAGCATAATTTACCATATTTGTCTCTGTCCACTTGGTGAGGGGGCAGTAATGAAAGGCAGCAAACTTTATCAGGTTGAAAGTTCTTAATGAAAGTAAAGTCTTGATAATGTTCTCCTTCCTGTATGGAAGGCTGCATTTCAAATGTGCTGAAAGGCTTAAGATGCTATCTCATTCACCAGCTTTCTAAAATCAAGGTATTACGATTGTCCCAAGTCTCTGGAGGGTTTTGCTAATTATAAAGTGCATTCAACATATTCTTGCAATCAGTAAATGCCAAGGAGACAATGTGAGCCATACTAAATTAGCTTTGACATTTAATGAACTTCTTCTGTCATGGTGTTTTCTTTTTTATAGTCTCTTAATGCACAAGGAAACAGAAAACCATCCTCGGAGGTCAAGGAAAAATATGATAGTATTTTACTGGGAAAGAGGTATATTTATTGTTCAATGTGTAGACCTTTTGACCCGCTGTCATTCAGACAGACAACACATTGCCACCTAGTGTCCCTTACATGTATTACAACTTGTGATAAGCGAAAGGGTAATAGTTTCAAATGCAAAGGAGCTTCTAATGCGTTCATCAAGCACAGCCTCTTGCTCAAATAGAACATACAAAGTGTCTCCCCATTAAAAAGGTCCTCAACTTGTTTTTTTACCATTATAATTACATACTACAACAATTATCCATTGACTGTTGAATCTCATCAGCTAGATCTATTAATTTTGCCATCTCCTTTCAAGAGATATTTACAGTACCTCAATCAGCTATTTTACTCACAGAGAATGCAATTGCTTTATCTTTATATGAGTATGAAATCTGATATGAATGCATCAGTACATTTACTTCATCTGTCTAATTCAGTTTGATTTGACGGATAAAAGCAGATGTGGGCTCATTATCACCAAACCTGGGTACCTTTTTGAACTCAATCCCTTCTGCACAGTGTACAGATGCTCAGTAAACAGGCCAACTGGGATCAAATATTTCAGTTTTACTTCCTATATCCGATTATAAAATGTATATGTTTGTATTGAAAGACTGGAAACACAACACAGTGAACAATGTGGCAGCAAGCAAGTATGCAAAAGCAATTAAAGACTGAAAGAAGTTCATGTGTACAGTACTGTATATTAGTTTGGAAAGGGACAAATCTGAGAGCTAATACATCAAAGAAAGGTACACACTGCATCAATGCATGTTAAAAAAAATACTTTGAACTTTGGTCAGTGAAATACGAAAAAAGCAATTTCAGAAATGAGCAATTTCAACATAGTGTTAATTTCAGCAGGTACTGCTTCAGCAGATGGGTGTGCAGTTTAAGTGCTAAACTGAAAGACATTTTATAGGCAGTACAATGTTTCTCCTACACTGAACACAGGGGCAGCAGAAATGTGGAAAGCAGAAGAGCAACCTTTACCTTGAGGAGATATGCGTGATTATTCCCCCTAATGCAGAGAAAAGTACAGGAGTGAATATCAGCTCCACCACAACCAAGCAATTAAGTTCAATATTGGTGACAAAAGACTGATAGCAATTATTAGTACACATCCCACGCACTCAGAATCTGAGCAGCTGTCATGCATTCCCAGCTTCCACAAGATCTATACTTCTGTACTTTGAGCTGAAATGGATTGATATGCACCATGAAACAAGCAGCTCCGTCTGTGTCAGATTTGAGAGGTTTGTGAGTTTAACCATTTAACGTATCCCACTCACTCAAAAGAACTAGCAGACAGAAATCCTTTAAGACCTGGGGGTGAAAGGTGAGGGCTGTGAGAGACAAATAAAATAATGAATGAGGCAATTAGGCATGATTTTTTTCCCAGGCTTGTACACTGTGCTCATTTGTATGTTTTATTGTGCCGAAGCTAACTTCCGTGTAACTCCAGAAGTCTTATTCCATGAATCCAGTAGCTACACAAAACAGTATAAATTATTTCTGGGCTATGCCTTCTGAAAATGTCAATTGTATTCTCATGTACTACATCCATTCACAATGATATGTGCATTCCCTTTTAAATAAGGACTTTTTAGCCCTTTTATTTTTGCAAGTATCACTATAGAAATAAAAGGCATCTTTTAGTCACCTTTCCTACTCCAGTATAGTAGATGACCCCTCCCACCCACCCCCCCATAAACTCTTTGCCCTCCTACCATCTGGAAAAAGATATCGCAGTATACGGGCTAGCTCCACCAGACTCTGTAACATACATCTTCACAGGCTGTCAGGCTCCTCAATACCCTGGAATCTACTTGCACCCACCCCAATTCCAGAAACAGGGTTTAAATCCCCCCAAGGTGATGTGTATATTTTATTATGTACAGTATTTGCCTTAGTAATTTGCACTATTTGCACTTTGCACTATGTGTATCCTGTCTACAATGTCTATGTCAGTGTCCTGTTTGTATTTGCATCGTGGACCAGGAGGAACAATATTTTGTTCCATTGTATACAAATGTGGACAAATGAACTTGAACGTTTAAAAAACATAAAATGTTGAAAACAGGCGCCACAGTGGTACAGTGGTTAGCATTGCTGTGTTGCAGCACTGGGTCTCTGGATTCATTTACTCCAGCTGCTGAGGTTTCCTTCCACAGTTCAAAAGCAAACTAGTTTAACTGATGCTAAAGATACTGGCTTAAAAGGATTGTAGGAAACCTGGCCCTAGGCGTGAGTTGTGTCCGTGTCTGTGTGTCTGTCCTGTGATCGACTGGCGTCTCGTCCAAGGTACAGCATGGCATGCACCCACTGCTTGCTGGGATAGAGTCCAGCTCTCCCGCGACACTAAAGTGGAAGAATCGGTTAGAAAGGGGATGGATGCACGGAAACAACTAAAACATGCATATTAAAGAAACAAATACATCTGTGTTTTGTTACAACTCAACACAAAAATGGTAAGTTACCAAATGTACATTTGCTAAGAAATGTTTGCTCAACACTGCTGGTTGTTAAGTGGTGAAGTAATACTGTATATATCAGTTCCAGAACCTGCTAGAAAATATTTAAGCCGCTGAAGGAAAAAAAAAAGTTTATAAAAAGTTCCACAGGGGCAACAGACAGGATCGTGAACATATGGGTAATTAAAGCTCATCAATACCTCCTATGTCCCTGGTGCTTGATGATTAAGATACCAGCTATTTATCTACAGGAATCTGGGTTGGCTAATATTTGCCAGCTGTTGGGAAAAAAATGACTGTCCCTATTGCCTCTGGATCTCAGAGACAGGGACATGGGATCTGGTATTTCTTATTCTCCAGCTGTTTTCCCTGTGTCATCCACAAAATGAAGCCAAACACAATACAAATGAATGAAAGACATACATATGAATGACCTCACTCAATCTCAATAATATCTGTGGAGAAATTCATATTTTATTTGGAATCTAAAAATAAGTTAGAAATCAGCATTGAAAAATGTCAGAAAACAGTAAAATACAAAGACTCACATGGTGGGGTTATCCTTTAGTTCCAGATATGGCAATGTTATAGGAGCTAGCCTAAATGTATTTAAAAAATCAAATGGTACATCACCCACAAGCTGTAATAATCATTACATGGTATCCAGAATAATTTAAGATATGTGCAGTATCTGTTTTTTTATGCACTGAAATTCAACCTTAAATGACTGAAATGGATTGGTTGACATTAGGGCATTCACCTCTAGTCCTTGCAGAAGTATTGACAGGACTACCTTTGGGCATTGGGGAAAATTACAGGGAATAATACATTAGTATTTAACAGAAAGTAATATGGCAGCTGCAGTTTTTTGTTGTTTGCTTCCTGCAGCACATTAAAGTTTCTGGTCAAAGTTCCAGGATAACTTAAAATAACAAGCAGCACAGTTCCTTGATGAGAGGCTTTACAGTACTTCAGGACAAGCTCTGAATATCGGAAACTTCCGTAACATCCTCATGCAGTTTAGGGATTTTAAAGGAATAACAGTTAGAATTTTCTTTTGAGAAATTACATTGCTGTAGGGCATTGTTCTGAGAAATGATTCTCAAGAGCCAAGCGTTATCTTTAGTTACTAGTTTAGCTCGCAATTCGGTCTGCAGGAGATAGACATCAACACTCAGCATGCAAAACACAAAACTGTGAAAAATATCCACACCAGATACTTTGAGGTCTCACAACTCCTAGATTTCATCCACTGTAGATTCATTTAAATCTGAATGCAAATTATCCATATGCACCTTAGAGATAAATTCAGTGAAATCCACCCTCTTTATCATTTTTGTCATAAGCAGGAAATGTGCTCATAATGCTTAAGTGTTATTTACAAGGTACAATTTGGAACACCAACCCTTATAGAATCCATTAATCTTTCATTAAATGTGACATTCCTGATACGTTCATCACTTATTTTCTCCAAAAAGAGCTATATTAGAAGTCAGTGAGTAGCCTGCTCCACATATAAACCAGGCTTTGGTACCAGATGAAGTCACAAAACGCCTCCCAAGAATTGAGAACAATATATCTCACATAGGACAATAACTGACTCATGTATAGCTTCTTATTTTCCATACTGCTTTAAATTTTAAATGGAAACAAGGGAAAGTGAGCAGAATGACAGAAAAAATGAAAGTGCTCTACAGGATCAATAGCCATTCAGCTGGCAGAGTGTGAAGTGAAGACTTCTACCTGGGCTTGTGATGCATAAAGTGCAGGTTAACAGGTAATGAGCTTCTTTCCTCCAGGGGCAAGTCATAGGGAAACACTCCAGCCAAGTGAGTCTAAATGGAAACTGGCAGCATGTGAGCTAGAGAAGATCTATGTTCATATATGATAATAAGTTCAGACAGATATAGAGCAGTTAAACAATGCTGAGGCAGTGAAGGTCAAACAGGCTGCCCAATGCCCAATACTGTGTGCTCTGCACTATAGGGAATCCATCTCTTTCTACAGTCCTTTGAAATGTCTACTAATGAATGTCGCGTGAAAACTTTGTCATTTGACCCACCTATTAACTTTTCACCAATTCCATTTATCCACAGTCTGTAGTTTTTAACATCATGGGAAAAAGATGAAACAATTTCAAATTGAAGCGAAGCATAGACAAGTATGGATGCACACACAGCATGCAAACAGTTCCTGCAAATGTTTTGGGACAGCAAAGTGAAAAGTTTTTTGTCTGACAGTCAAGCAATTTGTATTTGAGATCCCATACGTGAAGTGTACCAGTGCTTTTAGTCATTCGAAATCTCTGGGTTTAACGCAGATTATGTTCTTGTTTTAACATGATCAAGTGTATGCATTGAATTACCCAAAACTAAATGTGTTTTATACTGTACTTAACATTCATATTAATCTCATGATCACAAATACAAATTGCTTGACTGCAAAGCAAAAATAACAGTTTTGACCTCACTGTCCCCCTATGTTTCGAGGGCAATATGTACTGTATATATCCTCTCAGCTACAATTTCAATTATAATAATTGCCCCTTGTATTGTAGTGGATTTGTGCTATGTGAATTGGATGCCACAAGCTGGCTAGCGACCAGTATAATTACATATTTTAATATATTTAAAAATAGGATTGAAAAGAAATGAATTTAAGTCTTTCTGTATTATCCTAATGCTTTTGTTATTTAGACTATTTAGGTCAAGATTCCTCTGGTACTTAATAACAGAAGTAACACTGTCTAGAAATGCCAATGCTCACTTCAAAGACTCTTGTCGCTTGTAAGGAAGGCCTGAGAATAACTGAAAAGTACTGTACTGTATGTACAGTATCTGTATTTGTGTAATGTGGCAACATAAGTGCATGAGTTTTATAGAGTCTAATGCTTTTTTCAGATAGTGACAGAGAATGCTTGATGACAAATACATTGGGAAAAAAATATTTTTAAAAACCAATTATTGCACTTCCTTAGATACTGTAGATGGCATTTGAGAATATGGAGTGTTATTATACTTTTAGTTTATTAATTAGTGTAAAGTACAAACATCTGTCATGTGCTCTGAAGGAACAACTTGTAGATTGCAATCTGCACATCCCTCCAATAGCCATACAACATATTTTGATTAATTAAGGATGTTAAGCATTTAATGTCTCCATAATCATGAACAAACTGAAAAGATCTGAAATACAATTATCCATTGAGCAAACACTGTAAAAAATCCATCCAGAAGGAAATGGTATTTTTGTTGAGTGTCTTGAATGACTAACAATAACCCAAAGTACTGCTGAGTGCTTTTAAAGATGAAAACCTTGATTTTTTTTCTAGGGTTTGATGTTTTCATAGGAGAATAATTTATTATTATTGGGCTATAAAGTGATGATGTAGAGGAAGTAACACATAATTCACCTGTAGTAATAAATGTTTCGTAAGTGATTTCCCAATAGCCTATGTGATGATGTGCAAGAAATATACGGCTTAAGATCTTGTATCATACAAAGTGAAGATTCAACAAGAAAAAAAGTGAATTATTCTAATACCAAGTGTTCATCTCAAAAAGTCTCATGCATGTTCATGATACATGCTGCATTTTTTATGGTTTTATTTGAAATTACTCATCTATCATATCTGACTCTTCAATTTGATTTTAACACATCAGTTCCTTAATATATTTGAAATGCAATTGAAAATACCAAGGAACAAACAGCTTCTTATTGCTGCATGTTATCGGATGTTGTCATTGTGGGCTTTCATCCAAAGCATTTTTGCAAACTTCTCAATTTATTAAGACTAATTATTTCCATTTTTTGAGAGTTCGTAGGAGTAGTACATATAGTTCATGCACACCTTGTCAGCACATAAAACATTTTTTAAAGAAGAGTAAAAAAAATCAGTGACAGATCCAAGGAAAAGTGCAAATCATTTCACAATTACATAACACATTGTAAAGAACTTGTCAACATTTTATAAATAGGCTTAAGACTCATTCTTCTGAAACCATCGTTCCAATTAGAGATAAACCTGTCAAAGCGTAATGTAATTCAGTTTAACCATTTTCCTGTGCATTTAAAACTACTGCCATTGTAATATATTTTATGACGTCCTGTCAGTTTCTCACATATTGTTTTGCACATCACATTTCTTTCCTTCAATTGCGGTCTTTGTAAATAGTTTTGCACATTCATTTTTAGATTATTAACTTTATGATGTTATGTTGTACAGAATGAAATCTAATCACAATCAGCTAGTAGCTCTTAAACTAAAACTCTTTTTTTTTAAAAGTCTGATCCTCATGAATGCTTCCTTTCCTCCACCGCACAAAGAAAAAAAGAAAATGAGATGTAAGCCATACCGCATTGGTGAGTCTGGAGCTGTGTGACACCATAGATATGTGCATATAATGGACACTTTTAATCCAGTGCTAATCATCATTCATTATTCGTTGGTGTCAGAGGGGCTTTACTCTTACTGAGCTGAACTCCTAAGGAGTCAGTGGTTAATAAATTAGTGTTAACATCTTCAAAAAAAGGTCTGTAGCTGACTGTCCAAGTTTCACATTAAAAATCAAGATCAGTGCACACGAAGTTTTAAATTACGTAGTTTAGTGTCTTTCCATTGGTGCTTACTGTTCGTGGAACATCATGGCTCAGATGTCAATGGTTCAAATGTGATTTTTTTTTCTTCTGAGTCTCTAGTCTTCTGGTGCCTAAGAGCATTGTCATTCACTGCATCATTGAAAACTTACAATGGTCAAGATTGTACTCAGAGACCATTACATTCAGATACTGGAGTTAACAGAACATACTGTAAAATGGTTACTATTCCTCTCTTAATTATTTTTCTTAGTATAATTTTTAAATATCGTTGATCAATACGGAACAAAAACTAAATAGTAGCCACAGTGAAATACTGTAGAACTTTTTATTTTCAGATCTGGAAGGTACTGTAGGCTGAGAAGCAAAAGTAATCATATTAGATATATTACTAGTAAAATAATCATATTAGATATATTACTGGTAATATACCTAATATGATTATTTTTGCTTCTCAGCCTACAGTACCTTCCAGATCTGCAAATAAAAAGTTCTACAGTATTTCACTGTGGCTTTTGACTCCTATATTACTAGTAATATTACTGACATTAATATGTTTCTGTGTCATGGGAGGGTCATTATCCTAACTCTATGAATTCAATATTTTCGAGTGCTATGCTCCACTTCATAACAGACCAACTCCCTGTTGGAGTGCAGCTCATTTATAGAATGGATGGGAAATTATTTAACCTCCAATGACTCTGGAGCAAAGCTTAATCCAGCTCATTGCTGATGATGTTGCAGTATTTGCCTTAACAGAAATGAATCTTCAGACAATTGTCACCATATTTATTGGGGCATTTGTGAAAACAGAACTTACTTTTTACATTCAGAAGACCAAAAATCCTCTTCTGCAATTTCTAAATGTACGCACTCCAGTCCATCAATTTGGATTCATGATAAATGATTGAAGAATGGAGAGCACTTTCCATACCTTGGGAGTCATCTTTCACAGAAGGCTGACAATAAAATCCAGCAATGCCAGGAGACCAGTCTTTGGCAACATGAGGAAGCAGGTGTTTGAGGATCATAACATCAAACCTGAAACCCAATTGGTCCACCGAATGGTCATTGTTTCTATGTTACTGCACAGGGAATCTTAAAAGGATTGTCATTGTATCAATAATGTTGTTGGGAACAGACACACCAACTACAGTATTCTCAGCCAGGCAGGCACCACAAGCATTGAAGCTGTAATTATCTACCAGCAGACCTGCTGGGTTGGTCATGTTGCTAGATTTCAGACTCCAGGATGCCAGAGAAGGTTACATTATCCCACCTTAACCAAGGCAATGGAGGTTAGAAGGACTGTTTCAATGATAAGCAAACTTCAAAATCAATATCAATTCCTGGGAAATTATGGCCCTTGATTGATGCAGATGGAAGTTGAAAATCTGGGAAGGAGCCTAGAAAGAGACTAAAAAATGTCAGAATGAGGGAGCAAACTGAGAGCATCAAAGACAGCTGACAATGACTGGATTGTGCAGTATCCAACCAGACATCTCCTAAGAAAACAACTGCTCAGCCTGATAAACACTGTGCAGATTCCATATTGGCCTTATCAGTCACCTGAGAGAAGACTATCATCCCTGACTGCAAGGGGAGGCCAATTAATGAATATGGTATAAAGTAACCACAATGAAATATAAATGATTATTTTAGTGTCCATCAGTTTATCGATCCTACAGATTGATATTTATTTATCATCAGAACAATTCTGAATAAGATTTATGATGTTAGTGGGAAACATATATAAGAACAGTAACACAATCCAGCAAACACTTTCTAATTTAGATGTCATACCCTTTTAACAAAATATCCAAGGAACTGTAAGCAAAAATTCACAAAACAACAATTCACAACAACAAAACTGTTCATTTCCATGCCTGTTGGAGCCCGACCTTGTCAGATCTCTGAATCTCAACAAGCCTACTTCTGATCAATATGGGCAAGGAGGATGGTGCAATAAGTGGGTGGTACTCTTTTCCCTGAACAAGATTTTTCATATCAATTTCCCAGCATGGTGACTAGGGGCTCTATAGGAGGTGCTGATCTTATAAATCGTTTAGTCAGACTAAGATTTTTCATGATGGTGTTCAGGCCAAAATCTACTTTGGCCATAGACTGTTGGCCTACCTGAAGTTCCCCTTTAATTCACCTGATGAAGCAAATTCTAACTACTAGCACCTCTACAAATCAGTTTAGCTGTCTGACATTCTGGTGGGTACTAAACGTCAGCAGTGGACGAAGAGAATCCCCTCCTATACAGTATGTCTACTGTACTGTAGTACTTTGCAAAAAGCACTATTTAAAAGCTTGGAATTATTAAGATGAAGATGTTTGTTTTGTTCACCTACCACCAGGGTCCCAGCATGGGACAACAGTCTTGATTACCCCCAAACGGCACACCTGCAGGGGACGTTCCGCCTGCTTTTTCACCTGCACTGCCTGTCATATTACTTAAAATCTCAAGACATTTTAGCAGGTCAATTTGAGCTGAAAGCTTGCTCATGCTTAAAATGAATCAAACCCTCCTGGAGGAAGATAGTAAAAACTGTGATTTCTGAAAGGCAGGTGTTTCCATTCCTTTTTTAAAAAAACTAGGTCCTCTGAAGTACTTTCAACTGAAAGGAGTAAGTCAGCTTTTTTCACATTTTCATCCACATGTAAACCAGCAGGCTCCTTTTTTATTTGTATTTGTAAGAGTCATACTGTACACAGTGTTAAGATACAAAGATTGCATTAAATAACGTTCGGTCCAATTTAAAGAACTTTAAAGAACCCACAAATAGTCCTGATTTTGTGAATATGTATTCAAATGTTTTCAAGTGCACAAATAAAGTTGTCCCTGAGCCCTGTGATTTTAATGCACATGCCTTATAACAATAAAGTAAAGATAATGTACGGTACAGGTTTGAATAGAAATTTCCCAGTTCTGCTGTATACAAAAACCCATGGATGTACTGTATATAGAGACATTTCTACAGAGACCTTTATCTTATTTTCAGGAGGGGGTTCATGTAAAGAAATGTACTGCAGGACAAAAAATAAAGAGATTTTCTAGAATAACAGAGCTAGTAAATGCTGTGTGGATACTCTCTCAGTCCTGACAATTCCCTTAAACATTATTAACATAGCACTGATACTCTTTATAATCTTTATTTAATCATTTACCAGATTCATTCTACTGAATTAACACCCACAAGGGTGGGAGTTGGTGTTAAGCCAAAAACGGGGTGCAAGCAGTATTTTTAAGCTCGGTGACTCAGTGTGCTGTTAAGAGAGCTTCTTTTTGTTCTTTTTCCTAATGTGTTACTTTGATACTCCAGTTAACTCTCACAGTCTCTGCTTCTTATTTCCTAAATGCATTTGCAGAATGCAGAAGACAACTACAATATAAACAGTGATTCTACAAAAAAAACTTTCAAAACCTGTAGTCAATTGAATGTTGACATACAACTTACAGTAACTTAATAATATATTTATACTGGAAAATATGAAACTGCTAAAATTGAAAACAAAGCATTTATGTAAATTTACAGAACATCAAAAGAAACCTACCACTTATAAGTACAGTATAGCTAATTCACTATGTTATTATCAGAAAAATCACCCTTTTAGGATGTATCTTGGCATTTTATTCAACAGACATACTGAATGATAGATTAATTCATTGTACTGATCAAAAAGGTTGATGAGCAGGGGATTAGAGTGGTATTTTTTATAACACATTTGCGACCAGTACTGTAAGAAATACAGGATGGAAGCCTGCACCATAAACTTTGCACCACATAGCAGATTCTGTCTTGTGGGTTTCTGACCTATTAATCTCACACAACATTGTCAAGCATGTTCCTCTTCACTTGTCTCTGAGCCCTAGATGTTAAAATGTTGTGACAACTCAATGGGACTCAGTTTTGTGAGTAGGCATAACTGTTATGTTCTCCTCTCCCAAGAATGCCATTGTTTCACAAGCAGCACAAGGATGTGTGTTGTCCTGCTGTAATGCCTTTACATCAGAAGGAGCCTATAGGAAGGGCAATGATTGGTTTGCTCAATGAAGTGCCATGCAGTCAATTTACTATTAATCGCTAAAAGTAGAGTTTTTTAGCAACTATATACTCAAGTAAAGTCTATGACTCTTGGACCTCCTCATCGATCTTGGTAAGGTGTCACAATTTGTGGTCTTCCAGATCATGGCCTGTCATTGACAGACTGTGTAATGTCTTGGCATGCTAGAAATTCCTGGCTCTGAACTCTCTAGATCGTGAGCAATAATGCAAAGTCTTAGTTCAGCTTGCAACATACTGATGATACAAAGACATTTTTATCTAGACAAGCAGGGCATATAAGGTACTCTCAGTGCTTTCTTCCTTGGCTTTACCTACACCAGGTTCGACATTCAACGGGTTAAATTACCTCATCACCTGCTCAGCTCTCTCAAGGGTGAGGTGATTTCATGCTGATGAGATACAAATGATCAACTGATCATAATTATGCCAGAAACACTTGACACCAAAAAATCTATACATGTTACTCTTCTACAAACACATACAGTTTACATTTCCTTTGACAGTCTATAAACATTAATATATTTAATTAACATTTTATTTAGATAGGCTGTAAGTTTCATTTTAATAACTGAGACTGGATTTGTAACAGAAAAGGTATAAATTAAACAACAATCACGGTGAAACATTCTTAAACTACACAGTTTTACCCTTGATTTGCAAACTAACTGTATTTTAATTTAATGCTTAATTTGACACATCATACAAATGGTTAAAGTTTGAGCATTTCTTTAATTATTAGAGTGTACAAAACCAAATCAAAGGCTTCTTTGGTTCCTCGTTCTTATAACAAGTTAGCTAAGCGTCTCCTTCCCGTGTACAACAATGTCCAGTTGTTTTTGGAAGTTTTAAATATGTCTATATTTATTTCAACAGATTAAACTCAGAAAATGTGGCTATTTTAAATTGAATAACTGTAAAAAGTCCTCTTTTCTGCTAACAAATGTCTTAACATACAGCAGTTGTATTATTTAACAACAGTTCATCCAGTAAATTTGAGACACTGCTAATCATTTTGCATATTGAATATAGAGTATGGTATGTTAATGTGGACTTCCATCTTCAAAACCCAACAGTAACTCTTTTTAAATTAACCAAAATGCTAACATAGACAAAAACAAATGAAGCAGATCTCCATCAACAGTACATTCAGAAGATTTATCCAAATTTCACCTCAAAGTACTTTGTTTGGAAGTATTTAGTATTGTGCCAGAGGCAATGCTTTTATGCCAACTCCATTCATATGACTCTTCCCAAACAACAGAGGTCCCTTGGGACTGATGCAACTGACAGCAACTCAGACCCAATTTACTCCTATAGCTTTGTTAAATTGAAACATACAGCTCAGCATCAACCAGAAGCCAGCAGCAAAGCCTTTTCGTAACAGCACTGTAACATCTACTGATCATTCAATACACCAAGCATAAACATTTGTGTGCAACAGAATTTCATATGTAGTGCTTCAAAAATAGAATTCTTACAGTTCCCAGCTTTGACATAACTAAATTAGAATGCGAGTTTCTAGTTTTCAGATGTGAAGTAATTGTTTTTCAGCAGACTAGAAGTGCTTGGCATGCTGATGTTTCTTCACCCTGTCTTTCATGAAAAACCCTATTCGACAGGTAATTACTAAGTTTACGTTGTTAAATAGTTTTGAAATGCAAGTTGAGATCAAATGTTGGGGGTGCCATTCGTTTATCTGTGGTTTCCACTACTAATGAAATCAGAAATATGAAGAACTTCATACTGTACTGTATCCCATATACAGTATAATAAAAATATCACATTTTTGTAGGGCATTTACCGTATGTGCACAATAAAGATACAGACTAATGTCTCATGCCAGTATTAGTCCTTTTTACAGCTCTGCAGATTAATTCTATTACAACAATCAGCGAGTCACATTCCTTAACTAAAACAGAAATGAGCCAAAATGAGTCACAGTTCTTATATGAACTAATCTGCTTGGGAAACCAACTAACCCTCTCCAGTCTTTTGACAGAAACTAAACTCAAACAAGGATCTTGTGGTCTAAACTGCCATAGGTACTGTACCTATCTCTTTTTCCTTCAAGGAATAGATTTCAGTCTTTAGTTATATAACCCAGGACAAGAATGGATAATAGATGGTTGATAATAATAAAAGACATCAATAGTAAATACAACAGAAGAATGATAAAGTGAGTTTGATAAAGTCTTCAGCAGTATATCTTAAATTCATGACAACCCACAGAATAATGGTGCCACACAGTCTAGTTGTGATTGAGTTTTCCCAGTAAATGGGGCATTATCTGGAGCAATCATTAGGAATGGCATACAATGAAGACTGCCTGCACAGTCTAAATTGTGCAAGTAAGTTTTTTTGGATGACTAGCAAACAGCTGCTGGGCAATTTATAGCTAAATTATATGATTTCTATGAAAGAAACTCAGTCTTTAATTATTCATTTATCCTGTTCTCCATTTTCAGCATTTATTTAAAGCAACATATCCCAACTTTGAAATTCAATTACTGTAGCATTCATTGCCTCTTCACAGAATCCTATTTTTCCATAGCTATAAAAGTTTAAGTTTAGCCATCTATGGTATGGGTTGGTTTATATAATTAGTAACTATTTAACATTTAAAAAAATGTAACGTGATTATTGCAGACTACATCCATAGACCTCCAATCTGTTGAAAAGAATATTGTCAGCAACCATATGCATATGTACAGTACATACTGCTAAACTGAAGAATTGCAAAGAGATACAGTAAACAGGCTTTGTCTGGGATCTGCGTCATCTGTAAACTGTGCTTGAGAGATTGGTGAGGCAAAACGCTCAGCGGCTGAGATGTGCAGAGAAAAACAACTCGCTTCGAGTTCCGTAATTAGGAGATATTTTTAACGAGGAAACAGAAAAGGGAAAGGCAAGGGTAAAAGGACGCCAAGTGACGAAAAAATAAACAGCGAGAACTCGGAAACACGTTTAATAAAACATTCTGCGCTCCTCTACGCTACATTTGCAATATACAATACGAGCGAATGTAAATGATGATTTTTTTGCGGTTTTTCTTTTTTTTGTAGTCTAGGAGTAAAAACGTCATTATAAAGTACAAAAATGTATCATAATGGAATACACCCCATAAAATAAATACTGTATGAAATAGATACAGAAGTATTACTTTGTGTTTGCAAGGTTTATAGTGGGTATGTAAATAGTAGGTGTTACAGTACGTCAGACACAGGGGCTCTGAGAACGCCACTAAAACCGACACTTTATCGTGTAATTCGAAATTAATTTGTTGTAAGTATCTGATGTTGAATTATTTTAATACTTACAGTATAGTGTGGTTTCAGAAAGTACTTTTTAAAATATACTTTTTTAGCGAACAGCTAACCAAAAATGTTTAAAAAATGCAATATTTTCAAACTAGGTAGGAATATCTCTGCATTTGCTTTGCCACTGTACCTAGTCAGTTTTCCTTATATGGAAAATAAAAGTAAATCAACAAACAAAGCATCATTGCTTTCGTGCTTCAGCCATCATACTCTATGGCAAACAAATTAATCTTCTTTAAGTCGAAATTCTAATTTAGTGCACCAGTAATAAATGGAGAAATGAAATGTGTTGAGATCAAAGTAATTGTCTCTTTGCAAGAAAGCTTAGCATGCAGACTCACTCTTCATGTTATATTAGATTAAGAAAGAATCCAGTCTAACAAAGTTAAAATTATTCTACTGATAGATTTTGTGATTTAGAAAGCTAGCCATGTTCCTGTTACAGAGAATTTTTTTGTTACTTGGTTAAAATTTGATATTATTGAAAATGACTAAAAGCTACTGGTTAATTTAGAACTACAGCATCACGTACTTGTGAAAACATGTCTATGCTTGAGTTTTTATCTTACTGTTGCTAATTCAAAGGTTCAAGTGGTTGTTTGGCGATCAGTGGTAACTCTCATTTCTGTTTTGCAAAGAGGAAATTGGACTATTGGTTTTATTCTGTAACTCCAATATCTTCAGATTTCTTCTCTACGATTTTGTTTATCAATGCACCTACATCTACAGTATATAAAGTGTATATAGTTTTAGCTGTTCTTCATTTTTCTTCTTTACCCTTTTTCAATTTACAGGAAAATATACTTTGGTACTGTGCTTTCAATACTACAGTACTTTACTAAAGGGTTATTGGGTTGAGTTTGATAGACTAGTCCTATTTTCACCTCTGAAGCTCTTGTGAAGCTCTGTTATTAAATTACCTACTGTACATGACGAGCTAGAATACAGTGGTGTACAGGGTTAGCATTAACCACAGAACATTGGCCCTGGCTCCTTCACGAATCAGGACTGGATAAACTGTTAGAAAATGGACGGATGGTTAAACTAGAATAATGCACAATATACTGTATGTACAGTCTATTTGAAACACATCTTAGTGTGAAATACTAAAAAAATGAAACATTAATGCCATTTATTTTTCCTGCAGAAATGAGAAATTAAGCTTCCACGTTTTATATTATATGTGATTAAGGGTGCGTGGCACTGTGAAAGGTCCTTGCTAGACATTTTCACAAATTACAAGTTAAATTCTTTAAGAAAGACACTGATTTTATGCTTCTTAATGGAGATCAAACCAGGGGTCCTTAATTATGTAATCTAGAAGAGTGTTCTCAGCTTTAATAGGTGGTGAAATTGACTAGGAGGGCAGCTAGGGAGCTGTCCTACTGACAAAGGACCCTGAAGCTAACAAGAAGTCCATACCTTCATATCCAGCAAGTGCATTTATTTCCCACTCAGAGGAAAGAGGTTTTATCCCTGTGTTTAGGCTGCTAAAGACTATATGCATTGTCACTATCACCAGTTTAAGTTTTAGCTGTGAAAAAGAAAGAAATCCTATCCTTCTGTGGTGCCTTTTCATTAACCCAGTGGGAAAGAAAATGTTTATGCTCTCTGATCCTGAGTATAAATTGCTGCAATTCCAGTAGTGATGTTTTCGGTTTTCTCATTTTACTGTGTGTGAACACTGTCTTATGAAAACAGTAAATTTTATGGCCATGCATAAAGGATATAGTTATGGTCCCACATTAAAGGAGAAGATGGGAGCTTCATCACCAGAACAGCTCTACAGTCTAATTTTTATCTTAAATTAGAATCACCAATTATTAGTGCTTCCCTTTTTTTTTTTAATTGTGCCTGCTTCCCTGCTCCCCAGTTTGGAATGGCCTGCTCTTAATCAGCTCAGATCACCATTCCAACTCTCTTACGAGCACTGGAGAGAGAAAGACAAAGCACACACATCCTCCAAAATGGGTGCTGTCATGCCATCTGCTTCTCTTTTTTTTTTACATTGCATGGCTTGGGACCTTCTGTCCTGCTTTTTCATGTATCCTGAATAAATGCCAGACCTTTGTTGACATACATCTCTTGCTACTAATTTAGAAGTTAAAAAAGTGCTTCTGTGTAAAATACTTTCCTTTAAAATGTCTAGTTTCAGACTATGTGTACTGTATAATACTATCCTACCTATCACCTATCAAGGTGATCTCCTTTGATCCCTGTTGAGAGGCATAAGCAATGAACATCTGCATGTCAGCAGCTGTCATGGCTATACTTGATCAGTACTGGTTTTGTTTGAGAAAAATGAGAAGTGTCACCTTAGAGAGAAGGAAGGTGTCCTTTCTACTGTGTAATGCTGGGATTTGGGGTGCTGATGGGTTGCTGGATTGCATTCAGATCCTAGCCAGGCACAATCTTTAAGCAAAATGTTTAAGACTGTTATTCCACCATGCTATTTAAGAAACCAAGCCACAGGATACCACAATAAGGCAATTTGATGTCACATAACACAGAAACGAATTTAAAAACATTTACTGTACCCTTTCATCATCATTACTCAGCTTACCACCTCAAGTTTCAGAATTCCTACCATGACACACACTCACGCAGTTCTGTGTTGTCTCTCTTTTAATTTGGTAGATGACCAAAGCTTCAGTTACCTCATTATTTATAGTGTTCATTAGAAAACAGAGAATCCATTATAGCTTATCTGTAGTAATGCCTGACTTTTGTGACCTCTCCTTCTTCACTGAGTTTGTACTGTATAACACCTTGACCATTGAGAAACTAGTGTTTAAAATTTTACAATAATTCCAGTGCTTGTCTTATCCTTTAAAAAGTACATGTATAAAAATCTTTTTATGCTAGGTTGAATTCTGTTCTAAATACAGTACAGTACCAGCAATTTAATAAAAGTTAGCCTGTATGGGCTGTTTGATAAAGTAACACAATGTTTTCATTTTTGTCACCATATTGTATGCTTCACTTTCACTGTATTAATATTCATGTTTTGTCCACTCTGGTGAACAGCACAGCTTGATAAGTGTAATTCACCATAAAACAACGTAGCAAAGGTTTGAGTAATTTTGTGTGCTTTACTCAGATGACAAAGAGGGAACAATACAAAATATTTGAGATTGCACACTAAAAGATTTTCAGAATGATCAGATCATTACATACAGTACATACTGTATAGTACGAACAAGCTTTCTTAAAAAAAACATACCTTTCTCCCCATTTTCAATGTAATGTGTTTGTCAGGAGATCACAATGAAAATATAAAATTTAAGCGAAAGAAATTTTCTTTGGGTTCTTTTGGTTTTCTTTTGGTTGGTTGGTTTGATCGACTTCCTTTTGGCCCAGCCTATGAGCCTGTTGTCAGCACTAAGTCCTAGGCTTGTTATAAATGAGAGAAAAAATGACCAAGACAGTGCACTGCATTTTGACTAAACATAGTACCATGTGAATTCTATTAAGATATATTGGAACACTTGTGCCTATACCATTTAATCTTCCACAGATTCTGCTTAATCCTCCTACATCTGATTTATGCCTGTAGCTGTTCAGTGAGTGGAAGTGCAAACCATTTTGCGAACCACACAACTTTGGGGACAATAGTGACTGTGAAGTTGCACACATTTTTTTTTCAAGATTAAGAAAATAAAACTCTTTCCAAAGGAGCCGGGCTACACAAAGGAATGTCTCTGGTAGCATCTTTGTGAAAGATGAGCAATTTCTTGAATCCTACTTAGACCCAAAATGCCATCATTTTATATTTTTCACTTCCAAGAGTTGCTCAAACTCGCTTTACAGAAACAGACATAAGAAGAAATTAAGTTTCATTAATGGCATTATTTAAAATATCTGTATCTCTTCAGCAGCTTGAACCTGGGAGATCAGAGAAGGCAACACGATTTACAAACATTAAAGCAGATTCAACTACTTCCAATGGTAAATTCATACTTTTTCAATGAAATTAGACTTTAAATTGAACCAAGCTCTCAGTTTATACTTCACACTATCTGTAATCTTTACTATTAAAATTTTCTGGATCAATGTGAAACCTCTTCAGGGTCATTTATGGTTACTATTTTCATCTATAAACAATCACGATCCCTTTAAAACTGGAAGATCATCCTTTACATAATCAGATAAATCAGAACATCTGCTCAGCTTAGTATTTGCCAGATAATATTTACATACATTGTACACTCTGTCTTAGTGAAATGGTTGGTGCTGAGCAAGATTAGGTGGATGAACTGTGTTGCTTTTGTCATGCACTGTAGGTGTCCAGAAACTGAAACTGTAGGTACTAGCTTTTTTATCTGCTTCAGGAAGTCCTAGGGGAAGGGGATTGCTACTGTATGCCAAAGAATAATAAATTAATAATGTGCAACTGCATAACTAAGAAATATCACAACTCATAGGAATAAACACATGCTTAGTAATGTACTATAACAGTGCTGGTAAAGAGGGATTTCACAAATGGGTAAATGTATACTCAAGAAATCATGTGGAACAATGTGAAACAGGAGAGATGTTTCTAAGGAACATAAGAATCTGATGCAAGACTGGAAAACACACACAAATATATATAGGAAAATGCCAAGGAATCTTAAAGGATTTGGGCTTTATAGAGTTTGCCTGTCAATCTACCAAGACATCTGATGGGAACCTGGTTTTCAGTCCAGGAATGGAGATCTTCTCAAGATTATAGGGATGGGAAAAGAGGTATTTTTATAATACTCAGGAGCCTCAGGTCTTTTCCACTGAAGGACATCTAATCGGTCAAGGATTTTAGTCCCAGTATGGTAGTAATCTCAGAAACATCACAAGACTCACTGAGCCTCATTTTAAGAGGAAAGTCTCAGATAAAGAAGTTGATGACTTGGCCCCTAATCCAGAAGAGGACCCAGGGCAGTGCTTTATGTTTTAGGTTTCTTGGAAGAGGCCTCAAAATGCAAAGCATGTGTCATAGAGAACAGAATGCTGGCTTGGACACTGGTTTCTTTGCTGGACTGATGTTATTTATTAATAAACGCACAATTCTAACTGCCAGCAGAAAAAAAAAACATGAGGTCCTTTTTTTGTTCCTTTTTAGCACAAATTATCTTATTGAAAATGGGGATAATCATCTTTTCCAAATATGCATCTTATTTCATTTTCTGTAGATCTCTGTTGAGTAAAGAGCAACATTGTCAATGAGCAAGGTCCTGCACAAGAGTATCACATTAACAGGTACAGTATGTGAGTGTTTCATTCTTAATGAATAACAGACCACTTGCATCTTATTTATACAAAATGTAATGTGGCCTTAAATATGCATGTACTGTATATACTGTATTGTCTATAGAGTACAGCACCTTTAAAAACCAACCAATCCTTTTTATTATAGTATTTTCTTAACATATTCTGTGGTCAAAAGTTGATCAATAAGTAATGCATAGACCCTATAGAAATAAAAGGTCACTCAGTCTCTGTTAAATGTCAGAGGTTCTCTAAAAGTTACCATCCATCTTGTTGTATGGAGGCCAATGGTAGCATGAGTAAGGTCCATAGAAGATGATTCAAATGAATGCAGCTGAATTACAATTTTCACTGCACCATAGAGCTTTACTGTTTAGGATGAGCCTGCTGATATCTCCTCTCCTTCACTCTGAAAGCATGGCAGAAGGAACACAGCCTGTACCATATACTTACATACTGTAAAAAGGCAGATTTTGACAAATTTAGTGTGGCATAACTGAAATCTATATTTTAGCAATACACTACTTTGTACTCATTTGCTTTTACGTTATGGAGAAATTAATCAAATTTTGAAATATGCTTTCAGCTTATATAAAGATTGATTTATATCTGTTTTAGACAGCTGTCTATTGAATCAGATGAGCCTGGTAAAGCTGTTGATAGATTCAAATTTAAGGTGAAGGTTTAATCTCTGTTTCACCAAGCTTCGCTCCCTTGTCTAATGGGTTTCAGCCTGTGGTTCTTGATAGTTAGCCACCACACAGTGGTCAATTAAGGTGCAGTGCAGAAGCATGCTGTTGGATCTGATTGGTCTAGCTTCCACCTGCGATCATTGATGTTCAGTCAGACGTAGTCAGATCTCTGGCTGCTTTGAACGTTGCCAAAATTAATCATCCTTCTGCTGCTTTTCGCTGCAGCAAAATGAGAGTGTTTCTCATTTGAATAAAAATACAGCATGCTTAATAAACCTGTTAAACTACACAAAACATTCCTTTATATTTCTGAGGTTTTAGAAATGCCAGTTGTCTTCATTCCTTCTAGTACTTTTCTAAATTGTATCAGAGTGTCTAGGTGGCTGGGGATTGTATGACGTTTTTTTCATAATTTTTACCCATGATTTATATACTTAATTATGCTCAAAAACAAGCTAAACAAATTATGTTTAGCAGTTAAAAATGGAAAGGGCAACTGCTTCATCAAGGAATATTATCATTATTAACATCTTCTTCTGAATTCATTCATGAAATTAACTAATTTATGATTCCTTAGCATTTATTCAGAATCAGTTTCTTGTCACAGCCTGTCATCTGTGCGGTTGATGGTAACAATTACATTCAGAGTTACATGCCAGCAAACCAGAATTCTTGCTTCATTTCACCAACGTTCCTTACCTCGGCTATTATGTAAATTTAGTCACTGACCCTGACTTTCCTTGGTGTAAATGGCATGTCTAAAAATTTTCCTAATGCTGGTTCGCCACTGTCATTTTCTCACTGTTGACTTAAACAAGCAAGTTACAAAGATATCTTCACTGGATAGAATTTTAATATGGAGCAGGACTGTTCCATGCCACTATATGTTTGAACAGCCATATTCCACTATCAGTTCCAGAGAGGAAAATATAGTCTCAATCCAGTGTTATGTTTTGATCTTCCGCTACATTTAACACAATCATTTTTTGGCCTGCTGAAATTCCAGCGTCTGTGAACATGATTTGACTTATCAATATTTCATTTATACTTTCACTGAACCTTCACTGCTCTCCCTGCTCCGCATTGTGCACCAAATTAAACATTACCCCCACTTTTGTTTTCTGTGCTTTGAAGAACAGACCTGGCACAGAACCTGTTTTGAAAAAAAGAAGGTGCTTTTATAAACAAGGCTAGATAACATTAACAACTACCTTTAAGTTTATTAAGAGGAATAACTAGAGAACTATTATCTACAGTGGTTAAATCTTCTCTGAATAGAAAAGTAATGAAGCTAGCATACCCATGCATAACAAAAACATGGCACTGAAAATTAAAATAATCACATATCTAGTGTTTTTCTTGCTTTCTAAAATAGCTACTTAAAACCGAATGGAATCAAGGCACTACTTTATTGGTTCTTAGGCTGCATTAATTTCTGGCCTCAAAATCTGTTTCAGATCCTACGACCAATATTTGCCTCATTCAATAGTTTGCTGTGTTCTGCTCCCTCTGTGGGTAAAACAAGGGAAAGGTAGTGTCATTCTCACTTTTGATGTATGTACCTATTATTTGTAAACTGTTAGTTGTGTTCTTTCAACATAGCACACAAGAATCAAGTGGTGATTCATTTCAGCCACAATTTAAATAGTCTTTGTCAATAGTAATGTGCTGTAACAAGTTGCATTCTTAGGCTTGTTTTTTTTTTCCTGCAGCATGACACAGTACGTAATGATGTATGCATTTAATTAAGAAATCCATTGATGCATGAATGGACAACAGGTTAAAAGGAGGGAATTTTAGGGAGACTTTATACAAAGGGAAAAATGCAGTTAGTCATAGTCCAGCTGAATATTAATAAAAAAAAATTTAATAAAAACATTCGCTGGTCTGCAATTTATCGCAGACATTAATATTATGCCTGAATTTTGTTTGAAATGTCTTACAAACTGTTACACACACCTTCTTTTTAATTAGAATCTGTCTCTGTTACAGACTTTTAGTTAAAAAAAAGAAAAGAGACGGTGCTATATTTGTGTAGTAGTTTCTAACTACTGCTTAGTGGCTTTTGTCAGCTACTCACCTTTTAAATTATTTTTTTTTTCAGAAAATACATCTAAATAAGCATTCACATCTTGCTAACCAAGATAGCTGTGTCAGAAAAACACCCCAGTCATTTAATAAGGAACTTAAAACACAATTTCTAGGGTATAGGGTATGTGGATTCCTTTTTTTCTCTTGATGAGAATCATCTTTGAAAGTCTTCTCTTATAAAAACAATCACGAAGTGAATGGTTAACACACACCCCTCAAAACAGTTCAGGGGATTTACGATTCACCTTCTGCTGCACTGTGTGTACGATAAAGCTTCTTGGCAAGCCAGAATCTGATTCCGAATGCACAGCTGTATGGTATACACTGTGAGCAATCTGTATCTGGTCTATTTGAAAATGCAAATCATTGTTATGAAGAGACAACAGAAATCTGGCACACAACATGTACTTGATACATATATAAAATCAAACTAATAGATTGCATCAAAGCACATTTGTACTGTATATACAACTGTGACAGAGAAAAATGAAACTGACAACAGTATAATAAAGTGAATTGACAAGTAGAAAATTATCAGTGGTCCTCAACTTCACAGATGCAGAAGGTAACTGATTTTAGCTAGATGAACGAGAAACTGATTGTGTTTTTTGTTTCCTAGTTTGATTTCCTAAATCAGATGATTCCCATTCCCGTTTTCTAACCAGTCTACCCTATGAATCACTCGATACAGTCCTCGCAAGCCTCTATGCCTTGCTCTTTTTCTTTAGTTTCTTCGTAAGACACAGTACTTCCAGTGAACCGCTCAATTTGGAGATACGGAGACAGAACAAAATACTTTAAATTAAGATGATAAAGATCTTTACAGCTAGTGTTACTTAGGAGTATGAAAAGGAACCATTAATCCAAAATTACCTCTAAAAACGTAAGCAGACTGACTTAAAAAAAAAAGATTATTTTCTCAGGCATCCATACTAGTTCATAAGTACCAGTTACTGTACTTGCACGAAAGAGCAATAATCTAATCCCGTAAAGACCTCGAGATGACACGAGTAAAAACTCACCCTGTCTCTAATGGGTGATCCAGCGACTGTGCTAGTTGTTGGAATCCCACCAGTGTGTGCAGCTGAGGAGACCTCTTACTGAAAGCTGTCTTTTTGTCACTGTTGGAATGCAGCGAGCCCGCTCCCTTTCACCTGAGAGCGCAGCGCAGGAGGGTCTGAATCTGTGCATGTAATAATCCAGTCATTGTCATCGACCTCTAAAGCAGTGAAACCACGTAAACTAATATCCACGACTGCTGCAGTAGCTACTAAAAGTCATTGTCCTTTATGTGCGCTGAAAAGATAAAATCCTAAATTGTCTGGTAGATTCAGGTTTGTATAATTAAATGAAAGTACAAAAAATCATGTAAAACCACAGAACTTCCAGTTAATATAGTTTTGATCAGTTTAGGGAACTATAAATGCAAGCCATTTAAGCTATTTAAAATATAGCTTAGTGAAGCAGGTATCCTTCAATGAAGCCTAACTATCCTTCAGTGGTGGAAGGAGATATATCCGGTTAAACTGCGCTCTTGGACACTTCTCTGTGATTCCCTTTAAGCCACCTTGCCCTTTAAAAACGAAACTGCACCTGCAGCCAGAGTTAGGCAATCCACTGTGAGCTTCTTCTGTCAGCAAGGAAAAGCATGTAGCGAAACCTGTGCAAGAAACATCATTCACTGTCAAAGCCTGCACTGACGCCCGGCTTCGCCTGTCCGCGAATCACGCTCAGACACCGCTTCTCGGTGTCTTTCAGGAAAAGTGTCTCTTTCTTTTTAACAATCTACAGCCAATTGATTCTGCAAGCCACGCCTCGCTCGCTGTGGTTGGCTGCTTGTGCAGGAGAGACTGTTCTGAAGAAGCAAGGGAGGAAGGGGGAGGCAGCAGGAAATACAGAGAGTCTACGAAGCCCGGAGGGACAGGCTGGCTAATAAAAGCGAAAAGCTTCTCCTGTATTTCAGCCAGTCGTCTGCTGCAAATTTGTTGTGACTCTTGGCAAACTAAATTTGAACTGACAAAGTCCCCTTTTTTTCTTTAGGGAGAGCGATCTCTCTCTTTTAACAGTAAATAAGAAAGTCTCTATTGTCAGCCAATAATCTCTGTTACAGAATAAAATAGCTGTCTTTCAGGTCAGAAGAGACAAAGCGCTACATGATCATTTAAATATTTTTCTAAATATAAGGTTTAGTGAAGATGACATTTTATCTGCTGTGTTATTATAAGGTATCAGAGCGATATATGATATAAAACGCATCACTGTCCCTCATACAATATACTGTACTGTACTGTAGGTACACAGAGGAAAAAAAAGGCAATGAAACTGCATTCAACTAAAAATAATTTAGTCATGAAAATCATTTGGAAGTCAGCTTTTAGAATAATCAGATTTTATGTTAACAAATATGGGATTTGAGAAAGAATTAATGTTAAATGCGTTTTAATACTGAGAAGCCGTGGGCAGTATTTGCAAATCATGGGGATATTTTTGACTTACTGTGTGTATAGAAGCATTTCATAGCTTCGACAACATTTTTGGGCAGCAGAAACATATGAACAAAAGGGAAAAAAATCTGTCTGACAGCAGCAGGGTGTTTATATATGCCAGACTAAATACATATCCCCTTTACGAACTATTTTTTATATAATGATTTAAGACTTAATCCCTGCTAAAAACTTATCTTTCTAGTTCAAAAGATTTTCTGGCTATATGTTTTGAAGTGCATGATATAAATAGGCATAATCACAACAGCATATTTCTGTTTAGGTTTTGAAAACCTTTCACACCTCATAACAGTTATTTCTCTCTGAAGCTGTATTGTAGCTCTTAGTGGTTCCAGCCTTTTCTCTATTCCTTATCTCATCTCCTTCACCTCAGGGCTTTTTAGTCCGCCTATTTGTCTATATTTCCCAGCAAAACACCACCTTTTCTTTCACTGTGATTTTTGTGAAGTTCAAGACTGCATCTATAACTCTTTCAGTTTTTTTTTAGCATGACATAAAGGTGGCCATTTCTTCAAAATACCCTCGCTGCTGCTACACCCACAAAGTATTAGAGTTCTCGTTTTTTCTTTTAACCCAACCCTTGTGGTCTTCACAGAAAGTGCTCCAAACTACATTTCCATCTGTTTTTTTGAAGGGGTGCCGGAGCCTTACCCAGCAAGCAATGGGCACAAGGCAGGATACACCCTGGATGGGACACTAGTTCATTGGATGGTGCAGACAGACACAAACATGCACACACTCACAGCAGGGCCAGTTGTCCAAGAAGCCAGTTAACCAACCAGTAAGTCTCTCGACTGTGTAAGAAAACCTGATCAGCTGGATGAAACCCACACAAACACAGGGAGAACATTCAAACTCCACATAGATAGCACTCCGGGTCCAGAACTAAACTGAGGGCCCCAGTGAGGCACTGTGAGGCAGCAGTGCAGTGCAGCTTCTCACTTAGATAAAGAGGGAAAAATGTATTTACAATCAGGCAGGATGTACTGTACTATATGGTGTAGGTCTAAAGTTTGGCCTCTGATGGATATACATTACAGTTGTATTTTCATAACAAATGCTAAAATCCGTAACTCATTTACAGTAATACCCCTAAATAAATTCATTAATTTAGTATGTAATTCTGTAGAAACATACTGTAATACTAACCTGTCCTTTGAAATGTAAGTATTTTTTAGACCAGTGATTTCTTTTCATGGCACTGACTGGCACACACTGCATGTAGCTATTTTAGTCAACAACATTGCTAGAGCAATGTGAAATGATCTGAGAAATTTGGCTCCTTGATGTTTTTGTTAAGAAATAAAAATAGGACAAATCTTGTGTATAACAAATATCCATTGCAGGGCAAAAGTCTTACACATTTCACTTTTCTCCCTCCATATGGAAATGTTTTTTTTTCCTTCTTTACCCAAAAATTTAATTCTATTGAGAATGCCTACATAAGTTTTAGACATGTTAATAGTTAATTCTGATAGATCTGCATTTTGTAATTCAAAATGTAGCCTTTAAGCTTCATGGACATGTCGAAAAGAACAAATAATGTTAGTGAAAGGTGCTGTATAAGAATGAAATTGATTAATGAGGAACATTCCGTTTAACTCAATTAGAGTTCGTTGGTAAATGTAGTTGATTAGCTTGCTACTGGCTACTTAAACATACAGTAGTTTACCTCTACATTTTTGAAGATTCTAGTCAATGTACTGTATGAAAGACTGACTAATGGCAGTCTTAGCTTCTTCTCACTGAAATAAAGCAGTATCAACAACAGTTAAAGCTTTTATAATAGTAGAAAACACTGTTAGAGGTTTTGTGCAAATTGCTAATGCTGATAACATGCACATATCATAAATGGTGACTGCATCAGAGATTTCAAACATTTTTGCACAACAATGTAGTTGCTATGATGTCTTAAAATACTGTAAAATGTCCAAGAGTTTCATGCTATATTAGCCTTTTGCTATCTTCTCAACATTTTCAAAGTCATAATAATGACGCAAAGTCAAGCAAGGCAGATAAATATGTTAATTTGCACACTGACATATGAAAGGAATTCTGTCACAACATTTCTGGTCCTCATTTGGCTTTTCCCCAGCTTCCCCCAAATTAGAAACAGTAATGACAACCGATGATCCGCAGATGGTCAAACTCCAGGGTACAAAAGCCTTCTGATCTTTCTGCATCTTGTGGCAGCATTCCTTGCACCAACAATACATTACATTGCCAGATGCTATTTACTCAGGGGGAAGATCATGCCTACCAGAGCTCCAAGGTCAAGCATGCCAGGGCATTTATGGGTAAATTATGGGCCTATTCTATGCTTTCTCTGGCTTATGGGGTGGTTAAGGTGCTTAGGAAGATATCATCCATCCAAGATACACACAGAGAGAATGATACACAAAAATCAGGCAAATCCTGAGGATACTTTGGGGCATCTGGCTTATTTCCACATTTAAAATCTCGAGTCAACTCAGCCTGGCAATAAAGATTTGAAGTGACAGTGTGAGCTGAAAAGATAGCCTTGTCTCATGTTTCTTCAGCAACAAAGGGAGCTTGGAAATTGAAATCTTATGCATTCATCATTGCCAAGCAGTAAATCCACATATAAAGATTAAATATGGCATTTAATTTTCAGTAACACTTTAAAAAAATGATGAAACCAGAGAATTACAAATTTCTGAAAGAGAGGACTTTCAAATGCTGGAAACAAGCAGAGGTTAATTATAATGTAAAATAAACCTCTGCATTGTCCTTGCAGCCAGCATGCTGATGAAGTTCCGTTTTCTAGCTTGTTATGAACACCTGGGGGCTTCCAAGTGGCTCTGTAGGTAAAAGTCATAGCCCAGTTGTAGGCTGTGCTCAATGATCCAGACTTTGCAAGTATTAGCCTGGGATGTGTCAAAAGCCTACTATGGCTGTGCATGAGCCCTATTGAGAGTTGGGTGGGATTAAGAAACCAAGGATCTTTTGACACTTGGTAACACTGTGACCCCTTTGCAGGCTCCATGGTGCTGTACAGCAAGTGTGGGGCAAATTTCAGCTTCCATATAGGGAAGTGTTGCCTGTGATGCAATAGGAGATGAGTGGCTCAAAGGTGGACAGGTCACAGGAATCTGCCTGCACTTCCTCATTGTCCCCCATGTGCAGTTCCAAAACTCAGGTGTGTATATGCTAAAAATATCCATATCAAATAATGGGGACTCCCCTCCACCACCAATGCTCACTGCACATCAGCTATCAGCGGGGAGGAGAACAGAGTAATGACGCCAGTTCATTCATGGGGATTATCAGGAGGACATGATTGGTAAAGGCCAATGGAAATTTGGGCAAAATGCCAGAGTAACACCCCTACTCTTTTTGAGAAACACCTTGGGATTTTTAATGACCACAGAGAGTCAGGACCTCGGTTTCACATCTCATCCGAAGAATGGCGTTTTTTTAAGTATAGTGTCTACTAACACCTCTTCCAGCAGCAAGCCTAATTTTTCCCAGGAGGTCTCCCATCCAGGTACTGGCCAGGCTCACACCTGCTTAGCTTCAGTGGGTTGTCCGTTGTGAGATGCAGGGCGATTTGGCTGCCGGCAATTTATATATCAAAGTTAAGTGAACATCCCTGCATTTAATTTATACAGTAAAAATGGTAAAGTCCCATACCTGAGCCACACTGGCTCATCAGGCCAGATCTCATCCTGGTTTCTTTTACAATAAGTGGACTAGAGAACCTGTGACTCCACCACCATTACAGGTATTACTGTTCATCCCAGGTATGCTGATCCACACTGACACAGCTGTAAGGAATGGAGGAACTGGGGTAAAGTACTGTACCTTGCTCAAGAGTAAAACAGTCGTGTCTGCAGCAGGGGCTTGAACCCTCAGTTGGTCAGGTACTTGTCCAAAGGCTTACTCCCTATGCTATCCTGGATTTAATGTATATAGTACCTGTGTGTATGTTAACATACAGTAAACGTTCTTCATGAAACTCTGGTGTGTCTGCATTCATTGTTTCAAATACTGCCTATTTCAGCAAACCTAGCTCCTGAAGAGGAGCAGTTAGGACTGACGCACCCGCCGCATGTTTTACTTGTGTTCTCCTGGGTTTTTTCCAGGTGCTACAATTTCTTCCACTTTCCAATGCCATGCTGTCTGGTGTAATTACTTTAAACTGTCTACATCTGTGTTCCCTGCAAGGCACTTGTGTCCTGGGTGTCTTGTCCTCTGCTTTCCAGATAGGCTCCATTTTGCTGCAGCCCTTTCCAATTATGGAGAGATGGATATGTTCTGAAGAGACTTTAAAGAAATATGAAAGGAAATGAAAATGACAAAGGTAAATCAACTATATCAGAACTGAAGTAGTTTTAATGATATATTGCATCATTAATGGACTACAGATCTTTATGCACCACTCATTTACTTTATTCCTGACTATACTACATAATTATGCAGAATACATATACAGTACCTGTAATAATCTGCAATAAGTAGGAAATTCAATAACTCTTATGTTCTTAATTTATGAAAAGTTACATTTCTTCATTACCTCTGTGACACAAATAGTTTCCCTTTCAAGTCGTATTCTCCCTCAGCGTATTCACTGTGAACACCGAGCATATAAAAGAGTGTCTTTTATGTTCATCCACAGAAGTGAGTCAGCACAGACAATATCCCTGCAATCTGGTGGTGGCACATTCGACCTGCACTATTAGCATGATCTTTTGCCTCCAAGGTCCTTTTTAAAACCACCTTCAAACTTTCATTTAGTTGGTACTATGGTATTTGTGCAAAGGGGCAGCTGTCCAGCTTTTCCAAAGCTAATTTTTCATTGCCAAGAGCCAGACCGACACCATTCTGTACCATCTGCTTGCAGTTGTAGAAACAGTTACTCACATGGTTTATGGAAAGTGTTTTTGTCACACATTGCTATATGCTGTTTATTCTAAAAATAATCTTCAAGCTTTATACTTCATGACATGTTAATTACCTCTGTCCACATTTAATACATTATGTTACTGAATCAATTCCTTTACAGTATCATCCTTAGAGAAATAGTCTTGTTTTATATAGCAGACCTGATTTAACAGTATGCCATCTTTCCTTTGTAATATTTAAACAGCCTCTGCAATCCTAGAACTCACAAGTGACTGATTTTATTTCAGTGGTGAAAAGTCCCACCATTTCAAACCAGTTACGTCAAAGAATAACTTGAAAATAGTGCAGCACCATGTTGTCTCACCCTGACATGTACTGTAAATGAAAAGCTCATTAGGTACTGGTATTAAACATTTATGCATATAAAGCATTCACATGTTACAGGCAAAGGCTTATTAAAATGCTGAAAATCACCATCTTTGGAAGACCATCTTATTTTCAATTCTGTGCATTTCATCTATATTTTCCTTCTTTTCCTAACAGTTCAGGACCTTTATGGTTTCAATCTGCTGCTGCAGCATACTAAAGTAGACAGCTTTGACTGTTTTCCTTGTTAATTGGCATAAAACTCACACTTTGTTGGCATTAAAGCAGAAGATATAGCCCTCCCCTTTCTTTATTTTACCTGGTAGACTAGAGAGGCCTTTCATTTTTAGCCTTTGCTGCTGCTTCACAAAATTTGCTGAGAGTTAAGAAATTACTGCAAATGATGTTTTAAACAGTCTTTAAGGAGCGTCAAAGGAGACAACAATTATTCAATGCAGTAATTTAACCATTTTGTCACACATGCAGTAAACATGATGTATGCCAGTTATCTTCTTCGTTTCTTAAAAAAATTATTATTTTTTTAATGCAAAGAATAAATTGTTTCTGATATTACATTACATTTCAATCACATGCTATAGCTAAATTTGTTTTAGCTCCTTTATATGATTTTAAAGTTTTTAGTCAAAGCTAATGCTTGATGCTTCATTAACAGTCATGTTAGCTTGTAGAGTTCAGCTCTGACCCTAAGGTTACTAACGTTTCTGGTCAAGAAGTAACCAGAAAGCTGTTAACAGTAATAACTTGACACTCTTCATTGAGTCATTCCAAAACAGAAGAGCATTCCTGGGAAGATCCAGACAGTGATGCTATGACTTTCATTCTTAGAGACCCATGTTCAATTACAGCGTGGGTCACAAGTGAAATGAATTCCGTGGCCTCTAATAACAAAACCACTATACAGTTTAGTAAAGCTCCCTTTTTCCTGCTTGGAGGAGACTCAAGACTACACAGAGAATGCATTCTTTGCCTCAGACTTTGAATTCATTGGTCCAACACCTGCCTTTTTAGTGTGCCAGGCTGTAACTAAATGTATTTAATCTTTTAGGAGGAACAGATTACAGAGCCCATGCCGTTTGATCCAATAAAGTTTTGTATTTGTTTGTTTGATGATCGGTTGAATAGACAATTCTAATAATATTTCTTAATCCAACATACCAGATCTCCTGTGAACTCTATTCATTTGCATGTACACATGTTCAAAGTTCCTCTTAATTAGCTTAACCAATTAGCACCATTTGGAGCTTGCAGAGTAGCATACAAATTCAAATCCCTATTTTGTGCATGGCATAAGAGAACTGATATTGGCTTTTTCTTCTCTTGATCTCTATTTACCTCTATTAATAATATATGGGACACCCTTTGCTAATGTAAATTGTTTATCCTGTTGTAGACATTGTTAATTAGTTGAAAACACTCCAAGATAGAATAAGAGTCATAGTAATCTATACACATTTGCCTTAAATATATTAATGTATCACATTATAAGCACTTAAATTCAAATTAACGTATACAGGAAACTAGAAAATTATATTATTTCCCTTTAATGAGGTTGTCTAATGACTTCTTACTGCTTCTTTAGTCTCACATGCCAACGATAGTTAACTTAGCACAGCAGATACACAACATAAGACAATACTGTACATGGGATATAGAGTACTTTACTCTGTTAGTCACCTTATTTATAACTAGCAAACCTGAGTTAACCTAGAAACCTAACTAAACATGATATTTGACCAATTACAGCCAGTTGAACATTCATGGTGGTAGTAAAACTTCTTAGCCACTTGCACTCTATAAAAACTTTATTTGATATTCACAATTTACCTTTTTAATAAGGGAGGAAGAACTGAATTTTTTGAGAAAATTAAACTACAGACACACAGCAACCAGAAATTAAAGTTAAAATCTAATATAATGTTAACTTACCATTTTAAAACAAAATTGTATCTCAGAACTCCTTTAAAGGAAGGCCGCATATACTGTACAGTAGCTTAGAAATACTCTCATTTATTATTGCATAAGAGTATGTATATGCAGTAAGGTTTTTTATATTTTCAGACAGTCCTTAGTAAATGTTTTCTATGTGTTAGAAATATAAAGAAACCATAGTGACCTAGCACATAGTGAGCCTATCTGAAATAATAATAAGAGTTAATAATAATAAAATCTGGAAGAATTTCACTGAGTGGCATGAAATTCAGTGGAGGGGTTAAAACAACTAAAATAAAGTATACAGTGGCACGTATAGTATACATTTCTAAGTAAATCAAAAGTTTGGCCCATTTTACAAAATAGCTTAATCTTTGAATTGTAGTATTTCAAAATGGCAATATTTATGATAAAATAGCAGCATGTTTCTTATACAAACACAGCGGCATGTTTTTGATTAACCAAACACCCTGTAAGGGTATTTTATTTAAAAAACACATAAACCTAAATAAAATTGGGGTTGTGTCATTTTTAGGACTCTTTCATAATTGTAATTTGCAACTTGACTACAAAGTATTTTGACAATCAGAATATATTTTGTATTTGTTTTTAACTATTTGAAAAATAAACCTGAATTATAAATATTTTAGCTTTTTCTAGATAAACAAAACTACTTCTTGGTTGCTTGGGTGACAAGAAAATAGCGTGGTTTTTGAAGACCTACAATATACACACAAGTACAGTTTAAAACGTAGATATACAGTACATGAAGCCAACACATTTATAGACACCACAGATTTATTGCACATTACAACACTGTATGTTTTTTTTGCACAATATTTGCTGGGGACTTGTATTCTAAGCGTAAGCTCGAGTTTGTACAGGATGAAATGAATGCACCGCACATGTAACTTTCTACAGGCGACCCTACTGCACAACCGGGAGAGAAAACGACATCATCTTTGAGCGATCTTACACGGTTTCGGGGGCTTTTCTAGCGAAGGGGAAAGGTTTATTTCGCACAAACAGTTCGCCGGAGATCTGCGCTTCACCACAGCATTCGCCCTCCTCCCCCCTCGCTCGCTTTCTTGCTACCCCGTCTCTCTGTAGCTGCTTCGTCAGGGAAAGAGATCCGAATCATCGTAATGCCAGGAATGATGGAACCTCGGCTGTGCCTCACCTTCCTTTGGATTTTTTTTCTGATCTTCGCAGGTATCCCATTTGTGGGAGCCGAGGAGGACCAGTCTCAGAATGACCTAGAATGTAAAATGAAGAGCGTTACCGTCTCTGCCCTGCCGTTTTTGAGAGAGAACGACCTGAGTATCATGCACAGCCCTTCCGCCTCCGAACCCAAGCTGCTCTTCTCTGTCAGGAATGATTTTCCTGGGGAAATCGTGGTGGTGGACGACCTGGAAAACACAGAGCTGCCTTTTTTTGTGCTGGGTGAGTTTATTTTAAAGGTGCTCGACATCCCTCCCCTCTCCCGAACTGAGAAACAGTTACACATTTTCGTTATTATTTGCTGTTACAACATGCATTTGTAATCACTTAACTCTGCTATTGATTTTATTCGAGTCTACTTACACGTAACCTAAATAGCAAAATATCTGAGTGGCACACGCTACTGTATTCTTACAGCGTTTACTTCTGTTGCTGCAGTATGTAGGCCTGTTGTGTGATTGATGCTTGCATTTAATGTTGATTGTATTAAATGAGCTTTCCTTGAAGAATCACATAATTCATGTTTTTAGCATCACGGCGAGATGAAAAGAAAGCATTGCAATGTGTGTTTCTTTGATTTCACGGAACACTTCGCTAGGATTTTCTCATTTAAATCCGACCTCTTCCAGTGTGAATTTGTTTCAGCCTAATAAGTAAATAACGTTCTTCCGGGCACTGCATTTCTAAGTGCTCAAGGCCTCATACTGTAGCTATGACCAATTGGGTTTAGTTGTCTTGCAGGCCAGACGGATTTGGTACCATTTTCATGAAATTAAGTTCAATTATTTTAAAACTATAGTAATTGTGGGCCTTCTCCACTGCTGTCCCTCTATTAATGCTGTTCTTGAAGTCTAAGTAGAAACTCAGATACCGTTTATTTAACCCAGTGATGAACTCTGGTTCTTACTCGTGGATTCAAGTTTTAGGTACAGTGCATAAAAAGATGGGGTTGCATATTTTCATATTGCAAGGTGCATGTTTTGATTCACATAAACTTTACTTTTAGACAGAGGTACACACGTGTAGTGTATGACGTAGAAAAGTACAAGATGTACTGTAAATGCCCTACAAACAGCTGAATTGAATGCTTTTATCGCATATGTTGATTTTGTTCTGTAGTACCTGCGTTGAAGATACAGATTTTAATTTTTGAGGCAAGTTAGTTTGGAAAACACTGCACTGAACTTGCTTTGAGTTCATTGAAGATGTTACTTATTGACTTACTTATGTTATTAATGTTATGTTACTTATACTTATTGTTACTTATTGAACAAAAAATACTTTTCATAGCAGTATTGAGAGATGAAAATAACTGAAATTAAAAAAAAAGTTGAAATGGATGTTTAGTTTAGGATAGTGTTTAATTTGGCCTGTTATTGTCTATCAACTCAGTTAGACTAAGCGTTTACAATTTTTACTGTTCCTTACAAATTCTTTGCAAAAGTGTCTTTTTTGTTTTTATTTCATTCATAAGAAACCTGTCTTTTATCCTGTAGTCAAAGGAGGTGGCAGGGTAGCATGACAACTCCTGCCTCTATGTTTTTTAAATCATGTGTTTAGCATCAGTTTCATGAAAAATCTATTGCACAAGAGAGAGTGAGTTTTATGCAGTAGTTTTGAAGTTGTAGTTGACATGACTTTCATGGCTGTGAATGTAAAATACCATTCATGTTTAAACATGGCAAATCTTTGATGTTTATTTTTATTTAGACATTTTAACCAAATAAAACATTATATTGATCATGGTCTATGGTGTTGATAAATATGCATTAAGTTATTAAGACTAACATAGTTTTTGATTTCCAATTGCTAAACACTTGTGTGTGTGTTACACTCAAAAGGTGTGAGATGTGTTTTTCACTCGTTTGATTTTCATCCTCGTTCATCCTGTTGTGTACTTTTTATGTTAGTCTGTATTGTATATCTTATATTAGATATACACAAATACAAATAATCCTCACAACAGTATATTTGGATAATACTATATAATATTAAACCTACAACCCCGCTGTTACAGTTATATGATGTACTTCCAAATTAATGTTCAGATCAGTTTTATTTCTTCCAAAATGGGATTAATTGCCACTTTGATTCGTATATAAAAACAATTAAAACTGATCTTACAGTCTTGAAAGTTGTCAAATCAAATACAACACTTTATGCTTGACCAAACTTTTTTTAAAACAAAATTAAATCAAAAAGGGAAAAGTAATAGACACCTTTAAAAACAAATCACTGTTAATTATTTACAGAGTACAAAGTGTTGTGAAACAGTTGTGAAATATGGCCATTGGCCAGTGGTGACAAAGTGTCTGAGCATGGCAGAAGACTAATGCTGTGCTTATTATGGCTGCTGTCCATGGTGCTGATTGTACTGTAGGCAAGATGTTACAGAATATAAACCATAGAAAATACTGTTTTTCCATATGTACAATATATAAAAAGAAGGAAATCAGGATTATTGGCTTAATCTCTGTGGACATTCTATGCAGATAGCTGATGCTGCACAGTGCAAGAATTCCAGTTTCTTACTGTCATTAGAATAGCAGCGTATCTTTTGTCTTGGGTTTTTCACATGGTAATACCATTATGCCAATTCAGATGTTTAAATTAGTTAAGCTTCACGACAGTGCCTATGTGTACTGTAAATGCTGGGGAACAGGAGATAATTTATAGTTGCCCTTATATGTCAGGCTGATTGTATTTCATATTTTCTGAGAGTTCTGACCTCCACTCTTTTATATTATTTGTGCTTCGAATCTAGGTTAGTCGGTTAACATTTGTGAAGGTACAGTATCATATATTTATTAGATCACTAAAAAATCATAGAGTCCAGAAGTGATGAATCAGCACCCTAGCACAGTAGGAGAGCAAAGTGCTTCAATAACTGAAGGTTTTGGACTTTATCTGCAAAGATTTTATTAAGTTGATTTGAAAAATAATAGTGGGCATACTGTACTGTGTAAAATTACATTCCAAATTTGATCAAATAATAAAAAGCATTCATAAAGCCATATTATGGCTAGTTTTTGCAGTTTATTCAGAACTCAAAATTTTAACTCAGTTGGTATGCTGTGATCATTTTTGTGCCCTTATTGTTTATAAAGTTTATTACTTTTTAATGCTGCACAAACAGTCTGGAGTTTAAAGCATAGTTTATTATTGTTTGAGTCTTGTATAAATAAAAAAGTGTTCTAATAAATGAATAAACATTAACACATTATTCTTCACAAAATGCTTTCAGCAAAATAATAAAAGAGAAAATGAAAAATATAGGACAATTCTTAGGGGAATAGATTTGACTTACGTCTTACATTTGACTACTTTGGGACAAGCCAGTTGATTCTGATTTATTCTATGTTTACTTGCTCTCAGATACTCCTATTCTCTTCATCAATAATATGTCACACAATTGCAGATTGCAATTGCTGACTTGTTGACTTAGCTTTGAAACGCCTAAATGCAGAATGTGATTATTTGAGTTTGAAGGCTATTAGACTTTTTCCTCACTTAACCCATTGATAATCCTGTTTACTATGAAAGACTGACTTAATGTAATGTATTTTCTGCCACAGTTCAACTGAGATTGGTATGACTGGTTATACCTTCACTTCTCTCTTGGTTTTGTATTTTTCTGTCATTGTAAATATACAACAGTGATTTTGTTATTTTTCTTTCTTTTAAATAGACTAGTCAGAAAAGTCAGTGACTTATGCATTTTATAGTCCCGCTAAATTGCAGATTCTGTAGGACCATGCCATTAAATTGTATTGCATTCAACGTATGGCGTATATTATGTACATAAAGATAACTCTAGGCTCTTTTCTTTATATGGTTTTGTTTTCTGGCTTCTTTAAGAATGAATGACATGAAACTCTGAATGACATGGATATAGATCAGCCAGGGTCACACAATACATCAGAAAGAGTATAGTTTTTTTGTGTCCCCAGTTTAGAAATATCCCTGTTATAAAATTCATCCTCAGAATAATACATATCATGCTACCCAACCTGAGAGGAGGTAGCAGGGCATAGCAGTACCCAGACTTACTGATGAATATGCTTCTGTTGTGATTGTGTTCTGAGCTAGACAGGACCCTGAGCTTCTTATTACTGAACATCATACTTCCATCCAGACATTCTAAATGTGGATGGCAGTCCATCCTATAAACCAGTTATTGGTTTGAGGAGATGATCCATATGTAAAAATCTATTTTGCAATTGTGTAAGCGTTTTGGTTTCCGGCATGCTGTAATAACCCATTGGTTAGGATTTATTCAAATGAAAAGGCAAATAAATTTGTTCTGACTTGAGAATGCTTGTTTAAACCTTTAATCCCCCTGTTGCATAGCTCATATTGTATATACTGTATGGGATATCTCAAGTACCAGAATATGCTTGGCTGAATTCTTATAGTTGCTTGCTTTATATACAATGATAAGAAGAAAGACTTCCTAAAATAGTACTTTCTCACGGCTACATCCTTATGTGTTGGATACACATTGTTTCATGCTGTCACACCTCTTTAACTTTATTCTATTAACAGTTTGTTTTTTTCTGATTTATTCAGTGTTAATAACCTAGGTAACAGTGCTTGAGTCAGATTGTTCTTATTCTAGATATAATTCGTTGCTTATATATATATATGAAGTTCAGTTACAGTATGTTTAATCTAAAAGTGAAGTTATTATTGTCCCACAAGACAGATTTTACTTTCATCAGTGCAAAACAAGCTAGTATTAAAAAAGGTGTCATCAATATCTTAGGTAGGTTTACCAATGTATTTTAAAAAGTGCATTTTACGTCCCAGTGTGTGTTTTATGTGTGTTTTTTTTCTATGTTCCACACTGCTGACCCTTGATTGTTCTCCCTTCCCCATTGGCCAACCATCACACCACTGTTTCAATATGATGTCATCATCAATCAACCCTCAGCCAATCAGAACTCATTTTATTCACTATATATCATGGAGGCTTTCAGAAAGAAAAGGCCTTTCGTTTGACTTCGGTCCCGTTTGGTTTTAGTTATCGCTTCGCTTCGCTTCGCTTCTGGTTATTGTTTCGGCTTCGTTTGTTGGTTTGTTTTGCATTGTGTGCGTGTGTGTATTTTCGTATAGCTTCGGCTTTGTTGTGTTGTTGGTTTTCTGTTAGTTTCTTTGTACTTTGTACTCGTTTGTTTGTGTGTTCATCCTTGTTTTGTCATTACCTTGCCCCAGTGTTACATGTTCAACTTTTGTGTTCTTTTGTACCCTGCTCCTGTTGATTACTCTTGTTTTCCCTTATTTGTATTTCTGGTTCACTTGTGTTTTTGTGTGAACTTTTGTATATAAGGTTTGTTTAGGTTGTTGGGTACACTTTACACACTTAGTTGATTTTGTATTGGTACACTAGGTTAGTACGGGTGAGTGCCATTTGTCTTGTATGGTTTTGGGTTGTCAGTGCAGGTTAGCTAGGGTGTTGAAGACGCCGAAGACCGTGTGTTTCGGGTTTTCTTTTGTAGTCAGATTAGCTTTCCCTCACTGTCCTAGCCAGCTCCATTTTGTTTGTTATTTTCTTTTCTTTGGCACCACTCTAGTTCCTTACCCTTATCACGCTTCCTAGTCCCTCACCAAAACCCACCTGCTTCCAAAAGAGTTATTCTAAATGTTACACCCCTTTACCCCTAGACACTTGGGGTCGTAACAGTGCAAATGTGTGAAAAGAGGCCTTCAGTGTTTGATTGGAGATTATATTGTGAATGAAACTTCTTAATGGTTGGTGATGTAAACTAACTCGCATAATATGCCCCTTTATATGAATTTAAATCCTTGGTTTATGAAAACATTTCTCTTTCATTTTGATGCTGCTTGTGTGTAAAATCCATCATTTCCGCAAAACAGAAAGAAGCCTGGCTTGATCCCCTGACTGTTATACAGATAAACAGCAGACAGAGTGTATCGGTCCTTGGTTGCCATGGAAACCTGAACTGGTTCTAGATTGAGCATTCAAGAGAGATTCCTTTATATACTTCCTTTAGGGAAACAATGGCTAATACACTGTGACAGAGAGAAGCCAGTGTAAATTGTGCATGCATTTTGACATTACCGTGCAGTGCGTAAATACAGTACGTAAACCCGAAGCTGAAGTTGTTTGCGAGCTGCATTTTGTAAAAGATAACTTGAGTTATCCATGTGTTCCATGTCTGTGGTTTCCTGTATCTTGTGTCTGTACATATTGACTCAGCAGTTACCAACAAAAACATTTCCTATGCGTATTGTAACTGTCGTTTTAAATGGATGATTTGTGAAAATAATACAAATGACTGGAAACACAGGCACAGCAACACTATATTTTTAAACAATTGAATAGATTCTGCCAATTCATTAAACAAAAGAGCAAACATCTACAATTTGTAATGCTTTCAAGAAAAAAAAAACAGACACTTGTAACTAACAGTGTAGCCTCATAATAACACAAAATAATAGTTCCAGTGTTATATTTGTTATCAAGAAACATTGCCACTTCTATTTATGAAATGTACAGTAGCCTATCAGTGCTGCGGAGAAAAAGAATGTCTTTAAAATGAGATAACAATGCTTTTAAAGGCAACATTTTTTTCCTCCGTAGCGCTAATAGGTTTCTGTAGGTAATGAACCTGTTATACAGGGAGAAATATGTGAACAATCATGTGGGTCATTGATGCTTTAAGAATGCAAAACATTTCCATTCTTATGTGTTCTACATTCTAAAAGTATAAATTTTTAATGTAATTAATATTGTTAATTCTGCATGCATTTTAATGGTAAAAAAGTGCAGTGAAATTACAAGACCTAAACCTTGGAGATCTGGTAGTGTATTGGCTTTCTACTGGTCTTCCAAAGATTTAGAGGGCATTTGGAGAAAAGCGTTAGTTATAATCTCAGGGTTAAAAGGAATGAGCTCTAAGGGAAGATTGAAAGAAATAAAACTGTACTGTATATCAGCAGTAAAACAAGATAGATCAGGGGAACTGTAATCAAACAAAATTGCACTAGCGGCAATTACTGTAAACTGAGAAACACCAGGTTCAGCACTGGATATGATATCAGATCCAAGTGGTTGTTCTGAGTTAAATTGGTATCACTGAACTGGTATTATGGGAACCTTAAGAACCACATGTCAGATTGTGCTTTTGTTATTTTGGGCAGTGAATAGGTCCCTTTCATTCATTACTTTTCATATACTTTGATGGGCTTAGCACAGTCTATGCAAGCAATAAAGCTATGCATTTATGTGAGCTTTACTGCTGTACATATACAAGTACTAATTGATATCCAATAGTTTCATATTTTTGCTCTCTGAAATATACAGTATTTTGGACTTGTAATCATCTCTGTTGTTAAATTAAGCACACTCGGTATTTTACTGTGCTTGACCTTGCATTTTGTTGTTCCTTGGTGTTTAAAACTTTTTCTGTTTATGAGCAGCATTCTTTTTTTTTATGGAGTACTGCACATTTTGTCCCAAATCTTGGATTTTACTCTGCTTTCAGCTCATTTATCCATAATACCTAAATGATGTCTTCTGTCAGAGTTAACCATTAGACAAAAAGGCAGCTGGGGGCTGAAAGCACAATTTAAAAAATGTTTGCCAAAGAAGCCGAAATCTTTATGCACACTCACAAGCACCAGTAAACCTCTAATACTGGAATAGCAAACAGAGTGTGCTGATATTCAGTTAAATTTCAGGAAGAGAGGTTATGCACAATGAAGATCTAATAATTTATGAAATTCCACGAGCAACAGCTAGAGGGGATTTTCAAAGCAAATAAAAATGATTGAAAAGAAGTAGTTATATTAAAACAGTGAAAAAAATAAGAATAAGAAAAAAGTTATTGAGGGAGAAGTTTGAAGTTTCAGATTAAAGCTATTGTTATAACACATGCAGTATATCTTAATTCCCAATTAATGGTATCAATAGGCATTAAGGCTAAAAATAAATTGTACAAGAGCTATTTGTAGATATTTATATGAATCATATGAGCAACTATAAATTATATAAATAGTGTCTGTGACACTAATCATGCTCACAAGTCCAAAATGAACACAAGTTCATCAAGAGTGCTGCAATGACAATGTGTAGAAGAGTGCTTTTCTGTTCCATGTGTAATTTTGTTGCTGCAGATAGTAGAATTCTAAAGAATGGTGTACAGTGGTAATGGCCAAAAGTGACTGGAAAATGAGTGTTTGAAAACAGAGAGTACAGGTAAAAGGTGAATGCTCAAGTTGGGGTGGTAATTGTGGAGTAGCACAGGGGTCTGTATTAGGGCCACTGCTGTTCCTAACTTACATCCATGATCTAGATTCTTTTATAGCTAATAAACAAATCAAGTTGGAAGACTAGTCAGTTTTTGGTCAGCATATCATAGAAAAGATAGCTGCTGTGGAATCAATGCAGAGAAGAGCAACCATATACATTCTCAGGCTTCAAAGAATGTTCTGCACTGACCACTGAAAGCACAGAATCTTTTTAATGTTGAACAGAGAAGACGTTTTCCAAGTATTCGACATCGTCAAAGGCATCGGCAAAGTCAACCCAGTTGTCTTCTTCAGAATGAACGGTGAAACTCAAAACCAGATGTCACGAGTGGAAACTATGTGGACATGCATTTAAAACTGAGAACAGGAGGGACTTAACCCAAAGTGAAGAAGCTAAGCTATGGTCACCTGTCATTACTACGTTTTCAATATTCTTATTTAATGCAAGATCATTCCTTCTTTGCTTTAGTATATTATATGCTGTATCTTTTTTTTAATATTTAAGGGATTTCAGGCCAGAATGATGCTGTGCTGACATATCTGATTAGGCTGTGGTGCGTACTAATTAAGAGATTTTAACATTTTAATTGTCTATGGAGAATTACTGCAAACTAAAACTGTAAACACCTGCAGTTAATAGAGATGCTAATTTTTACAGCTCAAGCCATAATAGTTGGCACAGAGGGACATACAAGAGAGTAAAGATTGTTTTTAGACAGTAATAAATGTAGTAGTGTGATATATTGCAAACAGTAGAATTAATCAAGTGTAGATCAGCTGTTATGTTCTCCTATTAAATGACTTAATATGAACTCTTGTGTTTTTACTTTCCTTGCATAAAGTTGGTACTGTCTTTCTGGGTGGGTTTAGGTCCATTACTAAGCCAGAATTCCTCTGGTATTCCTCAGGGCAGTATACCGGCACATAATTTGTATAGGAACAAGTAATAGGTTTATTCCATGCTGGAAAAAAGAAGAAAGAAAACACAACGTGAGGGCCTCCTCACACCTGAAGAAGGCTCCACGGCCGAAACGTTTCTTTCTTCCTTTTTTCAGCATGGAATAAACCTATTACTTGTTCCTTTGCAGCCTACGCATGCTGACGCAGCTACCCACCTGAACTATAATTTGTATATATTTGTTAAGTATATACCACTTGTTTCCATTGTTAGGCATCATGGTGATAGTAAGGTTCCATACCAGATTTACTTATATTCTAATCCTGATATTCAACTGGATATTTGAGAGAATACAGAACTTCTGAGTCATTTATGAGCCACGTGTTTGGGACATCACCACAATGGCTTTCTTCTGTCCCTGTCGTTTCTACAGTATATCCTGTTCTGTCTGTATCTTCCTATGGAGAAAGAAACGCATGCTTTTGTATTGTGTAGTTTGCTATTCTTTCATATTGCTCTTCTATCTGGGGAATCAAAGAGTACCTTACAAACACTTTAGTGTGTTCAAAACTGCAGCTTTGTCCTTGACCTGATCTCATTTTGACATTCATATAATTCCTGTCTTGAAATCCACTGCCTTCCTCTTTAATTCTGGATAGACTTTAAAATTCTTCTTTTAACTTTGGCTTTGAAGAATATCTACAGTATCATCACATTTCTTACCTCTTAAATATGTACTGTATATCACATTCCACAATTTATGGATGAGACTGGCCTCTTACTTCTTTTGTCTACCAAAGTATGATCTAAAGATCATGGGATCTTTTCCTGGTTTGCTCCCAAATTATGGATTAACCTCCCATTGCAATTGGGATGGCCGAATCCCTATCTGTTTACTACATAATGCCTTAGATCTTGTTCACTAGCATTGGTATAGTCTATACTTTAATTTTGTGTGGTTTCTGTTACTGTATATTTTGGTTTTATCCATGTTACATTTTAACTTTTGCTTTCTTTGTTACATTTTGGGATATTTTTAATAAACAGCTTATTTTATTATTATCAGTATTAATATCAGTTGAATTTTAATTTGCATTTAATATAGATGTTTAGCTTTGCTAGAGTAGCCTAAAGATACCACTACTGACCTGGAGCTTATAAAGTACAAAAGCTTCCTTGTGTCATTTAGATGCGAAATGGATTCTGTCTAAATTTAATAGCACAGTTCATTTGGAAGGAAGGGCTAAGACAGTAAAATCTAGTATACCTAATATTCCAGGAGTGCAGTTACAGAGCAGATTGAGATGAGTGCAATTTGTCTTTAAAATAGCCTCTGAAACAACATGGTCTCTACATAAACAATTTGTATACCTTTGGGTTTGCTTTGAATCAATGCAATTTTAGATTAAACATATCTTGTTTCATTTATTTTCATAGCATGTCCTGATGTAGGTTTAGACACAAATATATTTTGTTATTGCAGAGATATATGTTGGCCAAGATTTGTATTTCAAAATGCTCTTTTTATAAAAAATATTATTTTGATGATTTTTTTATTTTTATATTGAGGCAAAGATATTCATCCATTGATTAGAATGGATGTGAAATCAAAGCATTTAGCAGAAACTGAATATTCTTTTCCCTTACATGATTAAACTTTACTAAAAAGTTTACAGTGTCCCTTTTCCTTTGAAAAAATACTCATTTTCATTTTGTAAGTGAACAAAAAACTGCATAATATTCTGCAGACAAACATAAATGTGTTTATCTTTAGGTTGCCTGTGTGAATGGAATAAACACATTGAATTCAGTATGCTCATTCCCATTGAGTGCCACAGGCAGATTTTCATAAACATATGAAAAGAACTTTAGAAATCTCTACTTTTACAATGGATACATCTCTCAGCTATTCATAATATTAATTTAAGATTTTTTTACATCAAATAATTTATTGACATCAAAGGCTGCTTCTTTTATCCAAATTAATTTACATTTGTAGAGCTGGGTATTTTTTTATTAAAAGCAGTGCTGCAACCAGAAATTGAATCTACAACCATCAGGTTATAAGCCTGTGTACTAACCACAGTTCCCCATTGCAGCCTGCTGTGTCCCATGGTCAATCTGTAGCTGTTGCTTACTGAAATATAATACCAGGCACGATTTTCTGTGGTTTAATGTTTACCTTGGAAGCAGTATAATTTCCTGGCCTAATGCATGTTCTATGTAGGCAGACTGCTAGATGCTGAAACTGAAGTCGTGCGAGTTCCTCAGAGAATACCTCAGTTTGTTGGGGTAAGAAATTCACATGACAACATTTCTTATTTAAGACTTGCTCTTTTAGGCAGTGGTGTAAAGTCATTAGTGATGTCAAGTAAAAGGTCATTCTGATAGGTATTGATCCCACTCTTATAAATACACATCATCTATTAAGTACAAAGCTTAACCTTTATCACTGGTTGTTTAACCCTTTCACCATTTGAAATATAGATATATATATTTTAAAAAAATTATTTTGTTGTTCATTTGTGTACAATGTAGTAGCCACTATGATTATCTTGTGTGCCGATTAAGGCACTGCTCCTCTTAAATTGAATTTATTTTCCATTCATCTGAAAAATAACCATGTTGATTTTGGGAATGTTCAATATTTGACATTCATATGACAACTAAAAGTCTTGTCCTGTAGCTTTGAACAGAGAAGGTTACGAGGGGATCTGATTCAAATATTCAAAATGGTAGAACATGCCTTTAACAATGAAACAAGATCCAGAGGACACAAAAAAGCGAGTATATTTAAATGAACATATTGGTGGAACGTTCTTGGAAAGGGTTGTGAGAGCTTGTAATATGCTGCCCAGCCATGTTATTGAATCAGATCAGAGTCTGTAGTCAGAAATGAAGTGCCAATTCAGGATGGCACTAAATATAGGGGACTGTTTTACATTATGGGTTGTGAATAGAGAATGTACAAAAAGAGTCACATTATGTTGTAGATATTGAACTGGTAGATTCAAGCCTTGAAGGCACAGTTTAGATTACGATGCTAACTATCAGACTGAGAAGTTGAAAAAGGAAAAAGACTTACCTGTTACTGTTTTTACTGTTTGTGCATTTTCTTAAACTGCAGAAGACCGTAGGAATTGTTTCTAGCTAGAAAATAAATGCATAGAATACCTGGCATTAGCCACATTGTATAGTACATAGACATCATATTGCCTATAACAGTGTTTTGTGTGCATTCAGAATTTAAAAAGTAAAACATCAAATGGAAATTAAGGTAAAATATTATGTATTTAAGTTAAACTTACAGTATATACAGTTGAAAAATGGTCATACAGTAAATTATTTTCATTGCATTTAATACAAGATATTTGCTTTTAAGACTTTTTGATAAGAGCTAAAAAATATGCAAATAAACAGCATCTGAGTATAGGATAAGGTATTTGCATTAGTCACTTTGTAAACAATCTAATATCCTTCTCGCTTAAAACAAAAGTGTCAGTATTTCAAGTAGTATTAAAGCTCTGATTTTGACTGTTGGAATGTACTCTCTTGGCATTACCTCAGAATAGTTTTATTTTAGCTCCTAAAATACTGAAGGTTGGCCTGTTATTGTATTTCATACAGGAAGTGTGTTACTGACCAGGCATAATGAATACTGATTATTATTGTTGGCTTTTTAGCACTGCTCAGTACCATCCAATTTTGAGAAAGCTGCTAATTCCTGATAAAAGAAATGGCAATCTGGAGCCTTTGCTGGAAACATTAAATGCATGGACAGAACATGCACACACAAAGACAATATATAAACCAATATAAACACCTGTTAACATAGCCAGCATGCCTTAATTAGGCAGGAGGAAACTTGAACACCCGATAAATGCTCACATTGACACAAATAGAGTGTTAAAACTCTACATAGACGGCTACCCAGTCTGAATCTCAACCCAGGACCCAAGAGCTTTTAAACAGCAGTACTAACCACTATATAATTATTCAAGCCATCTATTTATTTCTAGTGAATTTAATATCTGCTGCAGATGTGAGACATACTGTGCACATTTTTTTGAGTTTTTGTAAGTGAAACAGAGCAAGCTTCAGAAATTATTTTAAAGATTTATTTCAAAAGACAAAGCTAGTGTTACTGCAAGCAACGAATGGATAAAGCAGCTGAAAATGACACAACTCACAAAGCCTATTTAGTTAATTACTATAAATCTCTAAATCCCATTTTTTTCTGCATGAATTAAATGCAGGTCAGTTTCAGGGCAGTGGAGTAACAGCTACAGAGTTGTGTGAATCTGCTCTCCAATACTAAAAAAGAAATAATAGACTAATTTTCTGTAAATCACCCAGGAGTAGAATATAGGTGAATAAAATCCTGTATTGGAAAAAAAGGAACCTTTGCTCCTCACACAATAATGAATATCAGAATACATTAAATAAGAAATAATTCAACCTTTGTAATTGAACTGTTGCAAATAATTTCTTAACTGATACTGTATGTGACTGTGGAAGGTGATGTGATATGCAAAATAGGTTAGTGTTATTCTAAACTTTGTAGCACTTAGTATTCTGTTGTGTGACTTATATGAAGATAAAAAATGAGCCAATACCGTGCCATAACTAACATGTTCTGTGCAAGTATTGTCAGTGTCAGACTCAGTAATCAAAATCTTTTAATGTTACATGTTTCTCGTTTGCTTGTGCTCTTAAGCAATTATGAAACCAGAAATCTGAAATTGATAGACATCTGGTAAAGATAAAACAATAAAAAACTTACGTAGAGTGTGTTGTCAGATATTAAAAAAAATATATTGTATATTATAGCTCTGTCATAATTACCCTTTCATAAGAGTGTAAATGAACTCTAATGAACTAATCCTGTTCTCTGATATTTTTATCTTGGAATATGTAAATATTTCTGTGGTACTGAAAGGCATCAAGACATTGCTGTCTTAAACTAATGTCAAATATGTAGGACATATTGTAAAGCACATTCTTTACAATAAATATACTCAATATATGGCTAAAAATATTTAAGCATAACATTTTTAGGGAACAACTGTAACATTTTTTAGTTTAATTACGAATGGACTCCTTATTACATGACAGGTTTGATTGCCTGCAGTGTTACTATAAAGTTGCATAACATACAACTACATCGTGTGGGAAGGAACATATATTGCGGATTAGAAAATCAAAGCAGATCTAACAAGGCAGTTAATGTACCAGTGAAATGGTAATACTGAAAGAGAATATGTTAATAGGAGATTGCGTGATCTTTATGCTTCAGAATCCCTCTTTGATCTTGAATGGTGTTTACTGTTTTATGGTTACAACTGCTGCCATTTAGGAAATCTTGTTTGACAATGATAACCTCTCCGTGTATCAAAGGAGACATTCCCGCCTGAAGAATTATTGAAAGACCCATTAAGGCCTAGCACATTCGACCCTCATTACTGCATTCTTCTCCTGAGCTAGGCAATTCGGAATTTTTCAGTGTAGTGCGGATATGGCATGAAGTGATTTTTCATTCGGATTGAAATGTTGTTCATAACCAAAACAGTTAGAAAGCTGACATCAAAGATAGAGTTGTAATAGATTTTTTGAGGTGAGGAAAGTGGGTTTAATTTAATGGACAAAAATATCAGCAGCATTGATTTAATTAATATGCCTTCTGAAGCCTTCTTTTCCCATTTTGACTTAATATCCATAGCAAATGACCCTTAAGAATATTAAACGGAGCTTAACCTTCACGAGGAAGTCAGGAAGAACTTGTTGTTTTCTCCAGATCATTTCTAAAACTCAGTACCTTTTAAATTACATTTCAATTGGGCCTCCTAAATCATTTGCAGCTCTTTCCCCAGAAAAATAAAAATGATACTAATTTCTACAATTAAAACCTTATTTTTTTTCCTATAACTGTATTAGAATGTGGGCTGGACTGTGTGTGGTTAGCACTGCTGCCACATGGTTCTTTGGTCCTTTGTCTGATGCCAGATTCAAGCACCTTCAGTGTGCACTTCAATGTGAAGCGTAGTACAGGACCCTATGCAGACAGTATAATACGGAAGTAAGAGGAGAAGGACAACAGGGAAAAGACGTGGAGGATCAGGACGGGTTGACAGAAAGGGGGGCATGACGGCGGTGATCCGGTGCTCGGGGGGTGTGGCGCAGGCAAACAGACCTAGACAGTCCAAAGGGGGAATCCGGGGCGCAGTCCAGAGTCTAGGAACCGTGGAATCCATCAGAGACAAACAAGGTTAAAAACTGGGAAGGGATCCGGAACAGGAACAGGGAATAAAAACCAGGTATCGAGGCCAGGCACTCTGAACCCAGGACTCAGATGGTCAGGACGCCGTGAGGAAGCCTGTGCCGTCGGGTCTCTCCTGGACCCGCTGGTAGGCGGGCTTCCCGGCGTCCATCTCCCAATGCTGAGCCAGGAATAGTGGGAGCGCCAAGCTTAAATAATAACAGGCAAAACAGGAGGCAGGTGCACGTAATCAACTAAAATCCCAAAGGGTCGCAGCGCCCTTGAGAGGAGGTATGACGATCGTGACACTACCCTCTTAAGATGTGCTGACTAGTTTCACCAGAGTTTTTAAATATTTTGTGTATGTACTATACAGTATGTGTCCTGTAGCGGATTTGGTCCCCATTTGGGGGGTAGTCCTGCCTGATTCCTTATGGTTCTAGATGACTGCTACCATAACTGTGAATAAGTAGTTCTCTGGTAATGCAATGATGGATACATTGAATGGATTGATTATCAAATAATTGTAATACCTTGCATTGTTTGGAGGTTTGTCAAATTAGTCCTTCATTCATATTGTGTTTTAAAGGCTTGAGTGCTCTAAATTAAGATGACGGAAGTTAATGTGACTAACAGCTGTGGTTAAATTGCAGCATCTACTGTAAGTATAGTGGTCCTTGGATTTGGGAAATTACAGAATCTTAATTATCCAGCTTTTCACTGCTGGTGACCCTGGGTTAAATAGTTTAGTCTAATTCACAGACCACTGAAATTAGTTCGGTGGTGTAAGGTTTAGCCCCAGAGGTTGTCTCCTGGGAAGAAAAAAATCTATACTTGTGTGAGAGCTATTTGTAACTTGTAAGGCTTTGAAGAGGCCAGGGCTGAAGAACAGACAGTTTTGATATTTGTCTTAAGGGACATTTGAAGGGCTAAGTATCAGAAACTCTCAGTTCTCCTTGTTTTGGAACATGGCAATCATGTTACATAATAACATCATGTTTTCTTTTAGTATTATCTGTTGTACAAATGTAGATCTTTCCAAGCATGTATTGCAGCTCATCTAATATTGACTTGAAAGAATTAATCACAGTGCATAAACGGATGAGTTGCCTTGTAATTCAGAGGTTACATGTTTCGTTTCTTAGCATACCAAATTTGACCCACATGCAAATGTACATTGTAGTACTCTTGGGATAAGGAGTCAATCAGAAGTGTGGCTCATGAGATTCAATAAGAACTTAATGCTTAGCATTACTGAATGGGAGTGTCTTGGAAACAAAGACAAAATATGCTTTATGCTTGACAGACGTTGTTAGCTAAAGAGCTTCATAGCTTTTTTATCCCCAGTTGTACAGCATCAGTCCAAGTATTTTTAACGTACATATATCCAAATGTATGTCTCTTTAAAGCATTTATGTATACTCTGCTGACTTCAGTTGAAGGTCTGTAGTTAATAACTGCCTTCTCACTCTGGTATGTCTGTATCACCTTTCTGCAAATGTCTTACCTGACAGGAGGTACAGTAGATTATTGTTTTTTGTCAAACTGAGTATAGAGTATTTCTAAGTTAATATAACTTTGTTGTTTTATAGTGTCCTTTTTAGTCTATTATTAGAGTTTTAGCACATATTATTTGCTTTATGGCTGTTCCATTTTAGGTGGTTTAATTTGTAAGTGTCAAATTGCTTCAATGCCAGGAAGGGAATTGCACAACACGTTGAACAGACAAATGAAATCTTAATTTACGATGAGTGCAAAAGAAAATCCTATTACACTCCTCGTTACCTTAAGACCTCCCTTAAGATGCTGTGTTGTACATTAAAAGATAAGCCACATCAACAGGTCATGACCAACCCAAGAGAGCATAGATCTAGATAAAAGATGAAAACTTGTAGGTTCTGTGGTTCATCACAGAAGGTGATGACGTCACCAAGAAAGAGTCCAGCTGATATGAAAGGGCACAGCAAGGCAGAAAATGCTTTGATCTCTGTCCATGGTGCTGTAAAGAAAATGGAAGGATGCACTCACTCCCTTTCCTTGCAATGAAGACGGTACTGCATAGGTGCCTGTCTAGAAACAATCAGAGGTACAGTAAATGCTAGTCTGATGGTTTTTTTACCATGTGTCTATTTAACGTTTTTTCAACAGTGTTGAACAGTGTTCTACACAAGCATTCAAAGAGCTGAGTTCTAAAAGCAGACCTCCCAGAAAGCACTTTTCCCAACGGGAGACTTCACCTGTTTTTTGATTTCACCATTTTGCTTTCAAACCAATTGATAGATTTGACCTATCATTTAGTAGACTCATCTGAAGATTATAGTCTTTCACTTGAGATTTAAGATTAAAAAATGAAATAGAAAAACATGGATGAGTGGTTCATTTTTATATAAAGCTTTTGAAACTCTCTAAAGATTGAATAATGACAGCAAGTCTTTAAGGTATTGTTAAATTTTATGCTTACAGAAGAATGCAGTACATTATAGCAGACTGACTAAGGTGCAAATAGAAAAATGACAACTCCAATCCCAGATTATAGCTGAAAAACAGTTCTTGCTACTGTCCCTGCTAATCAAAGCCACTTTATAGCATTTGACTTCAGTTTCTCTCAAAGTAGCTTTTTAATCTAAAAATGCCTAAACAAAGTCTCTTGCTATATTTGTTAATAATTGTGCAGTTCTGTAAAGGTGGGTTTTTCAATTTACCAGCTATAACATACAGTAAGCAGAGTATAATTAGATTTTTCGGTTTTGAGGATACTATCAGCATGCTGATCATATTTTAATGTGTAGTTTTATATCTGCTGTCTGACATCCAGTTTCTATTTGGAAGAACTTTTATATCTAAAAAGAGAAGCCACAACTTTACACAGAGGGTTGTAGGAGTATTGAACAAGTTACCCAGTCACGTTGTTGGAGCCGATACCCTAATATCTTTCAAGATGAGACTTTTGAATCACTTGGCTAATAAAAACCAAATGGGCTAGATGGACCAAATGGTTTTCTCTCATTTGTAACCTTTCTTATGTATTTATGCTCCCAAGATTTGGGTGAACTCATATTTGATCTTTATTAAGGTCAGCCCAACATCAATAGGTTTAGATGTTAGATAAGGGTTGGTTTAGACTGAGCTGTTCCAGTCTTTGGGATTTTTCTGCAACAATATGTGTCGGCAGATGCCATTGTCTTGTCTTTCAGAAATAAGAAACTGAAACTGAAAAATGAGATGTGAAGGAAATGTAAGGCATTTGTATTCTCTGCATAATCTCATTTATGATTCATTTGCACCAGAAGGGAAGCAGTAGAGTCATGGATAAATGGGTTTTTGTGAGCAAATGGAGACAATATTTGAACATATTTCTGTTGGAAAAAGTGGGAGTTTTTAGCTTTGTTGACTTAAAGCGTGTAGTCCTCACATAAATTGATTTTCAGTCATCACAAAGGTTTAAAGAAAATCAGTAGCACAACTTGTATTTTCATTTTCATTAAACCTAATTTCTCCAAAAAGATTAATGAAAAATAACAGCATTTATTTTAATAGTATTTTGCAAATTAATCATTGTAATCCCGCCGGATTTAATGTGTGACTGAGCAGACTTGAGTGGCTGGGCTCAAACATCTGTCATTTTTACAGAAGAGCCCTAAATTACTTATTTAATTAATTAAAAAATGTAAGTAATTAATATATTGTTATTTGTGTTCAGATTATAATGGTTTTGAGTTTCATTTTAGCTTATTTTATTTAAAAGATTTTTTTTTAGTCTAATTGACTGTTTCACTTATTGGAACTTATGAGGGCTGGTCAATACATACAGTACAGTGAGTTCTGCTGCCATTAATACTATGTATGCGCAGCATAATTGCAGGCTATTATGTTTCAATTGAAGTAGCAATTAGGGAGTCATTTGTTTATCGCTCACCTGACATTGTTGTGTGTGGTACTGATAGTCATGCTGTGAAAGTAAATGCCCCATTGCAAGAGTCCTCTGTTAAGGTGAAGCAGAGAAATTGTCAAGTTTTGCTTAGCGAAGATTTTTTTTAAAAGTCACTAACGAAAAACCAAATGATACTGTATGTGATCTGAAAGCTGAAAGCAACAGATTTTTCTCACACATCAGTGCCACAGACAGAACACTAATCTGAACACCAAAAAGGTTCAAGTCATGTCTAAAAGTCAGGAAGTTAATGATGTGAATATTTTGAGATCAGAAGGGTGTTTTTGTCTCTAACTTCAATTGAGACCATAAGGCAGTCATACAGTATGTGCAACATACAGTACTCTGCACTTCAGCAAAGTAAACTGAAGCCAACAATACTCCCAGAACGTCTTCCGGAGCCTTCTACAACCTGGCAGCAAGCCTGTACACTCAATGAAAAAAGAGCTGTGAGATGTTTGATAATAACAATGAGATTTAAGTTACAGTGCAAGAATAGCTCCAGGACTAACAAACGTAATTTTGAGTGTATCCCTAACCTTGTGAAGTGGTGGCAGATGTGAGGAATTGTGTTGGAAAATAATCTTCTCCACTTGTGAAGTGTATTTAATGGATAATTCACAAATTTACTTGCTTTTGCACATTGACGTCTTACATTATTATTTCATTCTTACTCCAGCTCTGGATTTCATTGGAATATTCCTTTATTTTTCTGTCACTGTTTACCTCTAGTTCCATTTATCTTAGATGCCAGGGCAAGTTTTTACTGGTTTATTTAGGTCACTGATTTTTATATGTATTTCTTATGACTTCTCAAGTAAAATATTCTTGCCTTGCTTGTAGCTAAAATAGCTCATAAAAGGCAATGGTATTTCACAAAGAGATCATGCTTTTTGGTAAAATTCACTGGCTTGCAATAGTTATATACTCAATAGTTCATTTTCATTTTCCTGAACCTTTTCCTCTCTTTCATAAAAGTTAAAATGTGAAATCCAGGGTAACAACAGGTAGTAAGGACCATAAATTGCCGGACAGTATGATGCAGTTCCTCAGCTCCGTGAGAAAGGAGGGCTTGCTTTTCCACATAGAGAACAACACAACATTTTGTATCACCAGCAAAAGAGAAGTCTGGCGTCTCTATGGTCACATAGTTGTTGCTGTTCCCAAGCATTTAACTGCAGTTTTCATTCTGCCTATTAACATGACCTTTGTTCTTCATGTTGGTTTTTGATTCAGTTATGCCACTGAATTGTTTCACTCCATTTAACATTTGCCGCAGGCCATCTCTTGCTATCAGTGCAACATTTTCTGCAGAGTTTTATTGTCTTAGACAATTAGACATAATACCAGGAGTATGCAGAGATATTTTTTTAGCTCTGTACTTTCCCTTTTCTATCTACAGTAACAGCAGTCACTGACATAATAGGATATTCATAAATGTGTAATGATGATTATACTGTGATGATACTTTGAAGAGCAAATATCCAGTTCAGGTTGGTATTTTTTTTGTTGAGGTTCTCTCTCTAAGAATCCTAAGAAGCACTTGAATCCTGCAACAAATCAAAACGCTCAAACTGCCGTTTAATTTGATAATATAATCCGATTTCATTTAACATCAAGCTAACTTACTTTGTACTGTATATCCGATTTTCACATTAATGCCAACTTTGAAAAAACTAGCAATATAACCATTTTAAAATTCTGACGTCTGTTTTCCTGATTAAAATGTAGGTCACTTGTTTTGCTAAATGTACTGTATGGTAAAGTTAAAACATAATTAAGTTTAGTCGTATATATTTGTATGCAGTGGAAGTATAAAACACCTTAAAAGTTACATACTGTATTATTACGTTGATTGCTGATTTTTAATTTGCAAAAGGAATTAAACACTGTAGTCCTGCTCTTAAAGTCTTGAACAGATTGGCAGTGATAACAAAAGAACAAAATCAGATGATTTAAAAATAAAAATGATTAAATAGCTTTTAAAGGTGACTCACATTGTGTTAATGACATCTCTGCTTCTCTGTAGATTAACTGAAGCTATTAAAGAACTTTCAGGCTCAGAGACACATTAACAATAGAACTAAGGAACTAATGTAATCTAAACGTCTGGGACCTGCCCTTTTGGAGAAAATCTGTAACATGGTAGCACCCACACTGAGATAGAGCAATACTAATATAATTAAATAATACATCTAAAGCAAAAGTCAACTCAGAAAATGGATATGTTGGAATTGGCATCACTGTGAGAAATACTGTATAGTTATGAATTATAGAAGTTATTTCTCACAGTAACCATAAATGAAGAACGTGGAAACGATCCTGTGAACAACAGAGATATGATTATTTCCTTGAGATGCTTTCATTTAATTTTTCAAGGCTTAAAAGTTTACTATTTTTTTAAATGAAAGTAGATCAAATATTTATGCTTACAAAGGCATTGGGAGAGACAGACAATTTTCAACAGGCTATTGCACTGCCTGTCAAAGGGTGAAGTAAACAACTTACCAATTTAAAGTAATGAGGCAGAGGAACCATTACTCTTATGAAAATACATCATTTTTAACCAAATAGGATGCAGCAGTTCTGAAATTTTCTGAATTTGTGTATTTCAGCTACACAAATTGGTCATGCATGGTGAATATAGTTTTTGTCTATACATAGTGCTGAGGTTTAGGCCATGACATTGAAGACATTTATTGTCAGCAACTACTGCTGCACGCCATATCGTTGTGCATTTGATAAAAAAAATTGATTTGATTTGAGTAGAACCTTAATTTATCAATTTATGCTGGAATACTCTGTATACAATTGCATGTTTTTTTAATGAAAACTTCTGGTTTAGTTTGTTCAACTCATTATCATTCTGCTGACTAAATATTAAGATTTTTTTTGATAGTGAGTATTATATAAATTATCTTTTGAATTTGAAGTCAAAAGTATGTCTTGAAGATTTACAGATATTTTTTTATGATTATAGCAAATTGGCTGATCTAAGCAAGCTTTTTACAAGAACCCAACAGTGTTTTGTGTTTTTACAGTTGCCAGTAGAAAATTGTCCTTGCTCTTACTTTAGTCAGCCTGGATACAAATTCTTTATTTCCATTTCAACGTTTGCCAGTGCCTCTTTGGACCAAAGTAAGCCTATGTGTCGAGTTAGGCGTATGAAAAGCCTGAAAGGCATAAATATTACCTCAGATTTCCCCTGGCGATATCTCTTGTGAGAGAGCAGAAAATGAAAACTAAATAACCAATCTCCCAACACTTTTTTCCTCATGGTGACATGAGCATAGGTCTAGATAAGCCTGTTTAAACAAATCCTTACAGGTGGTCCTCAATTTGACTTTGGTATGAGAAAGTTATATCGCCCTGAATGTTAATTCACCACATTCGTGCTTTTGTGCCCATTGGGGGATTAATAATGCTCCAGTGCAGAATGTTTTTTGCTGTTTGCTTTTTTATATACCACAAATTCTTAATTTGATTTGTTTAAGGATCACATGAAGTTTCTTTTGTTGCACTGATATATTCGTCATGCCTCATTAAGCGTAAATGATGTCTGTTTATATGATTATTGCTGTTGCCAATCATGTTTTACATTTTAAAATACTTTGTCTTTTGTAATGGATAGCGTTTCATATGGCGTGTGGTTTATGGTTTGGCATGTGGTTTGATTTGATTAATTTAGCCCGATTTCTTCTGGTTTTTAATGTTCTGTTCACCTATATTATCATACGGTATATACATTATACAGATAAATATATAAATATTGCAGAAAAGAAGTCTGACACTTGTATCATGAATTGTACAGAAATGTCTCTGTTAGCATGCAACGTTAAAGTACCATCGGAAATAGAGCTTTTTATTGTGAAGACAAGTAAAGGCCATTGCATTGTTTAAATAACTGACAAATTACACAGGCTCTATCATCTAATGTGAGATTGTGCAGGACTAGAAAAAGTACGGCTGTGATGCTGAGCCCTTGAGTTTTAATGCTGGGAATAAGGCTATGATGCAGCAGGAGTCTATAATAGTGTATTTTATAAAAGCAATATCTGATCACATGCAATGTGTGGCACCTATCCAAACTGCTGTAGATATTGTCAAACAAATTCATTTATGTAACCATAACAAATAAGTTTATAGCACAATGTTCACTTGCTGTCTTAGGAATTTCACCACAGCATATCAAGCTAGAACATTTGCCAACACACATTTATCATATTTAGGTTACTAATTGTATTACAGCTTATTGAGTGATTAAGGCTAACTGCTATGGAAATTCAAAACCTAACAAGATGCTACAGTATGGATAATCAAAAACAGATTCTATGAAGCCAGAGGCTGTGTCAAGTGATTGGTCTGCCAGCTTGTATTTTCCCATGATAACTACACTGGTGATCCAGCATGGTTAACCACATCTGGTTGTGCCTTTATGCTAATATAACCTGTTCAACACTGCAGTCTTTGCCATTTTCCTCTTTGCCATACATTCTCTCTGAGGTTTGAGAGATTGGTGTCAGATTATGTATATCTTTAGAAATCTGATAGGTGGGGCTTTTTACATGAATTAAGGTAAAACTTGATTTTACCTAAAATAAACATTGTGAATCGCTCTATTTTAAGTTATTTGTATTTGACCAGTATGCAGTGTTACAAAATTACAGTGTTACAAAAATGAGTGCATCTTCTGCCATTTTTAGACATACCTGTGACCACTTCAGTGTTCATCATTTTAAGGCACTTTTCCAACAGCAGTAAGAATGCTTTTTGTACAGCTTTAGTCATCTTTTTGGATTGCAAAAAGTAATCTTAAATTTTAGTCAGTGCTATTTGGAAGATTGAGTGCATGTAGGCCTTTTTAAAGGTTTCTGCTACTGAAAATTTTAATTTTTTACCTTTGAAGTGTAGAAACATTAAAATAACAGAATTTGGATGCTGGTGAAAGAAGAGCTGTTTATTCATATGCATACGGGAGATCAGCTTGTAAAAGCTAGTTTCTCCGAAAGATGTTGCTCAGCACTTTTTATACACAGTAAAAGACACACTTCCTACCTTTAACATAGATTACCTAAACGAACTGTTAGTTCTTAGTCAAGCTTGGATAATGGAAAATGACTCCTTATTGAGACTTTCGTTATTGCTTACTGTACATTTGCAAAACAAGACATTCTACTTCTCTTTTTACTATATTTAAGACATGTGCTGTACTTTTCCACTGATCTATAGATGTCCCCTGGTATGCTTCCATTTGCCAGGGTTATAGGCAGTTTGTTAGTTTCTATAAAATATATAACATTCTTTCAGAAGGTACAGTATACTGTAAATCAAGAACTTTGATTCTGAAGAACAGTAATGTGTACATTATAATTTTAGAAGCTGTGATCAGCATGTTGTTATGTAACAGGGACTGTAGTTTAAAATAACACATGCATAAAATTCATATACCACTTAGATATTCTGTACCTTAAAACCATTTGAGATTTTGTATAAAAACAATGAAGCATCACTTGTCACTGGAGTTCTGACATTTCTATTGGTTAATTTTGTCTAATACTATACTTCATAATTACAGTACATAGTCCACCTGAAAACCAGTGACAGATAGATCTATTTTCTCATTACAAAAGACTTGCAAAAAACATTTAACCCATAAGAGCAAACTAAAACTGTTTTAAAAGTCCTGGAAATAATCCTAAGGTCTAAGACCTAGCGTAAGTATTGCATTTAATGTGGACTGTAGCATCATAAACCAAACTTCTCCATAAAAGCCAAAACACATCTCTGTTTCATATTAGTCTTCCACATTTAAATACAGAGGTACATTTTTTGCTATATATATAACTAATGGAAATAAGAAGTTTCATAATTCAGTTACCAGGGTGTTCAGATATAAAAATATTATTATTTTTGTATTATAATATTATTTTTATAGAAGATTTCTTTGCATTCTCGTTTCATGTCCTGTTATTTGTAGGCAAAATTCACATAATGAAGTAATTTGTCTTGCTCTTGTTACATTTGTAGACATTCACAGCAGTTCTCAGATGTCATCAGTCATCAGATGCCCTTTCACAAATGATTAAGGATCTTATCAGAAGCTTACATTGTCTGACATCACCTCTTTGAAATGTATTCAAGTACATCAGCTCACACTTCAACCTAATATAATACTGACATTTGATGTGCAAAGTGTTCTGATTGACTAAATCATCGAGTTGAAAAAATGCAGGTATAATCAGTAGTCACAGGTAGTTATTTGCTTGTTGAAGGTTCCCACATGCGAAGATTAATAGATTTTTTTTCTGCATAAAAAACAATTCAGACTCTCTTTGATAAAACAATCTTTCATGAATGAAGCCCCCTCTTTTTTTCCAGTACACTTTTCTCTTTCATCAGCTTGCCATCACTATTTTGTCATTTCCTAATTGAGTGCTTGACAAATTTATGGTGTTCCAAAAGTTTTAAAATAGTTCCCCTGCTGTTCAAGGTCTTTCATACAGTAGTTCATAGTCTTGAGCTTTCTGAATTTTTAGGTATGGGTCGTTAAGATCCCAGGGCTGTGCTATTGGTTGGTAAAACAATTAAGTTCACACATATTTTTAGGAAGTTTATTCTTCTATACAGAATATAAATGCCAGGACATTTCTTTATGTTCCCTTACAATACAGCACATTTTTTTTGGGCATGTTTATGTAAACTGTTTTGTGTAGGTGTTACAGTATTCTGAGCTGGACAAAAGTGCCCTGCAAAGCCAAGTGTTGAAAAGCCCTTGAGAAGAATAAAGTTACATGCAGTTGGAAATTTAAAGCAAGCTGCCATGCACTCAGTTCCCACTCAATGCATATTGCTCCTTTTGGAATTAGCACAACCCCACCTTCATCAGCATGCAGAGAGACTCTTAGGGGAGCGTCGTGTAGACCTGGGCTGCAATATATTTTCCACTGACATGATAGCGAGGGTTTACATTTTAGTAGCCTGCCATTAATAAAAGTAGCAGTAATGTATGAATTGGAGAACGTGGCAAACCATCTTCTAATGCAAAGAAGAATGAGTACACTTCTAAGTTCCAGTATCGATCTGTCTAGTATCACAATGCTGCTTATTGTGTGGTTGCAGCATCTTGGACCCTGTTTTGGAAGCATACGGTAAGTTGTGGGGTAGGACCACACCCTGGACAGGGCATTAGTCCATCGTAGGAAACAAGTTGCCTTATGTTGTGCATATAAATGAAATGGTGATTGACCAACCGAAGCTAATGGCTTCACTCAGCCAAGGGATGACTGAGGGCGCTTGGTTTCTTAATGTGTGTGACAGGTAAAAAGGTGCAAGAGACAAACCTGTAGTGATGAAAAAAATTAAGTTCCCTTAAAGGGTTAAGGCAGTGTCATGCATTTCCTTTTGTTTTGGCAAACTTGGAACCTGCTGGTGTTGTCGTTTGCAGATCTCATTACATAACTAGAGAGAAATAAAAATCTCATTGGTCTGGCTTGCTTGGCGTGTTGTCACTTCTGGGAAACAGAATATTTTTTCCATGGGGGTTAATTTACTTGACAACAGCCAGAGTATTTGCATAATTTCAAGCAAATCCTTTCTTTGGAATGAAGAGATATTTGACAGGTTTAAACTGGCTGTACATTAAAAATGTTTGTGTTATTTGGTTGCTTTAAAGAGTGCTGCTGGGTTTTGGTTATAATAGGATGCATTGTGCTAACTCCAGCTATACAGTGGAATGTATTTTTTACTTTATTAATTTTTCTAGTTTATTTTACTGTAGAAGACAGAAACTATATAAGATGGAATGGTAGGTATATATTGTGATTTTTCCCACATGGTGTGAGAAAAAAGCATGAATACAAAATCTATTTTACCTGATCTATACGGAATACTGTACATCTAGATTTAACTGTGTTTAAACAGCCAACATACTGTAGCATAGGTGATGATTCCTTTATTCAGTAATATAATTAGGCTGTAATAAGCACTTATTTAGTTATCTCAGGCCCTTAGTTAGGGCTTGGAATTGAACAAATCTAATATGTGAATACTTAAATGTATGTAGATATTGTAAAAAGGTGAGTGGCACAGTGACAGAGTGGGTAGCATTGCTGTCTTGTAGCACTGGGGTGCTGGGCTCAGTTCCTGGGGTGCTATTTGTTGGAGTGTGTATGTTCTCCCTGTGTTCACGTGCATTTCCTCCAGGTGTTCCTGTTTCCTCCCACAGTCCAAGGACAGACTGGGAAGTTAATTGGCTTCTGGAAAAATTGGCCCTACAGAGCGTGTGTGTGTCTGGGTTTCTGTCTGGGTTTCTTCTCTGCGATTGACTGGCGTCCTGTCCAGGGTGTATTGTGTCTTGTGCTTGTTGCTTTGCTGGAATAAGCTCTGATTCCCCTGTGACCTTTGTATAGATGGAGCTGTTAGAAAATGGATGGATGGTTAATAGCCTGTGCCTTCTCTTAGAGTTGTCTAAATGATTCTCAGTGTACATACATTTTTGGAAATGGAAGGCATTTTTCTTTCCATTCACTATATCACCATATGAGTTTTGTGCACTCGGCATATATATACAGTATAGTAGGATAGCTCTTCAGAACCCTCAGCTAGAATGACAAAGCAGTTGAAACCAAAGGCAGGTGTTCACCTTGGGAATAAACTATGGCAAACAAGAATTGCTGTATCTCTTGAGATTTAGTGAACACAATGTAGCTTTTTTGGTTGTACAAGAAACTAACTGGAGAAAAATAAGTTGTAATATCACAGACTGTTTTCATAAAAAAGCCATCTGTATAAATAAAATAAACGAAAACATATTATATGTTATAAAATAATTATAAAGGAAAACAAAAAATATTTCTTTATCTAATTTAATAGCTTGGGGAAGGTGGAAAAACAAATAGAAAAACAAACTGAATAGTTTTATGAAAGTCTATAGTGTCTGTGGAATATAGGCCCAGACGAAATCAAAACTTTCCTCCATCCTCTGATCACAAACTGCTTCTATCCAGCATTAAGAATTCTTTTCATAAGCAGTGACAGTAGATTTGATTAATGTTTTTCTTCAACATATAGCAAAAAATGTCATTCATGTCGATTATTTATTTGTCTCTGCATCATACTTCTGCTTCAGCTGTTCATCCACCTTCATTCATCTAGCATGCTGCTTGCCTTGTCTTTGGTCTCACACCACCTCGCTACCCCACTCCTCTCTCTGGCTCAGTATTGCTGCCCACGTCCAGTTCAGAATTTGTCTTGCCTATGGCTCTCTCAATGGCTCTTTTCCGTTCTTCCTCCAGTTTCTTTTTTCTCCTTGTTCACACTGGCTGTACCTACCCCCCTCCAAACCCCATCACTCTTCCACACTGGCGGAAATGAGCAATCTCTGACTGCCTTTTGGCATCTCCTCAGGACTGACCTTGTGTGACAGCGTCTAATCTCTCTTCCACTCACCTGTGCTCTATTTTTACCTTTTTACATCCACTGCTTTGACTCCTCATTTTCAGTCATAGATGAAATGACTGTTGAAATATTCCTCCTTCTACACCTGAATTGTAATTACACCAATACTAGGCTGCTACACTCATCTGTTCATATTACTTTTATGCTGAAGTATTGTAAGTCAGTGAATGATTGTATTTTCTTTGCTTCATGATATCTGTTTTATCTGCTTCTTGTATTGATTATATGCAACTGTATGTTATGTTTTGTGCATTGTAAAACAGCCTGACACTTTTTCTTAGTGTAATACTGAACATACAAATGTGCAAAGAAATACAAAAATTTCACATGCCAGGTTTTATGTGGACCTTGTATGAGCTCCATGCTCTCTTCTTACTTCCTGGACACAGTTACTCAGAAATGTGAATTCTTCCCCCTTGAGTGGGCCATTCAGTTGATATTTTCTAGATATGGAATAGTAGCATAAATCAAGTATCAAATGTGTTTGCTGGTGTTTAACACTACAGTAACATTATTGAATCAGTTTTGCAGAGGTATGTTCAGAGCTTCAGGCTCCCTAGAAAAAATACTTTCATTTTTAGGGCTATGAAATGTATAGTAATACTTTAGGTTAGTGCCTCCATATGAATGATCAATGAACTATGCTGGTTTACGGCTGACTGCAAGTGGCTGCAATTTTCCTTCATCCAGCAGAGTCCATGACTTTTGATAAGTTCATTGTTACTCCTTCTGAGTCTATTTGATAAGCTGCAACAACATTCTCTACTACATTAATTCTGTAGCCAGGGTATGCTGAGCCACATAACTGTGCTGTTATATGATATTCCATTATTTTACCTTGAAGGAGGTTAGTACATGCCATTCATGAAACTGCAAATTTCATAAATTTTCATTTTAAACCAATATAATTTGCTTACTCCTAGATGAGTAACTGATGTTCACTGATGATCCCGTGTACTTTTATTATCTAAACCCTTGAATATGAGTTTTAGAACAGTTAAGAACTATATTCTTCAGCCAAGTTTAACTAAATTAGTTGTAGTTTCTGTTAAAAAACGCAAAAGAGTGATGTAAAAACGCTGACATTGATCTAGTTTTTAATGGCTTTCTGAGAAGACTGTAGAAAGTACATCACTTTAGATATGGATGAATGTAAATGTAGTTTGCCGTTAAAATATAATATAAAAACATAAAAGCATATAGTGATTACTGTACATCCCTCACAGTTTCCTCACCTCAGTCCTTTTAAATAACATATTTTTCCTATTGTATCTGAATTCGTGGAATAGAGATAAATTACCATTACTTGAGGACTCCTGTCAAAGAATATGTCTTAAGACCAGTACCGGACTTTAAAATCAACATTTTTCCCTTAAAAAAGTCCTTGGCAAGATACCAAAAATGATTACATCTACAGTAAAACAAAACTTATAGTGTGTAAAATTCGTCTTCTCAACTTTTTCTTTATTACAGCAAGGAACAAGACCCCTTTCTAAGTGGTTGCAAATGGCTTGAGAAGTTATGCCACCTGATGTGAAAGATACTCATTTTGTCGTTGCATCCAAAAGTCCAATAAAGATTAGAATATCTTTTAAATTCACAGAATATCGTTCAATTCAAATTCTCAGTGTGTCATTGTAAGGTAGTTCCAGTAATGATTCTTTCTCGTGCATGTTGAACTGTCAGAGCTCACTGGAATCAGACCTGAAAGAGTTTGTGATTCACCTGTTTGTTTCAGCCTGTGGTGGAAAATAATCCAAGAACTGCGTTCCGAATGACAGAGGTGCAGAATGAAAGCAATTTGAATAATAGTGTGAGCACTTTGCCTCTTGATAACCTGCATGAAGCAGAAAACTGCATATGGCTACTACCCATTCTCTTACTCTGCGCACTACAGATTTGTCTCACTGTAATAAAATTCACCACTTTTGCAGTAGAGTTGAATAAAGCCTTCATGTCCTCTGGCATTTTCTTCACAGTCAAGGCCTCTCGATGGATGCTACAGCAAGTCCATTTCATGTTGGGAGCTACTGTACCTTGTGCATAGCAGCTTCCAAACCGTTATGTTGCCCTGACATTACAGGAGCACCATCTGTACTAACAGCATAGTGTTGCCAGTCATTACCATGCTTCATTCAGTAACTGGAATATATGCTGTGGGGTTGTTCCTGTAGGAACTGGCAGACAGAACAAACAGTCTTTCATGTGCTGTTCCTTCATATTCATACCTAATTTATACAAGCAGATTGGCGAAGTCAGCAGCATCAACTTATTTTCACACTCTACTAGAGTACATTTGGACATTTTGCTCTGTATCATTAATTCTGCAGGCAACAGCATTGTTGGAGGCACCACTAGCTGTTTTGCTGCCTTCTCACCACCCATGATTGTCACAAGGTCTGCAGCTACAGTACGTGAAAAATAGTTCTTCATTAAGTGCGTGTGGCTTACCTGCTTTTAGAATTTGAAGATTGACATGGCAAAGGTGTGAACATTGGGTGGTACTTTTCTTTGACTGCTGCATGTGTTGTTTCTAGGTGAGGGGCTTTCTCACTCTCATGAGAAAGCCCCTCGTAACTTGCCTTGCATGGAGTCCTGGGATTTTCCTCCTTCCTTGTTCATGTAAATCCCAGTTTAATTTGGGTTGGATCATACGTCCTTGTTTACACTGTTTCATACTAGCGCTTGTATCATCACTAAAGCTAATGCTAATTGGTGGGAAGAAAGGGACTGTCTTCCCCAAGAACTTTCATTATTAACTCCATGAGATTGATTTATTATTCATTTACAAACAATATCTAGAGCCTAATGTATTTCTATAATGTGAAATAATAGTTTGTCGTGTGTATCAGTTTTTAACTTAAGTACAAAACCTGAAATGTTTGCTTACCTCTGAAGTACGAAATGAACTATTCATGCAGTACACATGTATGTTTTTAATTTCTGTGCAGTATAAAATGATTTTTATGTTATGTACAGTAATATAGATTGATCCATTGCCCTCATTTGCTGAGAACAGAATCAATAAACATTGTATATGAATTTGAAAACTGTCAGAACTCTGAAAGGTCAGAGTCTCAGCAGCATTTATGTGCTGTGTCCATTATTTCCATTCTTATCATCTGTAATGCTACAATAATTACATTTTTTTTAAGTTTCTTTATTTCGCTGGAAGTTGTGCTACTTCAGTAAATTCAGAAGAAAAACTGATGGAGAAAAAAACAGAGTGGAATGAGAGATGAAGTAAAGTAACCAGTGTAACTAGTAGTAGCTAAAAAGATGGTTTAAAATGTTAATCAACATACAGATCAATCAGACAATCAACACATTGAAATTGAAATTGCACTGGTACTGTATATTTCGTAAATGTCTTTATTTTATGGGGATATTTGTTTTTACACATTTTCCAGCTTTTTAGAGATGATACCTGTGTAATTCACCTTCTTCCATTTCCATCTAGGCAAGCAGCCAGGCTGTAAGTGTAGCAGAAAAAATCTTCCATAAGGTTTTCCCCATGGGAAGCAACCATTTTGTTTGTTATAATGAGGTGGCATGTTACAATATAGGGAAGGTGAACTTAAATAGATTTAATGAGGCTGGGAGCCAACCAAACCGAGCAGAAGTAGGAATTATTCAAAGCTGGCACTTTCTTGGGAGCGGAGATCCTTGATTTCAGATGGTTTCCTTTTTTTTTCTTGCTGCTGAAAAGTAAATAAGCATCCTTTTTCAAATGACACCCCAGGTTATTACTTTACTGCAAACTGCTTTTGTAAATATGCTTTCCAAATGACCTTGATTACAATTATTTCTTGCATATGTAATACAACTCTAATAGGCAGTGGTGTGGAGCAGTAGTTAGGGCTCTGGACTTGTAACTGTTGTGTTGTGAGTTCAGATTCTGGCTGAGACATTACTTGAGGAATATACAGTACTTCACTCTGATTACTTCAGTAAAATGCCCGAGTGTATGAGTGGGTGCAGCTATCAGTCACTTTGGATTAAAATATCAGTCAAATTCCTATTATAATATGTTCTGTTCAGAAAGCCCTCACTCAATAAGTGATATAGATCTAAATAATTACTTCAAGAGTAATCTGATGACTTTCTTTTTTCTGGTTCACAATGGTATTTTAGCCTATCAGCTCAAATCTGTAGGGAATAGAAATGGGGTTTATGCATGAAGGCTTGCTTGTATGTCTGAAAATTTCTCTTAAGATTTTAAGAGGTCTAAAGTCACATAAACTCATAATTCATGCTGTATGAGCTGAGCCGCATTCACTATGCTCACCGGAGACAAAGAGTATATTAACTTGAGTGTGTGTATCATTTAGTGGACCCTCTGGCTGAAAAATAGTGGGTGCCACTGAAAGTAGTGAAGCCTATTTATTTAGAGCCACAATGAGAAATACTTACTTCAGCATAATGGAGGCAGAGCTCTCTCCTGCTTTACTAAAGTGCCACCTTGTGACTCCAAAACAATCCTTCACAGAGGGCATTCAAAAACACAGAAGGTTATTCAAAGCTATCAACAGCAGTGGTTTGCAGTTTGGATGCACATGGGAACAAGGAAAGACTGCACCCTGGATGGGATGGCAGTCTTTCACCGGGCAAATGTACAGTATTGTGTTAATTAACCAGGTAACATCTGCATTGTTTCCACATTTCAGTAGTAGAGTAGCTGTAAAAAAAAACTGACTCCAAAAAGAAAAATTACATGTAAATAAGTACTAGAATTGTGGAATCTGTAGTTATTTAACTTTATTTTCTGTCATTTTTTAATTTCTGTCAAATACTAATTATTGGATCCATACATAAAATCACAGTGTATAATGTACGTATGGTACATTAACTTTTTTCTTTTGTCATTAAAAGGACTAAAATGTTAGATACAAATTTTAAATCAAGAATGACGTTCTTTTTGTAAATTCAATCCAATAACTACATTTTTAGGCTTTTATGGAACAAGTGAACTACTTTTCGTTATACATATTCATGTTTTACTAAGGGAAATAAAACAAATCACAAATGAAGTGTTTAAAATGTATAGCAAGCCTTATTTTCATATTTCTATTCGCTGGGCTATTCTTTTACCCCTTCAAAATTATAATTTTTAACTAGAAAACTGTAAGTGGTTTTGAAGGCTTCCAAGCATATCCTAGCCTACTATGTTCTGAATTAATTGGATAAAATCTTTTTGTACAGTTTTATACTGTTTTATACAGAGCATTGCAGGCTCTGTTTTGTTTCAATTCAGAATCTTCAATTTCACCCAAGATAGAAGCAGTTTAAAGTTTTAGAAAAGAATGTTTGGTCAGAGAGCTGTCTTCATTTACACAGAAATTCAATATCACAGACTTAAGTTGCATTGTCATTTTTGTGCCTCATCTAAGAATTGTGTGAGCTGCTGTAATTGCTCAAGCACCATTTGCAAAGGGTTTGTTTTTTATGGGACATTGTTTGACAAGAGAACAAAATGGTGGCCAGTCTCACATTGCTGTTTATGCATGCGGTTATGCATTATGGTTAAATGTAGTTTATGTTAACTCCATTTCACCATATGTTTGCTATATCATCACCAGACTTTTACCTGGCAAGTTTGGAATTATTTAACCAAACAAACATCTTTGAACAGCAACAGCTACAAGCCATGTTTTGGTAAGCAGGTGGTACCTATTGGAGGTACTCAAGCAATTTAACTATTAGGCTTAATTGGCCCAACAGTGTCTGAGCAGGAGTAGATTGTCTTAGCATCCAGGTGGATGCTGCACATTGGTGGGGGTGGAGGGGAGTCCCCATTACCTGTAAAGCGCTTTGAGTGGAGTGTCCAGAAAAGCGCTATATAAGTGTAAGCAATTATTATTATTATTATTATTATTATTATTATTATTATTGTCTTCTGACTCACTATGGGCATGAAAAGCATTGCAGTTAATTTTCATGTGCAAACTTAAATCTTTGGTCATCTGCCAAGTTTCATTTTAATCCATTGGTGTAGATTTTCAGAAGATTTTGAAAAGGATTTTGAATAAATGGGTCGCACCACCATCTTGGTTAATGTACCATAGGAGCCTTGTTTTTATGAGCTTTTTATTGGATCATCTGTCCACGGCAGTGTTAGATTCTTGGTCACTTGGGGGTCTCTGAACCCAACCAAATTCTCAGACCAACAATTCTTACCATCACTGTAAATTTCCTGAACTGGCTTCAGAATGCAGGCAGCTGAAGTAGAGAATGCTCTGGTGTGTTGCTCTTTGGCTAATTTTAATTGCCAATGAAATCATAATTGGTATAGTAACCTACATCATTGTATTATCCTGATCCGTGGTACTTTCAAGAGTTTTTTATTTGGATTTTACAATACATGTAGTCTCTGACCCTTATCTAAACTCGATACATATAACTGGTCCTAGTTCAAACCTTAAATGTGACCTCTGCTATAAATCTAGCCTTGCCCTAGTATAAACTCCAAGTTAGCTCTGAAACTATACTATAATCTCTAAACCTTATTGAAGTACAGGATAACACTAACGCTTAATCCTGCCTGAAGCTGTAAAGAAGAAACAAAACTAAAATCCTCACCATAGCCATTATTATATCTGAAGTCCAAGACAGAGTGTGACCTTAATACTAACTGTAACACAAAGAAAAGCCCAAAATCTACCCTTTATCCAGAATGGAGCTCAGAGCCAAAACCCATGGCTAAGCCTTAGCTCAAACCAAAGCTTTAAGTCTAGTCCTTGCCCATAAGAGTTATCCAAACCTTATCTACAGTATGATGCTGAAGTCCTTTTCCCTCAATCCTTATCCAAGCCCAACGTCACAATAAATAAAAGTCTGGGCATTTTCAGAGCCCTATGGCTTTAAAACACTGAAAAATATTCTGTTTTGCCTGCCATCTGGCTCAACAGGCGTAATGTTCGATAACGTGTTAAAATGATCTTGACTTTGATTGATGGCTCAGTTTCTCGTTCTTATTCATGGAGAAAATTGGCACAGTCAGAAGAAATATACCTTGAAACATTCAGTAGTCCTTCTGTATGTGCTTACCTTGGTCTCCTGAGTATATTCTACTTTTGCGTTATTTAGCTCCCTTCGGGCAAAAGGACTTTTGAATATGTTATCAAAGAACTTTCAATGTGAAGTCTTCTAAATTCCGTGGTAAGGAACTTTTCAAGTTCATGAAAACAGAGAACAAATTATGTAAAAGTGGTCAGTAATGATGAAAAGCCAGACAGAATAATATTTGCAGATATAAAATACGGTCAATATTGCACTTATTTTCATTTTCACGGGATTTTTTTTACTTTGAAGAGTTCTAGGAAAACCTGTAGAATTGCAGTATTTAAAACTGCATTATTTTAAAGGCCAGATTAAACTAGTGTTTGTTGGTCTTCATTTTTGAGTCCCAAGTCAACATTTTTGAATATACAATAATAATGTTTGAAGTGGAGTTTTGTTTCATAATGTACCTGAGCAATTATTTTGAAGACCTCCTCCTCCCATCAAAACTTTCTTAATGGCAGAAACTGGTTTATTTCTCAAAAAATTTCATAGACAAGTAAATGTTTTATGTTTCAGCTACTGTACTGTATACAGTATGTTTTGAAAAACGTTAAATCCAACTATTATCATGATCTTGATATTATATAAAAATATAATTAGATATATAACACAACATAAAATTATTACAGTACATGTTAAAAATATATTGAATTAGAATTACGTATTGAATGTTATTGCTGGCACTACTATTATGTATTTGTATGTACAAATATTATATATATATATAACATATATATTTTATAAAAATATAAATGTTTCTTCTGGCCATTATTCATTGATTAGTGCAGTTATTGTGTATGGGTATCCTTCTTCTTTTTTAGTGTATGTTTAGTTTTAAAAGTAAAGGCTTTGTATGTGAGAAGCTTTTTGCTCAGATTCACTAGTAGGTTTGAGAGCTATCAGCACAGAAAGGACAGAAAAATGTAGTGGTAGAGACCGAGCTGCTACGATAAGCTCTTTTGTAGCAGAAAGAAGAGAAGGAAGTTGTTATAAAAAAAATGATTAAAAGCTTTTTGCTGTCACAAGGACTAAAAGAAACAGAAAAAAATGTTGAAAGAGATTTAATTATTAGAAAAAACAATATGAAATCAGCTGATTTGGCAGACACACATTTTGCAGGTACAAAGGGTGGTATTTAAGTTATAATTACTGATTCCCCAGAAGTATCTATGTGTAATACTGTATAATCCCATCAATTTAACATAAAACAATTTAGAAATTCTGCTGTCCAGACTTTCTTAACAAAATATATTCATAATGCTGTAATTCTCAAGGATGATTCTGAATAATGGTACACATGGTATAATTCTAGTACCTTTTGATTCTTTTCACAAATTTGTGGAGGTTAAAGAAAGTGAAACTGCAATCATATCTACACACGTGGTTTTTGTTGCTATTTTAAATTTTTGAACTTGCCTTCTGGTGTCTTCAGAAGCCATTGGTAGTTACATCTTATCATCCCAAGACAGAACACAGCAGATATGTCCTCAGGTATTCCTGTTGTGTTAATCGCAGATAGAACAGAATCATCTTGACATCCTGATGTTAACTTTGTTTTGAGGGTTGTTTTAAGAAATTGTGGGGTGGTGCAAGCCTTAAATTGTTTTTTGCTTTTTGCTTTAATGGCAAATTCAAAATAAAGGCGATTCTAGTTTCAATTGTATCGTAGATTCAGTTGCATTGTATTAAGGGCCTGGAGTTTTCATGACTAGGTGACCTTTGGGTCCACTAACCTGTAGAACAGTCATTGTCCTCCAGACATTTTGCTCTCAGAAAACATTAGGTAATCCGAATATAAACATGGATTAATTATACTGTTAGAAACTAAATATGATGATATTATTGGTCCAAATAAAGAAAACATAGTATAGTAGATTAGTTTTAGCTAGTATTATTTGCCTAGTCAATAGCTCTCATAATTTAGACATATTTAACAATTCATCAGTTGATATCATGACTATTAGGGCAGCCAAGGGAACACAATTTATATTATATATAGTATATATTGTAGATTTGCATTCTAACAGCAGAATAAAACTGTAGTACAACAAGATGGGAGAGGTCTCTTATAGGCTAGGAGGGTGGCTATATTCTATTGTCATTAGAAAAGTAAATATCTAAATTATATACAGTAATTGTTAGTTATACAGTACAAACAATGCACCAAAAAAACTATGACAACTAATTGTCAGAAGCAATGCATCATGTCTTAATTTACTACTGTATCCTTAACAGACTTTAATATTATGAGTGCTTACTGTGCCATGGCCTATAATTCTATTTTAAATGAAGAAACCTTAAAGGTTTCCTCAAAGGTACAGTATGACAAAGAGAATTTCATATTGTGTGTTGGATGCTAAAGTATAGGAGGCAAGATTTTCTGACGGTTTCTGATTTTCTTTTTTTTTGGATTGTCGGGTTGGAGTCAGTATTCTATTTTGATCAGAAGAGTCTTACAACACAAATCCTGTTTTGGTTTTGTGTGTACATTACAGTCAGAATGTTATATATGTTCATGTGGCTTGTTGTTACATACATAATTAGTGTACTGTAGATATGGATGCATGAACTACCTGCAGCAATATCTGCTGAATTTACTTTTATTCCAAAATGGTTTTGAACTCCACAAGCTTCCCAATGGTAATTTAAATCCATTTTCAAAAAATGAAAATGCTTTTACTCTGTCTTCATTTTTTTCCTTTGCAACTGCCAACAGCACTCTGGGGTCCTGTTGTTGAAAAGCACATTGTTGTAGTGAACCCGTTGTGATTTCACAGGGATTGTTATGGTGTTGTAACAGGGCATCGATGCCTCTTTAAGTCATTCTTAAAACAACGTTCCAAATCTTGAAACCAACAAAGACGTCTCAGAGCAATAGCTGCTTCTTTACAGATGTGTATACTGTACACTTGATATCCGATAAGCAGGAGTCAGTGTAATCGGTTTGTGTCAGTACAATTTGAGCTAAACCAAAGGCATGTTTGAAGGCTGCCCTGGTGTTTCACACATTGTCACTGTGACATTTATACAGCTGTTTGAAACTGACAATTATTATACAATACATAGTCTCAACAGCACTATATGATTTAATATATGTTTAATATATTAAACATATGTTCCCATGTGTCCTTTCTGTATTATTTAGTTTTATTTACATGTTCTTCTTTTTAATAAACCATGGCAGTCTGGTAACTGCTATCAGTCAATGTTTGATGTGACAAAGCTTTTGGGTCTTGATGACAAAAGAAATGCATTTTATAGCCTTTTCTTTAAAAATAACTAAAGGAAAAAGCAAGAAGCAGATCACTGTTTAAACCCTTTCAAAGGAAAGCTGTGATTCAGCAAAGCAGTGGGAATTTCCAGACGTTCTGATCTGTCATTATGTTATCAGCCTCTTATTTTAGCCATCAACACTGCGCATTCAGTCTCTGAGTACTGAATAAGGACCAAATAACTACAGTTTAGACCTCTTCCAGTGGCAACATTGTTTGATATATAACTGCAGCTACACAATTACTACATATATTACTACCACAAGGGAGGTTTTATCTTGATGAGTTACTGAAAATGATTTTATGTTCATTTTTATGCACCTTCCTTTGCAGGTCTTCAAATAATACATAGAGTTCAGTTTTCTAAAGCTGATAGGGACCTTAGAAATTATTAAGGTATAGACTTCAAAATTTATTTTTTAACATAAAAAAGGTAGCTAAACGTCTTTAAATGTAAGCAGTAGTTTCCATCAAATAAATATCAAAATTAGTACAGAATTAGTAACATTTTTACTTGTATCTAAAAATCAGGGCCATAGTTAGAAGCAGACAGTGTACTTAAACGTACAATATGTTTATACTGTACCTCCTGACAAATGTAAACTGTTAATTTGCTGGCAACAATGAAAATGTGACTTTGTGAATGTAACACCCTTGAAAGACTGAAGAACAAAAACCATACTGTATGTCAAGACATTTTTTTAATGTCATACCTGAACATGTTTCTTTCTCTCAGCTTTGGAAATCCAGTTGGATGTTGAAAAACCTTTATTTTACAAATAATGATTTCTGTGTATTAAATTGAATATATTAGAATATACTGTATAACATCTAATATAAACGTGTTATCCTGACTATAGTGCATCAATTAAAAGCAATGTTTTCTCCCTTTTTAACTTTTTCTTTTTTTATAAACTTCTGCGACTATGAGATTCATGTTTCAAAAAACTGCCCACACATTGATGGAAAGAAGCTCTTGGAGTATAATGTTAGCAGGTTTTGAATGTTAATTCACTGATAATGCTAACAAATACTTCTCAGCTATATAATTAATAATGTTTTCATGGGTCATCATCATCATCATTACTGTGAAGATAAATGATGTAATGGGTACATGCACTTTGAGTGCTTGTGCTTGCAATGGTACTATATATTATAGGGCTTTGGGTTAATTGCAATAAACACTTTTTATTTCAAAACTTTGAATTGAGTTTAAATATTTTTAAATCCCATATATTTTTAAAAAGAAGAATAACATTTATATTTTGTCAAGGATGGAACATCAACAATGTACATTAAATTCTAAAAATGTGCATTTTCTGTTTTTATTGACTTACCCACTCCTCAGCTGTCTTTATGATTGTTTTGTACATATTTGAAATAAAAATGTATAGGGATTTTGTATTTTGTAACGACGTGCCCCATTTGTTTAAGTGGCTGTCTATCTCAATGTCTAAAAATGCTTAGCAAGCAGCAGTTGTCTTGATCACAGCCTTTTTTTAGACTCTTTGATATTGTTATTTTTAAATTTCATTAATTTAACCGAGCTTTTTATCTAATGTCCTCCATGCTGGGATGTTGAAGGTGTTGTGTTTAATAGTACTTATAACACTAGTTTTTAAAAGAGCTTTCTTAAATACAGTATTTTTTTCTCTCATTTAGTCCCTAGAGAGTGGTTCATTTTTCTGGCTATTAATTGCAGTCAACTTGCCATTGACACTGTTTAGATACCTGCTTCTATTCCATATTTCATATGGAATGTTGAGACATTAAGCAACCTTACAAAGGCTGAATGACAACGCTGTTTCTCCTGTCTCTGACTGACAGACTGCTTAAAAATGCCTTAGAAAAAAATAATATTCTTTGAGCTAAGATCTATTGAAATTCAAAGACCAGCTTGGTTCTTTGGGTTAAATGACCTCCCTGCCTCTGCCAACCCCTTTTTTACCCCAGAATTAAAGAGAGAGTTTCTGTTGTACTGTAAATGATGGCTTGTATGCATTTTTTTTTCAATGGGAATCTCTGCTTCCCTTCAGGAAATATTTACTGTAAATGTGCGTTTTTCCACCCTTAGATGGAATGCTGAACATTTAATTTAAAATACATTTAAAATGCATAATGACTCTTCAAGCATGTTACGGGTGTCCAATAAACTGTGTAAATATTTATAAATAAATGTTCATATATCATCTATGCTATATACTGTGGTTAGATGTTCTTTATATACTGGTTTTACAAACCCTAATGAGCACTAGTCCCGGACTAGCTTATATGAATTAACATTAGGTGATAATGCTGCTAAATGGAGAAGGTGAATAATCTCCAGATTTATGTTTTAGATAAGAGAATTGAATTTAAGTAATTATTTTGTTTTTTTTTAAAACAGATTTAATTAGCTTTTTTTCTTTGTTAACCATTCTTTCATTCTTATTCAGACTATGTCACATTTAAGTTACTGTTCAAATAATAATTGCAATTATATAAATGCTTTTCATCCCTAAAGAACTTAAAGCACTTTACATCTATCGGAGGGCACCATTTATGTGCAGCACCTCCTTAGGTGATGTGCTGCAGCCATTATTTATTAGGAGCCTCGCTGCAAAGCAGATCAAGTGGAGAAGTGACCAATTACTTCAACATGTCAATTACAAAGGCAGATTTAGAAAGAGCACAGTTACAGCCAGGACACCATCATTAACAGTTCCATGAGATCTTCAATAATTATGTAGCCAGGTCTTAACATCTCATTCAAAGGATTGCACCTTCTACCACAGTGTCCTCTGTCACCATACGGGGACATTCTTGACCAGAGGGAAAAGTGCAACCTACTGTATTACTACTTAGAGTAACAAACTGAGTTTCCTTAAAGGTCTCTCGTTTCAGTACTGACTGGGCCCTGCCTTTCCTTGCTTGATAAGGACAGACTACAAGGTGATATGCTGCTGCTGAAATTACATGTTAAATTGCATTGTAGAATTACATTACATCATAAATTAAAATGATAAATTAAAATGTCACTTACATTATACTGTAAATATTGCGTGAGCTGAATTTTAAAGCAAATCCTGCCACTAGAAATATTCTTCTAGACTCAGGACTACTCATTAATGTAGAAAAAGTACTGTAGCTCTTATTTGTGAGGAAGGAATGAATATGAAAAGGTAGCAGGAACAGGAAAAAAAAGGAAAAGCAATAATCCAACTGATGCTTCAGAAAATCTAAACCCACTGAGACATAATTGGCTTCCAGAGCTCATAATGAATAGTAGGTGATGGAACAGCTTGGCAGCTTCCTCAGAAGAAAGTACAGTATATTTAAACTCCAACAACTGTAGTTCTGTTCTCTGTGCTGCCATAAAGGATTTCACTTCCTGTACAGCATTTCTCTAATGCAGACCTTTTATTTTTTTTAAACTTTTAATATCACTTGTTTCTACTGTATATACAGTACAACAAAAATACCACATACTGTACTACTCCTTTTTCTATTCTCCTGAAAGGTATTTTGTTGTTTTGTTTATTAATACTTCATGGTTTTACCATCTTCATCTATTTTCACTGGTATTGTGTTACAGACTCTTTTATGGTTGCATTTCAGGCTCTGTGAATTAGCCTTTTTTAATAAAGTGGATCAGTATATAACCTGTACCCGATTCTTAGTCACTGGCGAAAATAAAACTTGGCCCTATGATTATGAATAGAGGACAAAAGTTACATAATACAGACTCAGATGTCAGTGATAGTTATAGTTAACCATTTGAATATGGAAAATTAAAAATAATATGTCAGAAATATTTGGATTAATTACTCATTTATGTAGGTAAAAAACCTATGTTTTATTTTTTTAATTAAAACTTGTGAGAAAAGATTTGTTCAATCCAGTTGCCTTAAACCACTTTGGATAAAGTAAACCACTTGCTTTTACAGGCTGTCTTGGGGTAACTCACTCAGAGGTGTTCAATATTGAGTGCGTGTTGTGTGTCTTTTCATGTATCAGTAAAACTGTGTTGCAGATCATCTTGGTTTTTGATCATTGTGTTTCTGATTCAATAACTAGGATGCTTGTTAATCTTGTGACATAATTGACTTAGTGTTGGAATTTTACACATTAAGTTCTGTTTTCCTCCTATTACTATAAAAAAACTGTAGTGTCTGACTTTCTGTGCTTTTGTCTGATGTGCTTGAATGTTAATGCCTGGCTCAATTAGTGGAATAAAACGTGGAATTGGAGTCACCCCTAGCAAGTGGTTCAACAAGTGTACTTTTGTTTTGGTTCTGGCATTAATTAAAATGTTAATTTAAGCAAAATGAAGCGTAAATCGATATGATTAGTGTATTTTTAGAGTAACTTTGTTTCAGGCAGTTTGGGTGACTGTACACATTGATAAGGTTAAAATGGTAGTCATGTCAACTTGTTCAAAGGAACAAGTGAAATAAATTCCACATGGGAAAGTCAAGAGAAACTTAACCTCTGCTTTTTCCTTTAAAATGGTCTTGTTGATTATGACATTAACAATCAGGTCTTATTTACTTGTTTTTAAATTAATGTTATTATTGCACAAATCACACCGAATGGCTAATGCGATTAACTGTGAAGTCTTAAGGGTTTTTGCACAAAACTCCTCTTTGAAAGGAAAAATATTATTAGGTTGACATTTTACAAGTGAGCGGCTTTCCAGTAAGAAAATGGTTATGTAATCTGAGTGCTATTCCAAAAGATAAAAATGTACTGGAGGGTTTTGTGACTTCCTGTGGAATTTCATCTTGCTCTATTAGGGTGGAACGATTTTTAATTCCAGAATGTATCTGATAACGCAAGCAATTAGTTGATACATTTTGAAAGAGCTGATAAATTACCAAAGTAATTGCCCAACTTAATGAATTTGTATATCAAATTACAAGTTAAACTTAATTTATTGAAACCTTGAAATCTTAATAGGAAATATATTTTTGTTGATTGATTCCAGTAATCTTAGGTCAATAAGGAGAGAAATTTATCACCTTTTTTTAAGTTGTGTTTTTTTAAGAATTAAGTAATGAACAGCATCCATTATTCTAGGGAAATGCTGCTGCTAACTTGTTTTCAACAAAGAAAAACGTTTCCTGCAAATGCAGATGATTTTGTCAATACAATAATTCATTGGTGTTCGCTCAAACTGTTAAAAAGTGGACTTTCCCACTGTTTGAATAATGCAGATTAGAATGAAGAATTAAATAATTTGAATACCATTTTTAAATTAAACATACTGAAGGTGGCTTTGAGGTAATCACTTAAAATTTGAACTGAAAGTGATTTAGCCTGCTTTTCTACAGTTTAATATGTGTTTGACCTTCAGACAGTGATTTCAACTTGTGTGTAAAAAAAATAGTTTGCCTGGAGCAGAAATTGATATTTCTGTATTTTGAGATATGCTCTTGAACCTCTTTGCCTGTTTAACCAGAAGCTATGAAAGTAAGAAGGCAGCTACTGACAGAGCAGGAAAATGTGAACTAAATGGTGTGGTCTGCTAACTGCTCACTGCTGTCTATAATAAGTACAAATAGAACTGCCTGTCTGTGTTGTGCCTTCCAGCTCTACCCTGTGGTCTAGCAAAGACAGGTTTGAGAGTTTTGCAAGGATTGTAATTCTTTGTTGTTGTAAACTGTGTGTTTCTAACCTGTCTCCATCATATTTTTGAAATTTTCGGACTATTTCGTCACTCGTCCCTTTAATCACATAAATGTGCTTTCATGGCTTTGTACTTTGTATTTTTATATGTTCTCAGTATGGTCTATATGCATGAGATGCATTCCTGTCTTATCAGAATTTAACTTTGCTTGCCTTTTTAAAAAAGAACAGCTACCCTTTGTACAGTAAGTACGTATTGTATTTGGCTGTACTTCATTTTAATTTCCTTTGGCTTTTCAGTGTATCCTTGCCAGTCCCGGTAACTGCCTGTTACAATGTCATATTTAAGACAATTGTGCTGCTTAGTTTCCGACTATCCCCATTGACACTTGAAATGTGGTTGACAATGTCTGTCTTCTTTCACTATCAAAAATGCCTTCTCTGTGGATTTCAGAAAAGACAGTGCCAGAGTTCATATGTGTAGTGTGCTCACTGTGACAAGATAAAGCATTGCCCTGCCAGAAATGTCCATTTTGGTTAAGAATCACTTCTGACATGTGCTAAGAGCACCAATTAGACCTAACCTACAGGCAAGGTTTGCTGAACAGAAAAGATCGTAAAAATGACATTCAAAACTGTTTTCCTACATTTTCAAAAATGAAAAATGTAACACATGTACAGTAGAAGGAAATACGCATTCATTAGGTCATATTGTTTGTATGTCAGAAAATAAAAGTCTCAATATTACCAATTGGTATTTGTTTTGAAAGACAGTCTACCCAGAGGATTTATATTCTCGATTTTGTGAACGATAAATTGTATCATGATCAGGTCCATTCAACTCATTTTACAATCGTTGGTCTGTGATTATGGCTGATGAAAACATACACTGTAGCTGTATTTTCTTCAGTCATGATCCATGGCCTATTCATTGTTTTTGTAGGCCTGTTGAAGATGATATAGTTGAATTTCATTATTAGGTAGCTATGCAGGAAGGTGCATAAAGATGGTAAAATATTGCTTACAATACTTTTAAAATACCACAGTTTATACATCCATGAATACTGTGACTTTAGTAATGCATCATGGCTTTTGACTGCCAATTCCTTGCAATTTGTGTAAATCTTTTTGACTAATGATAATTCTCAGAAATTGTATTTTCTACCTTATTAAAGATAAAAACACTGTACTGTATTATACAGTACAGTATGTATACATACTGTATGTGGGGCAAAAGTCAAATCTCTTAGAGACATTGAAAGGAAAAAAATTATAGTAGCAAGTTAATTTTCCTAGTACTGTAGATAAAACATCTAGTTTAATTGTACTGTATAAAGCAATTGTGTGCAAATTGAGGAAATCTTTTTTGTTTGAGAGGCTAGAATCGTTTTGCCTTTGTGAAACACATCCCCTAGTTGCCTTTAGAACAGTTTCCCTTGTGTTCATTGCTAAAACAACGTCTAGTCAGACTTCAGCATATGTCATGCTGTATTATTTATACTTTGCAGATAAAAGTCGTGTTGTAATGTAAACATTCCTTCATATAAAAAAAATGCAGAAAATATTAATGACTATGGCTTATGCAGCTTAAACAGTAAGCTTAATAGCATTATGTTAAAAAAAGAAGATCAAATCGGTGGGATACTGGACATAATATATTGGTTTCACTCAAGCCAGATGTAGAACTTTGTTGTATGACACACAGTCATATTGGTAGATACTGATCCTTGAAGATCTGAAAAACACGAGATTCAGATGTTGGTTTTTAATAAGTTCAAAATAAAAAAAAAGTGAATCAATTCACACAGCTTTTTGGATGTTTAGAAAAAGTATGAAGAAGAAAAAGAAAGAAATGGGAAAATCGTTTTCGCAAAATAATTTATGATTTAAAAAAAACCTGTAAGACATAGTGGTGGAATGGTGGTGGAGTGGTTAGTATTGTGCCGTCTAGGGCTGGGGTCCCAGGTTCAATGTCTGAGGTGTTATCTGTGTGATGTTTGTATGTTTTTCCCGTGTTCATGTGCGTTTCCTCCCACAGTCCAAAAACATACTGATAAACATGCTTGACTTCTGGGAAAACTGGCCCAGCAGTATGTGTCTGTGTGTCTGCCTTGTGATTGACTAGTGTCCTGTCCAGGTTGTATCTTGTCTTTTGCCCCCTGCTTGCTGCGATAGACTCTGGCTGAAATGGTTAGAAGATGGATAGATGTACAGTAAGGCATTGGCCTTAAGTCTGATATTTCGAGTAACTATCTGTTAGATATGGTGGCCTTGAAGTGCAAAAGACAAGCAAATCAAACAATGCATTACAAACAAATACAATTCAATCTTGCTTTGTGAAACCGAAAATCCTGAATTTTGTTAACATTTCCAAAAATGATATTGTTAACTGAGTAATTTCTCTCTGTGAAACAACCTCCTGGCTACTAAACTAGAATGCCTGTCAACATCTTTTAGTTTGCACACCCATGCCTTTTAATTTGCATGTCCACATTTTTTAAGATTACAAGTCCTGGTTCTTTAATTGGCTCTTCCACAATTTTTGCACATCCACACTTTATAACGTGCATGTCCACATTTTTTAGATTGCATGTCTACTCTTTTTAGTTTGTATGGCACCTTTTGAATTTGCTTGTCCACGTTTTTCAGCTGGTGCCACATCTTTTTTATTGGCAGCACGTCCTGTATGTTTTATTTGCTTGCCTTTTGCACTCCTGGGCCACCGTAGTTGGGAGTGACTGTATTGTTTGTTTCTCAAATACAAGTTTTGCTGTATATGGCTACATCATTTTAATAATAGCTGTTAAAGTGGACTGCTTCTTATGTCTTTCACAGAAATTTCCGGCAATGCGGAGGACATTCCCCTGGTGCGCTGGAGACAGCAGTGGCTTGAGAATGGCACCCTGCTCTTTCATATTCATCACCAGGATGGCAACCAGAATCTGCCAGGGATGGCGCCTACAGACTACTCTCCCAACGACTCAGCTGAAGAGGAATTGCGCATCCTACACATTTCTGTCATGGTAACCCTTCTTATTCATATATCTAAGTGTGGCACATTGCCTGAATAAACGATATAAATCCCTTACTAGCTGTCAGGACCATGGCTTTGTGATTAAAGATGTTCTCAATACATCACTCTTTTGCCATTTTTTAGGTACATATTTTCATTATTATGTAAAGGTCAAGATAGGTATTAGTCATAGATGAACATCATATACTGTAGGTATCTTTCTAAAGCAAGGATTGAGAGTGCTGTACTTTTACTTTTCACGTGGCCCAAAAAGCAAATTAACAATATATAATGTCAAACTAAAAGTAACCTTGGCAATAGGATTACATGGTGTGTATGTTTACAGGTGTGTTAACAGGTGTTTGTTCCTAAGTATATTTTTTCATTACTTACTACATCCATATATGATCAGAAAGCCATTTATTCCTGGTAATTGTTGCAGCTGCCTAGACTCTACCCTGAAAGGAAAGTGCACAGGACAGGATTACAATTCTGGATACTAGTCCATTACAGGACACTCACAAGCACAAGGACAATTTAGAAACACCAAGGAACTTATTCACCTTGGCTTTGGAAGGTAAAATGAAAGCCATGCTAATGCAGGGAGAACATGTAAACTCCACAGAGAAAAAGCTCATACCCATGACCTACAGTAAGAACCGATAGGCAGTAGCAGTACTGGCCATGCGATTGTGCTACCAGTGAAAGAAAAACAGCAGGCACGCAGGTTCAGGTATTAAGCAGCAGTGTCACAGTGTCGCAGTGCAGTGATGTTAAAGGGAGCATATGGAATGCTTGGCTGAATCAGGAAATAATTAGACTCTCTTAAAAAAATAAAATAAATTGCTTCCTTTACCCAAAATTATATGGATCATCTAAATTGGGGGAAAAAAAACATTTTTCTTCATTTTAAATATGGTATTGTTTGTGGATGTGGCTTACCTTTCCTCTGTGGCATTTTATTTTAAAGGGCTTGAGATTGATATTGAGAAGCACTGGCAAAGTAATCACAAAATCCAATAAACCTATTAAACGCCATCCTAATAGAGGTGTGGGATTCTCTGATGAGAATGAAGACTTCTTGTGCTTCAGCACCGCATACAGTACTATTACGTGCACCTTCAGGGGGAGGGCCTGGGTCTAAAAAAGTACTTGCGCTTTTTTGTCTTTTTTTTGCTTTCATTTGTTTTCAGTGAGATACAGACCTTAATACTCCTTGAAATAGCTTTGGGGTTTAAGATATTGCCCAGCTCATTGGTCATAGGGCTTGATTATGAACTACAGTACCCTTACCTGTGGAATTTGCACATTCGCTTTGCATCTGTGTTTGATTTCTTTGGGTGCTTTGGTTTCCTGCCTAGCTAAGTTAATTATTTTCTCTAAATGCTGTGTTTGTGTGCCCAGCTATGGCCTTCATATCCATCGTCCCTCTGCTTCCAACCTAGTCTCTGCGCTGCTGTAAACCTTAACAGGAATACGCAGCTTTCTGATGATGGATGATGTAGTACTGATAATAGTTGTGGAAAAAGGGTGCTACAATTTCTTTTTATTTTTTGTGAGGTTTGTAATATTTTTTCTCTGATAAGACATCCTCTGATAATTTTTGACAGGGACTTAGCACTGTACCTCTATGGTGTGGCTAAAATAATTTATTAGTCTTGATTTACAAGGTAATATAAAACAGAATAGATAATACTGGAAGCAACACGTTCAGATTTAATGCACACAGAATTACATTTTTCACATCAGATGTTAACCTGTTACCCCTGTGTATTCCCTCTGCATATTTTTTGTCAGTAGTGAGCTGTGATTTGCCAATAAGCTTCTTGTTTTGTTTGTCCTTCTGGCATATCATATTCATTTAGTCTGTGTTTGCTCATTTTTATGTGGTTTTTTTTTCCCAGTAAAAGCTGCTTTGAAACACAAACAATAATCTGCAGTCCACTATAGCAGAGATTAGTATGTGGAAATGACAGACCCGTCGACAGATGGTTTCAGCCCCCTTGTTTGAGTTTGCCGCAGCTTGTGTCACTGCAGGAGGCAGGGGACATGGTTTCATAAATCCACCAACATGTCACATTTCAAGCCTTCAAAGCACCCAGGTTGCAGGAGGAAGCCAAGCGCGGGTGGAATTTTTTCGCACTGGGGCATCTGTCATCAAGCCATTTATATCGTTCCCGAGAAACCGTCAAATGGGTAAAAATGACCAGGCGAAGCTCGCTGGTTTTTATATAAAGATGTTCATGCACGATAGCCTGTTGTGTAAGATTCTACATGGGGTTTCTGCCCTCATGATAGGAGATTATAAAGAAAACTTGGCAAGACTACCTGCCAAGTACACATCGCACGCCTTTGTATGAAAGAGCATGCCTGTTGTTTCTTCACTGAGACAGAAGTAATGAACTAAATGTGCTGGTTTCCTTTCGTAAGGCTGAGATGCAGATTTGCTCACACTTTTTCATTGCCAATCCCCACAGTTTGCAAAATTGGACATAACTAGGTAATGATACTCTTTAACATTGTTTAGGTTTTTGCAAACATTCAGGGACTGATCCACCTTTGCTTCGACAAAATAGAATAAATTAAATCTTAGGTTTCTACTGTGTAATGTCCTTAACATAGTGAAATAATAACACATAAGAAAACTCTTCCGGAAATGTGCTTTTATAAAACCCAGAAATTTGCTTTTCAGTTTTTTTGTTTAAGCTCTAAGAAATGTATTGTTTGGAGAAATGGAAGGTGTCTCTGAAGAGCTAAGGTTTTAAGAAATTATTAGCTCTCCCAATCTCCTTATTGTTACCACATACTGTGCTTGTTTCATACTGTATATCTTACTTTTAAACAACTGAACAAAAGCCCAGTTACCAGACTAAAGAAAACTTGAGAATGCATTACAGTACAATGGATTGGCTACAAATGCTGGCATAACTATCAGAGACAGAAAAAGTTTCATAAGTAAGAAAGGTTGCTAAGAATTATTAGAAATTTGTATGTGTTGTATTCCCTAAATCAACCTGAAGTGGGTAGTTATTTTAAAAGACTTCAAAGAAATTTCAGATACAGATATTGGAAATATATGTCTGATGTCTCACAGATTTATTTTTTCGGAATTGGAATTGTTAGACTATTTTCTTTTTTGTTTCTCCCAATTTGTCACAGCTATCCGGTCGGCAACCTGGCTTACTGTTCTGAACCTTAAATAAATAAAACTTCTTGTTATATTACGCCTTTAAAGGTGGCTTCTCAAAGCTCTTTACAGAATGACAGCAACAAACGAAAAAAAAACAATACGTTAGGCTGCCGGTTCTAAATCCCGTGGCTGGCAGAGGAATCCTACTCCGTTGGGCCCCAGAGCAAGGCCCTTAACCCCACCTGCTCCCGGGGCGCTGTATAAATGGCTGACCCTGTGCTCTGACCCCAAGATTCTCTCTCCCGGTCTGTGTGTCTGTGTGTCTCATGGAGAGCAAGCTGGGGTCTGTGAAAAGATAAATTCCTAATGCAAGAAATTGTATAGGGCTTATAAAGTGATAATAACAATACACAATGAGAGGAGACAGTAGATGGAGGTACAGAATATGGTAGGAGCAGAGGGGTAAATCACAGAACCAGTAAAGGAAAGGCCCTTCTAAAGAAGGTTTTGAGTCTACATTGTAGCAGTACGACAGGAATGGGTGTCATGCAAGCTTTCCTGTGAAACGTGCATTGTCGAGCCCTTTTACTTCCTCCAGGCAACACAGTACATGGCAGGACTCTGTCACTGACACGCTGTGAGTTCTCAGGTATGTTGTAAATTCCAGGCATTTCTATTGACCCGTAACACCTGCCTCAGTGGTGCTCACTTTTCTGCATCTCTGGGGAAATCTTTGAGATAATGATGTTATCCAGACCACAGGGCTCAACCCACATTCTAAGCGAGCGCCATTACTACAGTAGTTGTACCCTTTGGATATCCCAAACCGTGGATGTGTTTTATTATTTTAACTTATATACCACTTGGAGCTTTAACTGGTCCATTAAGTTTCTTTTCTTCAAAATCCAAATCAGTAAGGATAGAAAATCTAAAAAAAAAAACCTCTTAACATTTGCATGCAGGCTTACTGTTGCTGAGCAACAGCAGTTATTTTTAAAATGGACTTTCTTGTTTGGTTTTAAGCTGATGACTGCGGTAATATGAGAAAAAAAACTGATACTGTACTTGCCAGAAAAGGAAGATTAATAGCGAACATACAGATTTCAGTTGTTACTGCCCTCTATTGTTTTCTTTTTGAAATTATTGCTGGTGAAATCACCTTATTGATTATGATTACTTTGACTAGGAATCAATTGAATACAGAGAACATGTGAAGAAGCCAAACTTGAAGCAGTTCTGGAAAAGCAAATGTCTGATGTCTTTTATCCGTCTGTCATGAATTACAAGAGAATTATTAATTACATTTGTGTGCAGTGAGGAATGAGGTTTATTGTTACTGAAACGTACAGTAACATATTTCAGAGCAGAGGCATTATTTGAAATATCTTTTAATGAAACATGCTGCCCTGAGCAGTTTAAGTTGTTCTTAAGCTTTCTACAATAAAAAAAAAACTTTAGAACATAACTTTTTTGTAAAGAGGAAGAAGGAGGTTTTATCTGAGGAATTCTCAGGAGTGTCTTGGGAATTAAAATGAAAAGCTTTGTTATTCACTCTTGGTGCCCTTTTGTGGTCTGTGAAAATGAATAGCTTCCCAGCGCCTTAGCTAGTCACACCTGCAAAAGCTGCTTTGTTCTTTTAACAGGAAACAAATGTTCTTTTAATTTTTCTTTTGCTCTACAACTTTAGTTGTCTTGTCTGCATGCTATTCATCAATCTACTTCTATCCATGTTGTCGTTACATTAATAGTCACTTTATTCAGGGTGATATGTTGTCATATACAGTACTGTCATTCAGTATCATCTGCAAAATATTTTTGATGATTTCTGTACTATCAGATCATGGGGTTATAAATTCTCCAAGTCTACACTGTTATTAAATTCTGGATTGGAAAGTATCACCCTGTCTCTGACTGTGCTAATGGTCAAACGCTTTAGATAAAATGGTTTTGAGATTTACTCTTCTTTACATGCTGTCAGTGTAAACAAGTTTAATAGCATTTACAGACAGGTAGATGCTGGCATGAACAGATGGACTCATTTCCCTAATTCTCTTCAGACCCCTGTGTCTATAATAAAAATAAATGTGCTTTCTTGCTTATAATTTTTTTTTAGTTTCATGATTTCCTTCTCCCATCTTGGACTATGGATAGATTATTGTACATCCTAGTTTCAAAATTCCTATGAAAACTTTCTATGAAAAGAAAAGTGTCCACATATTGTTTTTTCTGTTCTACAGTATGAATAATCTGTAGCTTGTCTTGATTTGCAGGATTTTAATTTTATTTATCTGCTTGCTTGAACTATGCCTCTCTTGTACAGTATGTTAGGGTCCATTGGTAGGATGTCTGGTCATCACATGGATTTCAAAACTGAAGATCTGTTACCTCTTAGATATTGTAGATTGTCTTTTGGCCATTTAATTACATAGTTAATTCAAATGTGGAATTCAGTAGAAGGACTTGCAACATTCCAGAACACATGGCATCTATTCTCCTCTTATTTTATAATCATAAGCTTTGTAAAGGCAGTTCTCCTTTCTTCTTTTCACATTGTGGCAACAAAGATATTCACATTCTTACAGATTATTTAATGGGGATGGTCATTGCTTGTTCCAGGACTTGCAATTGCAATACAAGCTTGAGGGCTTTTCTTTCTTTCGATATTGTAGTGTAAGCCTGTGGCATCCCCCGTAGGCCAAGGTCAGCTGTACACCTGTTTAATATCGAGGTAAAACAAGGTAATTGTTCACATCTATCATTCTGTTACAGGCTTCACATAAGCCCTTTAGCAGAACTTGCAAATTGGAATGTGGAATGTTGCAGATAGTCCTTGTTCCAAGAGGCTATTTGTGAATATTTAAGAATATTCATTCTATCCCCAAAAGTGCTAACTGTCAGATGATCCTTTTTTGACCACATATAGACAATCTCTTAGGAAACAAGTTCTTAGTCTGCTCTGCATGCATTGTCCCGGGGTCACTATGGGCACATGTTTTGGGAGTATCTAGAGATTTGGTTTTTGGAAACACTTAACAATGTTTGCCCAATTAACTCAATGTTTGAGTAGCCATTAGAGCAACCATTTCAATAGTACTCTTGCTAAACAAAGCCTCTACACTGGGTCTCTTGCAGTGGTAGAAGGTAATCTGGCCGCCTGGTCTTAGTGCAGGTAAAATTCCCTCTCCTTGCATCACTGGCTCCTGGCCTGTCTTAATATTGTTTATATGAAACTTTCAACTGCGGGGTGCCCATGGTACTAAGGGGGGTTGTTAGTTTCTCTGACTGCCTCCATTTTGGGGGCCCTTAATTAGAAGCTTGGAGGGGAGTACCATTAATGAAGGTGGGTGGGGAAGGCTGGAGAAATAGTTATTTTTGTTTTTGTGCTGAATGTTGTTGTGTTTAGGAAACTAAATATAAAATGTTCCCCAAAAAAGCAAAAGCAGCTGTGTCCTAAAAGTTCTAATGTTTCATGACATGTGTTTCATAGACCGCTGTCTTCTGTGATAAACCGGCGGATGAATCCTGCTGTTTGTTCCCAACACAAGGTCATTACTGCCACCTTTTGGCATTACTGCCTACCTCAGTAGCATCTTTTATTGTGAAGGTGAAACCAAGCACATAATGTTTGCCTACAGGTGATTGCTGTTTTAGTGAAACAAAGATCTCTGGGCTTTCTGGGCCTAACAGCAGATTCTTTTCTCTTCTGTCCCCCTGTGGTTTTCTCTTTTTCAGCACTACACTCCAAAATCATTATAAGTAATGTATTCTCTTTCACAGTTGTCATTCTGAATGATTCACAGAATGGAGTACAGCAGCATTAGAGATCCACATCACGCATTAGAGTGTAGATGCTCTGCTAATTTGTTTTTATCCTATTGGCAGGCAAGGCCATCACTTGAAAAGAGTTAACATTGTCCACACATGTTTCTGCATTTGTTCAGAAGTTTTCTGCTGTTAAAGGTATTACCTCTACCCTTCCTTATAATATAAACATGAATGTATGTGCCTGACAGCTGGCTTTTTTAACATGGGTGCAACCACTTCTGACCTGGGTTTGAGCCTTTCTGAGCCCCTTCAGCAAGGATCAGACTGTTCACAGTGCAGATGGAGCTACAGTATGGGCGTGATCAGCCAATGGGAACAAGATGTGAATTTGCATTGACTGGGATTGGATGCTGAGGTCCTGCTTTCTTTAAAAGGTTGTAGAATGCAGATGAAATGAGTTGTGAACTAAATATGAAAAGAGGATGAAAATTGGAATGTCCTGAGGCACTTAATGTAGAAAATATTTAAGGTGGCATGTGTGCCAAGCTACAAATGCCAAGCAGTCACCTGAAAAACTTTTTACGTAAAAAGTACCTAAACTGATAATACAGTACACTTACAGTATATAGTGCTTTTCTGGACACTCCACTAAATGGGGACTCTCTTCTATCACCACCAATGTGTAGCACCCACCTTCTGTACCACATTCACAGTAATTCAAGAGGATTATTGGGATTTAGGTTTGGGCTTTTCAGAAATATACTGTACTATGTTTGTGGTACTGTATATGAACACGTGGGCTACTTATAGTATGCTTTTAAGATGAAAGGATGTCCTTCATCTTGTAATGCCACTAGCTGCTGAGGGAGAGTATATTGGTCGGGGTGTTTAGACACGAGGCGTTTGATCAGATAAACTACCTACAAAATCAGGAATATCTAACAAGCTAAGCACACCCCAGTTGAGTGGAGAGTCCAGTTGAGCTCCTCAACTTATCAGGCTAACGAGACTGAAATTTTAAGTGAAATGACAAGACAGGATAGGGGCAAGAAACATCCTCCAACATCTCTTCATTTCAGAATTCCCCCTTGATGAACTAAAACATATCAGGAATTGAGCACTGAAGGTACTAAATTTAAGGAAAGAGCTGTATCGGAGCTATTACAATTCTTTTTTTTTTTTAGCTCTGATGGGTAGTTTGTCTTATTTTGATGCATTTTTTTCTAAGGACTCTAGTCTGTCTCCTTTTTAGTGTTATTTTTAGTTTTAGGCTCACATGCTCACATTTCTTTTATGAAGGCAGTCCTGATTACCCTTATTAAGATTTATGTCCAGTTCTGTGTGGATTAGGTTAATGCCAGGGATCTAGTGGAGAAGGTTGAGCTCCAGAATGCCTTTCTAGTCATAAACATCAATGTTGCTGGTGAACATTAGTTCTTATGAATTTATCTTAGGTATTATAAATTAATAAAATGCATTTTATTGTAATAAACCTTTACCTTCTGTACCTTTTAAGCTTTTGGCTATTTGTCTGCCAGCAAATTGTTCACATATTTGACATTTAACACAACTAAACCTCTCCATCCCTAAGTGCTACTAGTACAGTACCTCCCTTGTAAAGCCTTGTAAAGAACATACAGTATTTGTATCTTCATAGGAAGAAATAGTGCTTGAAGTGGCTCAGTGTGAACTGCAAAAGTGGTTTTGTATCGGAATCTCAAGGAAACACTAGTCAATGTAAAGTATTTTGTGTTTGTTCCCCATTGATTGATTTGCATTAAAGTACATTTAGCCACAGTAAGCGTTTTGTACAGTACATGAAGCATGATTCACATTGACAGGGATTTTTGCAATAAGGCTAAATGTAACACATTGTATATTAATGAAAACCCTGATTTTTATAGTGTAACTCAGAAAGGTTGAGAGAGCTTAACATTCATACATTTTTCAAGTGATTGCTTTGCATTTGACTATTTTACGATTACATTACTCCACGCCAAGCATTTTCTGTGTTACATATTTTAGAAGTGTTCTGAAAAAATGTACTTAGGTGAAATAACATATAGATCCCTGGAGAGAGCTAAGGTTCTGCAATTTTCAAAGTTTCCTGTATCATTTGTGATGATTTCTGTTTCCTGCTTAGGACATGTTGAGGTGAAGCACAATGAGGTCTTCATTCATGACCCCCTTCCCGACTTTAAAAATATTTCTTTTGCCATCATTATCCATTCACACAGACTCCTTACATTCTTTTAAAAGCAAAAGTTCAAATTGTCTCAAAGTTATTTTTCTGTTTTTTATTAACAAAAATGTCAAGTTCATAGTGAGATATAAACACCTCCTATTATTCCCGTTTCATATACCTTGATTTTTAAGACGCATATTAAAAATATGCCAGTATGAAAAAAAAAATCAGTATCATTTTCTGCTTTTGTTTATGTGAGTCCTCTCTTTTGCTCAAAAAATGGCTTTTTTCAGATATGTCAGATGTACCTTTCAAACAGTCTTTGAGATATTCTGTGACAGACTGCCATATTAACCCCATCCCCAGACACAAGCCAATACTAGGTAGCTTGTGAGGGCACTGACTCATGGCTTGGTACCATCTCATCCTGGCCAGTGTGAATTAAGTTTTACCCCGAGGGCTCGGCTCAGATGCGCTCATGTGAAAAAGACATACTGTACAGTACATTACAAATGTACAGTTTCCAAACGTGAGTTTAATTTCCTTTGTCTGACTTCAGACCCTGTGCTATCAACACGATAAAAACCAGTTGCAGGCCCACATATTTAAATACTGTTAAAATATTTAAATAAAAAAATGTTCTCCATAAAATTAAAGCTTGTGCATTTAAAAGATAAATAGGGTAAACATACTGTAAAAAGATAGATAAAAAGGAAAATAAACTAAGAAAATACAATTATTTTATAAGGGTTATTAAACTCAGGCATAAGACCGGAGCACTTGTAGATTGCCTTGTTTTACTGTTTTACATGGTCCATTTAATAATTTTCCTTTAATGAGTCAGGTTTAGAGATTAGAAAAATGTATGTTTTTTTCCATATTTTTCCAATCAGCCACTAAATAATCCACGTACAGTAAGTAATGCATGGCCTGGTTTATTAGTCTTAAAACTTGCAGATGTTTGGACTATGCTTTGTTTCTCAAAGACAGCACACCAGTATAAGTTGCTGTTTCTTCTAGATGAATTTTGTCCCTTTATTTTGTTTTTCTTGGGATAATACGTCTAGAAATTAACCTGTGATTTAGAGTCTTTCTCAGTCCTTCTTTTACTCTCACATCAGACGTCATACTCGGCAGTTATTTAGCCGTCTGCAAACATACAAATACTCTATTTTTTAGATGTACAGTCAGTGCTTGTAATTTCCTCCTCCAGTGGGAATTAGAAGGATTGGGTTTCTCGGAAAACTGACAGTGCGGCATTAAGAAAACAGATAGGAAGAGGAGCAGAGGCAATAAAGAAGAAATCAATTTCTTTGGCAGAGTCTCCAAATAATAAAAAGTTAAAAAACTCTTTATTGACACGAGAGGACAGAAAACAAAAAAAAATAGAAATTTCAAAATGAAAATGGTTTTTATCGTTTTCTTTCTGCTATCGCGTTCGTGCTTAGAGCGCAAGCTTCATGGTGGTGTGTAAACTAGTTTTGTTAAGAAGTAGCTACTGTATTCTTTTTCACAACACAAACCTTGCAGGGCAATTTAAAATGGTCTGTCTTGGTCGGAAATATTGCTAGTCCTCTCCCTGTAGTTTTTTTTGTATTTGTCACCTGTCAACTGTGACCTCAGAAGGCGAGAGAAATGTCCCCTGCATGGCCAATTTGTTTATTGCTTCTTTTGGATCAATATATCTGAATACTGCCAATTTAGCACTCATTGCAGAATTGATATACTGTATTGTATTTGGGAACTAGCTCTTTGCACACTTAGGTCTTTTGTGGGTAAAGGTGACCAATGATTCGCGAGTGTACTATTTCTAACAAGTCAAAGATTGTTTTAAAAGGTAAAACATGAATGTTAAAGGTAAATGCAAATATTGATATCCATTTGGGATATTTGTTACTGTACTTTGAACGAGGGCATATCTGCAGTATTACTGTATGGAATGGTAAAGTATAACTTTTACAAATGATTAAATTTTTAGTGCATTTACATTAATTATAAACTAAACAATCCTTCATTGTTATCTTTGTCTGTTTAACATCTTTGAGTGTTTTTAATTGCATTGATTGTCCTTAATATACATATTTAAGAAACACATTTTCTTAAAGTTATTATTTTGATACATTTTTAGTGTTCTACTGTTTAATACTGTATGTGACTATGGTTCAGCATCCAAGAGTACTATACATGTGACTATGCATTTTTCTTCTCATTTCTGGATGCAGTCCTTCATTATTCAGCGAAGAGAGTTTTGCAGAAACAATTTTTTCCAAGGCTGTGTCAAGTCCTTATGGGACAAAACCTTATTCTCTTCATCATATTCAAACACTACATTAGACCGGGGCACTTGGTGCATCACAAACAATCACAGAAGAGCCAGAGAAAAGTGTAAACCAAGTAGCCAGGGTATAGTTCCTATGGGAAATATGATACATTTCCCAAGGCTATAGTCCTACACATTGTGATCATTTTTCTAGTATTCATGGGCTTGCTATAGGCATAGTTAATTTTCAAAAGCAAAGTTTGTTTAAAGGGAAAAGCTCTTTCTAGTCTCTATCAGTAAAATAACTGCAAGCTAAAAATCACAGATATTACTTGTAGAAAAAGATGGAAGCTTTACATGCTGAAGTTGTCCAGAAGGTAAAATATCAGAAGCAACTTTGTGTTTTAGTCATATTTTATATCTAGGCACAGCTTTGACTAGATATAAAATGCCATCTGATTAAGAAAAAGTTCCCAGAGATAGGAGTCTCTTGATAGTGCCAGAGAAAGACAGTAAAAGTAGTTGTTTGGTATATTTTCACTTTATAACAAAAGTAAACTTTGATGTATTTCGGAAGTACAGAATATGGCACCTTATCTAAAGTTGTGTGTAGATAATCATAATCAAAATCTGTCCCTATTTATGATGCACAAATGAAATGCAACAGTCAGAGCAAATGAATCTAAATGAAATATTTTAAACATACTGTAGGTATCAAACAAAGTCTTAGAAAATGCGAACAGAAATAGAGATTACAGAATCATGGTGGGTATTTGGTTGGAAGTGTGACACAGTCACACTACAATTTAGTTATGTGCTGTATATGAGCTTTCTGAAATTACCACAGGTCTGTCAGTATTGATGCATAAACCTGAGCAGCCTACTGACTGGCTGCTGTGCAGTTTTCGACAAACAATAGCTGTTGAGTTTCCTTTTGTTGCTGGTATTAAAGTTGTTCTATTGGACTCGGATATGGAAAAAAGGTTGGCATTGTAATCTTACTGCTGTGTGGTCTTGATTTGTCCCTTGAGAAAATCAGCACTTCTGGGTTAGCTTGGCAATGGTCAAATCTGTTGGCTGCAGGACTTTGTCAGAGTATCACTGAATGGGAAAAATGTGTCCTTAATCTGCACCAAAGGCTTTCTTGTGTTATAAGAGATTTCTTCCCACATCATCACACTTGTGCCACCCCAGTGTTTGGCTTAAATAACAGAACAGTCAACATAACATTCACCACAAATAATCTCCAGAAGTTCTGTTTTCTGTCGAGACTTTAAGGAGCGAAACAGCTGTCATAAGTGAAAAACTGCACCGTTTTGACACCACTGAAGATGTACTATACTCTGGATTTCAGAAGATGGTGATATTGTCTCTCACCTGTCAGCTTGTTACCCCTGAACAGCCTGCATGTACTGTACGTATGCAGATTGTTTTCATGTACACAGTGACTGAAGAGTCTTTCTTCTTGGAAATTTTGGAAATGTAGCAACTCTAGTCTGGAAACTGTAGGGATCCAGGACTAGGATGGTGTCCTTCTCGCCTTCCAGGATATAGCCTGTCCCTCACGGAGCCAGACTTTTTTATGCTTTTTATTTCTCCTGATTACTGAAGCAGAACATCTCATTACCTGAGCTGGTTCTCTCAGAGATAGGTCTGCCTTCTGTCATATCACTAGCAATCAAGTGATCTTCATTTCTCAAGGCATGGTCATTTATTTAACTGTGCTTGATATATTTAAACAAATATTTTTTTGAATGGTTATTTATACAGATTCTTAATCAAGTCTTTTTCTATTATTTTTAGTTTAAGTCAAATCCAAACACTGACCACCTGGTCATATCACTATAGCTTAGTATTATGTTATCCCAAGAAAAAGATGCCACTCATGTACCCAGTGAAGACTTCATGTGAAATTTAGATTGTTGCATGTTCATTGACCATTGGAATATTATATGTTTAAAAAGAAAGTAGTTGTAGTAATACTTGATTCAAAGGTTTATATGATTAATAATATGATTAGATATTAAAGAAGTTCACCAATCATCTTTTATCTACAAGAACTCCCTAGCACCTGTATTTGTAGTGCCTGTGTTCTTTTGTTAATCCCCTGGGTTTGCTAATCACATTGAATTTTTCAAACAAACAGCAAAGGAAATTGTTTTCAAGGCCATGCCACAAATCAAAACACTCTTGTAATCAGGGCTGGCATTTCTAGCTAAATTTACTATTTGATTTAAAAGGAGAAAAAGGGGGGTTTGTATGGAGAGAGCAACTGTATATTTTATGTATTGTGCCAACATACACCTAATGAATACTTAAACATCTTTGTACTTAATTTTATTGCAAAACATCTGTATTTTCTAGTTATACCTGTGTCTGATCATGCTTCATATTAACCTGTTTTGTGACTGTGGATTGTAGACATTTAGCATCTTAAATTGTTTCATTTTTTTCTACAGCTGATCATATCTCAGGGTCAGTTGTCTTCAGAAAAATAAATACAGTTTCATAAGAATTTTGAAATGGATTATCATGTTTTTCTGTGATTTTAGTATACCTGAGTCTGTGCTTGTCATGGAGTGCTTGGTCTTATTCTTCAATAAATGCTTATGATATACTGTATAATAAGCATCAAAATAAACCATTCTGTGCCTGTACATTTTAGGAAAATAAATTATATAGAGTAGATGTTGGAAATTGATTTGATATCTTTAGTATAATTTGGAATAATTTATATTTCATGACTGACTGTGATTCCTGACTGATTGTGACAGTTACTTAATCACTAAATTGCCTCATTAGTGAGAGTTGCTTGGCCACAAGGGAGGAGGTGTTTTAACCTGTTGAAAGTCAAGCCTTGTGAAAATCACGAAAGAAAACTTCTGTAAGGAACAAAATGTCATGCTTGTTAAAAGAATAATGCCTTAATGCCATTGGCATATTGGAGAATGGAGCAAAAAGTCAGGTCAGTTGTACTTGCCAGCGGTGTAGACTTTTCCACTTGTATGATAAATCAAAGTTTTGTGTAGGCCACTCTGTCAGCGAGTGTGGCACAGAATGCGGAGTAAGATGCCAGTTATTTTTATTAGATTTTTTTATTAATTTGCTTAGCAGATGCCATTTTCCTTATATTGGCAGAGTAAGAGAAATCACAAGCACTGTCCAAACAGATGAGTGTTGAGGAAGGTAGTCAAGGAATTAAGCAGTTGTAATTTTTCAGTGGGTAGTTCCACTACTGTTGTCATGACAACGCCGCAAGTTGTCTTTTGATAACTAAATATGATCATGAATCCAATGGTTCATTATGGATTTTGAATAGGGTTATGTGTCATGTTTTCCTGTGATTTTAGAATGCCTGAGTTTGTGCTTATAAAAAGGGCAGTTGGTCTTATTCTCAAATAAATACTTAATCTCCGTTTCAGGGAGCATGAGAGAGATCACAGGTGCTGTCTAGACAGACGAGTTTTGAGAAGATGTTATAAGGTGGCCAGAATCTGCGTGGTTCTGATTTCACTGGGTACTTCTATCACGACAGAGACAGGGGAGTGAATGAGCAGTTCCCTGTCATAGGGGAGTAGAGGTGAGGAACATGTAATCTGGCAAGAGGGTGGAGAGAGAAAGATGAGGTACTGGGAAGTGGGGCCCAGTGGTTAAGAATGATTGTGTTGAAATGGAGTGCAGCTATAGGGAGCCTATGAAGGGACCAGAGTAACTGTGTGGCATGAGATAAATGAGGTGGAAAAAAGACCAGGCAAGCGGTAGAATTCTAAATGAGTTGGAGAGGACAAATAGCAAAGGCTGGGAGGCCAGCCAGGTAGGAACTGATGCAGTCCAAATGGGACAGTGCCAGGGCCTGAAGTAGAAGTTGTGTAAACAAGTTAGTGAGGAAGGGGTGGATCCGTGGATATTGCTCGGTAAGAAAAAGCAGGAGCAGACCAGGGTAGAAACATCATGGAAATAGGGAAGAGTAGGGTCAAAATAACACCAAGTCTCTAGACGGAAGAGAGGGTGATAGAGTCCAAAGGGATAGAGAAGGAGAGGTCCACAGAAGGGGAAGAAGAGGAAGGGAAGGAGGTCAGAGTTAGAAAGTTTTTATCTGATCTGATGGGAGTGCTTCCAGGGGGAGATGGCTGAGAGACAGACATTGAAATTGGAGGGAATGAGAGTATCGGATGGAGGAAAAGAGAAGAATGTATGAACATCATCTGCATAGAAGTGGTATGGAAAGCTATGTGAATATCAGTGGTCCTAGGCAGCAGATATAAAGAGGGATCAGCAGGGGGCCTGGCACAGACCTTTGGGGGACACCAGAGGAGAGTGAGGCACAGAGAGACAGCCATGCCAGATGGCTCTGTAAGTGTGATTGGCCAGGTGGAAGGAGAACCAGAAATAAGCAGTGTCACTTACTCCCAGATCAGCAAGTATTAAAAGAAGGACTGTGTGATACAAAGTGTTAAAGGCAGCAGAGAAGTCAAAGAGCATTAAATCAGCTGAGAGGGAAGAAGCACAAGCTGATTGAAAGACATTGGAAGCTTCAATAAAGTATTGTATACAGTTTTCTGAATGTAAAGCTACTGTAAGTGCCACGTTTCTTTTGATGCTCAGTGTAGTATGTGTGAATGACTTCGTATTATTGATTACTGTACAGTATACAAGTGAATGATATAAATCCCCAGATTTAGAGGATTATTTAACAAATTTAGTATTGCAGTAAAGGAAGTGAAATCACAGATCAACTTGGAATAAATTCCTTTTCCTGTCTGCTATAGGCAAAATCCATTCTGAACAGGCATCAATTTCAAATTAATGCTCTTATTACGCACAACACATAAAGAGAAAGACTTGAAAAGATAGTTGAACAGAACTGTTTTTCTCATCTCAAGGTCTTTTAAGAAACAATATGGTTTTGTTAGTGCGAGATTTGTATCTAGTCATAGAGTTAATCATATTATTGAACTGTTTTCAGGTTTTTTCTTAAAAATAACGCAAAGCATATTGAAATCCCATCAAGTTAAGATGATTGATTCTCTTTTCAGGGGGTTCTAACCTGCAGATTTGTTCTGTTGCATTCTTTAACATCCAAACAAATCTGTGTCTGTTAACCCATTGCACTTTTTATTGCCAAAAAACAATTGATACATTGTACCGAAATCCCCAGTGATGCGGTAAATTGATGAGGGGATGTTTTGGCCTGGAATTGCATTTTCCATGTCAGAATAGACTAAAGTGTATGTGCTGAGCTGGCTTATTTGTATGCCAGTATGAGTTTTTGACAGCTGCCTGTGCCTTCACAGTTATGATGGTCTTAGATTTTATCATCAGGGAGTGTATTCAGTATGGACGATGGGGATTTCATACTGTATGTTGGAGGTATTTGGACAAGCTGTTGGGCAAAAGCCCCTTATTACTGTAGTTAAGGCAGTTAAGGATTTTAAGGATTTCACGTCTTTTAGGATTGAAACGGAGTTCAGTACTGAATGAGAAATATAGACATCATCATATGGATTTAAATGAGAAAAAAGGGAGAGGTCTAAAAAAGGCATACAAGAATGACAAATTTTCCCAAGATACCAGATGTTTTCTCGAAAAAAATGATGGTTGTTTAAAATACTGTAGGTCATTGGTTTCTAAGGATGGTCGGGTGGATTTTAGGGTGTTTTACAATATGCAGTGTGATTGATGATATTATTATAAAGATAAATATTAATCAGTATTTTAAATAGAGATGGGAGATATGAAAAGGCTCCCAATTTGACGTTCATGTGCATTAAATTGGTAGGAAGAGGAGTTCCGAACGCTTTCTTTCTTAATAACCTTGATTTAATGGATTTCCATAGCCTTTTTTTTTAATTAAAAAAAGAAAAAAAATTGCTGATAAGAATATAAAAAGTGTTGTATGGTGAATATTTTAAAGCTATTCCCAGTTGCCTGTGATAAGCCAATGGATTGCTGAAGATATTAAGAAATATATTAAATATTGATTACAGTTTTTAAGAGTGGCTTGTAATTTCATTTCTTTTTAGAAGATAGAACTTAAAATAAATATGCATTGCATTATACTTTTATAACCTGAATTTCAAATAAGGCGAGTGTATTTGATTGGATGCATTGTCAAATCATACTACATCAAACTCAGGCTGAGATTTCTTTTTCAAGAAAACATTCTTTTGCAAGAGCTTGAGATGATGTACAGTATCACAACTTTTAGGTCAATGTTTAAAGGTTAAAATCTACAGTATATCCTTTCAAGTTGTTTCCCCTCATTGGTTTCCTAGTAACATCCAAGTGAATACGAAATAAAATAACTGCTTTTAATTGTGTTTAATAGATGAATGTGCTGTGCAGTCCTTGTATACAGGTGGATGTACAGGAATACAACAAAAATAAGGCAAGAATAAACAGGAAATCAATAAAAAATGCTAGACTACAAGACCTCTTTTGTTGTAAAGTGTAGGTCGTAATTATTAATTTGGGCCAGTTTTACTTACTGTTTCTAAAAGAAGAAAGCACAAATGATTTGATGTATTTTGCACTTAGAACATCTGAACTACTTTACAAGCAAATTGATCTTTGATGAATTGTGCAAATTGTGACGAGTAATTGTTAGAAAAATAATAATGTCTGCAAGAGAGAGGAGCTGATTTGTTCCATTGTGTTGGGATGTTTTTTTTAAAAGCTAAGTGATCTGAGGAATTCCTGTACCAGTTTCTTGAAAAAAGCCAGGGATTCAGCTTCAATGACATGGATTGGTACTGTAGATTGTTCCAGAGTCGCACAATCCTTTGTGTCAAAAAGCCCTCTTTTTCTCAAAACTCATACACTGTGAATTCTACTAGTGATTAATATGTAGGCTTGTACAGTATATATGTGTACAGTATGTTACAGATTATATTTTATACAGTATGTGTTAACATATTGATCACCTAGCACAGAGCAGAAAGACATTAAACTTCTGGCTGTTCTTGAAAGCGAGAAAATTTTGAATGGGTTTTTAATTGCTTACTCTTGTTTTTACTATTGAATAAACACTGAATATTGATTTTGGCTGTGACAAAATCTGTTTTATTCTTAGTATTTTACATTCTTGTTATTACTGTATATGCATTTTCCACTTGGACTGGTATGCTGCTGCAGGAGTAAAATCAATACTCCAATAATTTTTGACAGCTTGCACTCAAGAGTTCTAAATAATTATTTCACATTTTGAGTGGTTAAAGCATCCAAAATACATAGTACATTTGTGAAACCTGTTGCTTGTTATACTGATTTAGAAAGCCTGCAAATAAAAAAATGTTTTAAAAAAATCATGACAGCATAACACTACAAAATCAGTTTGAACAAACAACAGCTGAAGGTTAAGATACTCATTGCACGAGGTGTCATTTCCACATACTCAGTATAATACATTACTTTCTGTCTGCCATACAGTATACAGTATCTGTAGGTGGATGGTGGTTATCAACCTAAGCCTTTCTGTGCTTTTCATGAACAGAATTTAGCCAGCTTATTATAATAACTTTAAGGAAAAACATACAACTTCCTATATGTGACAGTTGTAAAATCCAGTTTTTGAATACGCTGCCAAGCCTTAAAATATGCTTACACGTGCATCGTTTCTGTTAGAAAAGCAAGCTTGTGTTCCACTTTTCAACTTTCGGCCTTGTCTGATATACTGTCAAGCTGGTTGTTCATGGTAGTGGAGAAACATGAGAGACTGTAATGCATTAGTTTAATCATTTTAAAGAAATCAATCGAATTTAAACAGGTTAAAAATACATATATATGTGAAACTGGCTCCACTCTCTATTAGCTGGTACTAATGATGCCATCACAATGCAATGCTTCCTGGTTCTGTCATCATTAGCTTACTTAAATTTATCTTTGTGAAGCAATAAAACTCTCTTCTCCTCTGTCAGAGATACTGCTAGCAGTGTTAGGTTTATTCCTACGACAGCTCAATATATTAGTATACTCCCACATCCATTATTTGTCACTTAATTTGATTACACTTGTCTTTGCTTAGACTAAATTACCTTGAGTTTAATCATATGTAATCCTTCCATCTCTTTGTTTAAAATGTGCCTTGCCTATGTATAATATGATTTAATACATCTGTAAATACACACTGCAGACCTATTTCCTGAATGTTTTAAGCTAGTCAAGTATTTCTGCATGTGTGCAATCTGTGATACACAGGCCAAAAGCTGTGACACACTGTCCCTGTCACGCCTTCTACAGCTAGAGGGCACACCTACTCTGTCCTGTTCCTAGTTTCCCTGTGCTTTGCTTGTCCTTCTGGTGTGTCTGTGTCCCACCTGAACTACTTCTGGTGTGTTTTTGTGTGGGGCTATATATTTCCGGGTCACCCTTTCCTCCTCTCTCAGCATTGAGGGTTCGGATGTCCTGAGACCCACCTAGTACCAGGTCGCCCTACGTCCATGGCATGAAGGCATTGGGATCTATCCTGACATCGTCTGACCTCCTGAGCCCAGGTTAACCCCCATTTTGCCGCTACGCATTGGGTCTTTATTGCTCTCCTGGCCATTCAATGGCATGAATTTCCTACATCCATGACAAAAAGCTGAACCATACTTTGACCCTGCGATCTTTGTTTTCCCGCATTGCTTTCGGCCTTTTTTTTTCAGTTCTCCTATTCTAATCGCAAGATGCCACTCCTGCCATCCGTGCCTGTGAGCAGGTCATTCAGCGGTATGCTTTCATGACTTCTGCGTTCGAATACCTGGCTTTCCACGGGAAGTCACTCCCCCCGGCATCCCTGACAGAATGTTGATCTTATTTTTCATCCGGTGTGCGGTGTTTTTCTGTTTTTTTTTTGTTCCTGGTTTTTTGTTGTTACTTTTTTTTTTACTCTTAGTGTTTGGTTGCCTCACTTCCTGGTTTCCATGTTCACTGGTCTCTCTGACCACTGTTTCCCTTGACTCTTGGTTCCTATCTGATGTGAGTCTTTCTCGTGTGGTTTGTTGCCCTGGTCTCCCAGGTTTATTTTTGTGGTGTGTGCTGTTGTACGTGATTTTTAAGTCACTCCCCAGAGCCCCGCCTAGCCCCCCTTTCCTCTACTCAATAAAGGTTTTTTACCTCGGAGGAGGGGGTAGCTCTCAGCCGTGGACTCCCGGAGGTTTCCTTTCAGTTAAATGAGGTTTTTCCTCTCACCAGTGCTGTGCAGCTCATTTGATTTTTGGGCGTCAGGAGCCGCCCGTGAAGGGGGGGGTACTGTCACGCTCCTACAGTACTCTGTCCTGTTCCTAATTTCACTGTGCTTTGCTTGTCCTTCCAGTATGTCTTTGTGTGGGGTATATATTTCCGGGTCACCCTTTCCTCCTTGCTCAGCGTTGAGGGTTTGGATGTCCTGAGACCCAGCTTGCACCTGAGGGCATTGGTTTCTATCCCAACAGCTAACCCCCATTTTGCCCCTATGCATTGGGTCTTTATTGCTCTCCTGGCAATTCCACAGCATGCCTTTCCGACATCTGTGACAGTCCCTTGTTTTTTAGAGTTTGCTTATGAAAATAACAAGCCTTTTTGCCAACATTTTTACTTTTTAGCTTGTGAGGTGTATCTTGCAAAACACTATAATCTACTACAAAACAAATTGCCAACAGGGACAACTAACAGTGCTCAACAAATTTAAGATCAATTTAAAAGATAAAAAGTAGTTTCTGTTCACTGAGTATCCATTTGTAATGAAATGCTATGTTCTTGACAATTCTATACCAAGCATTTCAATCCCACAAAGCACTGAAAGACAATAGCAGGAGAATAACAACAAAAAAAATCACTGAAAACAATGTTACAATAAAGTGGGAGAAATTATGTGTTTGAACCACCTTTTCATGGAAAAAGTTATCGGAAATAGATATCGAAAAATTATGAAAATGGCAACATGGAGGCAAGTAAAATTGTATGCTTGAGATACAGTAAGTGGAGTCACATAAGATGCTATTTTCTAAAATGATACATACTGTATGTTCCTCCTTGAAATGAAACTGCTTGTTGTGTAAATATTGACATACAGTACAGTATTGTTGTAGTTATAGTGCTGTATATGGTTACTTTAGTTCAGGTTTTCTTTAGGCAACTGGTCTTCTTCAGTGCACTCATAGACTGAGCATTATGCAGACTTTGGAGTGCTATGAAATATTCTTGAAAAGCCTTACTTTGTAAATATCAGTGCTAAAAATGTGTATTCCTTAAAAAAAGAGAAATTCTAACCCCATGGCTAGAAAAATTGTCTCCTCTAATAGCATTCTTGGATTCTTCCCAGTGGTTTGTTTTTAAGATCCCCTCTTTGCCAATGTCAGGTATTTTGAATAGCTTTCAGTGCTCTACATACAGCACTCATTTAAATCATTAAAGCATCCGGAGTGCAATAATGATCTTCATCCTTGCCTAACTGGATTAGAGGTAAGAATGCAGGTTTTCTCAGATGATTTGTTTGCTTTTATGACACATGGAGAGCAAACAGCATGGAACCTCTTATACTGCAGTGAATTATTTTTATATAAGCCTTCTGAAAGCATTTTATTCCAGTTTCTATTATTTTGTATTTTAAATGCACATCACCATCTGCAAATAACAAAGTTCATGATTTAAAATACTTTGATTTTTTAAGAATTTGAATCTGTAGACATGTTTTGATCTGTTTTGGGTCCTTTTTTATTAACAAATTCAAAACACTTTTAACTAACACAGCTCACTCAGTGATCACTAATGTCACTAATGCAACTGATACAGTTGATAGAATCAATATTTATGCTCTTACATGGTAAATGATGCATGTTTCTTGCACACTTTTTTTTTAATTTGCAGATACCTTGTTTATGTAATGAGTCAGTACGATGACCAGAATTTGATTTTACTTCTATATATATTTTACTACAGTCTTAATTTGATAATCTTAGGTTCCATGTTTTATCACTTGAACAAAAATATAATGTACAGTACAATTTTAAATCTGTAACTTGAGCTATTGTTACTTCACGTTTTCAGTTTATTCTACCTAGGAAGATTACACAAATACAGTATACTTGAACTATGCATTGTATGTTATTTTATACTTTATATTTGTTATTTTTTCAAAAAATCATGAACTTGTAAAGTCCACAGAGTGTGTATGTACAGTATATACTGTAGATTTCAATGAAATACTGAATAATGTAAAACATGTACAGTACAGTATTCTTTCCAAATTGTAAAGGTCAAGTATGTCACATCACACTTTTTTCTTGTGGAATGCAGAGCAAGTTATTATTGTACTGCTTTGAAAGAAAACTAATTAACAGCGTTAAAAAGGTCAAATTCTATTGGAAGCTCCATAACAAAATGAATCCCACAGCGTTTGAAGGATCAAATCCAGATTTTGCTGTTTGCCAGCAGTGGTAGGTTCTCACTCACAGGGAGGACAGAATTTTTATTTTTAATTAGGGTTTGGTGACTGTGGACTGCTGTTGTCTAGGGCATCTATAACATACCTTGTGATTAATGAGTTGCCTGCAAGACTGGCCTGTTAGAGTGGATGCTGTGTCTTTTTTCCAATTGACACTTCACTTGGACTGTTTTCCTTTTACAATCCACTGTGTGAAATAGTGATAAGACGTCAACACACAAGGACCTGGGGACATGAGTGGAAATTAAGTTGAATGGCCCCAAAGATAGAAAATAGGAGACACTTCTTTTACATGGAAGATTCCTCTGCAACCAAACTCCAAAGTATTGCAGTTGAAACTGATTCAATGACCTCTAAAACTCTCTTTAAGAGTTCGGGATATAAAAGATTATATATATATAAGATAGCAACCAAACAAGGAAGTTTGAACGACCTTCTCTTGTACAGTATATTCTTGGTGACGTGTTTATAGTCTTCCTGGAACTTCAGCCCTGTAAGAAGGTACTGTAGGAGCAATTCTTATGGAGTTTAATTTCATTATTTAAAACTCAGGTTAAGGAGATTACATTTTAATTGGTTGTGTTCTCTTCTTCTCACCTCTTCCACTAGGCTTTCTGTATCTCTTCTCTGTTCTTTTACATCCGGGACCCATTGATTCTCCACGCTAGCACCTGAGTGGTGGAATGACCCGCCATTAGTCATTCATGCTTCAGTCTGTGACCTGCAGCACCTGCTCTGAACCCGTCTGTCCTGACACCAGCTGTGGTCTCTGAGCTCTGAGGCTGGCAGTTTGTTGACTTCTATTCACTGTAGACACAGCGTGCAAGCCACCAGGCTCTCTGTTATAGTTTAAAGTCCACACTGTTTGTACACCATTTCATATTGTCTGGCACTGGCAAGCTCTTCTCACATGTCCTGCTCTTATTTCTCATTTCCTTAGCTTGTTGTACTGTAAATACGCATTACTTTACATTACATACAGCCTGCATGCTGTATAAGGAAAAACAAAGTATATCTTACTGTAAGTCACCCTGAAGAACTTTGTCTGTCAAGCAAATCTTCAAAAGTGAAACATGAACAAGTGGAAACTACAGTATGTGGAAATGCATTTGAATCCGAGAACCGGAGGGACTTTTTTATACAAAGATTTGAGGGGGTCTAGAAACGAAGCTCCCCAGCTCTGTTATTGAAGTTATTGTTATTATTGCCCGATGAGATGTTCTGATCAGTTAGCTGTGTAAAACCAAATGAAAAAATACTCATATTTTATTATGCAAGAAAAAAAAAACTCTAGAATTTGTTTGGTCAAATATTTTTAAATAGGAATACTGTGCTGAGCTTTTGTGAAATGTAGAAATTCTTTTTTGTATTAAGCTGAACAGAATTTCTTGTTAGCATGTTGTTTTTTAAGCTCTCCATTGCTAGTTGCCCCAGATATTTTACCTTACAAATTGAGTAGCCCATGTGGTAGAGTAACTAAATATTAAGCAGATTCAACAGTAGTGAAGACTTGTTTCTTTTCTTTTCAAGCACAGCTTTTTGTTGGTACTGTTGACATTTTGAAAGTATTTTGACTGAATTTGGAATTCCATTTTTACTGAACATATAATGTTGTCTTTTTCTCCAACTGAGATGGCCCTAGAGTCATTGTTACTGGGGCATATCTAACACCAGAAGTGGTGGAACAATACTTTAACAGTTTTGGGAGCACTTAAAGCTGAAAAATCTAAATAAACGTCCCCTAAAGTATCCTTTTTTATTTCTTTTTCGTATAGATGAAATGCAACTGTGATCCATATTTGTGTTTTGTTTTATTGCCGCCCTTTATTCTGCAGAGAAGACAAATAAGACGCATAATTTGCTTTTAGAAAGCACCGTTGAATCTTTACGTTGATGGGAACAGTTGAAGTGCTTTTATCAAGAGCTCTGGAAGTCATTCAGGGGGTTTGGTGCTTTTAGGTAGCAAAAAAACAACCGTAATAATGATGAATGTTAAAATCACCAGCCATTTATTTTAGTGCAGGCCTTGTCATAGTAAGGAACAATAGGCAGGGATTTACAGCAGTTACATGTGGTATAATGATCAGATACAATAATCAGGCATATTCTTTCAATATGAAGGAGGTGTCTGTTATTAGGCTAGTTTTCCTTGTTATTCTAATTAATTTAAGGGGGGTAGCAAAAAGTTGCAAAACAAAATACGTAGCAGTTGCGGACAAAATGACAAACACAACCATTTTTGCAGTGTTTTTTCCTGAAGTACGGATGTATTTTTATAAATGCATTATTTATAAATAATTTTATATCCTAATAATTGCTTTCCTGTAAAAAGCACTGTATTAAAAAAAAAAACATAAAAACCTTTACTCAAAAGCTTTACTGAAATAATTGTACTGTAAAAGGATCAAATTTAAAAATTATTGCATTCAGTATCAAATCAGCCTTTCTCAGGTGCACTCTTAGCTCACTTTTCTGAGCTGGAAATTAACTCTTTTAGAAAAGAAGTAAATCTGTTGCTTAGACATCATAACAAATTTGTTTATACAGTACATGTATCTAGATAGACAGATTATTAATCCCGTGAAGGAAATTATCTGTACAGAATTATAGAATTAGTAATTTTGCACCAGGCATTTACTAAAGTTGAGACTTCCTTTCCGCTAAATCAGCACTGTAGAGCCAAGCAGATAAACTCTTTATTTTTTTAAATTCTAAATCATACAGTTTGGTATGACCCAGTTAATTGTATGAGGTTGCATCAGTCTCTTCACTTAATAGTGTTTCTCCTGAAGACATAGCACCAATGCCTATTTCCTCATCTGAGCTAAAGGACATGACAAAGGGTAAATCTCTTGGTGTTAATGGCATCCCTCCTGAATTTTGTCTGACATTTGAGCTCCAATTAGTCCCTCTGCTGCTTAAAATAATACTGTATATGCTGCCATTCAGGAAGGTTCATTTAGAATGGATGTTAATACTGTTGTTACTGAATGTCTCTGTCATTTAATAAAGAATAAGATTTTATTCATATGCCTTTGTTTTGCTATCTCTACCTGTTTTGGTTTTATCATGGTATTCCTGTATCTTTGTGTCTGCTTCAGGAAAGTCTAGTCTGTTTATATAGTCATCAAGAATTGTGTTTTGGCTCCATAATTCTGCCATTAATTACTACTTGGTGTTTGGTGAAATGAGTCACATAAACATGTCATTCTTACACTCTATTTTCTATAATTGTGAACCCCTTATAGGTGATTCCCACTTCTTTTCTTGACTTTTCATACTCTAGCAGATATTTTTAAAGAGTCTTCACCCATTTCAGGACCTACGGTTTCTTTTCAAATTGTCTGTCAGGACTTCTCGAGCACAACTTAGAGAGTAGCTTCCCCCAGCAACCTTATTGTCTCAGTTCATTTAAACCCAGAGCAGCTGTTACTATTTGGAATACGGATGTAGGAATCCTGAAGAAAAGTATTTTAGGTGATACACTGTAAGTATGGTTTCCAACAATTCAAATTTTTGTCATACCATGCACTTGATCACATGAAAAATTCTGTGGACATCCTGTCTAGGGAGTGTAGTTAGTAGGGGTTTTCAACATCTGGCTGTTTTAAGGTTTGAAAATGGGTTTCTTCTTTGGGTTTTCTGTTCTCAGCAAGGTTCCATTCCTTGCTCTCCCCTTGTACTCTTGTTGAATGATAACACCAGTCCTGACTTCTCATAGCAGCAGAAATAGATTTGGTTGGCTGCTTTCACCCCAACTAAAAAATGTTGGTGCTGCATTGGGGGCCTTTTAATTCCTCTTTCTGACAATTTTGGATTGAATCCCAATCTTGATATCATTTATATAGAGCTTCCAACTGCTTGTACCCATGGTGCCAGTGTCTGTTTCTTCTAAGGAGGCTTCAGATGACGTAGCCATGCATAAACACTGCTAACCCTAATACCAAGTGCAAATGAAAAATACACACATAGTAAAATATAGTGTTCTTGGACGCAGGAGTATAGCAAAAATACTAGTGTTCCCCTGGTGAATACAACCTTCATTTTTATTAATGTGCTTTGCCTGTTCACTTTTGAGATATCGGTGTGGCCTGATAGTTCTGTGGTGTGCTGCTGTAAGATGGCTTCAACATTTTCCATCTCAGGGGAGACTACAGTGAGTCGTGGTTTGCTCAACGGGTTGTAACGTGAAGTGCTTTGAGATTCTTGACTGTGTTTAAGAAGCTGGTTGTTCTCTGCCGCAGGGAGGGATGATCGCGCTGCTGTTGTCCATCCTGTGCCTGGTCCTGATCCTGTACACTCGGCGTCGCTGGTGCAAACGGCGGCGCGTCCCTCAGCCCCAGAAAAGCGCCAGCGCCGAGGCCGCCAACGAGATCCACTACATCCCCTCGGTGCTGATGGGCGGGAGGGAGAGCCTTCGCAATTCCCGCGGGCAGGGGCACAACTCCAGCGGGACCCTCAGCATCCGCGAGACACCCATCCTCGATGGCTATGAGTATGACATCACCGACCTGCGGCACCACCTGCAGCGCGAATGCATGAATGGAGGGGAGGACTTTGCCAGTCAGGTCACCCGAACATTGGACTCCCTGCAGGGCTGCAATGACAAATCTAGCATGGACCTCACTCCTGGTGCGTAAGACAGTGACATCAATTCAGATCTTAACCTGATATGCCTGGTGACTTCTACTGAAATGATTTTAGTAGAATTTACTCATGTACTGCAGTGATGCTTTGACTGGTAGATTGTAAAAAAAAAAAGAAAAAGTCTTTATCTCAAGGCCAAGAAATAGATGACACATGATTTTTCCATGCCATTCCTGAAGATAGTGTTTGGATAAAAAAAGCTAAAAAATAATGAAAAATTTAAAGAATTGGAATAAAAGGTTCTAACTTCACTGTCAAATGTAATACTTTTCAGTGTCATGCCTTTGAATTTTACCGATGATTCTTTAATGCAAGAGAGACATAATGTCAAAGGATATTGAAAAGACTTTGAATAATACTTTCACAAACTACTCTACATTTTAATCTGAAAAGGCCATTTTGAATATCTGTTTATTCAGTTCCAGAATTGAATTATAGGTTCATTCCAAAAATATTTTGTAATTGTTTAAGCAAAAATAATCTGAAACACAGTCCAATCCATTTGTCTTAATTTTAACTTTTTAATAAACCTTAAAATGAAAGTAAAAAAGTCTCAGATGATGGTTCGCATAAATATGTGTATAATGGGTGAGTTATTTTAAACTGGCAATAATACATTTCCAAATGTCTGGAGGCACTGAGCAGCAAAGGATGTGCTACTGAATTAATTTTAGCTTCACTTTTCATGCTTTTACCAATTATTTTTTTACAATAAAATACTTTAAATTACAGAAGATTGGCAATTCAAGTGTAAAAGGACCTTTTTTTTGTCAACCTTATCTATCACAATTTTGGTACAGCATGCCAAAACGTACACAGCTTTTTGATCTTGGCATTACAGTGAGAATTCCTGTTTGGCTTAAGCTTTCCCTACACTTCTGTATTGCTCCTAATTGTGTGTTCTGTATCATCAGGCAGTGACAACACAAAGTTGTCCCTAATGAGCAAGTACAAGGATAACATCATTGCCACCAGTCCTGTAGACACCAATCACCAACAAACAACTCTCCTTCCTCACAACACCTCCAGTAATCAGCGCAAACGCCTGTCTAACAAGACAAGAGGTGAGTCATCTGTTTCCATTTATAATTGCTTTTTTTTGCTCATTAATTACATGCTGTAAAATGTGCAACATGTAATCGAAACCGTGATCTCAGAAGCACTGCAAAATGCCCCTTGTCGTCAGAGCAGGCCAGCGGGTTCAGTGTTCATACTCAGGAGGTTTCCCTTCAGCGATAAAGACCTTCCTTCTGAATTGTTCCAGCCACTCTCAATACAAACTGTCTACACCCTCTCCCAGTTTCCTTTTCTACTAGAGCAGATGCCGAGAGTCAGTTATGTGCCGTCTATTCTGCAGAGCCTGTCCTTGGCTTCCATATACTGTACAACATTTTTATCCTATAGGATCCCAGTACAGTGTTAATACTGTATAAAGATCCCAGCCACTTCATTGACCACTGAAAGTCCAGCTACAGTATACTGTACATCTACAGTATGCAAAAGACTGCTGTTTCACTAAGGTCCTAATAAAAGTATTTTTTATATTGATTAGACTACTTCACAAGTTGCGAAGTTAATAAAATTCTTGCTGATATTTTGCTTGCTGAAAGGAAGATATGGAAATTAAATACAATTAACACTTTGAACTTTTTATATTTGGTTTAGTTGCATGGTTTTGGATGATTTTGCTGTAATAATACCTGTTCATCTTGGGGTCAGGGAAAGAAGTGCTGTCTCAGAAATGAAGGTCACGGGATTCTTTCTTGTCACTAAAGTCTCACTTTTAGCAAATGACACAGCACTGAGATCTTTCTTTCTGTAAATGCTGATTATTCAATTAGGAAAAAATATTTTTTGTGTAACCCTGGAAGACACTATTTTATGTTTAAGGCAATGTCTTTTGCACCTCAACTTTAGAAAGCATATAACTAAAAACCAAAGTCTTTCTTTATCAATAATAGAATTGTGTAAACAATGACCAGTGGCCATAATTGAACAGTAAATATGCAAGCAGATACGATTCATACTTTATATTGTGAGAGGACAGTGAAACATGGGAGAAGAATGAGTGAATGAGTTTGATACACACTTGCTAAAGATTCAGTATTTTTTCTTATTCTGTAACAAAATAAAAGCACTTCCAGTCCTGAAAATGATCCATCTATTTTCCAATTTTTCGGCTTCTCTGTCGCTTGGAGTTAAAAACATCCTTTGGTCTCCTGCTTTCTAAACACAATTTGTGACAGCCAGAGGCAGGTATGAAATGGAGATTGCTACCTTTAGCTTTCAGAATTAGACATTCAACATTAGCATATTTTTTTCTCTCTCGTTCAGTGAACTCATTGTTTATTTGCGATCCCTGAGAAGAATCTAATGTATGTATAAGGATGTAAAGAGATATAAGTTTTATATAAATCTGTTTATGCTTTTGAAGATTTCTTTGGAATTCACAATGGTACTTTTTTAAAACATGTAATGTAACTCTCTGCAGCAATATTTTCCATACGACTGAGATTTATTTGTGAAACAAATCATCTCGGAATAAAGCATGCCCTGTATATAATATATAGCAGATCAATGTGGCTGGTTTGTGTTTTACCCCAGATCTATCATTGGTTAAAATATGATCTATCACAGAATAAAATCTGCAGAATGGTGTCTTTCAGACAGCTGGGTGGACTGTCCGTGGTACACTATGTTGTAATATGGGCAGAAGGTAGGATAATGTCAAATAATAACTAAGCAACACAGGTGCCTTTAAATTAAAAGAAAACAGGAGATGTACGGACAAAAGATTCAGAATTTCACTTTGACAGAAGTCTTTCCAAGCTGTTAGCATTCAGGAGCTGTTTATACAACCCAAGATACCTAATTAAGTGCTGGACAAAAAAATAATAAAAAAGGCATCTAAAAGCATATACTGTAAGGTTCAACAGCTGTAAGTGAATCAGGATTTAAGTATAAACTGCCAGTCTTTTTCCTGTGGCAGTTGTGGCCATTTGGACAAATTGACCACATCACTGCCATGGCTAGAGCTACATTTTTGGAAGGAAGGCCAATTCGAGGAACTTGCTGGGCACAGTCATTGACATCACTCTGTGATGTTGAAGGTAGTGAAATCCAAAGTCCTTGATATCTCCCTTGGCTATTCTGTTTTCCTCATCACATTTTGCTGTGTAGTACCTCCATGCCATCAGCTTTTAAAGTCATTGTCTTGCAGATATCTTGTCACAGTCTTTAGAAGATGATTCTAAAATCTGGTATTTCTAATTTTGACTTCATCGGCTAGTTTAGAAACTACATGTAAAATAAAGAAATATCAGTCTGTGATATCAGGCTGTGTCCAGTTAATCTTTGGCTTTCAATCATTTATGGTCGAGGCTGACTAATGGTAGTGGATACAGATTTACATTATGAAACAATTAAGATTCATTCCTAGCAACCACAGAACTCTGTTCTAAAAAGGTTTTTATTCTCAAGCTATGTGTTGAATTCCAATAGACACTTAATCTGTTGAATATTTAAAAGAACCATTTTTTTCTCCACTTCTCCATGGTGATTTACACTTTTTATCCCTTATCTAATGGTTAAAGCAACTGTGTTGTCTGTTCTGGGTACTGAAAGGTGTTCAGCTAATTTCTTTGAAGATAACTCTTTTGTTCTTTATAATTCTAATCAGAACACATTTTTTCTTCTATCAGTCTTTTTTAACTTTTTTTTTGAGGATTCACTGTGTTTTAAGGCTTGATAATAGTCCTTGAATAACGGGTTCTCTCATCCTATCCATAGTTTCATTGGATGTTCATTCAAACTGTTTTAATTGGATGCAAGGTCTTTTTCACAATATGCTCAGATTTAACTATTCACAAAAATTCCGTCTTAACAAGGAAAAAAAGTTTTTTTTGCAGGAGGATCATATGCAGTGAACCTCCCGTACAGACAAAGGGCATCACTTAGGGGTATTCACCTTTTTTTTCTCCAAACGTTGTGTGGTTCATTGAGTTTCACTGAGTAATGGCAATGTTCCAAAACAGCCTTTCAACTGAGTTCATTTCAGTTGAACCAGACTGAGACCTTTTCATAGTTCATTTTCAAATGACCCACACTCAAAAGTAAGTGTGAGTTTATGCTTCTCCATCTACAAGGAAAATTCAGATAGGTAATATGTAAATCACAACATGGATTTCTGCAGTGCTGGCCAAACTGCAAGATTAAGGTAGGACAGTTAGACTGGCAGAAGACCATGAAGCTATTGGATTGGCAGGGCCAAGCACTGCCTAACCATTGAGTCTCAGACTGAGACTCAGGCAGAAACGACAGATGTTTTTTTGGGGGGGTAGAGATCGAAAGACCTAACAGCTGAAGAATGAGTGACCTTTCTTGCATAGATGGAGGTAGCGACGCTGAAATGACTTGGCAAGAAAAGTAGGTTGATAACAACAAAGAGCTCTGAAATGGAATTGAGTTTTGAAGGTGTCGGGAGGTGTGAGAGAGGGTGAATTTCAGAGTTGAGTGTTTCCAGGGTGTTAACTGGAATTCGAAATGATAAAATCCATTCTGTAGGTTGTCTAGTAGAAATTCCACGAATGGGTGGTCTGAATGACTAACAAGCACGCTGCAGATGGGGGGATGTGGATAGATATACAGTACATATCTGGAAGAGAGCTGCTGGTCATCTGTGGACTGCGAGACTGATAAGCCTGGAGTGAGCTGGGGAGCTGAAGAATGCATGGGAGCTGAGCTGGATAATGGAAGAGGCAAAAGGTAGAGGCAAAAGCTGTGGCTCCAGGGCAGAACGAAGTAGAGTGGGCTTTGAAAGCACAGACCCTACAGGCATGAGCTGTGAGACTGCTTAATACATTGTGAAAGAAGTTGTTATCAGTCAATGATATCATCATATGTGGCAAAGACATCAGCTGCTCTTGGTGAGAAAGCTTTGTGGTAACCATAGACCATAGTAGCACCACATCTCCGGAAGTTTAGATTTCAAAAGTTATTTTAGAGTTAAGAAGGTAAGGATTGCGGCATTAAAGGCTGACAGCGAGGAGTGGTGAATAACCGCCTGGGGACTTTAAGCTATTGATGTGTTGAGAGTGAAGGCAGGTCTAGCAGACAGAGTAGCGAGGGCGGAAGGGGCTGTAGCTGGAAGCAGGGCTGAAGGGAATGCACTTTCCACCTTATCAAGAGGAGTGTTGAGGTCAACTATAGAGTGAGAGCGAGTCAAGAATATGAAGTGATTGGTTAAGATATGGTGTTAGAAGGGGGACCGGGTGGCTTTGAACCTAGAGAAGCAGAGAAAATTGTCCATTATGGTGGAGGCGGAGCTGGAGGAGCTACTGCTGAGATAGGAGACAGGATTGTTTCTGCTGAAAGGGAGACAGAAGAAGACAAAGGCCCAAACAACCGCATTGTGGAGAAATGGGAATGAAGTTATCGAAAAATCGAATTTCAGGAGCTTGGTGATAGGCCAGTACTTGTAGAAAAGCCAAGCTGGGGTATCCTGAGAAGTGTGATGCCACTTGGAGCATCGTGATCCTGGTGGCAGGCGTGTAGGGGAAACTGAGATGCTGCCAGGAGGCGAACGTGAAAGAACAAAGGGGATCACAGAGTATTCTTGGGGCGTCTTCAATGTCTTTGGAAGACGATGGACAAATGGGCAGCCATAAGTCTAGTGCTAAAACTCAAACTTTGAACTCGAATTTTAGACAGTGTTTGAGAACTACTGTATAAATAGAGAGTCGAAAATTGAATAATTGGGGAAGAGGACGAGTGCTGGTGGGCTCTGAGTTGGGTTTACTTGGAAGAGAACTATATGGGGAAAAATCGATACAATTCTTCTGAATTCAAAGAATACATTCTTCTAAATGATATCTGACACAACTACTGATAGATTTTTAGACCATTTTGGTCTGCTTAGTTATGAAGCAGATTTATTGTACATCACAGAAGTTTGCTCCTGGCTTGAAAACGTTATATGCTTTATGTTTTAATGAGATATCACTGGCTCTAGTTTAGTATGTGAACTTCTCCTTCTCTTGAAAAATATACTGAAGGAACATACAGTAATCATAAAAACTATGCTGAGAATTCAGGACAAAACAAAGTTAGAAAACAGAATCTTCTGTACACATTTGCTATTATGATAAACACCTGGTAACCTTGAGTATCTTTGGTTACGTCGAATGTTTCTGCTTTGTGGCAACCTAGTTGTCTAGAAAGGGAATTTTTTAATATTTCATGTATTCTCATTGTCCAAATATTTTCATTAATATATTACCGATTCTTACACTATATGCACAATGTGTTATCTGTTTAAAGATTGAATATTTTGCAGAAAACTGGCAATCTAATCTTCACATTTTGTTCTATTATGTACCATTTGTTCTTTCAAAGCTTTTTATGTGGGGGTACTATATGTCTAAAATGTACTTTTTAGCCTTCAGTGATCCACCAGAATTGTAATATATTTAATAGAGCAGCAGTAAAGTAAAAAAAAAACAGGCAAAATATAGCAGATTAAAAAATCTTTAAAATGTTTTAGAAATATTAATCTTAGTAAGCTTTTCATCTTTATTTTTCACATAATGATACAAATGCAGCTGTAAGTACTAGCTAGGCCATAGTTACAAAAGATCTTACAGTATGATCAATTGTAAGAAAAAATGTTTTACATTTTTCTTGATAGTAGACATTTTTCCAAGTGCAATTAATTTTTGGATGGTACCTTCTCTAGTTAGCAAGTTAAGCACATGTTTTGCTTTCAGTTTGCAGACTTACTTGCTGTGGAAACTAGACTCTTCCTTTCTATTTGCCTCACTAAAAGTACAGTAGTTCTTTTACTGAAAACTGTGTTTTCATGCTTGCCCTGCCCTGAAACCTGTAGGTTAAGTTCAGGACTTTAGATTAAAAGTATTGTTTTAAAGTAAACGAGTAACTAGTTATACTTTGGCCTCAGATCACGTGTCTCTTGACCAAGTATTATTATTTATGTTACCTGATCTGTTTCCTTTATCTGAGATAATGAAACCATTTGTCCTGTGCTCCGTGGAGTTAACACAGTCAGACTGGCTTTATTTGTTCTGACAGAGAGCAACACTCCTTTGGACTTATCTTGCTATTATACTGCACCTAATTAGTCCCTAAAGAAGTAGCCTGTTTTTCACTGTAAAGGTGACTCTCTTGCATTTATTCTCTCCTTTATCGCTCTATTCATCTAATCTACTGAGCTGAATGGTCCATTTATTTCTCCTGGTGTTTCATCCAAAAAATGCCTCACAGAAGTCGTTTACACTATGTACTGTAATGGCATGTTTGGAAAGCACCCTAAAATCTATTTAACTAAAGTGAGTTCCATTAGCTTAACGAACACATATTCGGCCAAAATAATACATTATATTTTAAATATGAATAGGGTTGTTGATCATGTATGTGATGATTAAATAATAAACCTCACAGCATTTTTATGCCACCATTTATAAGTGCTTAAGTATTTTGCATTTTCATGTAAAAGAGATTATATGGCTGCCAGGGTTTGTTTTAATAAAATGCTGTTGCTGGGGGCTGCAGATTGTCCTTCCTGTGTTCTGTATAAATTGATTTGGGTGGAGAAACCTAAGAGAAATAACCTGGCAATTCTCAATTATACAAAACAGCCATGAGCCCTGCTTGAATGGACAATTTTCATCTAGTGAAAAGTTGTGCAGATGCATAATTTATCATCTTGAAAATAAAGTGTGAAGACTGAACACATTGTTTCCATATTGTTAGATTAGAGCAAAGTTAGAAACCTTTTTCACTGTGTGTTATTTGAAGCTTATGTTAGATATGTTAAGCACAGGTTAAAGCCCTTTCTCCATCTGGTGCTGAAAAGTTATGCATTCCTTTATTGAATTAAGATTAACTGTTCTAATGTCTTACTAAGGTACTAAAGTGGCTTCAGAATGTCCAGAAATGTGTGGCTTGTGTGCTAATTAAAACTACTCTTCCCAATATATACAGTAACGTCTGTTCTGCATAAATAGTATTGGCTCCATAAGGAATTCTTAGATGATTTTGAGGTTCTCCTGCTTGCATTTAAGGCACTTAAGGATCTAGCTCCAGGTTACCTTAAGGACTTATTGCATGTGTACAGTCCTGTTCTTAATCTGAGATCTACTGATAAAGGTCTTCATATTTTACCTAAGACTAGCCTTCATACAGTGATCAATAGAGCCTTCACTTACAGTATGCAGCGTCATGATAATGGAATTCACTGCCCAAATACATAAGACTTTTTAAAACTTGCTTTAATACCTGTCTTTTAGATGTATAATTTTGCTTCCACTTGTTTTTATGTACACGTTATTATGTGTGAATTTGCTACTGCTACGGTACAGTACGTACTGTGTTTAAGCATATACTGTAGTACAGCTCTTTTTTTTGGAAGGTGCTTATAAATTGGATTATTATTATTTTATACATATTTTGTATCAAAGCTGAGTGGCTTTTGCAGTAGAGTTTTTGCTTTTCTTCTTTTTTTTTCTTTTTTTTTCATTTTTTTTCTGCTCTTTTGGAATCTTGTGTTGTATCTGCAGCAGGTTCTGCATTCCTGAATCCTGATGGAGACTCAGGAACAGAAGCCGATAGTGAACCTCAGTTGACCTTTTATACTGACCCTTCCAGAAGCAGACGGCGAAGCCGAGGTATGAGAAATGGTAATGTCACCAAAATGCAGTTAAATATTGTCTAATAGAAAATAACTGAAACCAATCACATACTGTAGAAGGTTTACTTTCAATTTTTTTATGTATCCGCATCTATGTGTCAGTGTCATCTGATGCATAAAATTCTTGATGTCTGAGGTAGTGGTATCAGTATAGCTATACAGTACAGTATAGTGAAACCAAACATACGGTATAAATTAATTGAGAAAGAAAAATAATTAATTCAATGACAATGATATGACCCATTACGGCTTCTTAAATGCTGGTCCAGTTGAGATACAATTAAAAAATATTTTACTTTTCTCTGAGAGGATATTTTAAATAATGAGTTTAATTGAAGTTCTAGTACTGTTTATTTTTTCTTTCGTTCTTCTTGCATTTTTCTCATTATTACTAAAGATTTCCTCAAATCATTTTTTTTTCCTGAAGTTTTGCTTACATCTTGTCAGTTCTTTTATTTGCAGGATTTGTTTGGTCTTTTTTTCCCATCTGGGCTGAACAGTTTACAGACTTAATTAATGTTCTGAAGAGAAAAAAATTGTTATACTTGCGTTCATACATGATAAACTTTTTTTTTTGGCACTTGACAGTAACACTATAAAATCCTTTCTTGTTGAGAGAAACTTTAATACAGTATGTAAAAGGCTGGAGAGTTGACCTCAGAGAATATATCTAGCCCTTTCTTTTTTGCCATTTAGTTAGAAGTTTGAACAGACCCTAGAGGCCCTAAAAAAGACCCTGGAGACTTGTCACTAGCAGAGGCAGAGCAACTCAGTTCAAATCAGTGATGTGTGCTGTAACTATCACTAATCCAATTACCAAAAATATTTTAGCGCACAAATGTTAGAGGGCGCTTATGCCAACAATATAACTAACACCTTTAATTAGAAAAAAAAACTAAAAATTACAACTCATAGTACCATGAACTGTAAATTTGGTGAGAAGAAAACATATTATGGCTGATAAAAGCTTATTTATAGGGACAGACTGTAGGAATTAATCACCTGTTGCCATTTACTGTATTTCGTTCATACAGGATGTATTGAAGTTGAAGATGGATCACATATTATTTCATATGGAGTTGCTTATTTTTAAAATAATCCAATTTCTGATTCTCTTTTTCTTATATATTGATCTTGTATCATACGCATTTTTCATTTTGAGATTATAGTTTTGATCGTACAACAATCTAGTACAACAGTTTTGTTCTGTTTTAGTACAGATGAATATCTGTATTCTGTTGGAATAAAACTATGAGACCCTAATGACCGTAACTTGATTCTGTAGTATTTAATGTTACAAAATGTACAGAATTATTTTGGCCTTGAATCATAATCAGAAGTCTACAATAGCTTTCCAGTGTTAGATTTTCTAGTAATCTGAGTTAATGTAAATAGTGTAAAGTATGTATTTCACCACATAACTGATGAAAAAAGGTTTGAAAAAACTTTTAAACTTAATTTACCTTCTGTTAACTGATTGACAAGTTTGTACGTGAGTGTTGCAGATGGATTTGAAAAAGCATTGATTGTAGGCAGAAATATTGCTGGGGTTTAAGCAGCTGTAGAAAAATAGTATAGCTGTACATCAGCAAAGTATACTATACATTATTAATTCAAAAAAGGTGTTTAAACCAGTGATCTGTAGCTTATGCGACATGTGAAACATCCTGGAGGAACTCCAATAGCCAAACTACATCTCTAATAACTGGGACAAAATCAAGATCCTGAAAGAGAAGGTTATAACACTAGGAGGAACGTCTTGTATATATTGTATATACTGTCTAGAATTCTTTTAACAATCAGCAACGATTACAGTAATGGATAGACAAGAGCATACTGTACAGTATGTTTGTGGAATATTTCAATTTTCAGAAGACTTTTGTTAATGTTCTTCATTGAAGATTAATTCTCAAATAACAGGTGGTAGTCATTCAGGGAAACATGTTTCAAATATTTGGATTGAGCATAAACTGGTAAATAGAAAACAGTACAGCTAAGAGGTGAATACCCAAATTTGGGGGATCAATTAGTGGAGTTCCACTGGAATTAGTTATAGGACTTGGCTCTTCTTAATTTAAATCACTGGTCTACAGTACAGTTACAGTATAGTTAGTAAAAGTATTCAAGGTGATACCAAAATAAGATGATTAGCAAACACTCTAGAAAAAAGAAATTAAATTCAGAATGATTTAGGTAAAATTTAAGTTTAGGTAAACATCAGGTGCAGCAGATAATGTTTAATGTAGACAGGTGCAGAGTTTTGTGTGCAGGTAGTAAAAACAACTCTAGAAACAAATTGGAAAACATAGAGACAGAAGAAGCTACTGTAATTCTTAAAATTGTATATGTTGACCATTATTTACATCTTCTAGATAATGTTGGGAAGCAATTCAAAAAGCACATAAATTGTTGGGGCATAAAGTCAAAAGAATATAAATTAGAATTTAAATATTTTGTTAAAATTGTGTAACACACTAGTAATGCCTCATTTAAAATATTGTGCAAGTTTAAATCAGCATGTTAAAGAAAATATATTGTTGCTCTGGATCCAGTCCAGAGAAAAGCAACCATACATTCTGAAGCTTAAGGGGATTTCCTACACTGAAAGGAAAAAGGAACAAACCCTTTTTAGTCCTGAACAGAAAAAATTAGGAGGGGACCTGATACGAGTATTGTAAGTGCTCAGAGGCTTTGACACGATCAATACAGAGGAACCTGTAAAACATGAACCAGGGGACGCAAGTGGAAACTGTGTGGAACTGCATTTAAAACAGATAACTGGATTACCCAGAGTTTTGAGGGAGAATGAAGGATACCCAGCCATGCTGTTCAAATCTGACTTTGTTATAACAAAATGGTCATATGATGTGCTTGGATCAATTATCTGTTAGCTACAAAACAATTTAAATGCATTGAATAACCTGTTGCTTGTAGCACTACTTATGTTCTTAGTTATACAATATTTTGAAGGCTTTGCAATATGTTAAACCAGGTGAGATTCCAAATTAGTTTTTTTTAATCTGTCGTTGCCACAGATGATGGCTGAGGATACACTGGGATACTATTGAAATCTGGCCCTATAAACTTTTTCTACAAAGGGGAGTTGCAAGGCAGTTCAGTCACCTCTGTTCCAAGGAAATATCTCCACATTCACATCAAATGTCAAAACGTTTGTAAGTCAATACTGTACCAGTTGGAGAAAGTGAAAAAAGAGAGTGTGTGTGTTGAGGGTATGGGGCAGGGATAGAGCAAAGCAGAGATGGAACTTGAAATGCGGATATTACACTTTCTCAGCACATCTAATGGCAACGTTCAAAAGTAAGCCCTTATCTGTGTCTTGCAATGAGAGGCGGATCCTGCATCCGGCATTCCTTGTGGCCACATTTCGATTCAGAAGCCCTACCACAGGCAGTAACCCCTGAGGCACCTTGTTTGTGGCTTTACAGCCCCTGTGAGATGAAGAAAAAGAGTGTGGCCACAGCTCCTTTTCATTCTGTATCTGACAGGTTCTCCTCGAAGCCCCATCAATAAAACCACCCTCACTCTGATCAGTGTCGTCAGCTGTGTGATTGGCTTGGTCTATTCCTCTCACCTCTCCTGTCCCCTCAATGTCCGTGTCATTCTCCACGTGCCTGAGCACCTGATCGCAGATGGTGAGTATCACTCAAATGGAGAGCTACTATAGGCATGGTCTGTGCCCTTCCTCCTCTAGAGATAATAGGCAACACCTTACTACATCAGTGATCTCTTAACGCTAATGCACAGCTGTTCACCGAACATGAAAAGAGTCTAGAATCATTTTAAGAGTTAAGATTTTAGATTAAAACTATTTAAAGATACTCATTTTTTTTGTATTGTATGGATATTCGACTCGTTCATTCATCGTTTTTCTGCACTCCTGATTAATCTAATCTGGGCACATTTATTTTGTTATGAGTGAATGCACAGAATGGCTAATAGGCATCATGGCATCGTTCTTTTGGATTGCTTTTGATTTAATTGTTTTGGTATGCAGAGCACAATTTACAACAAGAATGTGCAATAATGGCTGTGGGTGTTCCTTGTTTTTTGTTGAAGAAAAAGTCAGAATTAACTAAATAAGAATAAGTAAAATGTATACTGTATATCTCTCTACAGAAGTGTATTTACTGAGCATAAAAACATCACAACTACAACAAATTCACTGTTATCAGGAAAATAACATTCATTTTTGTAGCAGGTGTGCTGAAATTGTATTGAACAAACATGACAGGTAAATTCATTATGCTGATTAACATTTGTCACCAACAGGACTGATCAACAGGGGGTCTACTGTGAAAGTCACAAGCTGGAGGCTTGTGGTTGCTGTTTGATGTAATACAAGCTTTACATTTGAGATGCAGATGCTGCCTTGTAAGACTCTGTCCCATTTCTCTCAGATCCTGGACAAGCATGTGCCTGTTCACTGGTGTCTAAGGCCTAGATGCAACATGTTATTCCAGATCATTCCATAGAGTTTCTATCTGGCTCATATTTGGCAAACAGGGTTTCCACATCGGATCCTGCATTTTCAATTGCAAGAAAGCCAGTTACACGACCACATGCGACATATTCTATTGTCCTAATGGAATGTCAAGATGCATGCGCAGGAAAAGCCTCGAAGTTCCAGGACTTGTTCAATGTAGTGCTGCACAGTCAGGTTGCCATCAATCACTCAGGTCCCAACTGGCAACCCACTGAAGCTGAGCAGGTGTGATGGGAACACTATACTGTATAAAAAGTCACCATCCTTTGGATGAAATGTAAAACTGAGGTCCCAACAATTCCTGATCATTAAAAATCACAGGGCATTTTTCAAAAAGAGAGGGTTCGTTAACCACATTGTCCAGGTCAGATTTCCCTTGGGCCCTTACCAATCATTGCCTCCCAATAATCCCTGTATATTATTTAGCTTAATTACTCTGTTTTCCTCCCCACTGACAGCTGGTATGTGGTGAGCGTACTGCCATACTTTGGCTACCATTGCATCATCCAGGTGGGGGCAACACATTGATGGTGGTAGAGGGCAATCGCCCCTGCCTGTAAAGCACTTTGAGTGGAGTGTCCAGAAAGGCACAATATAAGTGTAAGGAATCAAGTGGAGTACTACAATAATTAGGCAGTTCTACCCAGACCATTTCATTTGGACCTCCCCAAAGAGTGTTCTGTTGTACGGATTCAGTGAATCATTTTGCATGTTTGCACTCTTAATCATCACTAAAGAGGATTTTTGAAACGTTGATGTGACTTAACCCAGTCTCCAATATTCTTAGGTATTATTCTCTTCACAGGCAAGGCAGGGTATATTGGTCCTTTCTGTGCTTTTCTTTCTTAATTTGCACCGGGCTTGATATTCAGCAGGCAAAATTGCCTCAACACCCAACTCTAATCAGCTCTTTCTACAAGGAGGTAATTTAGATTTAGTGTGTATGCAGGAGTCAGTGAAGTATATCACGGTCAATAACGGATAATTAGTTGATTAAAATGATGTCAAAAACGTTTAATCAGTATCCTAAATCCATTTACTTTATTCTTCTAAAAACATTCATTTGTAGAGTGATGTTACATTTGATGCTCAGTAAATATGCAGTATATGGTCTATCATCCCAGGTTAAAAGGTATCCAGTAAATAAATCAATCAATCAATGCCAGATTCTCTAATCACACAATTATGGGATTCTAGCAAGAGTTCCTCTGAGTTAGAATTGTGTTTGTGCTTCTATAATCAAAACTTTTCTTCTACAATATGCAGTGGCACCCTGCAGCAGCTACTGTTTGCATTCTTAATAACATGCTGTTTTTTTTTTCCTGTGCCTTCAGGGAGCAGGTTTATTCTGCTTCAGGGGAGTCAGCTGGATGCCAGTGACTGGCTGAACCCAGCTCAGGTTCTGCTCTTCTACCAGCAGAATGCCAGTGGACCGTGGGTGACAGAACTTTGTGGGCGACGATTACTAGACCCCTGTGAGCATCAGTGTGACCCAGAAACAGGTATGGGGTTTCAGATGTCCACACATATCACACGAATAATGTCCAATATACTATGTTTTAAACAAGGATGAAAACTAGGACAGCATAATAGTTAGTCCATGCTGGTAGGAGAAGTACTGTACAAAGCCAAGAATGAGAAGACCTTCATGGATGGTATCTTCAGAATAAGAAGATGAAGAAGCCTAGGAGGTTCTCCTCATCCCTGGAATGCTCAGGATTAAATCGCATTAGAGATGTTAAATTACCCTTCAGAGAACTCCAAGGCCGAAACTTTGTAGAGGACCTATTAGAGCTGTGATTGCAAAATAAGTGAATAATTCAGGGAAATTAATTTCCATTAAGTTGTATCATATTTTTGTGATGCTGCTCAGTTGCTTTTGTGAGGCTTTGTATTCTTTGCTTTAAAAAAATATGTATGACACTGAATCATGAGAATGTGTCATCGAAAGTGTCAGCTGAGAGCATTAGTCTAGCTAAGGGAACCATTATGCACAATACAAACAGTAATAACTCAAGAGACTGAAGTGAATCAGATCTATTATTAAAGAATTCCTCTTGTAAAAAAGCCAAGCTAGATGTGCACGATGGGGTGTATTTACACTGTGTGAAAGCTGGTGCCTATGGAAACCGGATGGCTTTATAACACCCTGAAAGGAACAGTTTAAAAAATAATAGGCAGTACATCTGTTTTTAAAATAGTTGGACTGCTGCTGCTTTTAATTGCTGCTGTATTTAGTGTGCTGAGCTGGAGATTTAATCATTTTTGTTGTTTGTATTTCCCTAATACTTTACTAATTCATCTGTTGTTTTAAGTACAGAATATGATTAAAAATAAAAAAGTATATTGTACTAGTGCAGTATTTGTTTTACCCATCTGAAATTGCAAGTTCAGCTTGAATTACTGTGGGGTGAGGTATTATTTAATATACTGTAAGTACCTGTATAAGATTGTTTATGGGGTGCATATACCTTGTTGATCCTGTATGCAGAGGCAGTTGGTGAGAGGAAGATAACAGTTTTTATTGTGCAGATTCAAAGAAAAAAAGGTAACAGCAGTGGCATCATATTCTCTCCAGGTTTTTGAAGACGTAATTTTATTGCACACAGTTTTCTTCCTTGAACATCAATATCAGCTAAAACATAAGGAGATTTACTGTAGGTAGAAATGACTTTAATTTTGAGTTTTGAAGTGCTGTACCCAAGAAACAAAATAGGTGAGTATATACAGTATAATGAGTGGTTTTAGTTGCTCTAATTTGAGGTTTTGCAATAAACTTATGCAGGGACAGCAGAGCTTGCCTGAGGGATAGAATTGGCCTGACTCAGGTTATTCACATTCCTGCCTTACTTTTTTATATATTTTAACAGATTAGTAGGTGTGAAAACTCATAAATTGAGTGGAAATTGAGGGATTTTTTTGTTATTGCCCGGAGAGCTATTTTCTTAACCTTGCTCCCAAAGGATTTTAAAGTGCAGTGAGTCCTGGCTATATTTTAATTGGTGCTAGGGCAGCTTTAGGCACAGAAACACTGAAATACAGGGTCTGAGGTACTTGTTCTATTGGTAGCATTGTGAGAGACCTCATGTTAATAATGGTGTCTGCATGTGTATACACGTGGAAAACTGAATACCCTTTACTGAAACATTCATGATAACAGCAGAGATCACAGGTTTAGAGGTGATCAAACCATGTCATTCTTTTCTTTCCAATAACTTAATTGATGTTTTATTCTGTGGCATGGTGTCACAGTGGTTAGCATTTCTGCCTCAGAGCACTGGAGCCCTGGGTTCAATGCCAGATCTAAGGTGCTACATTATCTGTGTAGAGTGTCTATGCTTTCCCTGTGTTTGCGTGGGTTAGCTCTGTGTTCTTCCCACAGTCCAAAGACATACTGGTAGGTTAATTGGCTTCTTTGTTAATTGGCCCTGGTTTGAGTGTGTGTGTGTGTCTCTGTTTGTGTCTGCCTGCCCTCCTGATGCCCAGTGATGTGTACACTGCCTTGTGCTGCTGCTTGCTGAGGCACCCCTGTAACCCTGAATGAGATGAAGAGGTTAGAAAATTGAATTGAATTAATTTTTATTGCCTCCAAGGAAATGTATCTTGTACATCAAGAGCTCATAACATACTGTATACAGTATGACAATAATACTATCCACAGTACAATACCATGATACACAAAAACAATTAATGGCATTTCTCAGTCAGAACTCAATCCAGTGTCATAAGCTGAAAAACAGACAATTAGCCAGTAAAGTGTCTGAAACAACAACATTAATAATAAGATCCCTATCTTTGAGTTCAACCATTCAATACTCTTGGGTATAAATGAAGGAAATGCTCTTACTCTTTAAAGAATAGAATATATTCTATTTGTGTATATATATAGGATATATTCTAAAAAGAGTGGATAACAGGGGTCATCTAAATTTTATGTGCAAGATATAATAATATGTTGTCTGCTATTGAGATATGGATGGACATGGGAATACAAAATGCAATCTTTTTTTTGCAGGAACTAATGTTGAGAGTAGATGCGTCCTATAGGGAGATGGTGTCTAGTACAGGTTTGGGGACAGGAGGGGACCAGAGAGACTGGGTGACTGTAGGCAGCTGCTGCAAGAAAGAGTGGGCATGTTGCATAATGGCAGCCTCCCAAGAGCTTGGCGTGCCCTGCCACTTCTAGAACTTACTGGTGATAGAGCTGGACACTGAAAGCCTGGAGGTAAATGGGAGATCTGATGGGCATCAGGGCACTCAGGAACTAACTCTTCCCAATTAAAGGAAGATAGTGATAGGGGGAGACCAAAAGTATTAGAGGTACAGACATAATATACAGTAATTATAGATACACAGTACTGTAATACACTTATTATAATATGAGATATAGAAATAATTATATACAGTGTACTGTACTGTTTAAAATGCAATTATTATTATTATAATAGGGTTTTATAATAATTAAACTTTGTGTATGAGCTTGAAATCTCCAAACTTGAGTCTGCAGGTACTGTACAGTTTATGATGTTGGAAAGACAACTATGAAGGGACGAGGCAGAGCTTTCGGGCAGATGCAGGTTTCAGTAAATGTTAAACTCTCCAAACAAAATTGTCCTTAAAACAGAAGTCAACATCTAGGACACATCAAATGGTTCAATAGAAAAATTAAGAAAAAAGAAGTATGAGAAGGAAAGATAGAACCTACAGACAACATAAAACATAAAAGACCCCAAACAATCTACAAAGACAAAGAGTCTACCAAGATGCATGTGCTGCCTGCAAAAGACATTTGTTATAAATATATACAGTATGGCATGTATTTAGGCTTATATTTTCTTTTCATAAAGGGTGCTTAGTTTGCTTGTATTAAAAATCCCATCATGATTTGTTTTTTTGGCCTTCAGAATTTTATTCCACAAAATGTATTCAAAGTGTTCAATTCCTCAGTGACATGGTATAGCATCTACTCATTCCTGCTGTGTGGAAATTGCCAATGCTTAAATTATGATTTAGATACACTGAGACACCCTTTTCAAATGAATGCACATCAGTAATAAAATAATAAGTTGGCCTCTTGCAGGATGGATTGACACCTGCAGCCGTTTTTACTGAAAGCAGTGGTCTGTGGAGCCCTGCTGTTATCTCAAGTGTGTGGGCTATGAATCATACAGTAATGAAAACTTTAAGGGACCTGAAGCAAAAATACTGTAATTATTTTATTCACAATTTAATTTTTTTCTTACATATAGTGTACATATAATCACATTAACATGTTGTTTTTTCATTTTAACAAAGAGTTTAACTGAGTTTTTGGAGTTCAGAGTGTCTAAGGTTCGCCGAAGCTTTTAAAAGTCTTTGAACAGCACCTTTGATTCTTGTGTTTCAAGTGCAGATTGAAATGAGGTAGTCGCCATCTGCCTCTTTCTTTTATAGCATAACTTGAGGTCGGTGTATTCATTTCTAAAAGATGCTCTAAATCTGACAAACTTTTCTCTTGCTACTTTTAAATTTTATTTTCTTATCTTTTGGGAGATCTGACGGATCGGGTCAGCTCAAAGGATGGTTACTTTCACCGATCTAGTTTACATCTGCTCTGTGTTTTGTTTCCAGTACATATATATTTTCATGTGAACAAATCAAATGTAATAGACTTGGTGATTTTAATAAATTTGCTTATGCAAATTACAGTAAGTAGAAGAAGAAATCTCTGGGGAGAAAGAAACTGAGTAATACATTTAATCATCTTCAGGAAACAATTCCTCACTACAATCATTTGTATAGTTATGAAAAAAACAACAAATATAGCATTCAAAAATCCAAAATTTTCCAGATTACTACATTTTTTTTTATTAAAGTCATGTCAGTACTGTAGTTGAAAAATTGCATCGTATTGTTATACAAGTACAGTAGCACTGAAGAAGTTATGAAAATGTACAGTAAATAACAATATGGAAGATGGCTTTCAACCTTTTGTTTCAGGCTCAGTCATGTTTAATTGTCCTACAGTGTATGTTGATTTTTTTACTTGAAACATAAAAGGTTGAAGATTGGAACGGGTTACATGTTAAAAACACAGTCAAAGAAGCAAAGGCTGCAATTGGGAATGGGTAGCAATTTACAATCAAACAGTACACATACAGTATAGGGAACAGTGAATTTAACTTACAGTGTTTGACAGGCTTAAATTTGTGTCCATTATTTAACTGCATCTGCTTGTTAATGTAGATCTCACTCATTTCCTTCCCCCCCCCTGCTGTGAGATATTATAATGTATTTTAAATCAAAGGTATTTTGATTTTACTCTCTCTCTCTCTCTCTCTCTCTCTCTCTCTCTCTCTCAATGCTTCTTCTCTGAGTTCTTATGTTCGCTCAATTTCCCTAAATTCTGTGAAATAATATATACTGTCTCCCAGGTATCAGTTTTCAGGGATTTATCTGAGTGTAACAAACTTTGTTAATATCTAATAAAACTGGGCCCCTTGTGATTTTCACGATATTGCATATTTGCTGAACACAGCCCTAGCTGTATAAAAGATGAAAAATAATGATAATTGATTTTTATGCAATGGAGAATTAAATTTCCTGCAAGGAAATCATCCATGGCTTACTGTGTAGCCTGTTCTCTTGACAATTGTAACAGCCTCTTTGTGTTGTAATGTCAGAGGTGTAGTTCTAATGCCAATTTAATTTTTGGATACAGCAATTACTTGGTGCCTTTTCTTCTTTAGTTTGGTCCTGATTAGTCTTCCATTGTAAAATGGATAAAGGCTTGGTCCTTGACTTGATTGCCTTTCCCCTTTAACAGAAAACACTTCCTGTGGCTTTGTATTAACGTTTCAAATGTTCAGTTTTGGTTTAAAAATCATTTATGCAGCTTGACTAAACTCTTGCATTTTGCTACTGATTGCCAGGGTATTTCTAGTGACAGACATGATGATTCTGTTTCTGAAAGCAAAGCAGGAGCAATAAAACAAAAAGACCAGTGCCAATGAACATGATTCTCAGTACACACGGAAGAGTACAGTATGTGCTTGTACAGTATTTGTGTTCGACCGCTGGATGAATGCCTAAATGTAGTTTTAAAACAGTAAAGCACATTTCCAAGAGTATGCTGCCTTGCCTAAAATTCAGTTAGAAAATGATGTCACATAGCAATGCTTGCTTTAAAGCTGTTTTCTAATGTAATTGTTATTTATATCCCCAATATCCCCTTACAGTTATGATGGAATGTCATTGTCCTGAGTAATTAATTTCTTTTGTCTTTTACTTTCACATTGAGTGAGATTTTGTTGAATACTATTCCACTGCTGTAGTGGTGTTGATAACATACACATCTTTATTAAGGAATTGCGTACAACTAGTATTGTACATAAAACTGAAGGATTAAACTTTCAGTATGCTTGTCATTTGAATGTTCTAACAGTAACTGAATTAATATTGTTCTGTACTGTATGTCCCAGTACTCCAGCTTTGTATTGTGGAGGGTTTTGTTTTTTGCATACAAGCTTCCAAAGTGATTAACAGAAAACATTTGCTATTGTTTGATATCTTGAAAAAAAGGAATTTAAATCCTACCAGATGTAAAACATACTGTATTGCAAATTAACAGAATAAAACCTCACTGATTGTTAAGTGTCTAAAGGTTCAAATGTAAAAATATCAATGTAGCGAATTAGTTTTTCCAGTACCATTGTGTGGGATACCTACTGGTAAACATAAATGGATTTTTAAAATATGTATTATTACATATTTGCTGCATGCTGCACTTTTTACCTGAATAGTATAATTTCAGCAGTGCATGAACAATATAATTTAGGTGATTTCTGATTCAAACAAAAATATTAAGACCTGTAGCAGGTCACTGAAACACATATAGCCCATATTTCAGTCTTTTCTTTGTTCACTGTTGAAGAGAAACCAGGTACCACACCCAGGTGAATTTCATCAGGCAGTTGTCATTGAGCAGTTTTTGCAGAACTATTTTTCATTAATGCGCACATATTAAATACGGGTAAATATACTGTATGAAACATACCTATACATACTGTACTGTGCCACAGTTACAGTATGTATTACATAGAGAAGTAGTTCTAATGTCTTTTATTAACTGACACACAAAAAGACATTTCATTTATATTAAACAGCTTAATTAAAAAAGCAAGTGGAAAACATTTTTCTTAATAATATGTACAGTTTAAAGCACTTGCGTCCTTAATCGAATTCCGTGTTAAGTTCAGGGTTATTTCTCACAGATGCTGTTTTGCTGATTGCAATTCTATTTTCATTCGGTTTCCAAACCATTAGCTGTAATGTATCCAAAATGTTTGTGGCCATTACTCAGGCTACTGTGGGCACCAAAAGTGCTTCCAGTTATTTTCATTAGATTGGTTCTCAAAGTAAATGTTCTTACGAAAAGGTTTAAAGTCAGGTGTTTTTCTGAGGTATAATTATTAAAATATTTCTCCTATAGAAAACTGCAGTACAGTTCCAACCTAATTATACTGCAAAATCACTTAGATCTCTCTGGAGATGAGCTTGCTGGAATTTCAAGCCTTAAAAGATATTCATACAGATTCCTTTACAATGTTTTACAGCATTCTGTAATGACATGATCATGCAGGAATTTCATGTTACTGTCCTCCATCCTTTATGATAAAGTTGCTTATTCCTAGGAAGGCAGTCTGATGCCTATGCCAGAAGCATAGAGTTCACAAGGCAGGACTATATCCTGAATGGGTTGCCAGTTGAGCAGAGGTCACATAGACACACAGGGATGATATAGAGACACCAATTAATCAAGCATGTCTTTTGGAGGTGGTAGCACATGGAAACTCACACAGACACAATGAGAACATGCAAATGTCACACAGAAGATGCTCCATGTAGTATCAAAAATACGCAGTGGGGAGATTTGCAGATTGGATAGTACAGTATCTTTCTTAAAAAATATAAAATGTTATGTTTGTTTAGCATTGTAGAGAGCTAGTGTACTGTATAAGATAAGATCACTTTATTGGTTATATACAATTTCTTGCATTAGGAATTTGTCTTTTCACATACCCCAGCTTGCTCTCCATGAGACACACAGACAGGGAGAGAAGCTTGGGGTCAGAGTGCAGGGTCAACCATTTATACAGCACCCCTGCAGCAGCTGGGGTTAAGGGCCTTGCTCAGGGGCCCAGTGGAGTAGGATTCCTCTGCCGGACACAGCATTTGAACCTCCAACCTTCCAGCCATAGGCGCAGATTCTTAGCCACAGTGCCACGGCTCCACCTGTACAGTATGTCATATTTATTATAAGTAATTTGAGTCCAAAAAATATGAGGTTGACATTTATTCACACTATTTTGTAAATCCTCCTTTGGCATGGATACCACTGATGAAATGCCTTCTGTATTGTGCTGTACAGTTTTAGTGCTTCCTGAAGAATTTTTTTACCATTCCCCAGGCAGAATTGCCCTACAGTAGGTCCTTCAGATCATATGATGTTTGTTTGTGAGCTTCCTTCATGAGTTGAACAAAAACCATTAAATTGGGTTGAGGTTAGGAGACTGATAGCCCATTAAGAACATTATTTTGTGTGCATTTCATGCATTTTTTTATTAGTTTCTGTTTTGGGTGTTTGCTTTGGATCATTGTCGTGGTGGAATGTCCATTTTCTTGGCTTGAGCTTGTCAGCTCAAAACCAGGCGTTCGTGATTACCGCTGTGCTGCCAGGAATTCCATCACTGGTAAATGCCAAACAACCCCAAAACATAAAAGTTCCTCCTGCCATATTTTTCACTGGGATTGGGTGTTTGTTCAGAATGAGCATTTTACTGCAAACACTGGTAAGCATGTCAGAAAAATCAAGTTTTTGTTTTATCTGAATATAGGACACATTGAATATGTGGTACTGTATATATCAAATGAATACAGCACTACATTGAATATGTAGTATACAGTATGCATTGATGTAGTTTGTGACACATTGTATCCAGTCAGTTAATGCTGGAGATCTCCAGCTGTTGCCTTTGTATTTGTATGCTTACCTCCCAAGCTACTTTTTTAGCAGACTGTAGGTTCAGGGTTTGCCAATATACAGCTTTTATATTTAAGAGTAACCTTTTAAATTTCTGAATAGTGGAGAGGGATATTCAGATCTTTGTGGATTTGTTATAACCATTCCTCTACATGAGGAGGTTAATGGCTATATGCCTTCAGTCTTCAGAAAGCTTTCTGACCCTAACCATTATACACTACATGCTACTACTGACTACTGAGTGTCACAGTATGTGTAACATATTTGGCATTGGATATCTTGATACAATCCTAAATAGAGGGCAAAGAAAGTTCTAACATTCCATTATATGACAGCCGATCTGATGGGAATTTAATTTAGCACTGACACTTTAATTAAATCAGTCATTTATATCTTATTTTTTCACACTTTTGTTTCAAACCCTTTGTGTCAGGGTGTCACTAGAAGCAATTAAGTTTTGGTATTCACAGTGGATCTTTGTGAAAACCTGCACAGAGTGATTATTCTCTTATTCTCTTACTTTCCTGAATATCGGGATGAATGTGAATGTTATACTGTGGTGGGGAGCCTTAAACAGGTTCTTTATAGACAGGTGAAGCTTGCAAATGATCAGAGCAGTCCTCTATTTGAATGATAAGCAATTCAATCATAGTTACCATGCGCATTTTGAAGGCAAAAGTGTTACAATTTTCTAAGCTCCCAAATTGTGTTTGATGTAAATAAGGGGAATGAAAGATCTCAGTACACCGTACTTGGCTGAACCTCAGAATCAAACCACTGTCACAGGAGCATAAGCTGCATAGCTCCATTGAGGCCAGAAGCCCGTTCCCCTGGAAAGGGAAATATGTATTCTCTTGCAAAACTCAAGGGAGGGATGTCACTGTAACAGGTTCCCAACACATATATGAACTGTCACACACTCTACTTTAAAATATGCAGCAACCCACTGATATTTATCTGTGAGATCAGAATAAAAGTACAGCCAGTGTTTATGCAGCTGAGCATTCAATTCTAGTCACCATCACAAGTCCCTGAACACTTGCCTCAAACAGATATGTGCTCCGCTGCACTAAAATGGTGCCACCATGGTGTGCAGTAGATGATCTTAATGTTCTTCATAGGTCTTGGGGCATGAGGACCCCCAATAGACTCTTTTTATACTGTAAGTCCTGTTATCAAAGCATGACAGACTTTGTGAAAGTCAGAGTAATTTACACACACTGCAACATAAGAGTATTATTATAATGTCTTTCCAGTTATGATTACCTATTATTGATTTGTAATTATGGTCAGGCAATGGCATTTTCGAGGGGCTTTCGAAAGTGTCTCAAATTCTAGTTCAAGATGTGCATTTTGAGCTGCTTGCCTTTCCGAAGTGAATGTTTTTGTTCTAGTGATCTCATTGTCCATAGTATGAAGTAGCCTAAACATTTTTCTGTACTTTTTGACATTTGGATTTATTTTCAGAAGAACTTTGTCTAGAGACTTCTTGAAAATGAAAACCATTTTAAAAACCCAAAAATATTAATGGTTAGTGAACAACTGTGTTGTGTAGAAGATGCGCTGTATGATTTAAGACTTTCTGGTGCCAAGTTTTTTAGAGTGGATTTGGTTCATCTGAAAAGCGTTGATAACAATAAAAGGCAGAATAGAATTTGCAATCCCAGATACCTTTTGCACCATGTCAGAATATTTTGCCATTAGTCAATATAATCTTAAGAGCTTTTCTTGTGAGGTAATAGAGAAAAAATTGAATGATTAGTATTGCACCATAAGTGACAGCTCTTAACAGCTGCCAAAAGATAATGTATAGAGCAGAGTTTGAACTCTCCTAGAACAACTGTGTTTTGAGGCTTCTCTCTGGCATGCCCACTCATTGTGCTGTCCTTGAACCACAGTGAATATCCCCGCATAAACACAGCTCCATGCACATCAACATTCCATTATTGCCCATTCCTAGTCTGCCCAGGAAAGCATTTAAAACTTGCTCAGCATTCCAGCCAGTCCTCAGCTATGAAATTCACCCCCATCAATCAGACAGAATCAAATTATAACAGGCATCTTGCTAGTGTGTTCATACATGATGGATCAGCAAAAAGGAGACGGGTCCTTAGCATTTATGATAGCCCAAATAAGCACTTCTGATTAAGAGCCTGATAGGGTACTGTGTGTCAGGATTCTGAACATGCGGCAAACACAGGATAATTGCATGCACAGAATAATAAGTAATGGAGGTAAATTTATTATTTTTGTCAGTTGCATTTTTAGCTTTTCAATTGCATTGGTTTTCCCTGATAAGGTAGATGGGCTTATACACTTTTATGCCTCTGCAGTTTTAATTGCATAGTTAATTTCTAAGACCTAAAGCTATTTACAATATGTTTCTCAAATGTATCTTCCACTTGTGCAATCTTAAAAAATGTTTCTGCCGATGTATTCTGCAGTGGACATGTACTGTAAGTCAATGTATAGAGTGTGGTTATGAGCTGTGAAGTTCGTGTACATAAATCTAATTCACATTAGATGATAGTAAATAATCATCATTCATTTCGACATTTGAATTTTTTTTTTATCACAATGAGAGATCATAGGGAAGGTTAAAAATCAGAGGAGACCAATTGTCGAATATAGCCTAGTAGCCAAGTGTACATCATCAAGCTAATTTTGAGAAAGGGCAGGATCTCCGCTTCAGCAAAATAGGTGAAAACTTGTCTCAGACTCCTATAGCCTGTAGTGTAAAGTGTCCCCCGTTCTCAATGTTAAATGCCCTTCCATGTAGCCAGCAGCCATATCACCCTGCAACTCTCAACTGACAAGCCCAGACCTCCTGGGATAAAGTAAGGTTACTGCTGGAAGTGGTGTTAGTGGGGCCAGTAAGGGGTGTGCTCCCTAGAGTCTCTGTGGGTCCTATTGCCCCATTGTGGTGATGGGGACACTATAGTGTCCTTTGGCTGAAACGTTAAACTGAGGTCCTGACTCTCTGTGGTCATTAAAAATCCCAGAGCATTTCTCTAAAAGAGTAGGGGTGTTACTTCAGCATCCTGGCTAAATTTCTCATTTACTTATACCAATCATGGCCACCTAATAATCCCCATCTATGAATTGGCTTCAATACTCTGTTGTCCACCCCACTAATAGCTGATGTGTGGTGAGCATACTGACACACCGTGGTTGCCGTCACATCATCCAGGTGGGACTGCACATTGGTGGAGGTGAAGGGGAGTCCCCATTACCTGTAAGCTACTTTGAGTATTCAGAAAAGTGCTATATAAGTGTAAGGGCTTATTATTATTATTATTATTAGTAGTAGTAGTAGTAGTAGTAGTAGTAGTTTTGACTTGTATGCTCTGGTCAGTTTTTCACTGTTTTTCAGACGTCCACTGTGATTGAAGGAAGAGTTTTGTTAGTGACTTTTGACTTTACTATTGAATATTCAACTAGAGGCGCATTTCTTCATTAGTGAACACCCTAAGCAAACACCCAAGTGAAATATGAATTTAATGTAGTAATAACAACAGAGCAGAGAAGCGACAGATTGATCTATTTCCACCTTATGCAAGGTTTTAACGTGCGTCTGTTGGTAGACGTGGTCAGTGAACACAATAGGTCAAAGAGTAAATATCAAATGCCCGAGGCTGTTTTTCTGTTTTTCTAGTATTTCTGTGATGGATAACTACGTTTCCTGTTTTTATACACAGGTGAATGTGTCTGCTTTGATGGCTACACAAAGGACCCTGTTCATAAACATCTTTGCACGCGGAATGAATGGGCTCCCAACCAAGGGTAAGCATTGCTCTTTGCTTTTAAAACTGGTAATAAACATCTTAGTAGAGAAAATCAGCCCTTATTAATTCAATGTATTTGTGATAAAGGAATCGTATCAAAGTTATGAAAATCTACCCATTGTTTAATTATTGTTTTGGGTAACTTAATAAAATCTGAAAAAAAGATGTTGTTTCCTAGATTTCTGTTGTGTGTGATAGTCATTACATCAGTGTCTGGTCTGAGTTATCATGGCTTATTTTTAGCCAAGCCAGCCATCTGAGTAACATACAGGTTCTTTAGTCTATTTACAATAGCAGGCGGTCTCCCTCTTTAACTTACATAGCTTCTGTCTGCCTGTCAGAACTTGTAGCTGTTTACAGTCCTGTTAAACAAACTGTCAGAAGTCATTCCAGACACTGCTTTCAACAATACAACATAGTTTGTTGGCATTTCCATGCTTTTTGTGAATGTTTTGTTCTACAGTAGTAGAGGTGTGTACATGCTGCAGCAGTTTGTACCATTTTATAGAAGTCTGCCAGGAACACATACTGTACCTGTACATTGTGTCGTATTGTGTCTCGGAATATATTATGCTGTACATTCTGTGTAGCATATTGGTTCATTTTTCATCTACCATTCCCTTGAGGAGTGTGAGGAGTGAGGAGTTCTTGAGGAGTGTTATATTTACCCGTTATATTTTATTAACTGATAAAGCAAAGCTTTCTCTAATAAAAAATGCCCAATTTTAAGGTTCACAGCAGACTATTATTAATTTCATCCAAACCCAACGGCGTTTGTATTCATTTATACAGATGGGTATTTTACTAGAGCAATCTATATAAAGTACCTTGCTCAAGGGTGCAAAAAGAGGTCGCTCCACATAGGATTAGAACCCCCAGACATTTGTACTGTATGACCAGTGACCTAACCACTGCTCCACATTAGCACTTGCAGCTTTTAGTAAAATGTTTGTAAATTTAATTTCAAATATATGACTCAAGGTTTTTTTTTTTTGTTTGCTTAGACCAGATTTAGGTATGTTGTACAGTACAAGTCAATAGCACTACATATATCTTTACATTTAACCAGGAGAGTTCATAATACCTTTTTAAAAAACATTTAATTTGTCTGTGTCTTGCACTACTTTAATTTCATTAACCACCATTCTGGAAAAGAGCTTAATATGGCACAAGGCTGGGATATGAAATACAGTAGCACAATTATTTAGAATTAGATTAGAACCTTTTTAAATGAAAATTTAGGTATCATTAATCTACTAATCTACCTTTTTAAATTGCATTTTACAGGTGCAGACACTTGACTGTGCTAACTGTTACAGAAGTTATTTTTTTTTCTTTTTACCTCTGGGACGGTTGTTGGTCATATATAATGTAAAGCTCTCCTACATTTCAGCTCAAGGTTTTTTGTCATCAGGAAGAAAGGTGGAATGAATTACAAATGTTCTCAATGTTATCAATAAAAAGCTAATGTCTTATATCAGCTAAAAAGACATACACATTTAATTTGGAGCTTGAGGAATTATTAAATCTTGGATGAAGTTATGTTTACTAGAATAAATCATTACTTAGCATACAATATTTTACTTTTGTTACCATGTGTAAACTACACAAAAGAAAACAGTGACAATGAATCACATTCAGGATACTGTACTTCATAATAGATAACAGTGATTTGGACCTGGGACAGAATCATCAAAACCCACTCACCAATTGAAAATCACTTTGGGCAAGATGGAAAAGACCTTCCACAAAGCAAACCTCTCTTTCCAACACAAAGTTATTTTTGGTGGCTGAGTCAAGATTTTGATTTTATCTTGGCCTTAGAATTGTTAGCAATAAATATATTAGAGAAATATCCAAGCTATTCAAGTTATGGATTTTAATTTTTCTTCTTTCTTCTTCTTTATTAAATTAGCCAGATTGGCAATGCCTCTTGAGAACTATTTGATTAACCTGTAACTGTGATGATTGTCTCTGTGTTTTAATTTAAATAGTGATAGGAGTCACGATGGTGGGGCGATAGATCTAATAATTAGGGCTCAGAGAGAAATGATCAGCAGGGCATCATAATGGTGTGAAATCGTTTTGGTCTTGGGCTCTTGTTCACTTTTCACTGCTGTATGAAACTGTGAATAGAGTTTTAATTGGATGTAACACCCAGAGAGAGCTTTGCAACAGTAATAAAGTCCTAAAAATGTGATTGAATGGAAAGTTTAAAACAAGAGGATCTTTTATACACAAACACTGTTTACATTGATTGTGTTTTTGCTGTGAAGTCAGGAGCTGTTTTCAACTAAAGATATGTTTTTAACTGTCTAAATGTGTTAAGAATTTGCTAAGGGGAACATCTGGCTCTACATCTGGATTGTTTTTGCAGCATTTACTTTTGTATACCAATGCAGTTAATTTCAGAAGATACTGTAGGCTTTTCTTTGTAATGTTGAATTGTCAACTTTCTTATCATTTCTCTTTCTAAGCCAATTTTAAACATTAGAGATAAACATTAAAATGAATAATATACCCCTACTATTTTATAACAAAAAGGAATAACATCACGATAAATAATAATGCACCTAACTTCATCTGTATGCATTATCGGATGTGAGTACTCATGTTTTTTAATGTTGGTTTGTTCCTATTTTTTTCTTATAGCGCCGATGGCTGTCATGAAACACTATTTATTATTCGAAAAACCAAGTTTTAATCAATGCAAAAATTATGACAAACTCCAAACAGAATCATAGTCATTGCGTATCTGGAAATACACAGTCAGAACATTTCTGTTTGGCTCTTCTTTCTTCCTAGCCCTTGGCCTTACACAATTTTCCAGCGTGGCTTCGACTTGGTAATGGGAGAGCAGCCTTCGGATCGCATCTTCAGGTGAGAAAGCATGGCCATTTTTTGTACAGATATTTCCAAAATCCTAGCACAGCTAAGCGGGAGAAAAGAAGAGCACCTAGAGAAAGCCCATACAGACATGGAGGCCACCTAAAAACCTACACACAAGGCATCCCTCTCCAGAATCATACACAGGTACCAATAGCTCTGAGTCATCAGCACTGTCAGTGAGCCACCCCTAATAATGAATGATTCTGTTTCTCTACTGAATGCTCTACTGAAGGCAATATCATAACTTCCTCATTGAAAGCTAGAAATGACATATATTTAGAACCACTGGTTCTCTGTCTTGTCTGTAGTTTTTTTTTTCCAGCCTTTGTTATTAGTCTGCAACTCCAGGAAAGTTTTAGTTGTATAAAGTTAAAAACAAAAGAAAATAGAAAACTAATGATACTTACTTGTTAAAAGAATCAGGTGATCAGAAGAACCAGAATTGGGAAAACACTATTAGAAAAGAGTTGATTTGATAGAGAAGATAACAAATACAAATCAGATTGGATGTTACTAAAGCTGTGGTCAAGAGAAGGTCTACACACTGCGCTGTTGGGAAAAGAGCATTAAGGCTCAGGTGGTATTTACTCATGTGTATGTAAAAGATAATTTTCAAAGGTACAGTAATTGCACCAATTCCAGACAAATGACAATAGACAAGAAGTACTGTGTACCAACTGACTGGAGTTTCACACATGAAGTCTGGAGGATTCTTTTGTTCAAGGGCATTGAAGATCCACCAGGCTTCAAATAATGGGTGAATAAATAAAACTAAAGTGGAGAGAAGATGAAATCCTGCTGAAAATCTGCATGTGCTGCATGGTTTAATTTACTAATGTATAACTGAAACAAGTTTCAATATCATGCTTTTTCATACGTGTGTTTTTTTATTTCTATGTATTGCAGTGTTCCCATGGTGTGAGACTGTATTTTGCTTTTTAACCAAGCTTAAGATTTTCTGAATATTGAAACTTATTTTAATATTTGAATTACAATTTCTCTGGGTATAATATTTTTTGCTTGGAATTCTTCATTGAATTGCCCTAATGTAATGTGAAATTTAAATTAGATCAAGCATGAAACAATTTGCTAACACCTATTTCAAATGTCTGCTTTTTCTGAGATTATATTTCAAAAGGTAATATTGAAATGCTTACAGAAAAATGTAAACACAAATGGAGGAGAATTGTAAAATCTTTCAGTCTTTATTATTTCTAGTCAACATTTGTGAAAATCTATGTTATGCAAACTTCTGATCATTTATTTTTCTTGTTCTTATGTGAAGTGCCTCTGTAATTGCTTAAGAACTGTGTGCTTGGGAGTTTTTAATTGACAAGCATTATCGGCAGATATGACAATATCTTGGCCATTGTATGAGACACAGTTTTCAACAACAAACAGGATACCAATTTCTACATATACAGTATATACTGTAGCTTTTATTTGGTTCGATCTCATTATTGCTGTGTACACATTGTTTTCATCTTCAAACATGATGTGAAGGCAGTTAGAGAACGGTGAAATATATGTGTCACCTATGCTAAATCCCCACAATTCTCCGTTGTTTTTACATACTGTATGTCCATAGTATCATTTTTTGTTCTCTACAATTACAACATGCCTTGGAAAGTAAGGCCAACGTCCTTATAAAGTTTTTGTTAACCTTTTAAAGAAGGATGAGTTGTGTATACCATTGCAGCTTTCACTGGTTTAATGCCCTTGCAGTTTCTGAGTGAGTATGTGTCCAACGAAAAGTGCTTGAAAATAGACCTAATTTTGCACAAACAACCTCAGAAAATGTGCTGAAATATGACATCCATTCTCTACTTTACTTACAGTACATTCACATCACTGGTCTGTATAGCATGTGTGAACCCAGGCATGCAGTGTGGCAGAATTATAGAGTATATAGGAAAAGCATTGTTCCAGTCATACAGGAGAATCGTGCTTTACAGTTTCAAATGTTACATAACTAATGAAACATAATTGAAAACTGGTTAGGATTCATAATCCAAAGTTAAATAAGGTAATAATAAAAACTTAATAGACTTGCACCCTGTAATCAGAAGCGAGAAACCAGTGAATGTTATTAAAAGATTGGAGGGTGGGGGTTTTGATTCATAGCATGCTGGAGTTCTAAGGGGAAAGTAATTGGAGGGACATAATTAAGCTTTTCCTTTTATAGCTGTTAATCATTCTCTTCGTAGAGAAGCTGGTACTGCATACATGCATGTCTAGTGCCTTCCTGTAATACAAAGTTAGCATTTCTTTCAATACACATTGCAGAAGTCTTAGTGTGAAATCAGAATGGTAAGAAAACAACAACTTTAGTAATCCATGTACTTCTAGCCATTTCTGTCTTTAATACAATGGCATACAGCCTATGATAATAACTATAATAACCTATGACAAAACCTTTCTTAAGCCTAAAACAGTATTTAAATTTGCCTTTATAATGCTGATGCCTTTTGCATTATTTGCTTACTGTTACTGAGTTATATTAAATGGTTGCTTTCTTTTACTATGGTTGTTGGTTACTTAAAAATCTATAATATACTGTAGTATTTGAAATATAGCTGCCTGTATTCCTTGGTGTCTTCCAGTGCTGTTCTAAATTTTGTTTCAGTATTAACACATGGTACATTTTTGTACATTGCTTGGAGAACTGCAATGTTATTTTGTAATTCTGAAAGGAGACTACCCTATCCTTGAAAGTACTTCTATAATTATGAACCCCTTGTTCAGTGCCATGGTGTCATTTTCATCTGTTTTCACAATGCAGGATGGCCTCATGTGCCATTTGTCATCCCTCCCGGCTGTTTATTAATTTTTCATTGATTTTATATTGCAAGAAGTGAGGGACATTGCTTTTCTGCTCCAACAGACAGGGCTCAATCCAAAATGTTCTCTCGAATTCATGTTCAATGCAAAAGGTCTCCTTTCTGAATCTGAAGTACATTTGATATTGAGTTTGTGATGAGTGAAAAGGATATAAAACTAAACTGAAATTGTTTATTAATTTTGAGGTTAGATCCTTAGATCAATGACAGTAGCTATCAAAAGGGATTCCTCACTTTTGTTCTTATTCTGCAATCGGTTTGGTAGCCTAATCATGTACCTTGAGATACAAGATTCCAGGTCTGAATGTTTAAAGAGTTAAATATATGCGTGCAGCACACAGTATGTGCAGCATGTGTGTTAATGTTTTCTTATTTTTTCCCCTTAATCCCAGGTGAGATCCACCCAAATGCATTGCACATGTAATACCACTCGGTTGCGGTTCCTTCAGGTCCCGGTAGACAGCTGAATAAGCAGCCCTGATAATGAATTCTGCTTCTGTTGCTGTGGAGTCTGGTTCAGGTTATTCAAGTTACTACACAGCTGCCCCAGCTAAGAGGACACTAAAGAGTAGAATATATTATTTTATTTATTTATAGGGAGGTATCGCTATGACCTTTAGCTTTTTTTGAGACATAAACCCTACATTTTCAAGCTGATGCTGGTGTACAGTGACATTTCAGTATTACCGTGTTACTTATCAGTGTTATCCAGCAGGCTAGTGATATTATTTTTTTTTGTCCTTGGATCCAAACCAAAGTTGGTTAAAGCAGGCATATTAGAATTTTTTTAATATTCTAATTATTGCTTGGTTTGTTAATCAATACCAGAATTCCCTGTTGTCAAAGAAGTAATTAAGTGCAGTATTGCTTGGAAAAAGCAATATCACAGTTTTATCAGTATGTACAGTAAATGAGAAATAGAGTACATTATTTACAGTTTTCCACTGTTTTAATGTGTGCTGTAGAATTTTGCTAATGGATGCATTATGCAGTTAATGACTAATGCCATTGCTTGCTGTTTATGAAGTAAGATGTGTTACAATTTGGTCCTACGGTAGACTGAAAATTCCCCACATGCACTTCTTTCAGAGCTTTCCCTGTAGGCACAGAGCCTTGATTGATCTATTAAAACTCTGCAATCCATGCTTCTGGTTTAGCTATCTATATTAGACAGCTGTAGCTGTACATATTTAGATGTCTATAGTTATATACTGTAGCTCCAGCTTCTGATGTTTGTATTTCCCAGAGCTCACTGCATTATTTGTACAGAATATACAGAATGCTTTAGGCATTCAGACCTTTTAGTATTATGATATAGTGTGTCTTAAAGCCTGCTGATTATATTGCTACTTTATTTAACAAATGATAACTTTCCATTCACAGATGCATTGTAGTCAATTTTTTATTTATTTTACAGACACAATTAAACAAAAACAGCTTTTTAGCTTCCTGTGTCTAATTGTGATTTTCTGAATGTCATTGCTAGGTTCACCTACACCCTTGGCGAAGGTATGTGGTTGCCCCTAAGCAAGAGTTTTGTCATCCCACCAGCAGAACTTGCCATAAACCCTTCAGCCAAGTGTAAAACCGACATGACTGTCATGGAGGATGCTGTGGATGTCAGGTGAGTAGGAGCTGCAGGAATATAGACATTACTTGCTTACAGTTGAAGGATTATGAGTATTGGAAGATTTTACACTGCAATTTAATTACACTGCCCACCCTTTTTAAAATGCATTAAATATTTTGTCAGTTGACTTTGACAAGGTCAGATGTGGCTTTGTAATTTCCAGAATGTTTAATATTTATGGATGCTTTTGAAAGTAAAATTTAATCCCCATCTTATATTGTGATACTTAATTGTGAATTCTTAATTCTTAATCATTCTAGCTTGATGGAATCCATGGGTTTTGGAATCCATGAGATGGAATCCAAGAAAAGCAATCTAGGACAAAACTTCATTATTTTTAGGATACTTTACCTATGGATACAAAAGGTAAAGAAAGAAAAAAATGTCTTTAGTTAATCTAATTTATTGATCTAATGTCTATCTAGACACTACACACACCTAGACTGTGTGATTTCTTTTAAGGATAATTTACCCATTATAAGATTGACTTCTTCTATGCAGATTCAAAAGAAAAGACAGATGCCCATGTCAAAATAATTATACTGTATACATGTACAAATTTCTGTATACATACTGTATACATGTACAAATTTCAAAACACTTTTATTGTGCTTTGCACTTAAATATTCACTTTTTAAAAGTGAATGTTTTTAATCAAAACTTCAATGTTCAACCTAAATATTTTTATTGGTAAAAGTAGATGAATGTCAGCCAAAAAATGAAGATTGGTTACATAAGTAATCACCCCTTTGCTACTGTATGTTAAATTAAATTATTTTTGGTGTACAAAATTGCATGTGTACAATAATAGGTGTTCGCATGATTAAACCATGAAGACTAAAGATCTTTCAGACAACCTAAGGATAAAGTTGGAAAAAGGCACAGACCAGGAGAATTGTTTTTTGAGAAAACTCAAAAACACTGCTCCTTAGTGCACTGTGAGGTCGATAATTGAGAAGTGAAAAGTGTATCAGACAATCAGCCAAACTGAGTAAGCGTGTCTTACCGTGAGTTTGCAACGAAACATTTAAATTGTTCTCATTCAAATTGCAACATTTTGGTCTAAATGCAAAGCATTATGTCTGGCGCAAATTTAAAATAGCACATCACTCAGTCAGCACCATCCTTGCTGTCAAACATTGTGGTGGCAGCATTATGTTGTGGGGCTGCTTCTAATCAGCAGAGACTGGGAAGCTTGTCAAGACTGAGGGGGGAAATGGATGAAGCAAAGAACAGGCAAATCTTTGAGGGAAAACCTGTTTCAGTCTGTCTAAGACCTAAAATTGGGATGAAAATTCGTCTCCAGTAGCTCAATAGCCTAAAGCACAAGGCCAAAGCTACACTGGAGTGGTTTTAATAAGAAAGTGAATGTCCTTGAATGACCCAGTCAAAGTCATGACTTGAATCTGATAAAATAAGTCGTTGGCAAGACTTAAATTCTGTTCCAGTCTTGTCAAAGACAATTGTTCAAATAAGCATCCTCAACCAGCTTGACAGAGCTCGAGCAAGACTGCTAAAAAATAGGTGAAAATTGAGGCATGTTTGTGCGCAATGTTGGTAGAGCTGTATACAAAAATACTGTATGTACAAGACAATGATATAATTACTGCCAGCGGTGCTTCGCCAAGTATAAATACACAGAGGTGAAACCTTATGTAATCAACAATCCACTTGGATGCTAGCAACCATTATACACCAGCATCCCCACTACACAGCAGATCAGCTAGAAGAGTTGCAGGGCTTCTGGAGAGATGTGATATCAGCCCACAAGGTGGTACATTTGATAAAAACTCATTTTAATTGACTAGATAAAAACACTAGTCAATTAAGCGTTATTAAGAAAACATTAAGATAAAAACACGACACAGAAAATGCCCCAATAACGTAAAGTATGTGGATGCTTACATATTGCCCTTTTTCCCTGTAAAGCTTAACAAATGTTCCCAGTCTCCTCCAATGTAGCCGTGTGGTCGATCCCTGCTTTGCTTCCTGTGTTTTTGAAAACTAGCCAAAATAATCTAGAAACCCAGTGAACATGACCAAGTGAAAGAAACGATTAGTTCAATTTATCTTACAGTGCAAAAGCAGTAAGGAAGAAATAGAAGGATTCATGGCAACAATATAATAAAGGTAATAATAAAAAATAAGCATAGAATTAAAATAAAATGTGATAGGCAAGAACTGGGTAAACATCTAATTATAAACATACAGTATTAGAGTAAGGAAGTCTTACTGCTGTTGTGTTTGTGTGTTTTGTAATAAAATTGAAGGTAGAAATATGCCTTTTGTTGAAACCCCCCAAAAAACAATAATGCAACCCTAATATATCATGTCTTAGTTTGATATCGAAAAGAGATCCTTGTGGTTTGGGAATAAAGATTATTTTAAAAGTCCTCCCTCTGATCCTGGACATTGAGAACAATTAATTTCATTTTATGTTGGTAATTATAAAGAAGACATGTCTGAGTGGATTAAAGTTTGTAGTTAACTGAAAATAATTAATAGACTATAGAAACAAGACTGAAAAATGAATAACAAGTAAAATCAATGTTAATGAAATGAAAATTAGTTTCATTTGGTAATATAATTAAATCAGATGCCAGGATTGAAATCTTATTATGGCCTGTGGCATTTCTGAAATCAAAAATGAATCAAGACTAGAAATATGTTGAAATATTTTAATAATTGTCTTATCTTATACTGTATACAGCCTTAGAAATCTGGACTTCAAATATTTCTGTAGTTACTTTCCCATGAAATTAACAAGATGTATCTGTCATTTCCCTACCACTTAACATAATATGTAGAATGTCAAGTGTGCAGTACATCCCCCAAAAGTACTCACTTCATGACTTCATTCTGCATGTTGTACTGAAGGTTATGTTGTTTTGGTAATACAGTTCAGTTCTAAACATAGGAAAAGACTAAAAAATGTTTTTAGATTCAGTCAATGCCAGTGGAAGAAAATATTGATTTACAGCTTATGGTTGGTAAGTTTCACTGTTCCACTTTTTTGTTGGAAAAGTTATACATCATGAGTTTTTAGCACCTACAGAAATGCTGTTTGTTGAGCTTGATGACCATGGTTTAATCTCTCAATTTTGACATTTACATCTAAAAGATGTAATTGGAATTTTTCTTTTCAGATCTTAAAGAAATATAACTGGGTTGTCATTCAGTTAGATGGGCATACTTAATGTGTTTATTAAAGGAACGATTTGCTGGTACTTATTAAGGCCTGGAGGCCTGAGCCCTTGCATCAGCATATATCCTATATTGACGGTGCCAAAACTTAAAATTGACTGTAGTGTTCACTAGAGAGATAAAATCTTTTGGGTTTGATTTACTGTTCTGAACCTCAAGGTCACTTTCTTGGCAAGTATCAAGACCAGGATGAAAAATCCCCAAGACTCCTCAATGGATCTTGTATGTAACAGTTCTGTAGCATATGGTGTTTGGGATCCAAGTGTAGCCACTAGAAGGGAAATTTGCTTTGCAGGCAGGTAAAAGGCATACCACAATACATACAGTGCTATAATACATTCAATCCAACATTAAGCTGTTAACAAATAAGAAACTTTCATACATAGGATAAAAATGTTTAGAGGCTTTAAATAATCCTCACGATTTAGAAAGATAAAACCAGATAGTAAAATTTATGGTTAGGTCTCCTGTGTGGCTCAGCTTGTAAAGGCATGCTTTGAAAACATGAATCCTCTGGCCTGGTTGTTAGTGGTGGGCTGTAAAGTACTATGTGATGTCTCTAGCTGATTGTGATATAGTCTCCAAGCAGCAGTGCATGACTTGTAGAGCACTGTCAGCACAGGGTGGACATTAGTTAGCCAGGGCTGTCTCAGGTTTTTGGCGGTCACTTGCATTCTCACTTTGGACTTCAATGACAGGTGAAGTGCTAATCCAGTAGACGCTAACTCTGGCGCCGTGGTGATTGCAGTGTGTCAAAAATGAATGGTTCTGATGGGTCAGCCTGTCAGAGCAGCATGTCTTCAGATGCTCATTTTCCTTGTGCAGGGCAGGAACCCAGTCTTAAAGTAACATTGCTTTCAAATCCATTGGGAGAGTTGAGTTTATACTGTACAATCTTTGTACATATACATTCCTGGGCATGCAAACAGATGAGTCTGGATTAACAAAGTGTGTGTACCATTTACTCATTTTAAATGAAGAAGCTCATGCTCTATGCAAACTTTAATACATTCAATGTATGAAGCCTGTGAGAAATTGAAGGAAAAGTGAATTTTAACAGATAGTTTATCTGACAGGGAGACATAAAACAATCAATCAAAACAGAAAATAAAATCAGACCTAATAATAATTTGTCCCTTTTTCACTAGGTTTTTAGTTTGCATTATATTTGCTTTGCACATGGCCAAAGAGTTTTTTTTCCATGTGCTATTGAGTGTATTGCTTTTACAAATGTTTTTTAGTAGCACAACTTGAAATAATTTGTTGGAAAGCACTAGATATTTAGACCATTGCTCCCACATACCAACCATTTTTCGTTTTACCAACCATTTTTATTTTTCTAGTGTTACAATATGGCTTTCTTCCTAGGTCTATAGAATTTATTAAATTCCAAAAGGTCTAGGCTGCACAAATTTAAAGATGCACTGGAGGCTCACGGAAATCAATAATATATAAATACAGTACATTGTAATGTTTTCTTGAATAAATTGAAGCATTTAGAGTAAATGATTTGTCTACAGACATCTTTACTTTAGGAAGAAAAAATAACCTCAATTTCCAGAACCCCGGTGAAATGTTTGAACTGCCTGAGAAATAACCTTATTAAGATAAAGTATCCTAAGTGTTCACTGCCATACTGATTTTCTACAATTTCCACAAACATGTGTGCATCACTGGAATATACATCTTCATCTAGCATAAAATCACAAATTTCTACATTTATTCATTGGCCTTTTTTTCAAAACACACTTAAACTATTTATTGTTTACTATTTCTTCAGTTATTTTTTTATTTTTTATTTTTTACATGAACTATTAGTAATGTGGGAAAAGCTCAATATGTGACATTATACTATACCTGATGTTTCCACTGTACTGTGCCTTACCAATTCAAACTCTATACTTTGTCCTGCTAATTTTGTATGTTACAGTCGTGAATAATACTACAAATGAAATATACACTGTATATCCATTCTATTTGGAAGACTCTGTTGTCCTTCATCTGTCATGTTTGCATGTGTACAGTATTCTTTTAAGGGAAGACTTGAGAGCAGGTAAATAAAAAGACTTTCCCAACGGAGTACATCTCCTGCTTTGCGTACAATGTGAGACTGTGGAAAAATGTAGATACACTTTATAGTTTGCCGGGTGTTGACACTTTAAATTGAGTCATGTTTTACAGTTCTTTTTTTAAATGGATTTATTTAAACCTGGAACCCATGGGGGAGGAAACAGAGAAGCAATTACAGAACAAAGAACACCACCATCTTCCGGAGATGCACATTATAGTGTTTTATTCAAGATAACAAAAGGGAAGAACAGAAAAAGAAAAGAAGGGGAGAAACAGACAAGGAACACAAAATCTCCGTTCATCTGAGTAACTTTATTGATAGCGGTGTCCCAGGCTACCAGTGTGCTGCTGAGCATGGACCTTTCTAGAAGCAAAATACCATGTTAATATCCTAATCAAACGCAGGTAAAAGAAATAGCGGTCTCTTTCCAGCTCCTCTGAACAGTGTTCTCTGCAGCAGTCATCCCTGCTAAAAAAATGTGCTTCTCAAACATTCATAGTGTTACATGAAGTACAGGGGAAAGTCTAACTTTAATCTCAACCACTTCTGCTCTTCTGCATTTAAGTATCTTACCTCCTGAGCACTCTTTTGGAGGTTTTTTCTTACAGCCCTCCCTCCATGCCTCCTTCATCCTTGCAGCAGCTCCCTGGCTCATTCCAAGGCGAATCCTGGTAGCTTTGACCTTACGGACCCTGTCCTGTGGGTTACAACCACTAGACTTTAAATATACTCATCTCCATAAATCCCCTGCTATCACATCACCTCTTCACGTTACCTAGAGCTTGACTGAAGGGCTGAAATTTTTCCATTGCGATATAAATTATTTAAACATTTTTGGACACAAGTCTGCAAAAAAAGAACGCGTCTGAGTGGACCTGTTTTCGTAGCAGTAATTGACTGTATTGTGGTCTGTTGAATAAAACATTAGAAAACAAAAGTATTGCTGGTGTCATGCGGCCTACAAAGTAAGGTTCTTTTTTGCTAAATGGGAAGTTGTCTATCAGATTCCTATTATGTTATAAATTACAGTAAGTCATCCTTGAGCTTTTATGCTTGTTGCAATGTTGCTGCCCTGTACTGAGTCCACTCTACAGAGTAATTATTCAGTATAACAATATAATGACTCCCCTGCCAATTGCTGTAGCTGACAACCAGAAAATGTACATGTGCATTCCACTTTGTGCTATAAAACGTTGTGTTGGTTTGCTGTGTTTGTGATACTAAAGGCTGATCTGGCAGCTCTATTTATTCATATTTACTGCCTTCCAAATGGCATAGTAACCCTTTGTGGTACAGTAGTGCTTCTGAACTACCATATTTCACTTAATGTAAAAAGCTCAAATATCATTAAACTTCCTCAAGGATATTTCTTGTTTATAAGTATTATTTATGTAATAAAACAGTATTTATGGCATTTTGCTGCACACTCTTTAGATTCATCTGCCTCTGTCATGGTGTCTTTGGCAGTCTGTTGCTAATTTTAATGACGACTGTCTGACATCATCTCTGTTTTCTGGATTTCATTTCTGTTTTTCCAACTCAATTATAGATGATGGAATGACATGCTTTGAGCTCCCCTGAGGGCAATCTTACCCACTCTCTCCCATTCCCAGGAGGAGTCATTGTATTTTCTGTTTCAATATAATATTACCTTTTTATTCCGGTACTGATATTAATTTGTACAACTTCCAACATTTGATTCTCTGCTGGAATTCAGACCAAAGGTACTATAATCTTTTCCCTGAACAGTTTGTAAAACAGGTCTTTTTTACAGTCTATCATTTATTGATGTTCTGTTTCCTCTTCTTTTGTGCTTTTTTTATTTCTGTCATGACACCATGCCCGAAAGTCTCCTTCTCTACTTATTACATTGATTGCATTCTGTGTATTTTTTTGTAAGTCCAGACAGGTGAGATTTAAAGAACCCCCCGCTTAAATTCTTCTTTTTTATGTGTTAAACTGTAAGTTATGCTAGCAAATGTGCTCCAGTCCTCACCTCACTATCTCCTGGTGCTGTTCGCTTCAAGAGATAAAGGTTTTCCTTCTGGTTCAATTTTGTTTTTGAGCAGGGTGGATTGTGTGCTATAGAACACAAACTATAACCTTCTGGAATTAAAGGTTTGCACCGTAGAACAATAAATGCTGAAACATTTCAACGAGCACATCAGGTGAAAGGAAAGGACAGAATAGAAATTCTGCTCCCAGTGCATGAAATATATCACGCACAAGGCAGCAAATTACTCAAGCTTGTGCCAGTGCATATTTATTAGTCTTTTTGTCTCCTGTTACCTTCTGCAGTTCACAGGGGAAATACAATAGGTTTGGAAATGAATCCAAATTCAGTCAATCGCTTTACAGAAAAACAGAATATCTGTAAATCTATATTTTCTTTTTCCAGCAGAATAATTGGCTCAGTGAATGATTTTTGTTTGATTTTTTTTTCTTAATTCTGGATTTATCCTCTATAAAACAGGTATAAAAGACTGACTTTACCAAGTGGCTGATAGTGAGGAGTAAGTGATTTTTTTTCCCATTATATTGGTGAAACACAATATCTCCTGGCTGTTTGTCTTTTGTTTACTTCTATGCATTAAAGGAAACTCTTGTATGAAAGAAATTGATGGTAAACAACTGCACAAATGAGTAAAGATGTTTCAAATTGCTGTGATTTTCTGGAGAAAATCAGAGGCCAATAAAAAAAAAATAGGTTACTTTTTAATGCAAAGAAAATTATCTGTACATTAAGCTCTTTTTTTTTAGAAATAAATTAGGCCAGTATTGTATACAGTAGGTTGTCTATTGCTTGATGAAGCTAACAGTGAAAGAGGATGTGCGTGGGTATGCTTAATGCATTGCAAATCACAGGGTAAAGGAGTGCTATTAAATTGACAGCAGTTGTCATTGTTAAATGACTCGCATAACTGTCTACATACCACCAATACTGTTTTAACAGCTCAGTGATTAAAAACACATCTTGATACTCAGTCTACTCACTTGTGCTTTATAACAGATCTATACAGTGTGTTGTGCACACTGTATAGTTTTTCTGCCGGATATACAGGTACGGGCAAAAGGACACCCTTTTGTGTCTTAGAGTAAGACAGCAACAAAGTCTCTTTGACATTCTAACAGTGGGAGACATTCTACAGATTCGCGGCTTTCATTAGGAAGTACAGTATCAACTGGTTTTTGCTTCGGCCAAATTTTGAATCACAGGTTAAATTACATCACGATCGCTGGTGCAAATGTGCTTTTATCTTTCAAAATGATCAAATGGGTGTTTTAAATTGGAATTTGGTATGAACCCTCTACCAGTTTCTGAGTTTCAAAGCTGCTCTCTATCAAGTGTGTTGTCTGAAATGTAAGAGTTACAAATGAGAAGGACGCCACTCAGCCCATCCATTTGGTGGTTAGTAGCTAATTGGAGTTTTGTTTCCTTTTCTTGAAGGAAGAGAGGGGATCAGTTTCCCACAACACTTTGGATAAAGAAATGCCTCAAGTTTTTGATTTTATATATACTTTGAAATAAAGTAGTTCTCTTTTGTATTTGTTGTTCATTGTTCATCCTGAATAAGCCCACTGGGTTGACCTGAGTGTTTTGAATACTTGTATGTAGTCCCTCATAGTCTTCTCTGCTCAAGGTTAAAAAGGTTGAGTTCCTTCAGCCTGTCACTGTAGGACCTTCCCTTAGCCCTGGAATTTAGTTGGTTCTTTGGACTGATTCCAGAGGAGGAACATCTTTTTGTATAATGTGCTCAGTATTCTAAGTGAGGTCTTACTGGTACATTACAGTCTCCAGTTTGAACATAGTATCCCTTGATTTAAATGCTACTCTTTTACCTGCATTCTAAAATTAAATTTTCACTTTCCTTTTTAATTTTTTCCCCACATTGTCAAGAAGATATAAGTGTAACATCAACATAAACTACTACAGCTTTTTTATACTTCAAGCTCAGTGTTTCCAACTCTGTTTATACAGTAGTTTGCTAACTGCATGCACTTACATTAAATCTAAATACTGTACATGCAACCTACTGTACATGCATCTACATTAAATGTCATCTGTCAGGTGCTTTCCCACTGTTTTCTAATTCTTTTTTTCAAATTTAATTTGCTGCTTCTAAAATGTTTGCTTATCCTCCTATTTTGGTATAATCTATAAATGTGACTAGTTGTACTATACCAGAAAGTAGATCATTGATACATTACAGTATGTAGAGCAGAGGGCCTAGTACAGATCCCTGTGGTTCTCCACTAATTGAGTTTGAGCATTTACCACTTATCTGTCCTCTCCGAGTAATATTTAACCAGTTCTTTTTTCAAGCACACACGTATTCCTGAATGCCTTATACCTGTTATCTGAGAATTATTGTTTTGTGAGAGACTCTTGTCAAAAGCCTTCTGAAAATCTAAATGCACCATACATACGTACATACATTACAGTAGTTACTCATTTAAGGAACTCTAACAAGCTGTCTAAGCATGACCTAACTTTTCAAAATCTTATTTCCATAAAAAATGATCCTCTAATTTAGTTCTAGTTATTGTTTCCATAACCTTACATGTAACACAAGTCTGCTGTATTGGTCTATAATTACTTGGGTATGTTGCGTCAATTCCCTGCTGTCTTATGGATGGGCAGTTTATTAGCATTCCCCCTTCCAATGGGTACAACCCTTGTCTTGAGCTTCTGTTGCGTAATGCCATTGGATTATATGCTGTATAACATTGAATTTACAGTTAGTAGGATATCATCAGGACCTGGGTATTTATTATGTGCTTATAGTGCCCAAACACTTCTATCTTCTGTAATTTAAATAATTGGTCCATTGTAAAAACATCTTGGTGTGGAGTGTCTGATACATTGTCAATCGCCCTTTGTCCCTGTTAATGCCCAGTATTACCTGTTTAGTCAATAATACTGCAAGAACAAGTTTCAACAACATCACGTTATACAGGTACTGTAGGTGTTTAAGCAGCTTTTACTCAATGTAAAAGCTGCTTAAACTCCTACAGTATGTGCTGAAGTTGTTGGAAACTGTAACCTTGAAGTGGGATATTTGTGAAACTTGCGACTGACAGCAGAAACACGTTAACCAAAGGTCTAAACAATCTAGCAGATCAATTAAAACCACATTTAGAGCTTAACTGGAATGAAAATGAGCGAACATGATAGTACCTTAGGACTACTCAGAAGGTGCAGAAGGTCTCCTTATCCCGGATGCAAAAATACCTGTACTGCAAATAAAATACCCTAGATGTAAGATGTAACAATTTATTTAAATGGAACTTATTTTGAATTCATACCACACCATTAGTTTAGAAATGACTCAGTAGCAAATGATTGCCCATCAAAGTGGCAGAGATGCCAAATCAATTTACAGGACTTTCTTGTTTTCCTACATTTCATAATTGCCAAAATGTTGTAGAAGTGCAGTATGTACTGTATGTGTAATTGGCTTACATGGAACCTTTTTTAAATCAACAGTAAAATTAATCAAAAATGGTAGCATGGTTTTAACCTTGAGTTCATTGATTATATTAACTATAATATGATGTGGAGATTATGTTCTAAAATTGCTGAGGTAAAGCTTAAAATCAATAGTTGTCTATATGAATTTTGTAGCTTTTATGCTGTTTGAAGGCTTACAATCTTTCAGATTTTTTACATGCAATGAATTGCACTTTATTGTATCGCAAATACCCTGTTGTGGAACACATACACTATACATTTAGATAAATAATTTTAGCATTTCAAGTAGGCACTCTTGGAAAAGACCTCACAGTGAAAAATCGTTTTTGTTATCTTTCTTTTTTCAGAGTGGACCTCCTATAAAAAAGAATGATTAGAAAGAAGGATAAAATCACTTCTCCAAAGAAACGTGCATGTACAACACACACACAAAAAGAAATTATTACTTTCAAGACTAAGGGTACCATTCTTTGTTTTTCAAGGCTTGTTTTATTCCATTAGTGAATTATCATTAAACCTTTGATGCTCCCTGTGGTCGATCTTCTTCATTTCACATCCAACGTGCCTACTAAGCAATTAAGAATGGTGTGCACTCCATCTCTTGAACAGCGAGATGTACTATGAATAATAGTATTTATGTTGAAAACCAATATATTTTACATATTTTGAAAATATGAGTTTTTTAAATGTAAGGCATAGCTATGTTTTTCTAAACTGATGCCCTAGGGCAAAGTTAATACAAAAATTAACACATGAACAATTGCCATGATCACATTCATATTTGCACATCTGCAAATCATTCTACCATATATAGTACAGTGTAGAAAAAATCTGATAGCGACCAAGATGAGTTTTTTTTATGTGGTTTATTGTTCAGAAATAAATTAAATGGTTTGGACTGATATATTTATAAATAGGAACAAGTAATAGGTTTATTCCATGCTGAAAAAAAGAAGAAAGAGAACACAACGTTTCGGCCGTGGAGCCTTCTTCAGGTGTGAGAGAGACAGGGCAGTAGGCAAAGGTAAAGTAGCGGGAGAACAAAGGTTGGGAGGGAGGAGGAGTGAGAGGCGGGAGCAGGGGACAGAAAGAGAGGCCAATCAAGAGGTGTGAAGTCAGAATGGGTGCAGAGAGGTGTGAAATGAAATTTCCAATGAATGGAGAAAATTTAAAAGAACAGTAATCTGTCGTTAAGGGAAGGGAGAATGTGTGATCCTAACTGCAGAATAATTTTAGTTTCGGTGGTCTTTCTGAGGTATGAGCTCGGAAAACCGTCTTTGAGAACACAGATGGAGAGATTAGTGTGGTCGTGGCCGTCAGAGGTGAAATGAGAAACAATGGGCTTGGAGAGATCTTTAATCTTCACAGCCCTGACGTGTTCTCTGAAGCGGTCTCCGAGTCTCCTTCCTGTTTCTCCAATGTAGATGGCTGGGCATTTACTGCAAGAGATACAGTAAATAAGGTTGCTGGAGGTACAAGATGCTGTCTGGGTAATCTGGAATTGTCATCTTCTACAGAAGAAAACCATCAACACCCCGGACACCCTCACCAACCCTAACCTTGTTGTCACCATACCTTCTGACCTTTCCCTTTCACAGGACGAGCGATCCCTCCTCAGCAAAGGGCTCAGTTTTGTACCAGTTCTTTTGTACCAGTTACCTTTGCCTACTGCCCTGTCTCTCTCACACCTGAAGAAGGCTCCACGGCCAAAACGTTGTGTTCTCTTTCTTCTTTTTTTCAGCATGGAATAAACCTATTACTTGTTCCTTTGCAGCCTACGCATGCTGACGCAGCTACCCACCTGAACTACATATTTATAAATATACACTTCTGTGAAATATTGAAAATAATTTCTCGCATTTTTAATGATTCAATATCTACAGTATAAAGTACCATTCAAAAGCTTGGGAATACAAGACGCTGAGGGAGAGAGCAATGTAATTCAGTTGAATTGTATGATACTGTGGTATTTCGGCATCTTATACTCCTTTAGTATACTGTATTTGTTTCATGAACTGCCTAATACAATTGCCTTGGTCGAAAGTCATTGTTTCTTTTTGTTAGTGTTGTTCCACCAGCAAAAGTACATATTTCACTCTTCTTTATGCTGTATTTCACACTGATTTAAATGTTGGAATACAGCTGGAAGCAAGTTCATCTTTGACAGGGACATGGATGTGCTTCAATGGAATAAACTGTTTATGTGTACATAAATACAATTACATTTTAAAAAACGAATTGCTATATAATGATGTATTAATACCTTGTGTGTTATTTAGTCATCTACTAAATATGCATGAAAATTAAACTTTTATGGCAAAATCTTTTTATAAAATATTTTTGCTAAATCTTTATGGTGTATAGTTTACATGGTTGCATGGTGTTGAAGTATAATTACAAATATAACTGGTCGTTTATTTTCTAATATTGAAAGATAAAGCTTTGACTACTTTAGAAATGCAGTGTAATTACTTATAAAATATGACAAACATACAACCAAACCCTGTAAACACTTTAGGAATGGGACTAAGTCCGGGTGATTTTGAACAAAGGCTTGATAGTTTGCTTTTGATTACTGTTCACAAATTTAATTCTTAACTAAAGAACGTGGCAATTCTAAACACTGTTTTAATTTATTTTTAAAGCATCTGTTCCTTTGATACAGATTGTATTGCAAATAGTACTTGTGAATCCATATGCAGTATCTGGCAGTCTATTCCATTCTTTTGTAGACACGACTACCAATCATTGATGATTTGCAAGGTAAAACAGTTTGTCATTTGGTTATTTTTTTTAATGTGATGCACAAATATGTTGTACCACCTGCAAAAAGAAAGTTAAAGCAAAGGTTACACCATATGAAAGCCTATAGGTTTCAACAGAGAATTGGGACATTTCTATAAAACATTTAGATCATTTATAGGCTTTTTTTTAAGAGTGACAAGATAAGACTATCTGAAGATTAATATATGCTGTGAGAAAAGTGAATAGCTTGATGAATAGCTTCTTTAAAAAGTTAGTCAACTGAAAAGAAAAATGAAGTGCGAGCCGTACTCCACTTGCTTTAGCTTACTGTAATGAAGTGGTTGGTCTATTGGGTGAGCTAACTACTGTACTTGTCTAAATATATGCAGATGAGTGTATGGCCTGTGATAAAAGAAGAATGGTTAGATACAATCACTTTTCAAAAGAAAATGTAATGAAATAACAGATTTGTACAACACAAGGAAAAGAAAATATTGCTTTCAAAAGGGTACCATCCTTTGTTTTTCAAGGCCTGTTTTATTCCAGTAGTGGATTTTTCTTTGATGTTTCAACAGTTCTCCCAGCAGTCTACCTTCTTTACTTCACATTCAACATATGCACTATCCAATTAAGAATGGTGTGCACTCTGTCTCTTAAACAGCACGATTTACTGTTTATGTTTAAAAGCAATATGTTTGACATATATGACAATATGAGTCTATTAAATGTAAGGCATAATTATATTTTTCTGAACAGATGTCTTAGGGCAGGGTTATTACAAAAAGAGCACGTCATAGAAAATGTGATTTTTCTAAAGTTTTAACAAATGTTTTTTTTCTCAAACTGTTACCATGGAAGAGGCACATTTGTTTTATCTGTATTTGTAACACAGTAAGGAACGTGTGCATTTGCTCTGAGCTGGGCTATCCTGAGTCCCCTTGCTGTTGTGCTTTCCAGGGAGGAGCTGATGATCTCTTCAGCTTTCGACAGTTTGGAGGTCCTGCTGGACTCCTTCGGGCCTGTAAGGGACTGCTCCAAAGACAACGGTGGCTGCAGCAGGAACTTTCGCTGCATCTCTGACCGCAAGCTGGACTCCACTGGCTGTGTGGTGAGTCACGACTGCATGAAAGGCTGCATCTCTCTCAATTCACGGCGTAGCATCTTAGTCATGAAATGAGACATACGGTTTCAGTTTATTTGCCATCTGGTAGTATTAAGCTGCAATCTGCATTTTAAGTGACATTTGTTTTAAATGTTACACAGATCCATGTCTATTTTAAAGGTCTTTGTGGACGTATTTCAGAGAAATGTTAAACCACTATCAATAATTTCTAAATCTGTGTTATTACTGTTCCTGTCTATGTCAGATAAATGACACATCGATCACTGGTTTCAAAGTAGCCAAGTACCATTCTTACTATGTAAAATAGCTGGCAATAACAGCATCATAACTGGATGGATTGTGACAAAGATTTTGTTCTGGAGAAGGGACGTTTGTATTAAAAAAAATATTCTGCCTGAGACCACTGCCAGGGTTGCACAAGGCTTAATTTCTTGCTTGAACGTTAGTCTTTTTACCTTTGTGTATAGTGTATCAAACTCAAAGTTGCACCTGTTTTTAAATTCTATATGTTGTAGGCAAACAAGATAATGTTTTAGTGGTTAGTCTAATGCAAGGTTTAGATGTTGTAATGACTACTGCCTAGACAGAGCTTGACACCATTCACGTCACCTCATCTGCAGACAAATTCTTTGTGCAAAAATTGATCTGCACAGTGATGGAAAATTTAGTAGATCCCTTTCTTTTCTTAAAACCTCAGGATAAAGTAAGATAGCGAACGTGAGAGTAAATAAAACTTGGTAATCAGGCTTGAATGCATCAGGTAATAAAGGCTTCCAAAATTAAGACTCTTTGGATGATTGGCTCTTGGATGACACATTTCTTCTAGGTCTAAAAGATGCTGTATTTCTGCAGTGCATTTTGTATTTTTGCAAGGTTTCAGCACCAGAAAAACTGGTCTGTGAAAAAGGTGCTGTAATTCACTCTGTTTTAATTTAATCGGATGGGGTTGAGTGGGGCAAGGGCTAAGGAGGCTGAAAAAACTAATAGTTCTTACTTTTTGTAATTAGATTATTGTGTAAAAGGGGGTATATAGGCCTGCTAATACAGGAGTCAATAGAAGCATTCCAGTTGTACAATATTGCTTTTGTTTAGTCATGTCCATGCTGTTGTTTATGTAAGCCTTACAGAAATTCAGATTAACATTTTGTAATATGCAGTATTTGCACCAACACAAATAACGTGTTCAGTGGTTCAGTAAAAGTATTGCAGCTGTAGATGTGCAATGTGGTTTAGAAAAGTATGCTTAATTACTTCAGATGTATACAGTACATGCAAACATACTATATGTACTGAGCATCAAACATGTTGTTCTATGCCTTTATGCTTTTAGAAAAAAATATGCAGGTTTTGGATATTGATAACATGTTTTTGACATCATTGTGATTAATTAATTGATCATTCATGAGTGATTGTGACAAACTCAAGTGACTTTGACTGGTGCATTAAATCACCTCATTAGTGAGTGTTGATTAGGCACAGGTGATGAGATAAATGAAAGTGTTGAATGTCAAATCTAGTAAAAATCAAGATAGAAAAACAGAACAGAACCATATAGACTGCATACTGTAGGAAGAGACCAGTGTCTTTGTGCCATCTGCTGTCAGTATGTTGGAGAATGGACTAAGTGTGGACTCAGAAATAGTCCAGCCAAAGTCCTCTTTACCAATGAAACAGAGTTTTATATAGATCACCATGATCCTAGATGACCCTTAGAAGACATCTAAGGCTCAACACGTGCTTGTCCAAGTTTTATAAGAATAAGGGGAGCTCTTACTGTAAACATTTAATTCAAGTTATTTATGCTAAAGAGGGTTCCATGCATTACTGAATCTTTTTTACACAAGGCTACTGAATGTTGGCTGACTTTTGTGTCTAATAAATAATGACAAAGTACAATTTGTGTTATTTGACACATGTGGTTATATTTATCTACTGTTAGGACTTGATGAGGACTAGGCAAAGGTCAGATGTGTCTTAATATGTACTGTAAAACTATAGAATCTTAAGGGGGTGTCCTGTCTTTTTACATCACTGTAGATACACATGCCTATACTGTATATACAGTATGTCAGGCCGAAATGTTGTGTTTTTTTTCTTCTTTTTTTCAGCATGGAATAAACATATTACTTGTTCCTATACTGTATATATTCCTTTTTTTCTTTTGCTCTACCACTTTGTGTTTGAAAGAAACTTAATTGCTTCAACAAAACTTAAACTAGCACACTTCTTTATAGCTTATGAACTAATAAACTGTGTGAAATCATTTAATGGGCTTAATGTAGTACTTCTGGTCATTATACAATAATATTTCTGCTTTTGCTTTCTTAAACCTTGGTCTTATATTTTTCATCCCATGTATATTAATGAAATGGAAATAAGCATACAGGCTATGTGCTTATAATTAGAGACTCTTGGTTTGCAATTCATTGTTCTTTTAACTTGTGCAGCTCTGTGGAAGTCATTAGTAAATATTATGCAGTGACCGTACTAAAGCCATTGCATGGTAGGAGCTCTAAAGTTATGATCAGTCAAGGCAGTCACAGTCATTAGGAAGATGTGAAACAGTCTGAGTGGAAAGAGGAAAGATGGTGGAAAAGGTCTCATGCTGCCACCTGACTGAGAATCACTTAATTTGAAGCTGAAGTGAAAGAATTGTGTCGTAATGAAGATAAACTTTCTTTTTTGCTGTTCATTGAAACATTCTGAAAGATTCCAGTCAGTGCTGCAAGGATATAATGTCTTGTCGACAATTCAGAAGAAGATCTAGACATTTATAGAAACACAAATGAGATTTACGATGAATTGTGTACCTTTGGTAAAAATTTGGTGATGCAAAATATGTCTGAATGAACAAGAAAAGTGAATGCATAAATTCCTGTTCCAGCCTAGGACATAATGTTGAAGAGATATGAGTTAATGTTGCTTAATTTCAGATTTATACTTTACTAAAACACTGTCCGTTTGTATTTAAAGGTCACTTGGGAGTTCAGAATAAAATATCTAATTAAAAGCATGTGGCCATTTTAACACTTAATGGCATTAACATAAGTACTTGTTGGAAGTGGGAGCTCAATTTGCTGTTCATTGTGAAACTAGTGCCAAGAAGCTCTTAGCTTGGTTACTCTAAGTGCTCAGAAAACACATACAGTAGATGCTGCTTAAGAAAATTACATTTGGTGCTAAGCTATTAAATTTAATAAACAATTTGCTGCTCCAGTTGGTACATATTATTCTTACACAGTAATGATGCTGCTTTTTTGTCTCTTTTCACCAGGGATGAAAGTTTTTAGTCCAGCCTCACTCATCTGACCCTTACTAACCTACTGAATAGCTCATCCAACAATATACTCATTATGACACAATGTACATATCCATCACTACTTCAGTGTCAATATGACCTGTCACTGTTCAGCATTAAAGTTGAAATAGTATGAAATCAAAAATAAAGTAGGAAACGTCAGTATATTATGTGAAGATTTGAAAATCAGACTTGATTATTGTCATGGCGTACTTACAGTACAAAATGCACTGCAAGATTAGTAGCCATGTTAAGATTAATAAAACCTTTAAAGGGTACGTTAAAAATTGAGGCCTGCTTCCCATCTCCATGACACTTAAGGCCATTTTGCAAATCTTTTTTTTTTTAATAAGAAAAATATTAAGATGAAAAGATAGACAGGATATCCACAAATATGTTGAATTTGATTGGGTCTCAACAAGAATAAATTAAAAGAATCTGTGATTACTCCAAGTTCCAAAATCCATCATTCGGAGAAGAGCCATGCATCGTCCACCTTAATCAAACTGTAAAATTATTTCAGCTTTCATCCAGCACTGATTTGTGAACATCACATACAGAAGGTACATTGCTGCAACAGATGGTTTAAATAACTTGGGTTATGTCTGCCTCGCAGTACTAAAAGGAAAGTAGAACTAAGTAGAACTGAAAGAAAAAACTGTGGCTAGAGAATGGCTTACTCTTGACAATGTTTTATAGCTGATTTACTGTCTGAAGACCCTGAAATGCATGTTTTTTTGATGATTAAAACTACTTAAACTACTTAAGTATTTCAAAACGTATTTGACAGTGCATGCTTTGCATTTTACTGGATGTACAATACAGTTAATAACCCTGTTGTGTCTGAAACCTGTATCGTACAAATAAGGAGCAAAAGTTGAGCTTCCATGTACTGTACTATATTTGGATTAATTCTTTCCCCCAAAATAAGTTTTTTTTTAATACATTTATGGATTTTTAGTATGTTTAATAATATTGAATGACAAATTTAGGTCTAACTACATATTTAACGCTGTATACTGTAGTGCATGCTAGCTGACCTGTCTGACATTTGGCTAGAAAAGTATATTTTCTGTCTGACATTTGGCTAGAAAAGTATATTTTCTGTCTGACATTTGGCTATTGTCACGAATGCTTATTGCACTCCTTGATTCTGTGTATTGTCCTTTAATCTGCAAGGTTTCTACACTAAATGATTGTATGTTTTCCTTAAAGACCTCTACCATCACTCATAATGTAACTCAAAGCCAGTTGTCACTTGCTGCTTGTTCATAGTTGTAGCCAAAGCATTGCATCTGTTGCCACTCCATTGGCACTCTGTAATTACTGTTGTCCCAGGTATATAAATTATGATTTTGTATCCGTTTCATTAAAGCCATCACTTGCTATGAACCAGGCTTGGTTCTGCTAATCAATTAGCACCTCTGTTTGTGGGTGCTGCCATTCATAGCCAGTGTTTAATATTTCTCGCAGTGTGAGATACGAAGAATTGACCTCTTCTGTCTCACTGATGTATGAGACTCCTGGGGAGCTAAGGCGGGCAGTCATTTAGAAATAAAGTCTAATAATTGCTAAATGATTATGTGATTAATTAGTTCTTTAGCCCAGGCAGAAGGGAAACTTGAAACTGCCTTTTCTTTAACTGCAAAACTAATTGGTTTCTATGAAAATAAAATGGTTGCCAAGAATGATTAGAACAGACCTCTGCTTCTAGGCGAGTATTTAGATTAAATACGATATGTGCTTGGGGTTGGCTAACATGCACTGGTCTTAATTCTTTCTGCACCACATTTAGCGTCTTGGAGATGAGGAATGATCCTATAGTAGTATCAGGGATTTTCATTATTAAGTGATTGTAAAAGGAGTAGATTTTTTCAGAACATTTCAGGAGATGTTGAAAGTCTTCAGTCCTGAAGAGAAAGAAGACAAATAATAACTCAGATATAAGATAATATTGGGAGTGGAGACTCTAAACTGTGACTCTGAATATTTTAGTATGATTATTTACTGTCTTTCATCTTCATTATGTATAAGGTATTAGACATCTGGTAAATCTCTTTAGAGGGGGTGGGATTCGGTTTTCTTCCAGTCGATAAACCGTTCTTTGTTACTTCAGGGGGGTTTTGGATCAATCAGATGCAAAAAAAATGGATGGGGCCTCTCTAATTTCCTCATATTAATAACCTTTGTAATCTGTTCATATTGCTTTTTTGTAACAAAAAGTACCTTTCAGTTGTGCAACATCAGGGTCATAATAAGGCTTTCTCAAGGAACCAGTCTAGAGTCATACTGGCGTGAATCAGCTCTCAGATAGTAAGCAGTTACGAGTCTGGTCAATACTTGGCTGGGAGTTTGTAAAACATACTCAAACGTCTTCTGAGGGCTCAGCTTCTTGCCAGAACCAATGTGTCCCTCTTAAGATCTGACATGGAATTAAGGTCCTCTGTTCTCTCTGGACATTAGTAATGCTGCTGCAGTATGGCAGTGAACAGCTGTAAGGTCAAAGCAGTACGCTGGTCTAATCCTTATGCCAGGACTGGGTACCCTGACTAATTTAGTTCAGAAATTGTGATCTAAGCTCCTGAAATTTCTAAATGTACAAATTACAACACTTTATAAAACAAGTTGTTTTAGTGGATTTGTAATGATTAAAAAGAACTAATGCCTAAAATCAGTGGAAACACTGGATAAGCTACAGAATTAATTTGCCAACTGTCTGCTATGCCTTGCAAACGGCATAAGAATATAGGTTCCAAAGTATAAATGATACTGAAGCCAAAACACTGGTGCATAGAAATTTTTTTTTTAACAGTTGTTAATTGAATATTTAAATGTTCCGTCTAGAGGAGTTTTCAGATCCTCTACTCAATATAATATTGAAATTGAAAATTGGCTGCAGTTTCATTCCGTGGAAATTCATTTTGTAATGCTGAGAATGGGGATGTGGTTTAAAGGGGATGCCACAATATCAAATGTTAAAATATATTCTGCAGGTTGTTTCCTGATGGACACAACCATGCTGCAGGTGGAAACTTGTCATTTTCAAGTTTAAGGATGTTGAAAATGGCCACGTGCCATCTTCTACACAGCTCTAATTACACAAAGCAAGAACGATTCCAGAAGTTAAGTGCGGTTATTATGCAGCTACATAATTGCTTTGAATAGGTGATAGAGGAAACTTAAAAAAACGAATGCCTTATTTGTGGAACTTTGATAAAATCCCATGAAAATAAATGTTTAATTATAATGTTTACAAAACCAATTAACCTTTGCACTGCAATGAATTTGAATTTTATGCAGAATTATTTTTCTTATAAATGATTTACTGCTAGGCAGATTTCTTTCCCAGGTGTTATCTGAACAGTTTGCAGTATAGCAGTTTAGGGGATTTCGAACAAATATGGCAGTGCCTAAAAATAATTTAGAAGAAGGAAGGAAAACAAAATACAACTGCAACTTGTTTTGTAAATGAGGATGAGTGGGGCTCATACCTTTTAGCCATTAATTTATTCTTTTATCTTTAAAAATAATGAAACAGTTGCCTCAGATGCATGAAGCTGCTCTATTTAAATGTTGTTATTTCTAAAGGTTACATCTGTCTACAGAAAAAAAAAGATTTTTGCGTACGTCTTTGAAGATAGTGATATTTGTTCATGCAGAAAAACCTTATTTTTAAAATGTATGCTGCATTTCGTGGGCGAAATTATATTTTTTGAAAGGACTCAAAATGTATTTACTCCTAATTTCAGTCTGAAATACCAGAGGCTGATTCAGTTTGTTTGGAACTGCTGATGAATTCCCTAAACAGAACTTGCTTTTATTTTCAATAAATTATTTAGTTTTCCTTAGTAAACAACTTGCCTATCAGGTTTACTGTTATCTGATGTTTCTTTGTGTACTCCTAAAAGAATTAAAGCTACTGAAGATAAACATTAATGCATCAGTATAGCCAAGAAATATAAAACTGTAACATTTTCATTTATGTTTTGTCTTTATCGGCATGTGTTTTTTTGAAGACATTATTAGTGTAGTTTGTGTTAGAGACCAGTAGTACAGTCTCTTTGGCCTTGAGACTTAGTAAGACTTCTCCCATAAGAATCAATGGAATAGAGTAGGGTTAGGGGCCATACGTTACGCTGTGTGTTTCACCAAATACAGTGCTTTATTAACATGTGAAGCTAAACTTGATTAGAATAAACTGCGTGCAGCCCTTATCTTCTCTATATGCAGTACTGTATGCAGCGTAAAGTCAAGATGGCTAACTGGTTACCATTCCCAATAAAGCGATGAAAGTATTTTTTATAAGTAAATAACAATTATTGATATTGTTATTCGATTTATGTGCAGTAGCACCATAGATGTAGTACCAATATGCTTGAATATATGGAATATATAGTGTGATACAGTAAGCAATTTCTTGTCACCATGGTTTATCACAGTAGCTTGGTTTCTGGGTTTCTGGTTTTAGGCTGTCACAAATGTCTCAAATGCAAGTAACTGTTTTGAACTACCTGGTTATACCTTGATACAGAAATAATAATAGACTAAGTTTGACCAATATGCACAAAAAAGGTATATACTGTACAGCATAAACGTAAGGACTCTGCTAGGGTTTTTCTAAAAATGTTTTTTGGGCACATTTTACAGTATACAGTATACAAAATGAAACTGGTAATACTGCCACATTATACATACAGTACCACTACCTTAAGTCTTAACTTAAATAACGCAGAAGATATTCAACAGCATCTTCTTAATCCTTACAGAAAATGAATGCTTAATGAAGAAATATTTAATGTGTATTGTCTTTCAAATTGAAGATTAAGGAATGTATATATTTTATTAGTTTTAAAGACATTGATTAGGGTCGTTTATTGACTGCAGAGCTTCATTTACAAGTTTCTGTGCTTTCTGAAAATCTTGTAATGACGAGATTCTAATTTAAAATTTTATTTAATTTAATTAAAAATAATTTTACCTTCAGTTTCATTTTAACCCAGAATTACAGAAATGAACTAGTTAATAGGATGTCTATTTTCTTGTTTCATGCAGTATACAGTGCCTTGCGAAAGTATTCGGCCCCCTTGAACTTTTCAACCTTTTGCCACATTTCAGGCTTCAAACATAAAGATATAATTTTTTTATTTTATGTGAAGAATCACCAACAAGTGGGACACAATTGTGAAGTGGAACGAAATCTATTGGATTTTTGAAACTTTTTTAACTAATAAAAAAATGAAAAGTGGGGCGTGCAAAATTATTCGGCCCCCTTGCGTTAATACTTTGTAGAGCCACCTTTTGCTGCGATTACAGCTGCAAGTCACTTGGGGTATGTCTCTATCAGTTTTGCACATCGAGAGACTGAAATTCTTGCCCATTCTTCCTTGCAAAACAGCTCGAGCTCAGTGAGGTTGGATGGAGAGCGTTTGTGAACAGCAGTTTTCAGCTCTTTCCACAGATTCTCGATTGGATTCAGGTCTGGACTTTGACTTGGCCATTCAAACACCTGGATACGTTTATTTGTGAACCATTCCTTTGTAGATTTTGCTGTATGTTTGGGATCATTGTCTTGTTGGAAGATAAATCTCCGTCCCAGTTTCAGGTCTTTTGCAGACTCCAACAGGTTTTCATCCAGAATGGTCCTGTATTTGGCTGCATCCATCTTCCCCTCAATTTTAACCATCTTCCCTGTCCCTGCTGAAGAAAAGCAGGCCCAAACCATGATGCTGCCACCACCATGTTTGACAGTGGGGATGGTGTGTTGAGGGTGATGAGCTGTGTTGCTTTTACGCCAAACATATCGTTTTGCATTGTGGCCAAAAAGTTCGATTTTGGTTTCATCTGACCAGAGCACCTTCTTCCACATGTTTGGGGTGTCTCCCAGGTGGCTTGTGGCAAACTTTAGACGAGACTTTTTATGGATATCTTTGAGAAATGGCTTTCTTCTTGCCACTCTTCCATAAAGGCCAGATTTGTGCAGTGTAAGACTGATTGTTGTCCTATGGACAGACTCTCCCACCTCAGCTGTAGTTCTCTGCAGTTCATCCAGAGTGATCATGGGCCTCTTGGCTGCATCTCTGATCAGTCTTCTCCTTGTCTGAGCTGAAAGTTTAGAGGGACGGCCAGGACTTGGTAGATTTGCAGTGGTCTGATACTCCTTCCATTTCAAGATGATCGCTTGCACAGTGCTCCTTGGGATGTTTGAAGCTTGGGAAATCTTTTTGTATCCAAATCCGGCTTTAAACTTCTCCACAACAGTATTACGGACCTGCCTGGTGTGTTCCTTGGTCTTCATGATGCTCTCTGCGCTTTCAACAGAACCTTGAGACTATCACAGAGCAGGTGCATTTATACAGAGACTTGATTACACACAGGTGGATTCTATTTATCACCATCAGTCATTTAGGACAACATTGGATCATTCAGAGATCCTCGCTGAACTTCTGGAGTGAGTTTGCTGCACTGAAAGTAAGGGGGCCGAATAATTTTGCACGCCCCACTTTTCATTTTTTTATTAGTTAAAAAAGTTTCAAAAATCCAATAGATTTCGTTCCACTTCACAATTGTGTCCCACTTGTTGGTGATTCTTCACATAAAATAAAAAATTTATATCTTTATGTTTGAAGCCTGAAATGTGGCAAAAGGTTGAAAAGTTCAAGGGGGCCGAATACTTTCGCAAGGCACTGTATATGGTATAGTACAACTAGTTTATTCTTTGACAATAAAATTTGTAGTGACCAAACACAAGTAGCAGCAAATGTTTTATTATTTCAGATACTGTGGGAGGAATACAGTGTGTAAGGGATATTTATTACACAATAGATCGAAGTATCAAAAGTATGAGGAGATTTAATCAAAACACAGACCTTCTGGAACATGGTGGCCGCAATCATGCAACTGTACAGTACTCTGAGTAAATTATATTCACTTGCCAATTAAAACTCATAATTGGAAGAAAAATGGTATATACACATGAACAGTCAAAACAAGTGTACGGTGTTTTTGCATCATATGTGGAAAATATTCATTAAACAATAGTGATACTTTATATACTGGATTTGCTCGGAAAGCAGACACTTTTTTCTCTCCAATATTTTCTTCCCTGTAACACTGTAACTGAAACCAGATGTTTTTATTTTCTTTATGGTAATGTATTAATTTTTGTGTTAATTGGGGCTTTATTAGCCATATTGCTGGGACTTTTTTTCTAAAATAAACAACCAATGAAATTACACATCTTCCTCATGACTCGGTATCAAAGAATTTCATGGTTTTAACAGCCATATAAAAATTCACAGAATGAATTGCCACATCGATGGTTGAAAATTAAATAGCTGTGTTCACGTACTGCTTTTCATCCCAAAGGATCCCACAACACTTAACATATAGGATGGGAGGCACGTTGTCCATCACTTTACTGCAGCATCCACCTGGGTGACACAGAGCCATTCAGCACCAGCAACCCCACTACACAGTGGATCAGGTGGGGACGTAAGAAACTGATTCACCGATTGAATTAAAGAAGAACTTCAGGAGAGTCAGATTGTTGTAGTCCAAAATGTAGATTAGCCAGGAAATTGGGTTTGAAACCCTTACTAAAAAAGCATCATGAGTTCTTTAAAGTACAGGTAATCAATATTTCAGTTTAATGTCTCAGCTGAAAGATGGCACCTCCCATACCACCATGTCCATATTATAGTATACTGGGCCATTGGTTTGACATTCTGGTCCAGAGGAAAGTGCTGACCACCACCTCTTAGAGCAGCAGCTGAGGAAGCAAGTGTTTCTTCACAGGTCTCCCATACCAGTTCTGAACAAGCCCCCATCCTTGCTTAGCATCTGAAGTTGTCTGAAAAGATCAGGATAGTTGATGGTAATGTTTCTGTCATCTGTGTGTCAGTCTTTCCAGCTGTGTATATTGCTGCACAAGACGAATGCACTCAACATGAGACATTTGATTAAAAAAAAGAATGCTGTTTTTTTTCCCCTATGTTCTAGTAGAACTAATTGCTTAAATCAATTCCTGGGAGCATGGGGTCATATAAGCATGGTGCCATCAGTACATGAATTCCTCTGTACTTATTTTGCTTCCACATTCTTATTGATCCAGCAAAAGTGGTGGTGATTTAAAGAGTCTGTGCTGAAGATAAGTTAGGAGATTTAATGTACCACGGTCTTTACATTAGAGGCAATAAATCAGTTGTCACAGAGCTAGGAGCAAAGTGACAAAATCAATACAAATGTATCCAGGGACCAGAGGGGGCTTTAGTCATTAGGTGTAACCTTTTATATCCTGATACAGCATGAATACGGCTCAGGAGACCCATAACCTAAATCTGTAACCATAAGAACTGCTAACTATAAAACGTATCGTAGAAGATTGTGGTAAAGCAGTGTATATATCTGTTAGTGGGTATAGTGTGTGATTCTCTTGCTGTTGTCAGAAAAAAAAATGCTGTGTTGATGAGGAGCTTAAAAAAATATCTTAATGTCTTATTTTGAAATGTTTGATTTGTTTTTCCAGTTAATATACAGTTTTTGCAATTGCTATAATATATAGTATATTAGGAAAACAATTTGCAACATTTTACCTCAAACAGAAGTTTCACTTTGCAATTTCTCCTTATGTATTCCATCTCTGATGCAGGTATTTTTCAGACAATTCCTGCAGATAGAATCTTTTCTATTTTCTTTCTTTGCATAAGTCATTACAACCTTCCCAGTTTGAGAAAAAATGTTGATTTTACAAACAATTATATCTTGCCTTCCATTGTCTTTTTGCCCTGCTTCTGTGGTTATTGCTGTTATTTTGATGTTCTAGCTTCTGTTACAAATTATTAGTGTTTGTTGATAATAATAAGAAGAAGGAAAAGTTGGGATGACGTATTTTCAGAATTACTGAGTCAGGTGTGATAGCTCAGTCACTGTGAGAATTGCAGAGCTTGTACAGTATGAAAGGACAAAAGGCAATCAGCCACTAAATAAAACACAAACAAAGTTTCTTTAATGCCTTGAAGTTAGGCCAGATGGGGTGATCCTGATTTCAGATACATTTTAAGCACAACCCTATAGAAAAAATTAATATGACTGTCAAGTTACAGATCTGTACAAAAAAGTCTTTTTTTTCTCAATCCATTCACTTACTGTACCTTTTTGGAATTGGGTTCAGAGGGTATATTTGAAATACATTTGATTAACCAAAGTGTTTCTCAAGCGTGTTGTATTTTACAACTAAGAAAAATTGTGCAAGAAGAGTGTTTTCTATATTTTGCTTGAAACAGAAGAGGTGCCAGCAGAGTCACAGCCGTAGTAACACAGGCCAGCTAGAAAAGTGCCACATTCCATGGTATTCTTCATTATGGACTGAGGAGACCAAGGGGACTGGTTAGTTATGAATGGTTCACAGCTGGATCAAAAAGACATCTGAGTAATTGGTTTCCAGGGGAAATGCAGGTGATTTTAATCAAAGGAACGCAAACCCCTGGAAGAAAAAATACTAGAAGACTCTTGCAGAATTTTAGGATCTTTTGGGGGAAGAGAAATCATTTTTTTTCTTCCAAAGGGCACCTACAGTCTCAACATAAATAGCATAAGGGAGATAGACAAGTTGTAGTATTCAGATTAACTGAATGAGTGACAGTGACTGAGCTTCTGAACAACAATTTTAGTATAATGGGAATTATTAAACTGTACAAAATTCTATTTACAGGATTATTTAACCTGATGGTTGTTTTACTCTAGAAGAAAAATCAGTTGGGTGTTTCCAGTGTCATTGTTAGGAGAATTTATTAAATCTTTACTTTCCCCAGGATGCTCACAAATGCCATGTTTTCTTTCTTAAACCATTTATTTTTCAGTTTTGGAGTGTGGTGAAGTACTTAAAGTAATTTCAACAAAAAGTTCGTATGTGAGAAGAAATTTTCTTTGTAACAACTTTACGATGTACAACAATAAAATTATTTGTGTGCATTTGAGCCTTTTTCTTTCACTCTCATGCAAGTTTACTGTGCTGTGTTTAATTTGCTTTCTCCTCTCCTCCAGGAGGACCTTTATTCAAAACATCCTGCAAGTCTAGACCTGGAGGATTTGATAGGTTTATATTAATCAGCAGCTCTTCAATAACACCTTAGGAACACCTGCTTTCAGCACAGAGTACAACACAAAAACATCCCTTTGCAGCTTAATACACATATGCACTTTAAAAAAATCAATTGTAGATTTGCATTTTGTGTGCTTTAATACAAACAGTAAACATCTGAAAGTGAGTGGAAACTAAAAATTCCATGTATTGGAATTCTCTTGTTTTAAATTAAAATTATGAAAGAGTGATTGAAAGAATGATTATACCAAAGCAAGACATGTTGCATATGGTATATTTTTTCCATTGAAATTAAAGCATAAATTATATTTTTAAAGTTAAACGATGCTAGCCAAGATTATTTAGTTGTACTCTTTTGTCTGCTTAAGAGTCTGTAGGATGACTTTAGCAGCAGTGTCCCACTGAAAGATATAGTAAAGGTTCTGATCAGATTTCCTTAGGCATTAAAACATTTTTTGATAGACCTCAGAGCACAATGCATGAAAAAGAAATCACAAATGCAAAACAAACAGAAGTAAACAACACTTAGCATTGAAATAAAAACAGTATCTGTTCTACTTTTAACAAGTGGGATTTTAGGGAGGAAGTAAAAACACCCAATGAACCAGAAGGCATAAGAAAAAATATCCCTGTAAAATGGTACAAGATGGTGTTGTATTTGAAACACCAGAATCACTAGAATGAAGGTTATGTTTAGCTGTATAAACAGATGAAAGATCAGACAAATACACATACAGTAAGTGTCAAGCCATTGAAGTCTTTACATGTTATGAAAGATTTTTTTTAAAGTATGGGAAAAGATTCCAACACGAGACGATTCTTGCTGTTAGGTTTTGAGCAGTGTTCCTCAACACTGGAAAGAGGGAATTATAATGAAGAGAAATGAAGAAAGGCATATTGTGAATATAGGTGAAATATATTTTGTGTAAGGCTTAGAGAAAATGGGACAAAGCTGAACAATAATGGTCTTGCAAAACGTTTCATGTGAGGTTCAGATGTGTAGCTCACCTCAAAACAAAACTTGATCTGATAACCATCAGCAGTAAAATTCAGTTCACGTTCAATTTATGTACTCTAGCTGATACTGCAATAGTATGTTTGAATTATTCAGTGAACCTTTCAACTTGAAAAAGTATACTTTTGAGATTATAAACTACTAATCTGCTGTGAAGGATATTGACCTTGTACAAAGTACACGATGTACATGCGAGGCTCTGAATGGGATGGATCTGCCAGAAAGCCTAAACTGTAGTCATTTAAATCATGCTCGCGTGTTTAAATTCTGGTTTACCACTCTGAAGGCTATAGACTTGACTCTGGATGCAGCCTTTGGATTCAATCATAAAGGAAAAACCCTAGATTGATGAGGGCAGATCACTATAAGATTCAGCTAATAAGGATTCTGTATGGTGACTGGAGGCAAAAAATAATGATATGTCCATCCGCCGTCTTCCTTAAGCAGAAACCCATTATTAAGTTTCAGTCATTTTTTTGAGTCAGACACTTTTGGAAGATGAAAAGTTTCAGCTGAATTTCGGAAGATTCTGTGACTTGGAAAAAAAATTGCTTAGGGAGCTGTGCAAAACACTAGGGATTTTTTTGTACCTTTGGAATACTGACAATACTTTAGAGAAGGATTAAAATAGTAAGAGAACAGGTAATTTAACCCTGGCATGTTTTTCTTTCTAACACTTGTCTAATCACTTATAAAATTAATATTCAGTTGGAACTACAGTATATGCCCCCTGTTTGAACTATATCTCAATTTTAAATCCTACAACTGTCTTTATCTTTCGTTAATAGAAGTTTATTTTTTATTCCTTTTCATCAAGTTCCCAGTAATACAGTACATTGATGATGTGTCACGTAACGCATATTTAAATTACAATTATGTTTTAACCTGGGTGAAATGTACAGGTATATGTATTTTTATTCAGCTAAAATTGTACACATATTATCATAAATGCTTTTTCATTATTTTTCTTTTTATTATCATTTCATTTAAAAATGCCCATTCTCTGTTCTAGTAGTTATATATGAATATTACGTAGGTCTAAGAAACACCTGGGGGAAGAAAGCAAAATAGTTTTTTTCTTAAATAAAAACGAATGAGGTATAGATCAATGTATGAGATTCACGGTTCACTAAATAAAATATTTGAGATCTGGCTGAGAAGGTTCTGACTTGTAATCTAAAGATAGGAAACTGTTCTTCCCATAGTTTTAAAAAAAGCTTTCTGAGGGTGAATCTTTTTTTTTCCACTGCTGTCTATATCTCAGATACATTGTTGCCAAAGTATCATGTGTTTTCTGTGTAATATACCCAACATAAATTTGTCTTCTCACTGAAATGTAATAAAGTGAAACCCTGCATTGTATCAAAAAATAAAGGTTAATCACTCTGCTGACATGTACTGTACATGAAAGCTAGTATGATTTGTAACAGAAGGAAGCAGTTCACAGTATGATATTTTACTATGAAATGGCAAATGGCATTGTGAAAGGTAGAGTATGGAGAACGTATGGAAAGCGTGACATAAACTGGGGGAAGGTATGATGTGGAGCTGCATACACGTGGTACCAAATTCTCAAAAACTCAGCATTACGCTAAAGACACTAAGTTACCTTACTAATCTATATTCTCTTCTCAAGTGCCCCCCTGGTCTGAGTCCAATGAAGGATGGCACAGGATGCTATGATCACCACATTGGAATTGATTGCTCAGATGGCTTCAATGGTGGCTGTGAACAACTTTGTCTTCAACAACTGACACCCCTGGATGAGGATCCATCTATGTACAATATCCTTATGTTTTGTGGGTAAGTGCTACAGCATAGATTTGATATTACTATACATTGTGATTTATTATTCGTCCTCAGTGAAAAATTCTCCTCATTCCGAATTCTTAAAATGACTGCAGAATTTCTCAGTTCGTGCATCTCACTTGATCTCACCTCAGAAAGAATGGATTTTAATCTCAGCATAACCTAAGCGTTGTTTGAGTTACCTCTTTTGACTGATCTCTGAAAAGAGCTCATAAAGTCTGCATAGAATAGCCAGAGGAATATCTTGTTGGTACCACTTCGATAGTTTAGATTCTGCTCAGCTGTCATTATCATATGGGTGACTTCAGTGGCATCTCACTCTTGAGGTGATACTTGATAGTGTGTCTGAGTTACTCACTTAATCAAGTTAATCTGACAGGAAATCAGCCTCAGTTTGAATAAGAAATATATTATACAGGCATTTAGAACCGGCGTCAACATCATTCACCTGTAGTGTCCAGGTATTAGGAAAATATTTAGGTATTTTTAAATAAAAAATCTAACAGTAAATTAAGATTTCTTTTCCTTTTGTCTTACAAAAAACAATACAATGTAAAAAGAGCAAAGCAGTAACATCTGATTAGGTGGATCATTTTTTTGTTTGAAATCTACAGTGATCGGTTAATGAGATCTGGGATATACAGTATCTCCCACTATAATAGACAAAACAAAATTTGAGTACAGTATTTTTAGAATTGGCAGAACATGAGATTGGTCTATCTGAGGTGGTACAGTAGAACAATTCTTGCATGCTATACAGTGATCGATGTTAGTCATGAATAATAGATTACTTGCATGATATTGGCTAAATAGGTTTTGTGCTGTAATGAAACAATAATCAGAAAAATGTATTTTGGTAAACGCCAAAGAACATTATTGCAATTTCAAGATGAGAATATATTACATTTTTTCTGCCCTCCAGTGCATTTCATTCAATGCACTTTCCTTCTTTAGCATAAAATCAGTTGGATTGAATGCACAAACACAAGTAAAATCTGTCATCTATGCATGAAACCTGAATTGCAAAACAATGTCATGCAATTTGCATTTTTAATGTACCTTTTATGTTTAAGCACCCCAGGGCACTGGGTGTGAAGCTGTTTGAATAGTCTTATGTGAGCCATGGTAAAGACCGCTTAAGATTTTAGGCCCTTAGCTTTTAATACCTGGTTTGTCAGATTCCCGAGTATGCTAAGACAGTTAGTTTGAGAGATCAGTGATATAAAAACTAATCAGAATCTACATGCTGCAGGTCAAGCAGAATAACTCCAGATTTGTGCTTTCTAAACTGAAATGCCTTAGCCACAATAATGCAGCGTATTTATATTATATTATATACTGTATAGCCTTGTTTCACATACTTGTATCTAGGGCTGGGCGATAATTCGATAATGATAATTATCGCAATATAATTTTTCTCAATATAATTTTAACAAAAGTTCGATAAATGTTCGCTATATATGTTTATGCTTTGCGTATGCGCACAAAATACTGCGTGAGTGCGCGGGTGTGTTGCACACCGGGCAGCTAACGTGGTGTTGTTTACCCACACGGTGGTGGCTGACAGGATTGTAGTTAGAGTGGAGAAATGAGCAACACTGAAGCAAATGTAGTGCTGCCAACGACCAGCTCAAAGGACGATGACAGAAAAGGTCATTCAACTTCAGTAATTTGGAGATATTTTGGCTATTTACGATCAGACATAAAACAGAGCACTTTAAACTTTGCAGTCTGTCTGAGCCATCTTCTATATGTGTTTTATCACACTGCAGTATTTAATTTTTCTGTTAAGATATTTATTTTGTCAATTTTACTCATGCATATTTTGACATAAAAAAGACTTGAATACTCTCTACCTCAGATTTGTTTAATGTTTCTGCTGTTTGGCAAGTGTTTGTTGTGTTCTTAAAATAAAGAGTTGTTTAATTTACCAATTAACTGGTTTCTTCAACTTTCACTCAGGAGAAAAAATCTGCTTTTAAACTTGAAAGAAATAATGATTTGACATTTATCGTGATAATTATTGATATCGACTGATATGAAAATGTTTATCGTGATAATGTTTTTGGCCATATCGCCCAGACCTACCTGTATCTACTTCTGAGATGCTTGGAATGTCACTGATGTGTGCTTCTCATGTACTGAAGGGTTAATCGGCTATGAATGTGTATAACCATTCTATATACTAAACAAAATCACTTCCTAAGAGAATGACCTGTTTAACGGCCATTATTACCAAGTTTCAAATAATGTACCTCAATACTTTAAGCTGTGCAGTGCACAAACCAGGAGTTTTGTTTTTGGAGCCAAATTTATTCTCTGTTTTTGTAAAGAATTTTGATTAAATTGTAAAGGATTCCTACAAACCTACAATGGCAATCAACTGCTTTGAGAATTGCAGTATCTTAAATCCCTAAGGCTTCTATCAGATTTATAATCTAAACTTTCTGCTCCACATACACATTTTCCTTACTGTAAATCAGAAACCGCCAAACCGATTCATACTGTAAATTCCAACTTATCTGTTGTCTTGTTGAAATTCTGACATTATGGAATCATTACAGAATGTGTTGAATTATGATTCATCAGTGTTTTATTTTGAAAATATACCACGGATTACAGTTTAATTTTTCATCTTGAAAGCCATATTGCACTTTACTTGCTTCTTCAAATGAAACCAGCCGAAAAATCATAAACCTGTTGTACGACTCATAAACAATCTGCTTAAGTCATGTCCAACCTAATAAATATTTTATTGCGCATTTCTCCCAAACAAATATATATCATCCTCTAACAGCTTTAGGAATTGTGCTTAATGCTGCATTTATTCTGCCTTAGAAGCATGTTCATATGATGTCTGATTTTCTAAATGGTTTATGTGTAATGCTGATCATTTGCTTGTCATTTGCGCTGTTAGTTGTATTGAAGATTATAAACGTGGACCAGATGGACGTTCCTGCCAGCCCATTTCCGAGGCCTGTACTGAAGGCCTGGACTGTGGTGAAGCAGCTGACATCCCTGCCAACCAGACAGTGTTTGGGGAGCTCTTCTACGGCTACAATAACCACACCAAGGAGATCACATCCGGGCAGATTCTCAAGATCACATTCAGGTGGGCCATTCACAGAGCCTAGAAACCAATTACAAATGGTAATTCAGTCTGAATATACAGTCAAATCTGGCATATTGTGTTACTAAACAGAATATGCAACACCTTTATATACTATATTAATACTGTACACAGCGATAAAAAGAAACAAGAAAGGCATATACAAAACAAAATTAGAGTACCTGAAATACATGGGACAAATAGACATTACAGTGTCTTCAGTATTCCTCAGCTCCTTTGCCTACACATTAGTCTGATGGAACTATGAAGACTTGTAATATCTAGTCATATGTATTCCTTACACTCATATAGCACTTTTCTGGACACTCCAATGCAAGCGTGTTATACAGTAGATAATGGAGACCCCCCTCCACATGATGGGTAAAGGCCAATGCGCAATTTGGCCAGAACGCCAGGGTAACACCACTACTCTTTTAGAGAAGTGCACTGGAATTTTTAATGACCACAGAGTGTCACCTCAGTTTAATGTTTTACCCAGAGGACAGCACCCCCTACACACCCCACTAACACCTCTTCCAGAAGCAAAGAGGTCTCCCATCCAGGTACTGACCAGGCTCACACCTACTTGACTTCAGTGGGTTGCCAGTTGTGAGTTGCTGAGTGACATGGCTCCCGGCTATCTGGGCTTTTTTTACTGTGGGGGAAACATACAGGATATGTTCTAGAAGTATCCGAGCTAGGGTTAGGGTTTGAACACCACCTAGACATTTTCGGATGTGTTTGCCATACTTAAGTAAATGCTGGAAGTAATGCTGGAAAAGCGTTTCTTTGTTGTTTGCTCGAGAAAATTGTTTTGCCCAATTTAGCATTTTTTATGCTGTACAACACACCTGTCAAAAATAGTCAAAAAACAAAAGTTTGAAAACACACTTTCTACATACTAAAGTCTCTTGTTTTTTGCATTTCAACACAAATAAAATGATAAGCTTTGCCAACTATTGGTGGTATTTATAATGCTGACTTGTCAATGGCACCAAACCGCTGTATTTTGTACACCATTTCATCAACAGGTTAAAACAGACGTAAATACTGGAAATATAAAGGAAAATTAGAGCAGATTCACTGCAGATACATCTAAAAGACCTAAAACTGATTCTTTTGATGTTACTGCCTTGTCTGGAGTCATTTGGTTCACTTTTAGAACACATGTGTTTAAGGCAAGTTTTTTGGGATATGTTCTAGAAGTACCCGAGCTACTGTAGGGTTAGGGTTGGGGTTTGAAGACCACCTAGACATTTTGAATTGTGTTTCCCGTGCTTTAGTGTGCATTTGAAATGCTGGAAAAGCAAATGTTGTTTGCTCAAGAAAAAAATTTGGCCCAATTTTGCAGTTTTTTTGCTACACAACACACCTGTCCAAATAGTCAAAAAACAAAAGTTTGAAAACACACTTTCTACATGGTAAAATCTCTTGTTTTTTGCATTTCATTCCAAATAAAATGCTAGGTTTATCCAAATATTGGTGGTATGTTTAATCCAAACCTGTCAACTGTACAAAAAATGCTTATTTTCTACTCCTTTTCAGCAGCTTTTAATACTGGAAATGTAAAGGAAACTCACTGCAGATACATTTGAAATACTTAAAACTGTTACTGTAGATTTTTCTGCCTAATCTGGAGTCATGTGGGTCTCTTTTGAAACGTGTGTTTTAGGCACGTTTTTGGTACATGTTCTAGAAGTGCTTGAGTTAGGTTTAGGGTTTGGACACTTAGACATTGTGCTTTAGGATGCATTTGTAATTTAGGAAAATGTTCTCTTGTTCCTCGAAAGGAAAATTTGGCCGTATTTTGCCAGTTTTGAAACTCTTACTTTCAATCTTTCTGCTTAGTTTGGAGTCATTTGGGTCACTTTTTTGGTATAGTATTACAATTGCTACTATTTAGCCATATTATTAAATACTGTTAAAATTTGAAATGTGAATAAATAGCTCTTTTTAAAATCTATGCCACAAACAAAAATAATACTTTTTTTAGAAAATTAGTGAGCTTCCTCCATTGGTGAAATACTTTAGGGTGAATTGTTTATACACTGTTCTGTGTATGTATAAACTGCTTTGAGCTCCATATGAAAAACATGATGGAACCTGTATGAAATTGCTTTGAAGTTTTTAATTACTAAAGTACTCACACAGAGATTACTGCTTTGTGCTTATGCTGAGGTTTTGAAGTCAATGAGTCGCGAGGTCAAAAAAGCATCTGTGCAGCTAAAATTAAATTTTGAACAGTCCACATAGATTCTTGAAGCTGTTGGCAGCTCCGGTACTTAAAGAGTACACTGCCTAGTTGGTGGATGCATGCAAACGAGAAAAAGTAATTAATGTCTACAAGGAACTGGGTCTCAAATGTTTGCACTGATCTAATTTGAAGTTACCAAGAGAATAAAGGTTGGGTCAGAATTTGAAAAACTGTAACTGTTTCTATGGAAGCTTGCGTCTTGAGGAGAAAGCTTTTGGGAGTCTTGGTTAATGCAGTTAAGAAATGCATAATTAAAAGTAATGTCAAGAAGTAAATTAAAACTGACCATGAGCCACACAAGTTTAATGGAACATAATTGGGCCAGAAGAAACTTTGGAATGCTTTATGAAAAAAGAGGCTAGACTGACACAGAACAGTGTCAGGTCTTTAAGTAATGCAATACAGTGACATGACATTGTAATTCAAAACTTAAAAATTTAATCAAAATCTCAGGAGTGCTTTAAGTGCAATACTGAGAAAAAAATAGATGGGTGATCCAGAGAATTGAAATGTTCTTAAACATAAAAATGAAGACATCAACTTTATGTTGTTTTATATTTAATGTGTTTCAGCATCTTTACATGATATAATATAAATTGTTAAGAGTTTCTGACTCTGTCATTAACAATTTAATAAAATGCAGAATTGATTAAATATTTCACGTGAAATTGTAACATTCGAGTTTTGACTCGCAGGACTGATTAGATTGTTATTCAGATTACTTTATATGAATTTTTCCATACTATATGAATCATCCATCACTTCACACACTTAATCATAAATTCAGTTGAATGATTAAAAAACTGCAGTATGATACCCCTGTTCTTACCTGAACAATGTTTAACTTCACAATTTTATACTGCTAATTCTGAGTACTGCTTATCTTTGAGGCAAGTAATTTTCAGGCCTTTATGTAAAACATTCAGTTTAGGGTGTTGCTATCATGGTACTAAAGTACGAAATTGATTAGATTCTGTAGGCAATGGAATGTAAATATATATCCATTCATGTAGACTAGTTTGATGATTGTGTATATTATTAGTTCTCTGGGCAAGAAACAGTGCATTGTTCAGATCCTACCAACGTATTGTTCCTACGTCTACCACAATGGGTGTTTGACTGACATTTTCTTTGTAGAACTCGGTCTGCCATTGTCTTGAAACCAGTGCAGTGATTGGTGTGAAACTTAGTTTTCATTTTAACTTGGTTTAATTGCATTCAGATCTACAGTTCTTCAGAAGGTTGCCTTGCAGGTTGCAGAGACATACAGTACTACACACCCACACCATAGAAGCTGTGCAGCCAATTAACTGGTGCTTCGTGTATGTGCTCGGCTGAGGAGCCAGTGGTGAGAAGCTACCATCTGTCAGATGACAGAATGCCTCTAAATCTGAATCCTCTGTTGCATAAACCAAAATGGTTGTCTGACGCCCATTCCTTAGTTTGTTGTTGTCAATACTTGCCTTGTAACATTAACTCTTGCTGGTTAAAAAAATAGCTTAGAACCTGGAAGGTATGAAACTAGTTTCCCTTTAGTCTACTTGAATTTCATTCCTATTATAGAAGCAAGTGGACAGGGACCCAGGTTGTCCCCCAAGAGACAAGAGACACCTATTTTTACAGCACTTTTCAGCTTATTGAAGATTTACCTAAGAAAGACGCCAACTTGGAGACAATCAATTTCCAAGAGCTTTTTTCACTGGATTTGATTGTTTGAGACTCGTATTTTTAGGTTTGAGGAACCTTTTCAAATCCAATGTCTGGAGGGCCCAGGGAAAGTGGGGCTCACTTAATTTATACAGATGAGAACAAACTTCAAGTGTAGCAGCACCTTATGTTCACCATGAATGGTATAACAGTATGTTTCCCTCATTGTGTGTACTATAAGACATGCATGGCACAATCAATGGTGCTCTGCCTGCATTGTAGGCTTTCCTTGCTGCAAATTTAAATTACACACAGCCTCTCTTCAGACTTATGTGGTTCTTAATCATGTGTAACGTAGAAAAGTTTAGTTCCCCTGATGCCTCTGTGACTGGGTCATAGCAGTCAGCAGGGTAGGAATTGTCAACAGAGATTCTCTGTCAGTCTCCTCATCTCTAATGAGCCACTACTGATTAACCAAAATGCATTAAGAAACTGCATGCTCGCATGCCCATCGCATGCCTACAGGACCTCAGTTTTACAGTTCTGTGCATGTACCATAGGACTGTAAAATGTCTCTTCCCAGGTACTCTCTGACCATATTTGATTTAAATAATTTAATTTTCAATTGTGATACATGCGCACAGCAGGGCCTTGTGCCTAACGCAGTGTTCAGGGGTGGGGCCCATCACTAAAGCACAGGGCCCAGAGCAGTTGATCTGACTTTACCTCCACCACTACCCACCCATGCTAGGAACAACTCTGGTAGGGACATGATTGGATATCTTCAAAACTGCTCATGTTGTTTTGTTCTGCTACTGTATCTGTTAAAATAATAAATGGCTGTTACCAAACAGTATATCAACTTCTATGTGCTAAGATTCAATAATAACAGTTGTATAAGCCAGTGCTCAGCAGTAATCGGTTAAACACATGAGGTACTGTAAGTAGCTAGAATAATTTAAACCTGTGATTGAAGAGGATTATATTTCTTTGGAAAAGTAATCATTACAACTGCACATGTACATTAGACCTTGTTAAATCAAAGCCAACCGCAATAAAAGGTACTGTGTCTAAGTGCTTCCAAAAATGTAAACAATAATGGATGGTCTTTTTGCAACTTTGTACTAATCCTCAGATAAGACCAATTAATGAAGTGTGACATGGCATGGGACCTCATCAGAGTAAGTCTTCAGAATGAGCTGTGTTAGTCTGCTTCATACTTTCACCAATGTGGGATTTGGATTTTCACTGGCGGTTCTTCAAAAGGCTCCCCCACAGTTCAGGAATGGCACTAAACATCTGTTAAGCAGCTAAACTACAAGCTTCTAAAAATCAAGAATGACAAATTGCAATGCATTTTCAAAAATTAATGGCTAAATATATAGGCTTCATGATACAGAAGTAAGAAAAAAGAAGTGTGATTTAAGTGCCACATATAATTTAAAGATATATTTGTATTAATAAAAATATGCATATACAGCAATTTGATAAGTATGCAGATACATAACTAGATCTCCAAATGTGACACTATACATTTATAGACTTTCTGAAAACATGCTCAGGAATTCCAGAATATGAATATGGTTTCTTTGTGCTACGGATTGAAAAACAGATTGAAATATAAAAACAATTATTTTCAGCTTGCAGCAAGTAGAAGAAAGATTGGAAACAGCTGTGGGAAAAATGTTTATAAGACAGCAATCCTGTGTGAGTGAGATATGCAGATGTGACTTGTAGAATTGCACTCCATTCTGGTTCACAATGAAGTCCAGGGAAGAGAGTTTACTAGGCTTATTTAGTAGAGAGTGGTCTTGAATCACCTGCGTGTAGTCATTTGGTTTCATTTGTGAGGAGTGGTCAGTTCAGAACAGCATCCTGATGCTCTAACTCAGTTTTTCTATACACAGGGAGTATGAATTTAAGTGTTATTTTCCCTAAAAATAAATTACTCTCTTTGGATAGGTAACCAGTGACAATAAGCATACAGAAGCCCCTTTTAGGTTAAAAGTGGGGAACCCCTGGTTGCAAGATTTGTTGATCTTGTTTTTTTTGTCTGAAACTTAAACATTTTCAAGGGTTTCAGTATCTAATCATCCATCTATCATTCAATTAATCAATCCATTTCATTTGCTTTAGTACCCTTTGCAACAGTGTTCCGCAGGGTGCTTAAGAGATCTGTATTAAGAAATACCAAAAAAAGAATAAAAACCTGAAAACAAAAGCTAAGAGCAAGCATTTAAATGAAGAAAAGCTCTTCATGGGGGAAAAAAAAATGTTCTTTTGAGGTTCAAGTTTTTTTGGGGAAAAAAAAACATCAATGACCCAAATGTGTTTCATACAGAGGTAGGGATGATGTGGGGATTAGCCTACAGTATGTGATGTCATTCTGTCCGTGCCTAACAGCAGTTCTGTTGCGGAAGGTACAGTGGGGATACTTTCTGTGTGAAGTGGCTATGACTTTAAAGGCATGCACCTCAGATGTCAGCCCTTCTAATTACTTTTCTTCATTCGGCTCAAGATCCATTCTTTTATGCAATATTCTAAGAGCAGATTTTGATGAATATTTTATTGCCCTTTGTTCTCATTAAGTCTGCCACGACTCATGATTACTATTGCCCCCTCCTCAAAAGGCACAGTGGGGTGTTTCTCTCCCCCAACCAGAAGTATACCTTATCTGCACACTTAATTAAAATGTAAAATTTGAACTTGAGGAAGAAAGATTATATAGTGCGCTGGAGGCTATTGCTTTCATTATTAAAAGGTGCAGAATCTTCTCCCAAGGTCCCTGGCTTTCTCTGTTCTTTGAAATGAGTAAATATGCACAAATCTATGTGCCATAGTGTAGACTTGTGCCTGTTGCTTCCTGTTTTTGAAGACTTGTTTCATTCTGTTAATAATATATGGTCTAATGACTGTTTGTAGCAAATAATTTATTGTGGATGAACCATTTTATCTTATTTTTATGATTTAATGTTTTTGACAAACATTTACCTGTTTTAATATAAATGTAACTTTAGGGAATGTTTAGGCATACGAATGTATCTCCTTAAACAAAACTGCTTCATTAAATGTACAGGAAGGAAATTTTGCTGCAATTCCATAACAGTAATTTTGTTCAAGTTCAAGACTTTATCTGCTTTGACTTTAGTAGTGCAGAGTACTACCTCAAGAGACAGAGCTGGAAAAAAAAACATAAATTTAGGGATGTTTGGTTTTTGGGGGGACAGATACAGTAATTAGTGACATAATTGGGCAATTGGCCATGCAAATTTGGCTTTGTCCTCCAGTTGGTTAAGCAATGTCACATTTTATAAAGTCTTCATATCTCTGTGACAAAACCAATTAATCGTAACACTGCTGAGTTCTTCCACTATCTAGGTGCATTATTAATGTTTTGTAAAGTTCTTCATAGAATAGGTAAATACAGAATAGTATTATGCAATGCCTATAGCAACTTATATAAATTGCATCTGCTATCTTTATAAAACTAATTTCCGTACCTTCAATTGTTTTATGTAGTCTTATTCCATTTCTGCTTTACCCCTGGCCATGACTGTGGAACTGCAGTCTGATGAGAGATGGTTCACGTGATGGAGTTCCAGTGTGCAGAGCTGAATAGTTTTGTTAATACAAAACCGTAAAATGCTGTGTCACAGTAGCTTCCTGATTTTTCAAGACAAATCTTTGCAGCATGACGAGGTCATAAAGTGAAGTAAATGTGTCTTCACTGGGGCTCCCAGTGTATGCATTTTGGTTCTGTTACAGGAGCGCTGGATAAGTGAAGCACAAAACAGCAGGTAGATGGATTTAAGTGTCTTCTCTCTCTGCGTGGATGAAATAAATTACAGCTGGCCAACCTTTAACTCTGTCAAGCAAGGGAGGTAAATGGGTTAAAAGCAGTGCACTTCTAGCATTTAAGGTATGAAGTGTGAAGATATAAATATTATCATTGAGTCAAGTTCAAGGTGTCCCATACTGTATGTACAGGCTATATTTTAATGCTAAAAAAAAAATCAAGTAATCTGTACATTATTATACAGTAATTCTACATGGTGTTGATATAGCATTCTTTTCAGTACATACAATATGTTAAGTGCTTTACATTTTTTAATAATCTGATGCATGGTGATCATGGTTCTTCATTCTTGTTTAAAAATGGCACTTTAGGATCAGGAATAATTGTGATTTGATAGCTTTAACTTGGGTTTGACTTACTGTGTTTGCCCAAACAGTCAAATGTATTGGGATCTAAGATGATGTCACCATAATCTAGACATGTTTGTCTGCTGAAAGCAAAAAGATACTGTATTATTCTGACTTTATAAGCCAGCGAGCCTTTAAAGGGAAAGAAACTTAAAAACCAATTTCAATGTTTTCCTAGCTTTTTCTTTCATTTTAACAATACACATTATTCTGTACCTGTCATTTTTTTAAAAAGGAAATTATTCTTCTGATATCTAAGCTGAATAATGTCTCCATGTATTTTAAGTAGACTTCATTCCTTTTGTGATTGACAAAATATGTAATAGGTGATCCAATAGAAAATACTTTCCCAACACCTTGGAAGAGTAGTGGAGTACGATTTAATTTCCTGTATTACAAGATCATTGTTTGTCTTGTGTCAGTTTATAGTGTTGAGTCAAACAAAACAGCAAAAACAAATCTGTCACAAACATCTAAACATTTTCACTTAAAAATAAATAGAAAATGAATGAAAAACACACTTTGCAACTAGCAGTCTTCACAGGCTCCTCTCTACTATGCACAAATATTGCTAATTAAATACTCTGTAGAAATTTACTTGATACACAAAGTATATGCTTATCCCTGATATTATCTTTTATGTTATTTACTGAGTTTGATTATTAATTTCCACATATTTCCTAAATAGAGATCTCTAAAGTAAATAATGAAAAAACGTGGACAGTAAGTTTTAATATTTTAAATATTCACAGCCTTGGGATAAGTTGCCTTCAGGTCAGTTGGTATTAATTATTCTACATATTGTTCTTCATATTGAGATTACAGACTTGGAGACATACTGTACAGTCCATTCCAATACTTTTTTTTTATTGAATTTTCTATCTGTGTGATTCTGCTGCTGAATTTCTTTTGCTGTTGAATTTTCTGGCTGTAGGATAGCAGCGCTGAGTTCTCTTTATTAAATTCAGCAACTCTGAGATCACATATTGAGTTTCTCTTTATTATATTTACAGACCTTGAGATCAACGCTTGGAGTCTTTTTTTCCCTTCTGATACACAAATCTGTTCAGTGCTCTGATGCTTGGGATTTTGAAATGATCCGATGAAAAGCAGGTTTTTTAGTATTATAAAATGTAATATTAAAATTTTCATTAGTCTTTCAGTTTTTTTTTTACTTGCCTGGAATAGAGCATGCTGAAGTTAAACATGTTCTAGTTCTCCAGCTGTTGACAAAATACTGCAACTAGGAAAATCAATCCATCCATTTTCAATAAGCAGTGAGTCTAATGCAGGGTCACAGTGTGCTGAGCCTAACCTAGCAGTAGGTGTCTTTTACCCAGGACAGGCTGCAGGCCCATCACATGAAACAAATAGTTTGTCACATACTGTTTGATGGAGAAATTAGAAATGACAATGAATGTACAGTGTACACTGTATAGCATGTCTTTTGCACTGCAAGAGGATACCAGAAACTAAAAAGCAAGTCCAAAATACTTACTCTTTCCTGTTTCTCAAACTAAAAACGGTAAGCATTAGTGCCAGTTTTGTCAAGTTATTAGTGAGTATATTTTAGTGCATTGCATGGCATTACATTTCAAAATCCTGGTTTTAGCAACCTCCTTCTTTGTCTCTGTACTAAAACTGAGAATGTTTACCTGATACATGAATAATTCATCCACAGCACTGTTTATGTTTTCAATATTTTTCAGTACCGTTTTTGGTCAGTGTTCAGTGTTTGGCAACCATGGAAACTGGTAGTGATGTGGGACTGACTGCAAAGTTTTTAGGACATCTGTGTTACCAATGGGATGTCTGATTGTTAGAAAGTCTTTTTGAAGTATGGTTTAAAGATTTATTTTTGTTGCACCTTACAAACATTATCACAGAATGTAAAGAAGTTATTAATTTTTTCTTCGTAATTATTATTTCAGTAGTTAGAAGATTTCAGTAAACATGCCGCGAACATGACATTGACCCATGCTGAAGCATGCTTTCTGCTACCATTAATCATTTGCTATCATCCACAATTTCCTCCTCAGTCTCTTGTGACAGCATGAAACCATATTGAGACAAGAGAAACAGTGCAGTTATTAAGGATTTGTTAGTCAGTTTTATTGTGACCGACAGCCTGTGACAAGAGCCATGCAGATGGATAGCTCTCAGGCCTTGTAAATATACTATAAACATATAAATTGGCATTAATTCAGAATAATGAAGTGTATTCACAGAGCAAGAATTATACATGCAATGCTTCTTCAGAATACTTATACTTTCTTGCAAAAGCTCTCTTGCAGTATAGTTTAGAGTGAGCTTTCTGTCCCAGGAAGTGGAATCACAGTGCTAAAGAGCAGAGATCACAAACATAAAGGTGACCATAGGTGACTGTAATAGCCAGCTGGAATGTGCAGAAGCAGCTGTCTGGAAATTTTGCAGTGCAGGACATTTTCAACAGCTGTTTTACAAAAGAGCTAGTACAGAAATGTAAACATAGCGAGAGGCATTAAAAATGCAACAAATGTGCATTGGAAGCAATAGCATTTGTTTGCATTTTTAATGCCCCTCAGGGCACATAACATACCACAAAAGTATCGCACAACCTTTATAAAGCAAACCACCAATATGGAAAACATGCAAGACATTTTCTTTTCCCTACTGGCTCGAGTGGGGGAGCTGCATCAGAGTGTGCCGGATGAGAAGGAACGAATAAAGGTTGAAAAATAAAAAGAAAAAACACAAACTTTTTGGGCAGGTGTATCATAGAAAGGTGTTTAATCCTGTTTCTTCTTTCCGTTTGTTTTTACAGCTGATTAACCTGTAACTGCAGCAAAAAAAATAATAGAACAGCCAAGTGAACTTCTAAAAAAGCCCTAAAATATTTTTTTTTCAATACCGTAATTTCAGTGAAACGTAGGCTCAAATTATAAACTTTTCTTTGGAGAGGCTCCTGCTACATACAGTACTGTACATCCATGCATGTACAGTATATCCAAGGCTGTGATCCATGGATACCTTATTGTGACCCCCAATACTTTACATTCACGGAGCCAAGGGATGAAAGCACAGCTCTTCTTGCAGTTGTTGTTTTTTTTCTGAGTGCTTAGTACAGTATGCAGTGAGTCTTTGTAAGCAAAGTAGAATGAATGCTTCAACAAAAAAGACAAATGAAAAGTCTGTTTTTTTTTAAGTGAATGCTGGAATGCAAGAAAAAAAAACATCCTCCTTTGTTTCTGGACACAGATGGCATGAAATATTGAGAAGGACGGCTTGGCATGTTATGCATACTGTATATCTCTTTAAACTTACAGTGTAGAGAACAAAAATAATAAATTGTAGGTGTGATATTAGTGTTCTGAAGTGCGTTGGCGTTGACTAAGAAAAATGTCTCACATTCTTTGATGCACACCACTCCTCTTGGTAACATGGTAACATGGAAGGTAGACAAAGCTCTGTGGTTTTATCCCAGTTCCAGCTGGCATAAAGTTGAAAAACAGTAGTTGAAAACCAATAGTTTCTGTAATGGTACACCAATAATGTTATACCAAGGGATAACATTACTTGAATATCAAACTAAATAATGTAGCTATAACAATAGCTATTGCAGTGGTTTTACTTTTATTATAAACTATGAAAATGCATATTCTTAGAATTTTATAATGAATTAATCTTCCAGCTCCTTTGAGAAAAAAAAAATAACGGTAAATAAAAACTGTAATTTCTAGACAGACTGTACTTAAATACTTACAGTATGCCATATCTTGCATTTAAAGTATATGTTGTTTGCTGTTTTGGGGTTTTTCATAAAACAAGCAAAGTATAATATTGATAACTTTGTGGAGCAAATTTAAAATGGACAAAGTTATTACATTATTTTCCTTGTTTGTAAAATTAATAATAAAATTGGCTCAGGCTTACTTCTCTCTATGGATACCCGATGAGAAAGCAAAAGCCTAAAAATATTAAAGATGGATTTTAAGGTTATTTTAACATCTAATAAAGACATTTTAGGAGCCTAAAGCAGGAAATACTTTAATTATATTTACGTCTATGCAATATTTAAAAATACTAGTAATATTTGAAGTGCTGGTCTGGTTTACTTGGTCTGGTAAATGGGTACGGTTATGAGAATAGTTTGAAATTGTTCTTTTCTTTTACAAAATCCATTGCTCTCGTACATCTCTATATTTTGAGAAGCAATACTGAAATATAGGTATTCAAATAAGATTCATTCCTGAAGCTCCATGTGATGTTGTCCACGACAGCAGGGAGTTTACTGATAATAGACACATATACGGTACTCCTCCGTGCATAGAAGTTTCTGGAAGAACTCCCAGCAAACCATTACTGTTCTTCTTAATTTATATCAGTGATTTAGATTCTGGTCTAGTTAATAATTCTGCAGACTTGTTCCCAAAATACACAAAACACTCCAGACGTGACAAAGGAAGATCGAAAAGATTTGTGCAAAATTAAAGACTGGGCAAACACCTGCTGAATGATATGTAACATAGACAGGTGTAGAATGTTACGGGCAGGTGGCAGAAATGTTAACTATGATGAGGAAACTACGCTTGGAGAAGCTACTGATCAAAAAGACATGCTGTAGATGTTTCTGTTGCCATAAAAAAGGCAAACAACGATATTATATAGTTAAGGATATTGTGTAAATTTCAATCATGGCATGTCATGGTAAAATTGTACAATGTAGTAGTTAGACTTCATTTGGAATACAGCATAGTATTTTAAGTTTAAGTCCTGGCTTCTTTCAAGAAACTTCTGAATAAGATCCTTGGATCAAATAACTGCTAACTGCCAAGCAGGCAACAAAGGCCAGATGGCTTCATCTTTCTTGTAACTTTTCCGAGTCATGTTGTTACAGTGGATACCATCACTTTAAGAAATGGATTATTGTGTCAATTAGCAAATATAAACCAAAAAAGGTGGGTTAGCCGAGTGGTCTCCTCTTGTTTTTAAACCTTTAAGTTTAAAGTCTAGTTCATATGTTTTGTATAAGAATTTCTTCCTTGATTCAATCAGCAAAGCAATTTCTCACTGCTCTGCACGATCTGGGGGGGGACTGGTAATAATTCCTGTGCGGGGACTGGTAAGAATAGAATAACTGGTAGAATAACTGCTGCATGTGACACGAGTCTGAATCCTCTAATATTGTACATGTACTGTAAGTAAAGCACTCTGGGAAACATAGGATTGAAAAGCACTATATAAATACAAGGAATAATAATAACAACATTAATACTCAATACACGTTTTATGAGTGCCCAACAATAAAGGACTTTTGAGTGGACTGTAAGTGGGTAATGTGCTTTATTGTGTCTGATGAGACTGTGCTTTTGAACCCCTGACTGCTCCTTCTGAGTGACGACTCTGAAATAACTATTATTCTTTAGACATTATGTCTTCCTCTGGCAGGTGTAACTGCAGTCAAACTGCAGCTAGGGCAACAACTGTGACAGTGTGGTTGAGTGCTTGCTCTTGTGTTCAGGACTTTAGTCTGTGAGATACCATTTTCTCTTGTCTCTTACCATTTGTTTCTTCTCTTCACTCGTGATAGAAAAATAAGTGAAAATCTGATTTCAAAAAAGAGATATGGGCCTCCATGGATATTCCTCTAGTAATTGAAATCGAAGCAGCTATTAAAACCCCTTCTTGGAATGGCATTTCTGTTCTCACATTGTTGTGACCCACTTCGATGATAATATAGTATACACAATTTATGTGTAGTTGAGTTTGTTTTTTTCTTACTGGATTAAATTGAAAGTAAGAACATTATTGTTGTTGTTTTTTTGTTTCATTGGTATAGTTTGAATGTACTGTAGTAGTAAGATATGGTCTTATGTTTCTTCAGGGCAGTCTAATTTAGTTGTCTGAAATTATAGACTCTTTGCTGCTTGAGGAAGCTATTGTGATTCTAAGACCTCAGTTCTATATTTAGGAATGTGCCTTCATAATAACTGCAAATGAATCTCCTTTCTTTTGAATATAATCCTATTAAAATGTTGCCTACTTTTAAAGACCTGTGTTATGTTTGAATTGCTGTAATTTCATTATTTTGTGAAGGTTGGACAAAAAGCTCCAGAAAGAATGCAGATAGCAAAAATGTTAACTACTTTATTTTTTCTTGATTTTTTTTTTTTAGAAAAGAGTCATGGTCACACTACTGTCATTTTCTTACCTCAAACTATAGAAGTCATTTTTCTGTTTATCTGAGTTTCACGTTTTTAATAGGGATGGGTTGTCCTGTGATGGTTGACTTTGCGTTTCTTGTGCCTCTAAGGCAGCCAAACAATCCACCATAATTTGACTACTAGCTAATGTACAGAACATCCAGGAAATCTTTATTTCCAGAAAGACCAGGTACTGCGTTTAAAAATGCATTTTGACTCAACTTAGAGTTTGTGATGCATAGTTTTTTTTACACTCTCTTATATACAGTATATCTAGTCTTAATTTAAAATGTTAAAAATGTCTTTGTGTGTTCTGTGAACTCTGTGAAAGGTTTTATAGTCCTAAAATAGGGGCCTAAGTCCTAACTGACAGTTAGTTCAGGGGGTTGATCTTAAATACAAAAATGGAAAGTAGCTTTCATACTTTACTTGGGGTGTTGAAGGTTAAGGGAAATTCTGTAGAGAAATGTCGGTTTATGTAAATGTCTGGTATTCAGACTCATCTTTTTAACTATAGGTGTTGGATTAACTGCTTGGGCTAAAAGGTAAACCGTGAAGCATCCTTTGCTTTCACAGGTCTAACTCTTTGTAACAGGTTTAATCAGTGTGTTGTTAAAAATGAGCAGAGCAGGCAGACATAGGACTATCATTACCAGAAAAGGTATAAAACATAACAAATGACTGTGTCAAAAACTGAAATTCATACTGCACCATAGGAACAGGGGGTTATAAAACATTATGAAAAATGACACTGTGCAAATAAAGTTTCTGACTCAACAGTATCTGAGCGCAGATTATTTTCTTTCTCAATGATCTGTCATAGAAGATTTTGTTGGTATCTGAATGTGATCCCTGCTGTTTGGACAGCTTTAAGCAGAAGCTTGTTCTAAGTGAATAATATACTGTACTGTACACATTAACGATAATGCATGGGATTTGTGTGATTCCAGGCAGAAGAATTTTGCCCGTGGCATTGAGCAGCAGCTTCCAGATGGTATGGTGGTAGCTTCAGTCCCTGCAGAGGTCCAGTGCCAAGAGGAGCTATCTGACCCTGTACCTGACCCTGAATACCTCACAGGTAGGAGTTGTCACAAGTTTCTTCTATTTTTATGAACATCTTTTTTAAGTGGTGCTTTACTAAAACATTTGCACAAGACCTTTCTGCTTAAATGATCCTGATCCATATCCATAGCCTGAACCCTAACCTGGATGTGATCCATTTCCCACTGTTTTGCAAACACCGTCACGGGGTTAGGGTGCTCTTCACGACAGCTGAGCCCCCAATTGCTGCTTTCTTTCCTCGTAATTGATCTCATGAAAGGTTTCATCTGTGTTGTGTTTTTTTGTTTCGTCGCCCCCGCGCGTTGACAGTTTCAAAATATTTAACACTTCCATCATTCTTACTGCTTCCACATTTCTGAAGCTGAAAAATTAAAAATGTTCAAAAGATTCAATATAATACAAATGCAATACAATACAAAAGATCATCTAGCATTAAAACTTGTCAAACCACTAAGTACCCAGCTCATTTGTACATAACAATCCATCAGCAGAACAATTAAATCTATACATTGATCAATTTTGTCACTGATGAGTTTTTTTTAGTTGATTGTAGATGACCCGATGTACATTTACATCAACTCGATAGTATTTTGTTCTTGTCTTGATTGAAGATAAAAACATGGACATGTTTTAGTACAATCTGTGTCAGCAAATACAGTGTATCAAAATATGTTTTTACATTACAGTAACATGTAGTAAATCCAAAATGAGCATGAGCATTAACATCATCAGTGCTGCATGTGAACCCAAGAGAAAAGTACAGCAAACAGTGAATTGGAAATAATCAACCCAAATCGTTTTTATAAGTGTGGTAGCACTTTTCTGTTTTGCGACACAAGTGTCTTTTAACTTCAGTTTACTTTAAACTTTAGTTTACAGAGCCAAATCATTCCTATTGAATCAGCCTTTGGCAGCGACTCCGGAGAGCCCAAATAAAAAGCTCTGTGACACCAGGATCGTTAATAGGCAGGTCTAGGCAAAACAGCCTCACAAAACAGCCAAAAGGTAAAGAGAAAAAGCTCTTTTATTTACAGTGAAAAGGAAAATACGTAAAAATCAAACCAACAAAAGCCTAAGCTCCTCTTTGAGCTTCTCATTAGACTTCTTCAGTTCCCTCTCTAGCAGTAGCTGGGCAGCTAAGCTGCTTACTGCCTCCAAACAAAATCTCTTTTTCTGAAACTTTAAAACTCAGAAAGTCCCAAACTGTCGCTAGGTCAGTCAGCCGAATGCCTGCTTGCTTGCCTGCTTCTCTCTGTTTCTGCATCCCTCTTGCATAACAGAGGAACTGCTCTCTGTTCCCAGACAGCAGATTAAAGACCATCCCTGAAAGCCTCTGCTTCCCGGTTTTTATACCCCAACGATTGTCCTTCTGGGGGATGAAGTGCAGAGACAAGGGTCTCCATCTTGTCTTAACCTACTGCCCTCTCACACCGGCTTGCCAACATTAAATTCCTCTTACTGTACATCCATTATATCTCAGGTTTTAGAAAACTGCTTCATTTCTCATCTTACAGGTTACTTTGTGCTACAGAATTACTATCCAAAAATACCTTTGGATAAACAGTCTTCTGTTATGCTTCAGAAACCATTATTGTGCTTAGGTGCACAGTTTGCAGACCTAAACAACTTCAAATATGATATTTCAGTTAAGTAGTAGTTTCAATCTAAATCCTTAAGGGAAATATGTCTTTCCCCTCACTAATTCTGTATGCGTTTGAGGTCTAATGGGTAAGGATTGCAGAATTTAGGTGATTCTACTGTTACAACAAAGGTAATTGCAAAAGTAAAACTGGAATTTAGAAAAAAATATCCTCAGTGACATCATTAGAGAGCCTGGGTTATTACAAACTTTAATCTCACAGGAGATTAAAAAGAATAATCTAAATAGAACATCTACTGCAATCCCTTTGGGTTCAATCTGAGAAGCAAAACACTGTTATCAACTGAGGCTGTGGGCTATATTGCTGTATATAGAAACTCGCTCATTGTGCATTAGATCAATGAAATATGTTCATATTCTGGTGTTTTTTTACAGTTAGTTTGAATGCATTTGAGAAATTAATTAATTTTAATAAATTAATGCAGTGAAGTAATGAATATGAAAATTGTTTAATTGGAATCTTAAATGCAGTAGGTTGACATTTCAACTTCAGGTGCATCACTATACTGTAGGTACACTTTTGCATTTCTGATCGGTCCAAGAACAAGAAAATGCCTGTAAAAGAGCCAAGAGTGTCAGACCGTGCAGCTTTGAGATTTGTAATAGAAACTTCAGAGGCGGAAATGAAAGACAAATGCAGAGTGGATCACAAGTCTCCCAGGTAAAGTGTGGTTTCTGAATTCACCCTGCTGCAAAAATAGACATGCAGTCGTTAAAAAATAAAAAAAGAACGGTTGATATGCTGTACTACTATGGATTATGATTGCATTTTTTTTAGTAATTCTCTTTTTGTCTGTGTTTTTAAGTACTTTTTGTGATATCAAACACATAACTCCCCATTAACACGTACACCAGAATTGTTTTGTGTAAGCTACAGTATACCATTTTAACATGAACTGTCTGCCATGGAGGCTTGTTTATACTGTAGCTACCATTGTGTTAAATTGTTAAAGGTTCATCCCTTCCTTTACTGCTCTTCATAAACCATGTTGCACTCCAGGCATACTTGCTTACTTAAAGCTCATACCATTTTACTGCACCTGCTCTCCTCTAAATTCATAAATCATAAATTCTATGAGTCTTCAATTAGCAGCTTCCTCTTCAGGAAATCAGTTTAACTATCATATAAGTAAAATGCAGTATGTAGGTATGTAGGTAATGGAGTGTAGGGCAGTATTCCACACTGACAGAATAAGGACCTGTCAAACAGGAACCTTCTCTTGCTGATTTAGGCTGGTTGGTGCTATGGTCAGTATATTTGTCACCGTGTCAGCACTTCCAGGACTCTAAGGGCAGTGCATTCATCTACCTATTCATCTTCCAGTTAGAGATCCATTCATCATAGGCCTGAGGGTTCCATCAATTATTCCAATGGGGAGGAAAAGGAGAAAAGTCTTTGAAAGGCAAATACATCTTTATTTAATTGGAGTCAGGTAAGGCAAGCTATTGCTACAGCAAGGACTGAGAAACCTGGTACTTCCACCTGTGTTGGAATACTGGCTTACGTGTAGTGCCAGATGGAGACGAAGCTGGGAAAGATTTCTTGTCGCAATTAATGTTATTTGTACTACATTTCTGAAGTTGCTGTTTTGCAGATATTTCTCAAAGCAAGTTTTGTATCGCTTCATACTGTACAGTACATGCATGCTATCCAGCAGTTCTGTACAGTACCTCATTCATTTTGAATCTTGTTATAGTGGTGGATTTTTCTTGACCAAAGTAACATAAATTCCTTTTCAGCTTTGTCTTTTGCTTTGTCTTTTGGTGCTACACAAATTCAGCAGACCTTGAAAAATAACTGGTGATAAACAAAAATAGAAGAAATCACTGTTAAAGTCCTATATGACACATTTTAAGACGACATCCACCATTAATTGATTTCTTATGGGGAAAATATGGACTCATACAAAATCAAGCTTCATAACCATATAATGAAACTGACCATATTTAGGAGTTTAAAATCAATATTAATAAGTTTATTTCTAGAATACATTATGAGTAAATGGATTGGTCCCAAACCAAGTGAAGGAAGAGGTGGTAGCTGCCAGACGCTGGCCCATTTTATTTCAAGATACGTTTCTGCTTTTACTGAAGGTCTTTACTATCAGTGGAACAATAAAGTACTTCTGCAGCCCTTTGAAAATTGCTGTGTCCTCTGTTGTATGCAATTCCAGGATTTAACAAGAAAGATTTCAGAATCCATGAAATAGTGTGTGTAAGCTGATTAGCATGAAATGTGAAGAAAAAGTCCCAGCACCTTCAGTTTTCGCTCAAATCGGCAACGCTGCTGACTGTTGATGATCAGAAGGCCATTAGTATCAAATGTAGTTCCTAAACTACTGACAGCAGGTCAAATGATGCAGAGTACGTTGGTACTGTATATGAGACACACAACAGTTTGCAACTGGTTACAACCCCTTCGAAATACTGCAGTAAGACATATCACTCTCCTAATGAGCCTCTGGAAGAGTTTTTTTTAGTTCTTATTTTTTCCCCAATTTTAAGACTGCCTGCTCTTTTAAATGTCATATCAGTAATGATATGAGCCAGTGTTTTTTGTGAACCACTTTAAGATATTTTTTCCCCTTGTAAACTGGTAGATTATGTCACTGAACCTCTCTCCATTGATATTGCTAACCTTTTTGCTGTTTCTGTATGTACAGTATTTACTGTATTTCCTTTGGTAAAATACTGTATTCCAGGGTTTGTATAGGGGTTGTATATCTATCGGTAAAAGAAATTAAAGTGTACAAGGTGTTTTAAGCAACCAGGCACATTTTTGTAGAAAGGCAAAGTTATTTAAAGTTAACTGAACACCTGCAGTGTCTTGCTTAATACATTTTATTAGTGTATTTGCTTTATTTTACTGATAAAGTCATATACAGTAATAATGGCATGTACTCTAGCATATTTGCAGGATTCATATGTGGTATTGGTTCTATGAAAAACAAGTGAATGTCTTATAACACACAAAAACGGTTCCATTCTTAATTGTTTGAAGTTATACAGTATTTTCCCAACACTTTCAATGCTCTTCCCTAGTTGCAGAAGAGAAGGACACATAAGCACGACAAGGTGTTTAACACATCTGGAAGAACATTTCCCAGTGAAATCGAAATAGATTCATATTTTTTAGCTCTTTAATCTCTTTCAATTTTTTTATTTAAACCTCCACTGAAGTCTAAACTACTAAATAACTAATAGTTGAGGTCTAGATGGTCTGAAAAGTGCAATAGAAATGCAAGCTGTTACCAAGGCTTTGGACCTGCATGCATAACAAGTACTGTACTGTAAGTCAAAACAAATTATCTGAAGTCTACATAAATATGTACATAAAATGTGGTTGTTGCTATATCTTAGAATATTTATCTGCTTCCATTTGCATACACACCAAAGTGCCCTGTTTCATATTTAAACTAAACCAAAATATTTGTCAGTAAATGGTCTCTACTTGTGACAAAAGCCACTTTAAGATGTACTCAGGCTGGAGCTGTGACTGTAAGCTTACTGTATATACTGTAGCCAGACTGCAAAAGGGTGGCTTGCGAAAAGTCGATATTAGAACACATTTTCATTATTTATATGTCTGCCTGTTTGTATAAATTGTGCTGGTTCACAGTGAACTTCTTTGAAGGACAAAGTGGAATTCCTGGGCACTTCCATTGAGACAAAAGGGGATTCATTATTTTTGCATCTGTGTGTAAGAACAGTGGCTGTAAACAGCTGTTTAGAATTTCAAACAGAGCCTTTGGTGTCGACTTGCTCACCGAAGAAAAGGTAGTCCTTGAGGGACAGAATCCTGCAGGATTTCTGTTGCAGGTCTGTGAATCCGCGATGAGCCAAGGGTGTTCACTTTGTTGAAATAAATAATCAATACAGTTAATTAATTATGAGATAAACTAGAACTAAAATGAGAAGAAGCAGGACTCTTGGGAACCAGACCTGGACTTCCCTGGAGTAACTACAGTAGGACAGAAAGCCCACAATGAAGACAGGGGGCTTTCTCACTTCTGCGGGTCTTCTCTGAACATTTAGATCCCAGGTGTCTCTTGACATCTCCCAACTTAAAATGCAGCAGGAATGAGACAGCAAAAAATCTATATTTTATTAGGTCACACTGTAATTGGTGGCATAAGGGAATGTCACACCTTTGGAGAGAATAATTTATAGTGTGTATGGAAGCCATGCGGTGCATTTTAAATCTCTGTCACATTTTTTGACAGGAGAAAAAAAATAGTTTTTGGTCTTCGGTTTTTTTTTCCTTAGGAAGGTGATTTCTGTAACTGCAGATAGGATGGGGACCTTTCTTTTAGCTTTCAGGGTGAGAGTCACTTAGGTGTTCTGAGGCATTTAACTATACACACACACATTTTCCTAGCGTGATTGATGCACCCCACTACTGTAGATGAAAGATAAACACTAGGATTTAATATGCCATTGCCTTACCCTAAGGTGTTTTATACCAGAAAATATTAGAATCAAGAATATATTGTTTAAAACAGTAAGTGTTTCGGTGACAATTTAATTCTTTTCTTATATTAACTGGTATCTATCTTTATAAATTTCAAACTTTTATAGTATTTAAAGCCCTGCTAGCATTTTTTTAACATTACAAGGTCCTTCCCTGCTTCTGTTGAAAGGCGTAATTTGTTTTGTCCTAATTATTATTATTGTGTCTCTCTCTGCGTGCAGCTACAGTACAGGTACATGTACTGTAGGAGCACTGTGGGTTGTCAGCTGTCATTGCTCAGCCTGATCTTTCAGATAGTTACTGTAGAAGCTAACAAAGAAATTAAATGATCAAACCACCAAAATGTTGGGTTTCCACCATAGTTGTCTCATTGTATGTAAGGATTTTATTTAAAAAATAACCTAGGGGGGAAAAATGCATCAAAATGCTTCCGCCTTGCAATGAAATGTTTACTATTACAACCTGATTCTGTAGATTGCATTTTTTTTAGACCATACAAGATATTTCAGAGTTCATATCTTTTCACTGCTATTACAAAATCAAATCAGTAGCACCAGGCAACGTTTGGTTCCATTTGTGGTTGCTGGCTAATCAGTCAGTATTTTTTAATCCAAACATTGTATATTTGATATCAATATTTGCTTTAGCATTGCATCTGTGTTAAACTGTGGGAAGAATCAACTCTGAGATCACCAAGACACTGCCACCACTCTATCTTGCAATATTTTGTGTCCGTTATAAAATGCTCACAGCTAATTGTTGAGTTCCGTAAGGCAAATTATATTCTTACTGTAGGTCTCAAAATTATCTGAACTTGATTTTTAACATGAGAAAATCTTATTCTCAATCAGTATGGCTAATTAGGATTTTACTGTTCAATCAAAAAACAGCTGTCCATGCATTTTCTTTTGCTCCAGCCTTTATTTTGCTTATTACAGCAATATCACATCAAGTCATTTCATCATAATGTACAATAATGCAAAGTAGATTGCTCAGTATTTCAATCTTTTCCCTACCATTCTGCAGTCACATTCCCTTTATCTTTCTCCCAAATAAAAAAACTGTTGTAAGTACAGTTTATTATTATTTTTAAACATGAGAGAAAAGTGTTCTTTATTTTTGTATTCAGTGTGAAATTATGCAGTACGGTATGGATGGGCTGCTTTATATAAGAGTGCACTTTAAATAAATGAAAGCATATCTAGAGTGTATCTAAAATATCACTGTTGTAATAAAACAGAAGGGAAGAACAAGACCATTAAAATTCAGATTTGGAAGCGACCTTCAAAGTAGGTAATATTGGGATTTGATGTCTTCTTTGACACTGATTAATTGCATTGAAATGCACTAGCTGGTTTTTCCTGTACTAAATGTCAATTAATTAATGAATTACATTAAACGTGATAATTAATACTGTGGGAGTCCCAGCAGGGGTCCATCCTCGTTAAGGAACATCCTAATTAGGTGTTTTATTTCATCATAGCCAAAATAGGTATCTTCATTTCAGGTTGTTGGTTTTAGTTTGGAGAGGCAGTGTTCTTCAAAATACAGTAGCTTTGATTGTGAAAGATAAAGTGCACAAAAATAAGGAAACAAAAACCAAGAATCTCTGTTACAGAAGAGTAATCTATTAAGAATTGAAAAGCTGAGGATATTGATTTTGAATGTATGAGCTACTGTCTTGTTAAAGAGAGAGTCTATTCCCAGTTTACTTAATAAACTTTTTTTTTGGCTCACAACTTTAAATGTAACTTTTGTTGACTGTTAGTAATGCACAGAACAGAATACCTATGAACATACAATGATTTATAGTGTTCCATGTGTTATTTCCCTCTTCCCACGTAATTAAAGTCACAACATGCTGTACGGTGACCACAAAATCACTGAGGTACCTGGTGCACTTCCAGATATGCAGTGTTCTTTCCTTGGGCCTTATAAATGAGAGAATATCTGAGCAACATAGTGTACTGAACATCCTGGATGTTGTTTAAATGTTATCAGAAGAACTTCGGTGCAGAGCCTGTGATGATTGCTCTCAAAATGATCACCCCAGACATGGTTTAAATTAGATTGTTTGTTTTTAATGCAGAACCCTGACATTGTGTTGCACATTAGAGTAAATTAATATTGCAGTTTTAGCATATACTGTAAGAGAGAACGTTTAAAGGTTCTACAGTAGGATCACTTGAGATATACGCATTTTACCAAGCATCATACCAACTGGACTTGGAGAAATAAGAAATACTTTGACTAAAAGCAGGGGTGATAGTAACTGGAAATTTGCTGATGTGTTGGCTATCCATGGGCTTACAAAACTATAGTAGACAGAGCCAAGTAATTATTGACCAATAAGTCTGACTTTACATGATTACATGTACAGCTATGGAAACAATAATCAGAACTAAACTGGAGAATAAACTGTATGGAAATAAGATTCAGGGAAATTGCATGGTTATAGAAAAAGTAAGTCTTGTTTAACTTTCCTGTTAGATTTAGACAGGAATAATGTTTTACAATCAGAGCATATGGTGTGGCATATTTAGATTTTCAGGAGGCTTTTGATAGTTTGTCATTTTCAAATTCCAGGTTCTTAGTTTCAAAGAAATGTATGTTTTTGGCTAGTGAACACTTTAATACGTAGAAGAAGGAGAGTACAGATAAGGGGTCAGTGCTCCAATTGGAATGATGTACAGTAATTAGTACCACAGGGATCTGCATTAGAACCACTGTTCTTTGTAATTTATATCAATGATCTGCATTTGTAATCAGTAAAATTGTCAGGTTTCTAAATCATACCAAAGTTTGGCACCTACAGTAGCAAACACCAAGGTCTAGATATTGCCTCTGAAAATAAAGGCTTATTGAAGTCTTCTTACAGTACCTAGTGATCTTGAACATGGCAGTCCTGGTCAGGCAGGTCATCGCTGAAGGATGGGGAACAGCAGGAGGTCCGAGGAGGGTTATTTGTGACCTGCTGTTGCAAACCCCTTTCTTATCCCTAGTAAAATATGTTGCTTTGTGTACCTTGTAGTTGCTTAGAGATGGCTGGAGACACTGTACTGGTGTTCGCAGTGTGAAGTGGCAGCTTATTAATCATTCTGTCAGCCAATGAGAACACAAAAGTCCATTGGGGCAAGACAAGCTTATGTCTTCTGATTCAGAATTTGCACTCTTAGAAAACATCACCATAGGAGAGTATTATCTGTCTAGAGTACAGTAGTTATTTCTATAAAAACTGACTGGCAGTCAAAATTGACCTTCACCTACAAATAACTGTAAATACTTAAATAATCTGCAACTTTAGCTACAGAATTGTACAGTAATGCTGCTGGTACAGTATGTGTTTTTCCCTAGCCTAACGTAAAAAAAACAACAGAAAAAGTAAATTTGTTTTCTTCTGGTGTCAAGGGTGTGCTTTGAGTGTTACATGTTTTTATAAATTAAGATGTGTAAATAACTAGTGTAATACTTTCAAGATTTTTTTATTAGCAATTCAAAGCATGTTTATCAGAAAAATCGTATTGGTATTTGCAGTATACTTTAAAATGTATGTTGTGAGAAACATTTCCCTCTTATATTTTGGTTTGGGTCTCTTTTTACATGATTTGAAGAAAAAAAACATAAAATTGTATAAATACATAAAATGTATAATGTATACCATACAGATAGATAAGACTTTATTGATCCCAAAGGGAAATTGATGTGATATACAGTAATGAGTGGTGACAGTGAGGATAATATCTTGGAAATTCATTTAGTACAGCAGTTATTAGAAGATTATTAGCAAAATAAAGTATTTTAAATCTGATGTAGACATACAAAAATAGAAGTTGTCTATTTTGGTTGTGTAGAATGCACTCGGTGTACAAATTAGATTTGTATTGGTTATAAATATATTAGAAACTGAAGTAAGATTTTTTCAAAGAGGTTATTTGTTAGGGAAATGAAGTTTTTAGGTAAGAATATGCTTGAAGATTGGATCACATTATTTTCAGTGTAAGTGTCACATATGATAGCATTTGATGCTGTGAAAAATGTTATTCATATTTAATTACTTCTTTACAGATGTTTCTATCTATGAATTGAAACCTGTATGAAAGCACTTGTTCATTTCCCTCAGGACAATTCAAATGAAGATGAGATCTCAAGAGTTTATCTTTCCTTGTGAATAAAATTTTAAATAAATAAGCATACAGTGGTCATGAATAATGTAATAGAAAACTAGATTTTTTTATTGCATTCATTTGTCAAGTCTTTGGATACTTTTTACATTACAGTACAGAAAGATACTGTTGTTAAGACAGATTGAGATATTTGTTGAGTTCCAATAATAACCTTGATAATATATGTTCTATCTGCATTTTGGTTTTCTTTTCCTGTTTACTCTGTAGACCTCCAGGAAGATCAGTAGCATAAAAAAAAGAAACTGTAGAGACTTGGAAAAATGAGCTCAATTCGGTCATATGATGTAGGTTTAACAGCATCTAAGCATATGGTCTAAATATACTGTACTTCCTTAGCTGTTTGCCTTGCTAATGCAATTAAAACCATTAATTAAGTGTTAAAATGTGCTGCAGTCAAAAGAGCTCAATGTGTTAAGCAGCAGAGAATGTATGACAGGTTATCACATTTTTATTTGTCCATGGCATGTCTGTTAATCCTTTATCTATTATTTGTTTCTCTTAGTGTATACAATAACTGTAGTACATTATGTGGCAATGATGCTCAAGGTTTCTGTGTCATAATGAGTGTTTTATAACTGGTGCATTCAACCGTAGCTATTTTCTGAATTTTAATGTAATAAAAAGTTATTCTTCTGTTCTCATGTGAGTACCATCTGCTAAATTTGGCTATTTCGGAACAGATCCTTTCCTCCTATATGGAGATACATGTCGTAATCTACAGTGTTTCTAATCATAGTTCATATTTCTGACAGTTACCATAGGAGATGTGATGATGTATGGCTTTATCAGATAATACATATGGTGGTTTTGAGGGTATAAACATACCACATATCCACAAGGACAATAGTGCAATTGCTAGTCTGCCAGGAAATTTTAGGATGATGAATGAATGCAATTTGTTGTTGGTGTGATACATGCGCCACCATATTTTATTAAAATATTCCTCTATAATGAAAAATTTTATCATTAATGATCTCTTTCAACTCACACATGTACAAACTAGTCCATCAGGACTGTATTATTCTCCAGTTTTGTATGGTGATGCCACTGCATCATGCACACTGTGTAGTGCTTTTTTTATCTACCATAGTAGATACTATGCATTTGCAGACCTTCTCCAAGATCAAGTTAAATATCCCACATTAGTGACAATTGCACTGCTGATTATTGATGTTAATGGTACTGTTGAACAAATATCAGTTACCAATGGGCCATTTTTCATATGTTTTTGTTCTCTTGCACCATAAACATCAGTCCCATTTCTGTTATGCATCTTTTGTTAAAACATCAAAAACCCAGTTTGCAAACAGTTTTGTTTTTCACCTTAATATGACTTTCAGCCAGAACAGGCAAATAAACATTTAACATCTGACTGCTTTTTTTTCTGTAGGTATGGTCAATTACAGTGAAGTGTCAGGCTACCCCCTGGTTCAGCAGTGGAGGCTAAGATCCATTTTGTACCACGTAAAACTCAATCAGTGGGCTCTCTCGCAAGGTAAGCACTGCGAACTCAAACTTGTCTTGTTTGCTCTAAAGGGATTAACACAGGCCCAAGTTTTCCTTGGAAGTTAAGGAACTCTTCCCACTCTTCCCCTATTCCTCTTGCTTAGGTGAGCTAGCTGTAGTGTTAGTTTAAAACATCATTAACGTTCGAGTCGAGCCGCATGTTTTTGGAGCAAAATGAAGTTTGGTCATGTGACCTAGCCTGGGGCCCGTCGTTGGCGGACTGTGTTTCCATCACTCAGCCCTGATTTGGTATAGCCACTTACTTTGGTTTAATAAGCTGTCAACTTCATGTGGCTTAATATCTCACTAAAACCAAACCTCCTGTATTTGACAGGCCCTGCCATGACAGTTTCGCACTGTAAGATCATCCCTTAAAGGTTTTGTGTTGTGATGGCTCTGCAACCAATTACTTATCTGGTTACTAAGGGAATATCAGCTCTCTGGGCTCTGTCACACAGTTGCAATGTAGGCTGTTTCAGTATCTAGACCTGTCTTTTACTCATCATGTTTTTTTTTGTGTTTAATATTGTTTTGTTTGTTTTCCAAAGCATTGATCTCAAGAACAATCTCAGTGTTGGTTCTATCAGTCAGCATATTGCCGGAGGATTATTTTTTTCCCTCAAAGATATGGAAATAATAAAATAAAATTAAACAAGGTAATGGATATTATGTTTGCAGGATTCACTAATTGACCCTTATTGATCCTCAAAATCCTTAGCTACATTAAAACAACTTTCTGAGGAGCATGATGGAAATGCATATGGGAACGCAGAGGTGCTGATCAAGTTGATATGTCCTTTCTGCTCTTATTTTATTCTACTTCACTTAGAGCTCCCTCTCAAAAAATATCTTTGCTCGCTTTTTAAAATCTATTTTCTCTCTTCCATTAGCTTCTGTAGTGCTCTAAAACCCAGCTTGTCTATTTAACGTTTCATTTTTACTGATTTAGCATCAGATCTTGTAGCTTCATCTTTCTTAATGAGTGTCTTGACTGCCTTGTTTCTGTTCCACCTGTTTTCCAGTATTGTTTCATTATGCTGTATTTTCTCTTCACACTGCATGCCTGCTGTGTAGGAGTAGGTCATGCTGTGTAATTAGCTATCTCTTGCCATAAAATTATAATTGGAATGTTTAACGCAATGAAGGACATACCACATTTTCCCAAAGGGAGAACGAAAATAAAAACACAATGTGAAGTTGTAAACAAGAGAGAAGAATCTTGAAGTACAGCATGAAAAGATTTATTTTGTAGTTCTAAACCAATTTTACAAGTGTTTTAAATTCACAAGAGACAGACCACCATTAGTAATGTAATTATAATTAAGAAACTGCATTTATTGATATATTTGGTTTGAGCATTTATTGATATGAAATGGCTTGGTTTCAGAGAATACTGCCTGGCCTATGGATGAAGCAGTCAGAAACCACTATAATAACTGGAGGGTTGCTGTGTTGGCAGTGACAATGAGAATAATAGACAGGGCAAACAGTGGAAATGATGGTCTACTAGCCCATATTTATTTCCTAGTGATTAGTAGAAATTTGGGTCCTTCCAGACTTTTATTATACACCTCAGTAGTTTATAGCAATTTGCCATTACTTCCACAGTTTTGTACTGACAAGACCAGTAGTTATTTAGAGTTTTCAGGTGACAGTATTAGTATTCTTTAATATAGATATTGATAGCAAACATATATTATATTTATATGTCAATTAAATACTTCTCCCCATTGATAGCTGGTGTGTGGTGAGCGTACTGGCACACTTTGGCAGCCATCACATCATCCAGGTGGGGACTACGTATTGCTGGTGGAGCCCCTGTCACATTTGAAGGGTTTTGAGTGGAGTGTCCATAAAAGCATTATATGCTGTAAGTGTAAGGGATTATTATGGAAAATGGCATGAGCAACACTTCTTAGAAGTGATATAAAATGAATTTGACATAATGGTTTTGTTAGTATTTAGAATTAATTTTGCTTCTGTTCTGTGTTGTTTTATGATTTAATTAAACACTTCAAATCAACTATAAAAACATTTTAAACCTATAATAAAATATATTATCAGGACAGGCAGTTTACAATGAAGGTATTCCATGTCACCATGACATATTGACATACAAGATAAGTTTTGATATTGCCCATAAAAATTAGGTGCTACAAATTTGACAGATTTATGTATGCTTGAGATTGTTAAATGCAAGTTGTTTGTTTCCTTGTAGCATTCAGCTCTGCAGTGCACTCCCTGGATGGTGCGACACTCAGAAGTGATTTTGTGGCCATTCTGAAGGAGTTTGGGAACCACTTCATCCAAGAGGCTGTGTATGGATTTGAAGAATCTTGTAATATCTGGTACCCAAATAGACAAGCCCAGAGGCAACTGTGGGTGGAGTACCAGGACATCAGCAAAGGTAGACACCTCGATTTATTTATCATTTTCAACTCTAAATTCACTTTTCTTATCCACTACTCATTTTCAATATTTCTTTGTGATACTTGGCATTATACAGTACATATAGTACCACTTTATATTATGCTGTTACTCATTGTACTGTTTCTACACAACATAAAATGAGGCGTAGCTGTCTGTAAGTCCTTTTGGTTGGTTTGATACCATTTAAAGGATCATTTGCACCTATCAAATATTTTTTTTTTTACAAATGGTGTTACAGAATGTACTGTATGTTTGAGGAGTGCAGTCACAGGTGCATGTTTACATGTTTAAAGTACTGTACTTTACACAGGGATACAACAGGAGACCCTCACCTGACACATTTCCAGAGCCATAACTACCATTCCTAACAAATTTATTTTGTTAAGCGTACAGCTTATTTAACAGAGATATTTTATTATTAATAGAGCAAAAATTAAACAGGTTATCCAGGATGCCATAGAGGTGGTTTCTTGGATGGAATGAGCAGAACATATTTAACGGTGCATGACTATTCAACACTAATTAAAAGTGCAATGAAAATAAGTAATGTTCATTCAAAAGATAAATATCTCTATATTTTAGTTTATACTTATTAATGTGATTATTACATACCCACCCAAATTTTGAACTGTAAAATGTTTAAGCTGTATGACAACAACTTTTGCTTTTCAAGGAGAGAATGAAAACCAGTCTATATCTTCTCTTCCCACATTCTTACCTGTAAGAATTGTACATTTTTTGATGTGCAGCCAATATTTCACTGCCCTGAAGCATAGGTAGCATCAACTGGAGAAGTGCTACTTCTCTTACTGAGAGTCTTGCAGTCTTGCAAACCACAGGAGTCTGTTTTCACCAAAAGTGAAGAGGGCTGTCTTTCACTAAGAATGGATGACATTTTAAACAATTTGTCTTGTTTGAAACACCTCTCGTGATTACTGTTTTAAGTGAGTGATATACAGTAAATGAATGATAATACTGTATGAATCTCAAAACATATTGGAATTAATTGTTTTACATAGTACGAGTTATACTGCTTTCTCAGCACTACATTTCTTGTAGGGATTATTAAAATAAGTCTCCTGGCTCAAATATCCCTGCGTTTAGAATCCATTCATAATCTGGCAGATGTTTGTTACTATCCTGTATTTCATTTGCATGCATTCTCACAAGAAAGGTATTTTGTACTGTGACATCTGTGGAAGAAAAGCTGTAATTTCTATATTTTTTTTTTATTTTAACTGCAGCTTTTAATTATAATTGATAGTCTCTGTTGCTTGTTAACTTTAATTAAAGAACATTTTCTGGGCGATATTAACTGTTTCTTCACAGCAAGCAGTCTGAGTTCATAATAAAGGGGAAAGACATAAAATACATGAAAATGGAATTTGCTGTGTACTTTACAAATATATTTGTTATTTTACATTTTATTTATAATTAGGGTATTTTATGCCCTAATTAAGGTGCATAGCAGCATGGGATGAAGTGGTCTTCCATTTATTAACTGAAGTATGAATTACAAAGCCCTGAACAAACATAAGTAATTTAATTTATTAAATTTAAGTCATTTATTTTGTATTAGGTATTTTATAATCAACAAAAAATATAATAAAAAGCTTTCTTTGAACAGAAGAAATTATTATTAATAATAATAAGTAATTATTATTATTATTAAGTCGTAATTTCAGTGAAGTTAAAATAGTTGTCTATCCGAGTTATTTTCATGATAATTAATTAATAGTCTAAAGGGGCATCTCTTCATCCTTAAACACAAAATGTGGTTTTATTGTTTGATATATTTGCAATTTACATTGTTTTGTAGTTAAAGGGCAGCAGCTTTTTGTTAGGAAATCTTACTGTATTTCCATGGATACAAAAGCAAAAACTCTTAGACTCAACTAGACGAGAGCTTTACTTTTAACTCAGTGGTGTTTAAATACTCTTATACTGTATATGATGTGCTATTAAATCTGATCCACCGTTTTTATGATGTCTTTATCAATTTTTTTTTTTTTTATTGAGGCAGTAAGGTAGCCTTTTTTAAAATGGATGTTATTCTTGCAACTGTTTTAAAAAAATCTTCAATTTGCACAGGCAGCAGGAATCAATAGCAAGAATAGAGTTGGCTAAGCAGAAGAAACAGAACTCTTAACAATGCCTACCTCTACCTAGGCAGCCCAAATCCCACTGCTAGTGAACAGTGACAGCAATCCAATTATGGAAACTAATCCCGAAATAGAGGGCATGACTTCTTGTATGGGAATCCTTTACTTAAATTACAAATGCTAGAAGTGAATCTAACAACAAGAAGGGAGTCATAACATATTATCAAAGTGTTTTTGCATTATGTATAGTTAATGACATGTTTCTTACACTGTGACTTATTCCAGCTGCCTAACCTACAGTATAGGACAATCGACAAAAAGACTTTTCATTAGTGCTTAATTGCATTCCCCTATATTTAAAGGCTGGTCATAACTTTCCTATAATTAGTACTGTATATACATAGTCCTATAATGATTTTCTTTATATGGTAAATAGATTGTTTTCCCCTGGGGATGGACTGGCTTCCTGTCTAGGATCTGGCTTGCCAAAGTTCACATCAAGATGAGCAGCTCATTGATACAGTTTAAGAGTGGGATTGAATGCATAACTTAATGCATTCAACTATGGCTACTGTACAGTATAGCTTTATTAAGAGAGAGCTTTTTAAGAGAGAAGAACATCCGAAAACGTTTTTATATAAAATGGAAAAGTATATATTTAACAGTTTAGGTTATACAGTATTACCTAAAAATGCTATTACTACCTTCTGAGATTTTTGATCATTAACTTTCTTCAGTCAGAAGAGCAAAGATGAACTTTTAATAACTCATGCTGCTGTGGGGTATAACTGTCGCAAAGATTCTCTGATAATGATTGTGTATTTTCTGTAACTGGATTTATTTTGAACCCTTAATCAAACATTTATTTTGCTGTGTGGGACAGCATGTCTTAACTATCTCTCCAAATGCTGTTTTCGCTTGTCGTAAAATGGTAGTAACACCATTACTAACATCTGTAGTAATGGCAGTTTCAGACCACCAAAGGAGTGTAATGAAAACCAACCATAGGAAGACAAAACAGTTGTCGTGTTGCTTTTGTTAATGTATTGAAATAAAAAAAAACTGCAAATCCATCCTTGTCTTACAACTGTTCTCACATCCAGACAAAGGTGGATAAGTAATGGGTCCCTTTTGTCCAATGTTGCAGTTCAATGACTTTACAGCCATTGTTTCCTTAAGTATAATCAACCACTGCACTTTTTTTCCAAGGGCACTGCCCCACAAATTTCCAGGAGGTGGCCATTTTTTACACCTCTCGGCATAAAGCAAATTCAGCTCGCACTCCTGTTACAAACCCCATTATTCTTAATTTGTACAACCTATTGTAGTAACAGTTACACCTGGCAAAGTCGGCATTTGCAAATATGCTGCAAAGCAGTGTTCTTTAAGTATATATATAAATATATTAAGATTATACTTCAAAAAAACTTGAAATCAACATCTGTTGCATAATGTGTCAGCCTACATGTTCAATAATTGCCAGCATAACCAACAATATGATGGTTTGACACTTGAAAATGATTTCTGGAGCAAAGCAAGGGCATGTCTGAAAAAGAAAACAAGCAATTGGAAACAGCTGGGAAAAGTGAATATTATGTAGTTTAAGCACTTGGACTGTGTTATTTATTATGCACGGTGGTTAATTGTTCAGCTCTTGTAATGTATTTAGTTGCATGTGTACTTGTGTATGCATCTCCAGAGTTGTTTTAGTTAATGGCCTTAGAGACTAAAAGCTCTGACCTAATAAACACAGATTGATCTCAGATCATATAATCTGTTTTAAATTAATTTCCACCTCTGTCACAAAAGTATATAGATTAACTTAATTCATTATGATGTTTCTTTTACCAGATTAGAAGCTCTAGAGAGTCAGTAAAAACCTTTAATGGCACTTTATTTTTATAGCTATTCCATATGTAATAATCTGTATCCTCGCTTCTTTAACTCTTGCATTATTTAGTTGTTTTAGTATTATTTTATTAGTTCCAGAGCCTTTGACCTCACAGTATATTAAATATACATGTAGGAGTTTAGTTTTTCTGTTAATACTCTAAACTCTTGCAGTTTACAAATGAGAGAACTCTGATGAAGTGTATTATTAAGACAAAATACATTACAGTATATACAGTTACAAGCTTAAAAGTAGAACCATCCTTCAAGTGTTATTGAGCATATTCCTCTCAGTAGTTTGTGAATTTATCATTTGTGCTTCAGAGCATTGTTTTGATTGTCAGGATTATGAAACCTAACTGTATTTAGTCAAAGAAAATTAATTTTAAGTGTGAGAAATAGGAGTGTGGTGTAGTGGATAGGCCTCTAGACCCTAAAACCATAGGTTGTGGACTCTAAACCTAGGTGATATGCTGCTGGTTTACCCTTAAGTAAGGTACATAACTTGTATTGCTTCAGTAAATATAGTGCAAATCTAGGGGGTTTTCAGTAAAAGCAAAAAAATAGTAATTTGATGATTTTAAATTGTCAGACACTACAGTAGTTGGTGATCTGGTGTATTTCTGAAGCACACTGAAGAACAATTGCCTAAATCTTTGGGCTGACTTGGCTCTGATCCTTTACTGATACATCGTAATGCAATAAAGAGCAAGTTTAAAGGTTTGTGACCAATGTCACTTAAAATTATACCTTGAGTTTCTTTTGTTCAGTAGAGATCAGCCAACCTTCAAGAACAGTGTCATGTTATTATGTTGTGTCAACCATAACCAACAATTAAGAGACAAGTGGAAAGACTTCAGGAAAAAAAAAACTGCTTATTTATGCCTTGCAAGAAACAAAAAGATTAACTCCACTTTTATGTGTAATTAATGAATTACCATGTGATGTTACCTGTTATAGCCTATCATGAAAATGATAAGCATTAGAAAAGAGTAGAAATGTGCATTTTCAATTAAATTCAGCTGTTTTTTTTTTTCAGCTGTATTCATTAACACAATACGTACCTAAAATAAGATGAAAGGCAACATTACTGGATTCCTAACTTTATATCGGAAACTTTAGAAGGCTTCTGCTTTTAGAAATTGGACTTATGATATTGTATTTTTATTGTTAAAATAATGGATGCAAGTTCATAAATCTGAATTTGATCTGCTTTTACCCACCAAATTATTTTTTTCTTTTGCCAGTGTAACATACTGTATAAACCTCCATAAAAAACACACACATATATATATATACAGTACAGTATATTTGGTGCTCATTTAATTACCCTGTTCTGAACAATCTTTTTTCTCGAGTAATCCAAGTGATTGATTTAGCTGACAGAGTGGGTTTTGATGACTGGTCCAAGCATGCTGAGTTTGTTTCAGCTGGGATTGAACTGTTCTTTCTATCCTTTTTTAGCTGTCAGTGGTGCTTCCTGAGTTATCAAGCTGATAGGCTACATGTAGACTTGTCTGTGATTGAAATGTTTACATTGGTGCTTTTTCCACATGCCAAAAGAAAGATCAGTTACTGTGCTGGGACGTCTTTAGAAAACTCTAAATAAATCTCAATACATTTTAAAAATGTCAGCAGCCTCAATGTAAATCTTCATTATACATCTTAATATAACAAGTCTAAGTGGCACTTACTTATCATGAAATGTCAAAAAGCTGTACACTTCCCGTTTTTAGAATTATTTTTCCTTTGTGGACCTCATCATCAGATTCTACTTGAACAGTTTGAGGAATGTTTAAATTAATGCCAAGTCTTTAGCAGAAAAGTTTATTACAGTGCTTGGCATCAACAGAATGAGATAGATGTAAATTCTAGATTAGGTACCAATTCATCACTTGGTATTGAGCTGATAACATCACATTAATGGTCTGTCCCTGATAAAAATGTCTGTAAATATGTGACTAGAAACCTAAAAGATGTTAAACTATAGTGCTGTGTTAAACTATGGAGCTGATGACATACTGTACAGTACCATACCGCTCCAGAAGTTGTTAGACTTGTTTCAGGGTCACCTGTAATGAAACCTACCATTAATCTTGTTTGTCTCCATTTGTTTTCTTGTCCGGCAGGTTTCAGTCATCTTTAAAGATGTGTTCTCTTCGAATCCCCATGTTTCTTATTATTTTTCAGAATCATTTGCAGTTAGGCTATCGGTAATGAATTGTCACACTACCTCCTTTTTCGTCTAGAAAACCCCCTCTCAGTGGGAGAGGTGGAAGCTTAATTACATTGTATTTTAATTACATGACCGGTACATTCCCATCACACACTACATGAATGGGAATCTGTGAATGGGAGAGCTTTATTTGTCACAGACATGAGGTGGAGCCCCACGGAGGCAGACATCATGCCCCCTGAGCTCCTAGTACTTAGTGAAGTGTTGCTGTGAACTCATTGATGAGTTAATTAAGAAAAAGGCTGACCCTTTAACAGCACCCTACTATTGCTGCCTGTAGCTTTTCTTGCTCATATACATCTCTGTTGCAGGGATCTTTGTTTTCTTGCCCTCTCTATGCCTCTCCTGGTGGCGCTTGCCTTACAAGGTTTCTTTGACACTTACAGTAGGTCATTGATTGATTTTGTAGAATAATTCTGGTCCAGTTGCCCTACAGCAAGCTTTGATTGCATTATTGGCCTTGTCAATTGGTTTCTGACAGGCAGGCTGTAGGGCCATTTTGCATGGCCATGTTGGGAGGAATTAAGAAAATCTCTATCTCTAAGGAAGTGGAGCAGATTATGTAAGGACGTGAGGGTCACGAAAACATGAAATTTTGTAAAATTGTGTTTTTTTTAATTAAAACCACGCTTCAGAGGTATTCAAAGGGACATTTCTTTCTGCCTCAGAAAATTGATTTTGCTGCAGATCTTTTATTAATCATTTCAGCTCACGTTTCTGATTGAGATAGTCAATATATTATGGGCAATGTTTTGAAGAAAAAACGTACTAATTACATTTTCCTGTGTTTGGGGTTGCTTTAGGTAAAAAAAAAAAGAAATTCAAAGAGTTGAAAATCTGTATAATATTCTCCTGAACAGATATTATCAAAGGCTGTCTGGAAGAAATCAAAGGTATTTCACCTTGGTGAACTGAAGTACTCTCTCCTTCTGTGCAAAACTGTATAAATTTCAACAGTTCTTTCATAATATTGGGCAGGGTTGTTCTTTACATGATGCATCAGCTTGGATCATAGGTCATTGTAATATACATTTTTCAGTTTTTAATGTGGCATTAAAATTTGTAGCCTAGTATTAGCTGTAGGCTTTTAGTCAAACATGATTCAAAGCAAACATTTAATCAAGTCTTGCATCACTGAGCTAAAGCAGGCTTAATTGCCCACATAGCCCTAATCTTTCTAAACTCACTCTTGGTTTCTCAATAGGGACCAGGTTCTTCAGAACTATGCTTATGCTGAAATAATAGCAGAGTCCTTCTGCCTGTGATGTTCCAAGGTTACAATGTTACATTTATTATCTTTTTATCACTGTAATAAGTTACAACACCTGCTCAACCTGCCAGCGAGTGTGCAGTTCTCATTTTGGCCATATGAGTCACCTTCGGGTTCATGGAATACTGTCATCTTCCACCAAGAGGGATGAGAACTGAAGTTTGTTTTTAAGCATAATATCACTTTACTGTATAGTTGCTTAATAAAAAATAATAATGTGGATCCTTTATTTGACAATTTGGGGCTTTTTTTTTAATATCGATTGCAATGCCTGAAGAAGTGTTTGTTATGAGTCAGAGAATGAGTCAGTCCCTTAAATAGCACAAAAACATATTTGAGGTCCCATTAAGAATAATTGTCTCTACATACAAATACCTCTTTTTATTTTTTAATTATTTTATTTAGAAAAAAAAAAGAATATTTGTATATTTTTACACTGTTTTTACACACTGTACTTCACACACAACCATTCCTGCCTGAATTATAAGCAGGGCTGTTCATGTGTTTCTGTACTGGCAATTTCTGTGTGAACTACTGACCCCAAATGATCAAAGCCCAAAATCACGTTATCCATTGGTTGATCAGATAAATAAAAATAGAACCCCACTGCAACACAAAACAAGGAATTATGTAACTAACAAGTCTCCATGGCAATACACACTTTTATAACACAGACTTTGAATTACAGCATATAAATGTAAGTCAGTCTTCAAGCCAGACTAAGCAAGTACAGTACTAATAATTACAATTAAACACCATCACACCCTTTCCAGAAGCAGCTGTGTTGGTCACAAATACCGTAGCCACTAAGCTAAAACAGAAATCTTGAAAGACAAGAAAAACGGATGAAAAAAACTCCCAAATTTCCCTTGAACATTCAGTCTAATTATCTGAATCGAACCAGTTTTATAAGCAGCCTCCCTTGGATTTCCTGACTCTTGGTTTCACAGGAAGCCTCTGAATTTCATTAATATTAAGAATTTGGTTTGAAATGAAATTGGAAACCCAAGCTCTTAATAATTCAGTGTTTTAATGCATTACGCTCCTTCATTACAAGAATCTAAATGCTGAAGTTTTGTGCAGAGGAACTGGTTTTGACATTCTCAATTTCCCTGTTGTTTTCTGAGTCAAGGCTGGGGGAGGGGACTCGTGTTCAGGATTCGCTTTGTGTCAAGAAGTAATTAAGAATAATGTTCGGCTTTAGTCGTCCTTGAGTTGAAGGGCAGCTTTTCCCATTGCCTTGTGGATTTTGAGTTTACACAAGTGAGCAAAGAAAAGACTAGATGTGTGTATTAGTATTGTGTATATATTTGGTTTGTTAATAAAACAACATTTTGATGTAAATATCTAACACTTCTTTTTACTGACCTAAATAGCAAGGGACAGTTCATCAAAGTGACTCCTTTCTTTTCAACATGTATTCTTTTCACATTTTGGAAAATTGCTGTAGCTTTTGCAATGCTCATTGCAGGCGTTATTGTCTCATTACATAGGATTTTGTGTTTGGATGCACATGTTCATTTGAGTATCTGTGTCTTTTTTTCGGCACGAATTAAATATACAGTGTTTAGACCCGTGGTCAGCTTTTACATTTTTTAAAGATTGTAGTCATGATATTTAGAAGAAGCAATTAATATTTGTTGTATACACAACTTACTTCACATATCTGAATTAAAATAAAAACAAAGAGGTACATAGATATTAAGCAAGAAAAATGGAAATGTCATGCTTATTAAGGGAATTCAAACTCTTTGTTTTGGTGAACCTAAATTAATTTAGGTGCACAAAATGACCTTAACGAGTGACACAATTAGTTGAGTGGCCTCTCTCTGTGTGCAATCACAGTGCTTCACATGATTTCAGAATAAAGCATTTCTCTCTGTGAGATAGTTAGGAAGGCCTCTAATAGACTGAATAGGCCTCTAATAGTGAATTTCAAGCAAGGATTCAACCATGAAGACTAAGGAGCTTTCATGACAGTTCGGAGATAAAGTTGTACTGTAGAACAGCACAGACAAAGAGAAAGGTCTAAAAAATTCTAAAACATTAAACCTTTGAGCACTATACAATATACAGTATATCATACTTCCCAGACACTGCTTAGACTTGACTGTCTGTCCTAACTGAGCAGCCGAGCATGGAGGAAACTGCAGTATATGGCCAAGATCCCTTTGTAAGAGCTTGGTTTGGAATACTGAAGGGGAATTAAAAATTCTGTGAAACCGCTGAAGAAATGTAAATAATAAAATAATAAAACATTTACAGTATGTACGTTATTGAAATCATGTTATAATGGGAAGGACATCTTCAGAGAGAACTGGAAGAGCAAGTTACATAGAAGGAGAACCATATGTCCCTTTTTTTTTGGTATTCTCAAGTTATTCCAAACACAAGACTGCAAACTTCTCATCAGAGTCAACACAGTGTGTTGAAAGCATGTTCAGGCGCTGTGATTTGTTAATAGCATTCTATTAGCCATAGGTGAGGTTTCAGAATTGGCATTTTACATATTGAATGGTAGAAAACATACCACAGTGTGTTTCAGTATTCACCAAGATTCTTCAGTATGAGGTTCGTCTCATCTTGAGTACTAGAATTAAAACAATAAACTTTGTTTCTGTTACTGAACATTGCTTCACAGCAGTGGATATGCAAATTATCATATTTGGGTAATAGTGCTGGGTCAGTACTTAATTAAAAATGCTCCTACGTAAAATGTTATGCACATAACTGATTAAAGGAAGGGAAAGCATTTGGCTTGGAAAGCTGATGTTTCTAGACTCCAAACTGGACCTTCCTGAATTTTGGACATTGCAAATACAGTGTTGTGGAAGCTGCTATTTTGGAAGCCTGATCATTTAGTTTCTTACATGGAAGGGAATATTTTTTGTTTATTGACCTTGATTTGCTGCTTTTGTTTGCAACTAGGTGAAGGTGGTATGATAAGCGTTGAAGACGGAGCATAACGTTTTAGTAACTCAGAGGTGCTAAATACTTAAATTCAGATAAACAGATGTTCTATGGATTAAAACCACACAATCGAGTTAGGAAAATAAAAATAGCTTGTCTACAGTACGTGGTTTTGTGTTTTATCTAGGAGGCTAGCACTGGTAAAAGCTTCACTCTTCAAACTTGTGATTTAAAAAAAAATAGGTGGTACTGTACACTGCTGCCAAGAGTACTGTATGCAGACCAGTAAAGTACAATTTTCACAGTACTTTCTTTTTTTGTATTCTTATTGTTGAAAGCACACCCACATTCTTTCTGGAACCCAGGAAGCTTGACAAAGACAACTCTGTAGTAGGTAAGAGAATGGGGGAAAATACAGCTGACTTTTTCAGAATGCTCTTTTTTGTGTCACAGAAAGAATCTTTTGATCTGAAATATAGCAGGTATTAATCCTCTATTCTAACCTACTAGCACACATACATTTAATCCAATGCAATAGTGATTCAGATGGGATTTAACAGGTGATTTAATTTGTAATTGTGTATCCATCCTAGACTATTTAGTGGGTGCCCTGATTAAGAAGCAGAAGCAAAAATCAATGGGGCCTTTTGCAGTATTCAAGGGTAATGATGAGGCCGACACAACAGATATCACCGTGAACCAACCCTTGTCTGGATTTCTCTAACTTGTTCTTGGATTATCTTTTTTTGGTACAGTTTCCTCAATGTGATGCTACAAAATTGCCATCTACAGGAAAATTTAGTTACTGCATTTGATTAATAGGAAAAATTGCAGGAAGTTTAGAATTTTTGTAGAGATATTGATGATTTGATTAAGATACTGCAAGACACACAGAAGTCTACCAAACACCAGAAAAAAACAGTGTTATGCAAGGTGAAGAATGAGAGAACTTAAAATGTCAAATACTGTATATAAAAGTATCACAAATGATTAATCTGTTCTGTTGAAAAGACTTAAACATGCACATCACAATGTCAGTCTTGACTACACACGTAACAGCTCCAAATATAAGAATAAACTTTTATTTTGTCATCATGCACTTAATAATGTTCATGTTTTGCTAAATATAATAGATTCATTTTGACAAATGTCTTATTTTTTAATGTTGATATTTATAACAACTAGCATTAACAAAGTCAACTTGTTCTACTGCATTTCTTAAGATTAAATTGCATATGCTAAATTTATTATTCAATAAATAATTCACAATACCAACACGTTTTTATTATTTAAAAAAATCATACACTATTTGATTTTTTATAAATGTCTCATTATAATTAATTGTTGAATCATCATCATCATCTTCTTAAACTGGATTTACAAACTAGTTTCCTTTCTTTACATTAAAGAGGTTTAATGATTTCCCTATTCAACCTACTATACCTTTGCAAGAAACCTGTCTCTTCTTTGGGTGATGTCAGCCACTCAAAATTGTAAAGCATACTGTTGTTGATATAAGGGCACTGTATATCTAACTTTAATTAACTATATTACTTTTTTGATCAGCAGACACCCTTACCCAAGGTGACCTACTGTACAATACAATTTTGCAATAGGTAATTTACAAATAATGTACATACAGTACAAGTTAATACAACTTAACATCTTAAATGCCCTGTAGCCTGGAACAACCTGGAAGTGCAATAGACCTGCCACATCAAGCAATGTGACATAGAAAGATTGAAAACAAAGTGCAGTGTGGCTACCAAGGAGAAATGAAGGCAGCATTGTGTGCAGCTCATGCTCACAGTTAACCAGAGCAATGAGCAAATCACATTATCTGCTTCAGAGTCAAGGGCTCACTGAAGAATGTAACTGAGGATGTCTAGCCTAATGAGTCTTGAGGAGGCACTGAAATGTGGTTAGGGAATGACTGGTGATCAAGAGTGCTCACTTAAGGATGGAGTCTCCAATAACCAATTCTTTTTTTTTTGTGGTTCGGCTATCAGTGGCACAGACTGAAGTTATTGTGACTGGTGTCTATTTCCTAGTTAAGGAATGAAGCCAACCTGTTTGAAAAAGCGAGGGTGGTTCAGCCAGGATAGTTGGCTGTATTTTACTTTTATTGACAATCCGTGACTAGCTCCACTCTTTCAGTTTCTAAGTGCTTGAGCTCTGAATAGTTTGGTTGCAAGTTTATCTGCCAGTTCATTCAGCTCATAGTGCTCCCTTAGTTCCTCCAGCTTCAGCTATCTGAAATAACAGGCATTACATATGGCACTATGTTCTGGAAACCATTTTCAGATCTTAAGCAGTAAAGATGAGTCACTGCTGCCCAATATGTATTGTGTTAGTCATTTTGCAAAAATTCTAAATGTACAGGCAATTATAATTATGTATGATACATTACTACAGCCTCAAAAGAATGTGCAAAAATGTCCACAGTATTTGTCAAGCAAGTCTGTATAATTACATTTTAGAGAATTTCCATGCAGATTCTGGCTAAAGAAATTAATAATGCACATTTCTACTATTTCTGAGCTGTCATATCCTTTTCACACAAAGAGCTATACGTAAAGACTCTGCCAATGAGCAGGTTGTTGTCATGGCAACACATGCAAAAAACCAACACCATCCTTGACTGAGTAACCTGGTGTAGCAGCAATTTTTGTTTCATTTAAAAAAAAAATCTTTTTTACAGTGTCGGGCTACAGAAGCTACAGGAGAGATGAGAATCTTGCATTTTGTTGTGAAAAGACAATGCCTCACCTCCCCCCAAAAATATCGTCACTTCTCTGATAACAGTAGAGAAGGAAAGATGTCCGTTCTATGTGGTGCACCACTGTGTTTGGTCAAAAGAATGTCAGCACATCAATATATACTGGAACTCTCCCGGGATTTAGGGATTTGAACTCCCCCAAGAACTCCCATTGTGTTAACCTTTTTTAATTATTAAATAAATCAATATTTTCTTGCAGCCTCTGGTGTACAGATAAATGAGGTGTAGTTGTACACTCCACACTTGGTTTGGCACTTTAGAACTGTATACCCAATCTCACAGACAGCTATGATGGCTCTGTGCTTATGATGTGATTCAGAGTCAAGGTAGAATATGATGGCTCTGAACCACAGTAGCTAATTAACATAGCACACTTCATTCAACTTCAGAGCTGGCACTAAGCCTTCATAACTCGTCCGTGTGTAAGGGACCTTAGTGAGTTTCTTGCTGAACGGGAGCTTATTGGCTCCAGCATTTTGAAAGCAGTCTCATTTGTTGCGCTTTCATTTTAATTTATTTCACTGAATTGTAGTCATTACCTTCAAGGGGAAGTACCATTGGTTGAATCTTTGTTGAGTGAGAAATATCTATTATATTTTATGTCTTGTCATCTTTAGCTTTCAAAAGTTACTACGCTGCTTTTTTTGTGCACAAAATCAAACACTTGCCTGGCTCAAGCATTTCATTTTGGAATCGAATTATTTTTCCCAGGTGATCACTTAGCAGACCAAAAGATGGTGTGTCAGTGTATGGGTGTGTGTATGTATTATCCATTAAAATTTAATGTAGTAATATTCTGAGCCAAGGCTTTCATTAATATTTCACCATTGTTTTCAGCATGATAGTAGTAGGAAATCAGTGTGCTTTTTCTCCTTAAAGTTCCATTTAAGCTGAAGGTGTAAACGTTAATGAAAACACTTTGGCCTTATTAGACCGCAGGGAATATGAAAGTGAAATTATTTATGCTATCTTTGGCTTTTATCTGCACATTTTACCTTAGGCCTTCTTGGTAGGTGTTCTGTATAGTCACCAGCAGTGAAGATACAGTGCTTGAATGTAATAGACTGGGGCTGTCTGTGTCTGTGCGTTAGCTGATTGTCTTAAGCCTCATTCTCTTACTGAAATTAAATAGACTGAAGTATTTAGAGAAGGAAGTGAAGTTTGTATTTTATCTTATATTTCTCAAAAACATTTTAAATAATTTGTCATTTTACAGCAGTTTAGCTGTGCACTCTGAGATATTGAATTCTATGAAACATTGAGATAAACCACGATTATCACCTGTTTAAGAGTATTAGAGATTAGGTCAGCAAACAATAGCACATTAAAAATAATTGTATAGTTCTATGAAAATTATAGAGCTTGTGGCTCTTTGCAATGGTAAAACCTTAAGAGCAGAAATTTCTGCTTTACATTTTATGCAGAAATATACTTTCCAGCACAGTATCTTTTCTAGAAATATTTCTTACATTGGAAAGCAGTAGAAATTAGGTATAGCAGCTAAAGCAGACAAACAATGGACTATTTAAACCATAATATCTCTAGAGAAGCAATCTGATGTTGTTCTGATCCATTAGTAGTTGAATGTACTATATATATTTGTAGATTTAATTGTCTAATATCACTGTTGATCCAATAGTGCTGAACTCATCAGAGAGTTTTTGCAACATAAATAATTTATTTAAAGTTAAGAAACTAAAGTATTGATATACAGTAACTCTTCAACTGAGCCGTGAAAAACATGATGAAAATATTGGAATATGCTGGTGCAGTGATTTATCCTTCAATATTTCGATAACTTAAGCATTAAGGTATCAGGTACTTCAGGTTATAATGTATTACTTACTTTTCTTGAAAACTCAGATTGTTCTGTCAAAAGTATTTTTACAATTGAAGATAAAGAACAAAAGCTTGGTTTCCCATTGAATACAATTAGCACCTAATAGATGAGGTTCAGAAATTCTTAGGTGCAAAAAAGTATTTTAAGGCAGGCCTATGTTTTATGACATAGACCTGAAAGTCTTAATCAAAGAATGTGCATGTTAAAATTTAATGTAATTGTTGCTGGCAATTTTAACACTGAATTTATTATTAAATGCTGATGAAAATGTTTTTTTTTCTGCCAAAGGAAAGTTCACGACAGATGCACATGAACTGAAAATATTAAAAACATTATATATATATTATATTCAAACAAAACATGACGGACAAATTTTATATTGGAATTCAGATGGCTGCTCATCTCTGCAGATTAATAAATGAAATTACTTCATCTCGGGACAAGGAATAACTCTATAAGAAGAGATGTGTGGGCGAAATGGAAGAAAACATGCATACTGTAGGTTTTAAGTCTTAAAACTGAGTAATTACATTTGCACAAAACAAAACTTATATAGAGTTCTTATTCAGCAAGAGAATGAAAAATAATTCATGGCTCAAAAATGTGCTTCAAAATATCAGTCAGGCAAGTTCAGGATAAATCTTTCAACTTCAACTTTCAAATTTATTGTCATTATACTTACACAGGTGCATAGTATAATGAAAAGTGTTTCTCTTAAGTCACTCAGATGCAGGATATAAATAGGACAGAAGATAAGACAATAGACAGTAACACAATAACAATAACAGTAATGTGTAATAACATAACATAAATAATATGTAATCAAGTAATCAAAACTGTGCAAAATTCCGCAAATAGAGAAAATATAACAGGACAAAAACAGTGCAAGGTAATTCTTGGAACAGTGCAAAAATAGTATGGTGATTAATAAATATTACGACTGATACAGTTTTACTGAGCTATCGAAGGGACAGTACAATTCCGGCTTACATGTGTGTGTAGTGGTGTAGGAGTACAGTCATTGTGGGTACAGGAAGACGTTAGGAGAGATCATAATATGAGGAGGAAGTGGGGGCGTCACCAACTTGATGGCTCTGGGGAAGAAGCTATTTTTTGGAGTCTAGTTGTGTGTGACTGGAGTGACCGGAACCTTCTGCCAGATGGTAGGGGAACAAACAAGTTATGACTGGGGTGAGTGGGGTCAGACATAATCTTGGTGGCTTTTTTCAGACTCCTGGTGTTGTATATTTCCTGGATGGATGGTAAGGCACTGCCGATGATGTGTTGGGCAGTTTTGACCACCCGCTGCAGTGCCTGACGGTCGGATGCGGTGCAGTTGCCGTACCAGACTGTGATGCAGCTGGTCAGTATGCTCTCCACCTTACATCTGTAGAAGTTGAAGAAGACATGTTGAATCCTCTTGTACAGTATCTTCAATTTAAAAGCCTTAAACATTAGGATGTTGGTATGTATAATCAAGAATGCAGTTAAATGTTTGAAGAACATAAAAAAGGGTGCAAACAACAGGAAGCTGTTTGGGCCATCTGGCCTGTTTGGCAGTTAGCAGTAATTATGTGATCTATTGAGAATTTTAAATACAGGTACTTGTCAGGTCTCCTCCTACTGTCTGTTCAAGTCTAGAAAGGTCCAGTTCCTGCAGCCTTAACAGACATATATTCTCTATTATTTGACTTCTTGAATCACAGATTCAGAATCAGATTTGCAAAGGTTATGAATTTGAGAATGTCATGACAGTGAAATGCCAGGTGCCACATGGATGGCATCTCTTTTGCTTTTGCTTTAACGGTCCACTGCTGAACAGGAGCAGTGTTTGAGAGCTAGAATCATGTCTAACATGCACCTCTTAAAAAGAAGTTGAGAAGAATACATTTGCATATTAACTAGTTATTCCGACCTTAAGGCAAGATTATAAAGGCACTTAACTGATATAGAATATGAAATCAGTAAGGAAAATGAGCAATGAGGCAAATGTTGGGCAAACTGCTCATCTGACTCTGCTATGGATAGTTTGCCCACAGTTTGCTAAGGGAAGAGTTTGAAACATAAAGAGGTACAAAAATAATGTGAAAGCAACCCACCTGATGTTTGGTGCTGATCTAGAAGACTTCTTTTTTTGCCTAGCTGTGACCTGGCAGAACCGTGTGAAACAATTCCATCACAATTTGACATTCTTAAATTGTTAAAGTATTGTGATCTGTATAGAGTATCTCAAGGAAGAAAAAGTTTCATGTGTTGTTTAGAGGTCAATTACTTTAGTCTGAAAAGCCCCTGAAACCACATAACCACTGATCCCTGCAAGCTGTCCTGTTGATTGTGCATAAGATCGGTTTTCTTCCAATGCTCTTCACAGCAATTCTTTTTATGTAACCTGGGGCTTATGCTGCCCCTATTGTCATGCACTGGAAGAGAAATGCCTTGAAACGATTCATCTTAAAATATCAGCTGGCACACAAAGAATACCCAAATGCAATGGAAAGAAATAGGTCATGTTTTTAAATTAATTGATTGAATTACTGGGAAACCGAAATGACAGCTGGCAAGCAAATGAATATTAAGAGCTAATGTTTTCTTCAAGTGTTTTGTAGGTGTTTTTTTGTTCCCTGCTACAGACATATTTGTTACATTTTTGTGCAGTGTCTTTCAAGAGACCAGACATGTCTCTTGTATTTTCCAAAGCTGTAGCAATGGGTACAGTGTGTCAGGGTAGGATATGCTCACCTTGCCTGAAGATGTTTTTCAAAACTCCTTAAGGGTTTTGATTGGATTGATTAGGCAGACTCTTAGAATGACAGTGGCAACTGGATATAATGACCATGAGCTTATGCACGTGTCCTTCAGTTGGTTTTGTTTACTTTCACTATAAAATAACTGCTTATGGGGGATGTACAAGTTTGTCTCTTCCTTTAGCTGAGGGATTCATTTAATTTAAGTTTACATTTTATACAGCACTGTTTTACATACAGTATATTGTTCACTGAAGATTTTTATGTTTGAGTAGAACTGTCTTAAAGGACACAAGGGAGCTCAACAAAACACAACAAAACAAAAGAGAATAGATTACACCACCATCCACCATACACAGGATTACAGTACATTACTGACAAGCCTGTGCAACGTCTTGTAAGATTAGTGTCGCCTATCTGTCCCACCATCTCCCACCTTTTTACTGTCTCCGCATATTTTAAAACCTCTAGCAACCTCTTAAATATCTGGGATCGGGGATATTGTAATATTATAATATTAAAGAATCCTCTGTCTTACTGTGAAATGCTACAAACAGAAATTATGTTTTGGTGTCCTATCAAAAACCCACTACAACTAATGGCACTTTACAATTGGCAAATATTTTTCATGTACTGTGATATCGCCGCCCCCACCAGTTTGAAATTAGTGATTGCTCATCGACTTTCTTTTAAAATATAGTCTTCAGAAAGTCTACAGTAGGATTTTTCATATTGCCTACAGAAGAGGCAGCATATATTTAGACTGTAGTACTGTTCTCACTGACAACAAAGGCATCTCACAGCCATCTGACACTTCACATGGGTCACTGTTGTATATATATATACTGGTTGCCATACTGTCGGTCCTTCCATCACTGGCTGTACATTATCTGGTAAAATGTGTGCCTTCACTTGAGGAAATCCCAGTCACAGCTGACAAGCATATAGTCTAGACTATAGGGTTTAACCTCTGGTCCAAATGAGAGCTTCTATTGGTTGAAGTATTGGAGACTCTGGACTGGACAAAGAAATATTAAGTGCAGGATCCTTCTGACACTGCAGAAAACAGCAACAGTTTAGAAGTGGTAATTAAAACATTGCATAGTATTATAATTATATAATGTTTTTGAATTTCCTTTGCAGCTTCTACAGTGTTAGCTACCCCTTCTATTTTGGTGTCATCTGCCAGCTTACAAGCTGTACCAGAATTGAGATTACTGATATTAACTAAGGAAAGTAGTGGTCCTAATATAGATCCATGTGGTATTCCACTAATTATATCACTGCAATCTGAGCACTCACACCTAATCTGGATGCTCTATGCTTTAAAGATTATATTATTATATTAAAAAAAATGATCTTAGAAACAATCCTGAGAGGCATGTGATGAATGAATAGATAAATTAATTAAAAAATAGGTTGATAATTACTGTAAATGTGCAGTGTAATCCAGAATAATTATTATATCATGTGCCTACTTATCAAAGTCTTCCACTTTTTGATGCACAGATTGGGCCATGTTATAATTTTCAAGAAAAATAAAAGCTTTTAATGTGACATATGCACACTTTCTTCATACCACAAGATAATGACTTTAATTCCAAAGCTGTTCTATTTCTGTCACACCTGGGAATTTCCCCAGCCTTCAGTTAATTACCTCAAAGAAACTGTCACTCTCATCTAATTTGAATTAAAAAGACCCTCTCCAATACACCACTAGATGCTTATATAAGGGATCTTACAGTTGACTAAACCATTAAATCTGATTTTTGCCCAATGAAAATGATAAAAGAAATACATCTGACAGTGTTTTCTAAGAGAATACAGTTTTATCCTTTGATACATTTATGTGCTCTTTTCTTTTTGTAATGGATGTTAAAGACTGGACTGCAGTGAGGAGCAAACCAGCATGAGAGGAAATGACAGCGGTAATTGGCATCTTTCTGCCATGAAAGCTCTAGCACAGCTCACTAGAAAAGGGGAGTAAAACCATTTTCTAATGATGCTTCCGACAGCTTGTTCACCATTGTGAAGGAAATCAGAGGAACTCAGTCAAAGCATGCTAGGAAGCACTGTCTCCCTGCTCCTGTCAAATTCTACACTTTGCATGAGTAATCTGGGACTTAAATTATACTCCAAAACATGCAAAGTTAAATCACTTATGAGTATGAAACTTCAGTCCAGTCTTTTTACCTTTTTCTTAATATTTAGAATTATGTGAACATTCGCCTCTTTCTCTCGTTTTGATTTGACTCAGCCAACTGAAATTGCTGTTGAAAATTGATTGTCTGACTTTGTTGATTTTTTTCATTATTGTTTTAATTGTGCACAGTAATTAAGTCTTAAATACAGACTCTTCAATTACCTTACTTTCTTTGAAATAAGGATGTAGTAGACTGTGCAGCTCTGTGTTGATGTTTTCAGATTGCTTGTTTTTAATTAACTTAGTAGTATTAATATCAAACCTTTAAATTGGTTAAAAAGTTACATAGGAATATAATTAGAATAATCTATCCAAAACACAGTTAAGAAGGTTTATTCCTCCACCACTTACAGTATATTAGAAATATTTACTTTAAATATATATATACTTTAAATGTCACATAACCTTTTGCAATTTCAGTAATGAAAAAGCACTCATGATGAACAGTATCTACAAGACTGTTATTTTTATGTATATTCCTTGGTGATAAAATTTACTCGCCGCATAAACAACTGTGACACCATGAGGGGAAAGTTATGTGTCAGGGTGTACAAAAAGAAAATTAAAAATAATCAGAAGAATTTCAGGCACACTAGTGTTGTACAATCAAGAATAAGCATGACAAACAAACTAAGAAAACAACGTAACTGTCTCTTTCTTTATAGCTCTTACTTAAGTTTTAGTGTCTTCTTTTTGTGGATGGAAATAGCTCGTCTATTCTTACCATGTACTGTATATATCAAAACAAAACAAAAAAAACAAGAGTGCTTTGCTAAAATCATGGTCTTTTTTCAGGCATGGGCCAAAATCCAGTTTAGCTTATCTTCCAGAGATAGTAATCCAAAAATAGCCCCAATCAGTATCCTTCAGACTCTCTATCTCTGTCTGACACTGACACTATTTCTCTGATTCTCTCTTGGCTCTGTTCAGTATAGCAAATACGCATCCTTTATCACATTGCTATTTCTACCTGTGCTGAATTCTGCTGCACAGGTACTGTATGTCCAATCAGCTGGGGATCGATTCCTCTTCTGCGTGCAAACGATTCTAGGGCTTGTATGTCCCAAATCACTCTCACCTCTATCTCTCTTAGCTGCCAGTTAGAAATGAACCTGTCCTGTATGACTCTTCCCTTGCTGTGCCACCCAGTATTGTAATAGATGGATTCCTTGGAGCTCACTTGGATGAGACAAAAAAGGGTTCTTGAAAAATGCCCAGTCTGCAGATATCAATGAATTTGAGATTGTAGATAAATTATAAACATGACAATAAAACCCGTGGAGCTCTGTAGTACTTAACAGAGATGAACCATTAGCAGAGAGTAGCATGCCGAATACAGACACATAGATTAATGTAATCAAAATCACCCTTCTTAATTAATTCCATTGGAACGTATGACCTATCTTGATAAGGATCATAACAGACAATAATAAATATCCTGTATTGCCGAGATCAGTGATTACAGTATGAGCAATAGTAAAGTACATTAATACATCTATTTTTGGAATTGTTTTTCTAGAATAGGAATTAATACATTGAGAACATATACTCGTTATAGGATGTAAGTGTTAAAATAATAAATGATGCAAAAATAACATTTTCAGCATTTTTATAAGATATATAAAATGCCAAGTTTTCTTTACCATTCATTTAAAGCCTTGTTTGCAAAAGTTTTTTTCTATTTAAATCTCTCATGATTTTTATGATTTTAGATATGAATGATTTATTTAATATACAAAAATAACAAAGAATTCAGAGACACCTGTTTTTATTGTTATAAAAACTCTTATCGAGGTTTTGGCATAATCTATACACATACTAACACATAACAGAAGAGGCTGAATTCTCATTCCATTTTGTTCTTTGTGTTGTGCACACGTAACCGATCACACATTTCAATACCAACATCTACCTCAAAGAGACCTAATTGTGATTAAAGATAAAACTATAACTTAAACTGTTTTCAATGTGAAAGTTGTATCTGGAGTTCTGCATTAAACAAGACAAAAAAGAAAGCAATGTATTTTGTCCATGGTGCAGTTCACTATAACGGGTGAACTCAGGTTTAGAGATTATTGATTTCTGCAAGATGCTGTCTTTTTGTCTTCACCATGGCCCGATTTGTAATTCTGCGTGCAGTCTTATTCTCTAGTTTGTAGGAATTACACCCTTCTCCACAAAGGCCAGCTGTAATTTAGCTTCTTGATATGCATAACATTTTTCTTTTCTATTACCATAGTGTTTCTCTGAAAAGAGTAAGGCAGTAAAAGCAGTGCTGGGATTTCCCAAATCATCAAAGAAAATGACAAAGACATAACGTCTGGGAAATAAAATTAATGTTTTTTTAGATAAATAAAGCAATACAATTTAATATTACGAGTGAAGTACATTTTGTCTGATATCCATAGCCTATCAGCTCCCAGGCAGAAGGAATTATTTCTAATTCCTGGTTTTGTCTGCATCTGCTTTCCTTTGTATGTATGTAGAACTACGATAGCATTTTCACTTCTGTGTCTATGCAGTGTTGTACTTGTGACTTTATAGTATTATAGCAATCGTTGTAAGTCCTACTAGAGTGGCCTCAGTGGGGTTTCTTATGAAGAATTCTAGCCAGTAAATGAAAGGGAGATGGACAGTGCGATTAGTAATAAGAGCATGCACAGCTGGAAAAAATGAGATATGTATGGATCCATTTATAACAATTTGCATCTAATGATTGCAAAAATGAAATAGTTAAACAAACTACCCCTAAGCTTCAAAGAAGTATACGAGAAATCTCTAAACCCTGCTGCTTTCAACATTCATTATTAGCGAAGAGTAAGCAAAAAAAGGCAACAGAATTTGTAACAGATTTAAAAGAAAAACAGAATTTGTACGGGAGGATTGCAGCAGACAGAAAAATCCAGGAAACGTTCCTAGAGATAAAAGAGCACAGGTCTAACGTATTCTTTACATTCCATTTTTTTTTCTGGTGATGTATGGAAGATTCATATGGTAGATAAAGCATTTATGTTATTTTAATTAAGAAATATATCTTTGATGGCGGCATGTTTGTGTATTATTTTTGTTAATTACACCTCTCGGGAGGAATGATAACCCTTGCCTTGAGCGTGCTACACATGCACAGTGGCCTGATTTCAATATTATTCCTTTTTTTGCATTGCTGTTTACATTGTTCCATTGTCAGACCTGCTTTACAATACCTTAATTAATGTCAGTTTTTAAAATACATATTTTATTGTTCTAAAGGATTTGTTAGGGCAATGTTGTATGATAAAAGTAATTTCTAAATGAACATTAAGCTGCACAGAGTTAGGTAGTCTTGTAGAGCCTTGTGAAACTTAATATACAAACACACCCCATACAGCATGTCATACAGCACCTTCTTCAGTGTGACCAAACGGTGATTGAACCATAGCCTTACAAGTGGTATGAAGGAAAGGGACCAGTAGAGAGTTACAGTGGGAAAGAACAGATGTGGAACCAGAAGAGAATGGATGGAAATGGGGAACTGCATTTGAAATGGAGAACACTCAGCAATTTTTTTGCACAAACGTTTGTGGAAGTATTGAACAACCTAGACAGTCACCGGTCAACGGAAGGATGGCATTTTTCAATAAACTGCTGGGTGAGATCCTTGATTGCTCGTTTGTAACGTTCCTTATGTCCTAATAGATTAATTTCCAAGTTGTGTGTATTTTGAGAACTCTTTAAAGCATAGAGCATCCAGATTAGGTGTGAGTGCTCAGATTGCAGTGATATAATTAGTGGAATACCACATGGATCTATATTAGGACCACTACTTTCCTTAGTTAATATCAGTAATCTCAATTCTGGTACAGCTTGTAAGCTGGCAGATGACACCAAAATAGAAGGGGTAGCTAACACTGTAGAAGCTGCAAAGGAAATTCAAAAACATTTAGACAGAATTTAAGACAGGTGCCATGTACTGTAGTCAATTGCAAAGTATTATCAGGTAGCAAAATACAAACTATTTATATAAAATGAGAATCACTGTACTTGAACTACTTACAGTATGAAATCTGTAAAGAGTGCAAACTTGAAATCAAGAGAAATGGACCAGTACCCTGTTTTTGTTCTACAAGAAATGGATGGATGACATCCTCAGGATTAATTAATTAATAACTAGCAGCAATGTGTAATAAACTGACATTTGTTATTTTTTATTATGTACAAGCCATCATGTATAAATGTAGACATTTAAGTATCACACAAATACGCCTTTCTAACAAAACTGAATTGTGCTTCCCTGTTCATTTATTTTTGAGCTTTAAAGTGGCAACCCCATTGTTATCTGTACTTTTATCATCCTTTCAGAGATGTGCACTTGATCTCATGAAAAGGGTGGAGAGGTTTTCAGTTATTAAAACATGGAAATCAAAACAGTACTCTTTAAAGAAATACCTGTGTGTTTTTTTACTCTCTTTTACAGGTCACAACACCTACTGTAGCATCATCGTTCCATAAGAAGGCCATCTCTGGCTGTCAATACTCTACATGTTCTTTACTCTCTGCTTCCCAAAAGTTTTCATAAATTGCCTTAATATAAAAATATGTGTTAGCAGTAGAGGCCAGACATGAACCAGCTTTTTCTACAGTCCAGATCCAGCAATATTCTGCATAGTAAACAGTTGGTAAATGGTTCCAGGTCAACTGCTTAAGCTTTTATGTGTCACACATAGAATTTTATTTGACATTGATATGTTAAAGCATTTTATTTTTCCCTTGCTTACTGGAAAAACGAGTCTATGAAATGTGCATGTAATTTTGAAAACCCCATCCCTTTGAAAAGTTTAAAAGCTGCAGTGAAAATGTTGCAGAACTAGGGACACAGGCAGTCTTAAGGTTAGAAAAGGGGCAAAAGGATATATATTGCCCCCCAGCTATAAAATGTATATTATAATAAAATATAATATGTAGCAACATTCAAAGTATATAAAACACACATGCAAACACATATTTATTTGTATTTACAGATGTGCTGCTCATATTAGATTTTTAAATCTAATGATTTTTTGTGCGAGCCAAGTCATGTGCCATGGGTTTAATTACATCAGAAGTTTAATTATTTTTTAGTCATGACTCCAAATGTTATGCCTTTATAAAACACATTTCTGAAAGATAAGCACAGACGCTGTAATGTTTCCTTTAATGAAGAATAATGCAATGGTACTAAAGATATGGCCGGACTTAATCATGACAGAAATGTACTGTACTCTGTTCTGCTGAATTCACAATGCAATGAAACTTCAGTGTACCCTGGTTACAGAACACAGTGCTGGCTCAGGATTGTTTTATTATCTATACACACATAAATTCTAATCTAAGTTAGATTTTAGATTCAGAAAAGGTTCCTCCTGTTTAATAGAATAATTGTTTAATCATGCCTGCAGGTAAAAACTGTCGTATTTTTCCAGTTCACCTTTAAAATAATTAATTTGTTGAGGGCACTGTTGAGGTGTAAGACACCTTCTCTCTAACTGGCATGAAATAGAAAAACAAGACTGCAAAGTATAACATTATACAGTAGGTAATGAAGGCAGTGTTAATGTGCTATTAACAGAATGTGTTCTGTTTCAATTACAATTCCAGCACCAATCAAAATAACTTAAAGAGAGATTGAGAACCGTATCCTTTGGCAGATCAGCTTTAATGTTTTCTAGCTCTTCAGCATGATAAATGTGCAAATTAATTATGGCATATATGTTTGCTAATGTCATTTCACAGATACAGCCTGAATGATTCTCTTTAGGTATAGTAGGTGGGATGTCTAAATCAAATGTAACCTAAAACCTCTTGGTTTGTTTTTGTTGTTTAAGCAAATTTTAAAACATGAGCCACAATAGAACGATACAATAAGAAGAGCAAGCATACTGTAAACACAATCAAGATTAAAAGGAGAGAAAAGGGGGCTAAAATAATCTTATCAGATGCTTCTGTCCAGGTTGACACTATGACCACTTGAATAAGCACTGTGCAGCTCGGCTGTTCTTCCTTCTATAAAGGCAGTTTCTATAAATTTCTGTAAATCAATAAGTCTAAGTTCAATTTAAAGGTGTCTCAGTGAATTCACAATAATTGGACCCATGCAAAAGGAAACAGTCCTGCTTTTAGGAGCAGAAAATGAAAGATCCTGGAGTCTAATTGGTTATTGCTTCCTAGGGTTAAGCAGCATGACATTGATGTGCTAGAACCCAGAAATCCAGCCATGTCCAAAACACTCTCTTCTAAAAAGGCCATGTGGCATTAAACAGGGGGGCATGTTCAGTGTGGAGGCGGAGCCCTGAATTAAATAGCGATGCGTTGCCTTAGCAACCACAGCTGCCCTGGCTAATGAAGGATGGGCCGCAGCTGTGGGGCCCTTTAAGAGCACATTGAACACACAGGGGAGAACCTTCCACTGACAGTCCTGGACAGGGCTGTGACGCAAGCATTTTTTCCTTCATTTCCTTCTTTCCTTTTATTTACTCCTGTCGTGCCATTTATCTCCACCAGGGCAGGGCAGGCTGAACCTCCCCCCGTCCCACTGTGTATCTCCACTGGGACAGGTGGAGTTCTTTTTGGTTTGGCCACACGCTCCTTTTCTTCCAGACTGGCCGCTGCTGTCCCAAGAAGTTCTTTTTTCCCCCAGGTTGGATCCCACTCAGCGGGGCCTCGACTTTTACAGGTGTTCGCTTACGAACCGAGAGATCAGTCAAAAAGGTTAGAAACGCGCACAAGAGAATACTTCAGGAGGCCTCTCAATAGTGAGCCTGGGTTGGTGTGTGTGGGAACTTTAAATACTGAAGGGAAAGGGACGTGGTTGGATAATTGGTCCGGGAGTGAGAATTTGTGGATGCTGGTGCACATGGGAATGTGATGGGTTCAGTTAGGAATGAGATTGTGAAACAGTGGGTTTGGGAATGTAACGGCGTTTGCCAGGGAGAGTGTGGGACGTGACACCCACGTTGTTATAGCCAGCATTACTAATAGAAACAACCAAGATGCTGTATGATTGCCAGCCAAACCATTGCCCTCCAAATGAAACTAGTTATAATTTACTGTAGGTACTGTAGTTAATACTATGTATTATGGTGGGAATCAAATGGGTAATTATGGAAAATAAAAAGGAATGCATTTCTATAATGGAAATTGTACTGAAATACAAAATTAAATATAATTTGTAAGGTAGAGCTTCTAGCCAAATCAGCTTTGATGTTGTGTAGACTTCCAGCATATTCCCTAAATGCGCTTTCTGGAAAGTGGGAAATTCTTAATGCCCAGCTGTGACTGCAGAGCAATTTGATGAATCTTTAACTGTCCAAAGAGCAGCATTAAAAGGCATAAACACTGATTTGTGTACTGTTTACTTTCAGCCCACCAACATTATTAAGCACTGTAAATGCAACATGTGGGTAACTGACTGGTAATATCTAAAAGAAACAAAAGAATGTCATCAGCATGAAATGGAATGTGTAGATCCTGATACAGGTATATCAGTAAAAACAATGGTGAATAATATCATGTGTCAGTGGTTCTAATGGACAACAGCTACAGTATTTACAGTATGTTGTGCCTCGACCAGATGGGAAGCGAGGGGACATTGAGTTTTTGAAAGCTCTTGCAAACAAAATGTGAGGCACACTATACGATACAAATCATAGACAAATCGATAAAATCAGAGGGTTCAATGATAGGCCAGAAGCAGTTCATTTTAGTCAGTCAAATGCCTTTTGTGACTCAAATGAAAGCACAGCAAGGTTAATAGCTGTAGAACATGTTCTTGAATGTGGAATTATCAGAAGCAAAAATAGAACTAATAAATATCTGTCTTGTCAGGCCTGTACTAAGTACTACATGTGTACTTACATTGGCTTAGAATGAATCTTTAGCATAAAGTTTTATGTTGACAACAACTAGTATCTTATACTGTACATTCTAAAGCAACTGTTCGGGTTTTTTTTTTTAAGCAACTGTAAATCAAAGCTGATCATTGGTCTCTCATGGAGGGAGCCAACCTCCAGTTAGGAATGAATTGAATTTAGTATTAAATGACCATCTTGAACCCACACTGCCAGCAGTAGCTCAGGTGGCATTCCATCTAAGCTGTGAGATTTTCAAGGAATTTAGTATCCATCATGAGCTCCTGCAGAATACTAGGAGCATTTAAGATCAACTTGTTCAGGAGTTGACTAAGGCAGTTCCATTGGATTTAAGAAATATGAACACAAGCCCTGAAAGGCCTTGAACTTGACCTTTATTATTGTATTTGATCATCTGAATTAAAGCTTTTATGCTTAGCTTGTTTTACTCTTAATGCAAGTAAACTGCTGGATGCGTCAACAAGTTCACAACTGAGGTGCTGTTGGGACGTTCCATTTTTTGGAGCATGTCTGATATTACGCTCTTGGAAATTACATTTCTATTCTTTATCTGGCCACAGCTTTTGTTCACAAATTCTGGACCAGTCTCTAACGAAGCATTTAGTAGCTACCATAAAGAGTGAGAGCTAAGTTCAGAAATGTTGTTCATTTCTAAAAAAAATAAAGCATTACCTTCACTTAATATGTATCTTCTTGTCAAACACCTGTCAAAGATCCTACCTTTAGTTATTCAGCTCTAAGCAGTCAATCTGTTGTTTTGAATTCTTTAAATCTGGGACAGGCTTCCTAAAGTAGAACAATTTGAACTTTCTTATAGTGCAACAAATTTGAACATTATAAACCACAATCTCAGTAGGGAGCCACAGGACATTCCTTCACCTATTGCTCTGGCTGTTGATATGATTTTCCAGAGATGTTCTTACTTAGATAGCCCTTCCCTTTATTGAATTGAAGGTCGCAGTAATCTGTTATTTAACTTCAAGTACCCAGAAACTCATGGTGGAAGGGTTTCACAGAATTTCACAAATTGAAAGCATCTACTTTCATCCAAACCCTTTGAAGTTCTTAGTGATTTATTTTGTAGAAAGGTACTGATGAGAGTATGTCTTCTGTTGGTACATCAAGTATTTCTTTGAATATAAAACAGCCTTTGTAGTTGACCATTTGGATGTGATTTTTGTTCTCTCTGTGGTCTACAGAGTAGTTTATACTGTAGTCATTAAAGGGTTCTCAAATGTGTTCTCAATTTTGATTTGTGACAGAAGATTTCTTTTGAAATAGAGAGTCCAAACTCTCAAGATGATTCCAGTATATGAAAAAAAGTTGCACATCAAATTCATTGTAACCAGTTCTTGATTATGTATTGACATTCATAAGTAGAGATCCACAGTAAATTAAGCTCCTTGTATCTCTCAATTACTAACAGTCTTCTTTACACTGAGCTGAATGTAACTGAAGATTTTGTAAACGATTTCCCTGAAGTAAGTTATGACAGTATTTGTTTACAAAACAACACAGTTAAAAAAATGAAACATCCTATGTGCTAAACTAACTTACTTGAATAACTATCTTCAAATTAATAATTTCCACCCCTACTGCACAAGGATAGAGAGGTCTCAATTCGAATGTTGACAGTTAATTTTGTATCCTATCAGTTTATGCTGATAGATATTAATTGCCTTTTTACTCATGCTCAGCTTAATGAGCCGTTCAGATGTCAGGTGGTAATTAAAGGGACGCATTTTATCATCTTAATTACTGATATTTCCTTCCCATTGATTCATGCCAGCAGTCGATTACTATTGCTTCACTGTAGCAAGGTTACAGTGTTGGGGTTTAAGGTTTGGAATTTAACTTGAGTGATGTTATGTTAAAAAAGTATAATACACTGGTAAGACATCATTTAGAATATTAGAATCGACAATTCTGTTTGGTTAAATTCTAATGTGGACTGAGCCGTTGAATTTAAAGGGATGACCTAAGACTTTGGAGTTAACCTACCTGGCTAAGGATTGGCACAGTCACACCCAGCATTTCTTATGAGGAATGAACCAGGGAGCTACTGCAACAATGAAGTTGGGGTGAAGGGAGGGGGGCTAGGAGAGACGTGTACAGAGTTATGGGCTTCCAGTATTTATATGTGGGGGAGTTAAAAGTGACATTAGAATTTAACCTCTTCCCAAACTTCTGTTAATCTCTTAGTTAAAGTCCCCGATGCTCGCATCTACTGTATATGGGATTTCAGCATGTTAACAACAACCTTAAGTGTTATCAGAACTTGTATTGTGAAAAGAAACATATATATATGCAATTTATATAGCACATGCAAGTGATCTTCAATATCGTCTAAATCCAATCATTACATTTGGTTTCACAGCAGTGAAACGATTTTTAAAACATCTAACATACAGTATCAATAACACAGAACCAAGCACAATGAGGAAGTGATGCAAAAGACTGTAATAGAAAATACAGCCCTACCAGCAGTAAGATCGAAATACACCGCAACAAGCTATACAGTATATCAAAAGACACAAGACAACCTCTTTTTTAAAATGGTGTATTTCAAAGCCCAATCTGGCAACACTATCATCTTATCAAAGAGCATTTTGCTGGTGACACAGAATAAAAATGCTAAATTAAAAGTCCACATACTGTCCTACTAATTATCTGTACTTAGCCAAACTTGCCAATATATAAGAAACTCAACATACTCTCAGGGAAGATGTAAAGAAATATCCTAAGTATTGTATTGCATTCACACAAAAATAACAAAAGTGAAAATCAAAACAGAAAGACAAGAGAAACAGGCATCCTCATGCTAAATTCAGACTGTGTGCATATAGTCTTTTCCTTCTCTGATAGGTATAACTAGCTGTCAATCAGTGAAATCTGATAATTTAGAGATAAATGGTAGGTTTATAGGAGTTCAGAGAAAATACCATGTTTTATTTTCTTTCCTTTGTCTGTCTGCCTGTCAACCAAGTTAAGATCAAACAGACTCTTATCACTTTTCAATCTTTTTGAATCCTGGAGCCTAGAATGGCTCTTTTTTACAGCTTAACCATTATAAATAGTCTCTCTAGTATTGCCTGTAGCAATAATAATAATAGAACTTGTATTCTTTTCCTAAAATTTTTTCTGAATTGTAATTTAGCATTTGGAAGGCTAAGAAAACCTTGTCAGGGCCTGGCTTTTGTTGTTGTTGTTGTTGTTTTTTGAGGGGAAGTATTTTCATCTAGTGTGTGACTTAGACATCTATGAAATCTGATGTTTCAGACTTGCTGGCCAGATGGCTACTTTAAATTCAAGTCCCGAACCAGGCCTGTAGCGTCTATACTTTCAAGATAACTCAAGATGTTAAGAGTACATGGAGGCAAATCCAAAAGAAATTGACTTTGAGGGGGGCTGGGAGGTTAAAAGGCTAAGTAACACCATTGACACTGAGTATGAAAGAAGATGACTAGCCATGTTATTAAAGCCAAAGACTAGTTTCTTTCAAGAAAGGAAGATATTTTTATGTGAATTAACTACTAAAGAAGACAAAGAAATAAATCGGATGGGCCAAATGACCTCCTATTTGTTATCGTTCTTACTGTACTGTATGTTACCAAAGCTAACTCATGCAGAATTTGACTGATCTAATCTCCTTATATCTTTAATAGATTTTGTACACACCAATGCCTACTTTAGTGCATAAACTGTACTGTATATTCTTGAATTGGTACAGGATATGAGGTATAGCTTTTCTTTTTTTGACCTTTTCTCGAGTCAAAACTACAGAATAGCAAAAAGCAAACTGAGCATGGTGTGAGAGCGTGGAAGTAAATAAACTTAAAGAATTACTGTCAAATGAATTGAGGTTTACTACAGTACATGATCTGTATTTATTTTGGAGCTGTGGAATTTTTTCTTACTGTGAAAAAAATAAGCTAAGCAGAACACATTCATGTCAACAAGACTACATACTGTAGTAATTCTTGTGTTTGACAGAATGGGAACCACAGACTGTGACATATAGTTGGGGTGATGACCTGGGCTCTATTATTATCCGTTTTCAAGGTCACAGTAGGCCGTATTTCAAGGACATCATTTCTTAATTTGACTCTGCACGAGAGAAAAGCATTTCTTAGATTGAATACATCACATTATGACAGACAAATATATGGGGAGTTATGCTAGATTTCAGATTACATTAATTTCACTACAGTGACTACCTTATATGACAAATTAAGCCTGCATCACAGAAAAATTACTAAAGTGCCCGTCAAATTGCAGGGTCCCTTTGAAGGTGTGCTTTAAATTTCTTCAATGCTTAGGTACCTTTTTTTGCAAATATTTGGTACTTCAGTGCAATTTAAGTATTTATCACAAGGGGGTGGTGAAGCAAAGTAGTGATTGCACTCTAATTTCACCATTGCTACTAAATAAGCAAATGTAGCCTCTTGTATGTGTCCCAGCATTGAACATTGCATTAAATGCATGATTCCAAAAACTAGTTAAATATCTCCCACTATAAATTAGGTAAAAAGTCAATTTATCAATAATAAGAATTGAAATGACATTGCATAAAACTGTACAAAACTAACAAGATAGATGATTTTGTATGCATGCGTGTCGAAACATTAAACATTATTGACTGTATGTGAAATACACTATTAACATATGGCAGAATAATCTTTTTATGAAAAATATGCCTGCTGCATCTCTCGGGTGGGACTGTAAAGCCTTTCAAAAGCAGCTGCCTTGCTGACAAATATGCTGTAGATCGATCCAGTTTAATTCTCAGAGATACCAGAGGTGCATTGCCAACATCTGATGTTTGCGTGGCTGTCTTTGCATGGACATTTAGGCCACACTTTAATTCCCCTGCTTTCTGCAAAAAAAAGATGTATTTATCTATTTTAATGCAAGCATGCTCAAACTTTAATAGAACCTGGAAGCCAATAACTAAGAAGCTGAGCATCTGTTCTGGGTTTTCTAGGACACTGTTGTTTCTTTTGTTACTTTAACACTTTATCAGTCGTATACAGTACAATAGGCCACGTTTTTTTTGCATGATGTTACTGACAGAATCACAGTGCTCATGGTCAAGCAATTCCATAGCCAGCGTGTGCTTCTGAACAGGGTGGAGTTCTTCTTTGTGGAGTAGGATAGGAAGAAAACGCTTGAAGTGGGATAAAATAAATTAAACAGAATCCAGATGTCTCACCTGACTGGGATGCGGCCCCCACAAGTCCAGGTTTCTATTTAGAGCCTGAAAGAGCTGTCAGTTAGCATTGGAGGTAGCAGCTGAAAGTGTGGAAATAAATCAAGTGCAAACAGATTGGAAGCGTAGTCCCGGAAAGATTAAGTGCTGGAGGACTTAGTGAATAAATACTTCACATTGCTTTATTAGCCAAAGTGTCACCACATTTACATGCTTTATTTTGTCGTTTTATTCCATTTTTGTCTCACTTCTGTTTATAGTATTCACAGGAACCTGCTTAAACGTGAATGTGTTAAACATTTTGGTTTTTAGAAATGAAAATCCCTATACAGTATACTGTCTTTTTTTTCTAAACTGTCAAAACAATTTGAACATATGGTATATGCAGTATAGCAGTTGTGTATGTGTAATATTGTGTACTGTATGTACAAAATACATAATGCAATACAAATCAGATGTTTTTCCAGGATTCAGTATCCCAGATACTTTTTCTATGATCAAGATTGAATTGTTGGAGTATCTTAATATAATCAAAATAAAATAAAAGGGATTACTCTACTGTTTTGTCTTTGTATTCCATTACAGATTTCATTTTGGCATGATAAGCATTTTGAGTTATCTTAATTTTCAGACTTTATAACTGTTTGATATGATGAGAGTTAAGTACATGTGTACCAAGTTAACTTGGTAAGAAAACAGTAATACTTTATTGCCTTTGCTGTATGTACAGTAAATGATTAAATAATTTGTGATGGTGGGCTTCTACCTAGCTTATATTTTCTTCTTTCTTTACATTTCCAACAGCTTGTTCTGCTGATAGTACAGACTTCGAATATTGGTGCTAGCCTAATCCTAATAATCTGGTAATTATTTTAAAGGATAAACAAATTGTAAACTGAAGAAAGCACTTGGCGTCTTAGCACCATCTAGTGATGATATAAAAGCACTGGTACCATAATCACAGATCCTGCCAATTTAATCAAACAGATCTATAGTTGTTCTGAAAAACTGAGACCAGATGATTTGTAGCAACTTGAACTAATGGGCTGACAGGAATGGAAAGGCCCTGAAACACAATAATTAGAGCATTTTGTCTGAAGAAGCGCTTATGTTAAGCAGGGTTTTAGATGAACAGGGATCCTTAACAGGACTGAATTGCTTCTTGTACAAATACTCTATAGAAAATTAAGGTAATTTGATAAAGATGTTTTCTTTAGTCCCTTAGAGTAATGTGTCTTTATAGAATTATCTTGTTATGCATTAGGTTTGCTTTAAATCTGTCTGAATGTAAATCTGTATAGATGCATCAAAGTAAATTAGTATTGAGTACTCTGTGTATCTCACTTATTCCAAATCAGGGTTCTGCATCAGGCCACAGAGAAATGCAGACATCCTGAGTCATTTACCCTCCAATTCCCTTGATTCGGATTATTCAATCTAAAAGAGAAAGAAGAGCTGTAGATAAAAGTGCTAGTCATAAATTGTTTGAATTATTTAGAGGCATACCACAGTATAAAAGGAATGCTTAGAAGTCATAGTAAGCAATCTGTAGCCTAAACTAAGCTTAAAATGAAAATTGAGCAAAAGAATTTACTGGGGAAATCTCTCGCAAATTAATCCCTACCTCCCTTCTGTGTACCATCCTGCAAATGCTTTTTTTTCTGAACTTTTAAATCACATAACAAGGAAATGTTGCCAATATGTTTTAACAGTAAATACACCAGTTGTTTTAGTTTGGATTTTCAAAATATTTTAAAAGAAATTTTTCAATAATTTTTATTTTTGAGGATTGTATGCAAGTATGTACTGTAAGTATTTTACTGAAGGGTGCAATGTTACACTGGGTAGTTAAAAATGAAAGTCTTTTATCTGTGTTTCATTATGCTGGAAGATGTTAGTCATATCTTATTAAAAATCCATCATGTGTAGTCAAATAGAACAGCTTTTATTAATTAAGTATTAACAATTGCATTCCTATAATATCTTTAGAATCAGCTCCCATCATGTTTACTGACTGTGAAAAGTTTATTATTTTGTTGAGATGAAATATTACTATATTACTGTGAAATCTAGAAAAGCTAACATTGCTACCTTCTTAATGCCACTTTGTGTTGCAGGTATTGATGTATGAATGGACATCAGCTTTACTTTGCTTTACAAGAAATAAAAATGGAAGTATGTTACTATGACATAGTAATTATGCCTATACTGTAGGTAAGAGGGTTTGATTCTGAGGGTCTTAGAAAGAGCATACAAACTGTAATGTTTCAGTAAGTGGCAGTTACAATCAGGAGACAAGATTTTTCATTGACAGTATCTGCAAGAATCGAATATATTTGGCCATAGAAGACCAAGCATAAAAAACCAGTGCATAAAAATATTTTAAAAGACTAGAAGATTTTCTCTTGGCCGTTCATTGCTGATATTTTATCCTCATTATTTTTTTTCCATAACATTTAGTCAAATACTGTCACATTCCACTAAAACCCCTGTCTTCCAAGCCTGGAGCAATAAATTTCTCGACCGAAGCACAGAAGTTAGGGGTAATAACATTCGGGACACCAGGGCTATTTGGCTGCAGGCTACTACCAAATGTTGAACTGCATTTTACATCTGCTAATTCACCAGGCCTCATTGCTCATGTAACAACTGTAGCTTGTTGAAGACCATGGGTTGGCAGTATACAACAGATATTTTGTTACTGTCTTATTTCACGATGACCAAATAGTGCAGTGGATGACACAGCATATTAAGGCATGTACTATATTTACATTCTGTTAAACTGAAATAACATTGACTAATAGAAACCTTAGCAGTTTGAGTTCTGCAAGGGTTTTTGAGCTAAATCATTTATTACTCTTGAAGTGAATTTATTTATACAGTATATGCAGGATAATTTCAAAATTAGTTGCCTAGTCAAGCAACCTATAGTAATCACCTATATTTCATATTTAACTTGTTCTCTTTCCTGAAAAGTGTGCAGGGAATAGTGAGGTACAGTAAAGAAATTGCACAAAACGGTCCCAAAGTCAATGGCAGTACACACCAAAAAGCATAATGTCCTGTTTTTACTGGTCTGGATAACCTGGAAGCTGGTTTGGAGGATGTTGTACAAGTACAGTACATACAAGTACACATTCATGATTTTGTAAATGTATACTGTATGTACAGTATATAATTTGATTAATTTTCACATAATATTTTAATTGAACTTAATTTCTTAAGAAATATGATTTTGAAACAAATACTAGATTGCTTAATCAAGAAGACAGCACAAAATTATGACCGTTGAAGTTAATTTTAATAATTCAGTTATGTAAGTTACACACTTTTCTCATAAAGCCATGTCTGATTTCATTAAAGCTGTCTTCAGTACCAGGGTATTCCCAGCCAAGCTTTTTGAGCCTTTAAATTGCTCCTGCTTGTGTAGGACTCGGCAAAATCCAATAATGGCATACTATTAAAAAAATGCTGCTTTTTAATAACAAGAGCTTTTGAGTTTGAGTCTGTATTCTGGCATTTGAAATTTAAGAAAAAAAGTGTTCGGGGCTGCATTTTAAACTCTTTTCCAATTGTGAGGTTATTGCTTTACTTTGCAAAACTGAAAGTTTTCTTTTTTTAAAAGCCTTGCTCAACAGTCCTGGTTTTCAAAACACGAAAGGCACCCTTCCCGCTTCGCAGTGAAATATTTCTCTTATTAAAAGTAAAACAAAAAGGAGTGTTGTTCCAATTCGGCCTCTGTGTCCTTTCCCAGGCAATTCTCCTTCAGATGAATCCGAAGAAAGGGATAAAGAGCCCAAGAGCCTCACCTACCCAGCATACATCGCCAGTCTGCTTGACTCGGGGGCCAAGCGCATGGCAGCCGGCGTGCGGATGGACTGCAGAAGCCAGGGCCAGTGCCCCTCCTCCTGCCACCTGTGCCAGCTGAGTACTGGCCCTGCCCGCACCGTGGAACCCGTCCTCCTCCAGGTCACCAAGGCAGTGCCCCTGTATGAGCTGGTCTCCAACAACGAAACATACAAGGTGTGCGACATGACCAGCTCAGGGCTGACCTTCACCGCGCCTGCCACTGGTGGCGGTGTGACCGTCGCGGTTCCGCGCGGTGTCGTGCCCCCCGCCGCCCGTTCCGTCCCCCAGCACCTGGGGCGCGAACCCAGGTCTCTGGCGTAACGCAACAGGGCACCAGCCGGGTGAGCTAAAGGAGACTTCCCCCAGCCCAGGCAGCTGAGGTCCCTGCTACGCGCAGTGAGGACGCCGACGTCACCGTATCCGAACTAGCTCCGCTACAGTGGCAGTGGTCCAGTTCACCATGACTAAAATGACCTGCCCTCATCTGGTCCTGTGGGCTTGCTGTGATTTAGCACCGTGCTGCTTTCAAGCAAAATCTGCTAAACGTAGATTACATTCGAAGGTTATTTCCAAGATGCCTTGAATGGTTTTGAATCACACAGTACTGTACATGAACCTGTTAATAAATCATAAGAATTACTTATTATCATATTGTAAGTTGACCAGGAAAGGGATTTTGGTTTGAGGTAACTAATCCAGCTGTTTTCAATAACTGCTTAGTTCAGTTCAGGTTCACCTCCAGCCTAACCTGGCAGACAGTGGAATCAGGACAGGCTACACCCTGGACAGCACCCCCACTCCAGTACGAAGCACAAACTTTCATGCATGTAAATGGACAAACTCTTCCCTGTTATCATAGACAGGGTTTCATTTAACGGTAGGGGGAAACCAGAGCACCAGACAAAAACCCATCTGGCCAGACTCCACTCTGAGGGTGCCGCAGGCCTGAATCAAATCAAGAGCTGTGAGGCAGCAGAGCTAAACCCCACCACACCATCCTCTGATTTTTTTTTTACATTTTCAGAAGTGGTGGCTGAATATGTATTGAGCACCTTTTAATATATTTCTCCCCAGTCTCTGCAAGAAGCTATGATGAGCATGCTGTGGTGCTCAGGAATTGGTGATGTCATTGACGACTGGTGCAGATGTGATTCAAGTGCCTTCGGAGAAGACGGATTGCCTACCTGTGCCCCTCTTCCACAGCCCATGTAGGTACTGTAGCACTGGGGTGCAGAAATGCAGGTTTTTTCAAAAATCAGATTCCTCTTGGGGAGCTAGCAGACAATAATTAAGACATTTTCAGAAGTTCAGTTAATTTTATTGTACAATTACAGTACACAAGAACCTAAAATGAATTATTATTTTTATTAAAAATGTATAATATGACATATAAAGTGTAGAGTAATAGTATGTGGTTTGGAAACGTTTACAAGCTCATATATCCTTTCAGATTTTGGATATCTTTTGTGTTGTTTTGTTTTTTTCTAAAGAGCTTGACATGTGTTTATATGAATTAAAATGTACAGTATTATAACTAATTATGAAATATACAGTGATTTTAATTAATATTATATTGAGTTATTACATTGAATGAACTACAGTATATGTTTCTGAATTAAACTGAGCTACTGTAAAGAAGAGATTCTGTGTAAACCTCATGAAAGCTTATCACACTTTTCTCAGAGAGCGATCAGGAAGTGTTAATTCCTCTGGCAGAAAAATTAATTGAAGTTAGAACATGTAGCTTGAACGTCCTCTGTTACCACTGCGTATTGAAAGAGCTGAAAGAAGAACAGGGGTTTAGGAACAACATCTCAATTTGCTTTGTGATGATTTCTGGGTCAGTCTCATCACACATAGTGTAAGTTATTAAGTTTTAATATTTCTGTAATACATTTTTAATTTTTTTGGAAAGAAGAACACAGAACAGATGACAACTTAAAACAGGATTACACTTGTGTAAAACCTACAGTAGCTATTACAAAAAATGATATGTGGTGAAATTACACTGCCCTACAAAAGTATTGTGACAGTGAAGTCTAAATAGGGATTTTCACTGTGAACTCTAATAATAATCATTTCCAGTGAAAAAACATGAATGAACGGTGTGAGAACTAAGTAACGTATCATTAAAGTTAAAGTTAATTCAATTTTATCCACTTAGGTCAAATTAAACAAATTTGTAAGTGTTGAACCTCTTTATTTTGAAGGAGAACAATTATTTGAACAATTCGCTGACAGGTGCCTCAGGTGTTTATTGTTTGATCATTAGGTTTTCACAAAAGAGCTGTGTACATCCTGTAAACCTGTTCCAATTTTACTTCACTGTTAGCTTCTGCAGTTAATAATGGAAAAATGATCTGGCTTGTCTAGGAAAATCCTAAAAGAAATGCTGTGAAACAACCAACAGCCTCCAGAGTACAGGGACAAGGTTATCAAAATAGCAGAATAGTGGCAGAATTACAAGGCATATACTGCAAGATGAAAATTTCTCATATGCACCAAGCCCAGGAAGTGCAGATTAGAATTTGCTGGGATATAGATGGGACAGGATAGTTTTGGAACAGTGTTTATAGACAGATGAAATTACATTAAATCTTAACAATAGTGGTGTAAAAGTTAGTGTGGAAAAATAAACAAACTACAGATGCTATACATATATTGGGCGCTGCTCTACTATGCAGCAAAACAATGACCCAAGACATACAGTACTGCCAGTGCAACTATAGATAAAAGAGTTCATCAGGAGAAAAAAGAGAAAAATGTCCATAATCTACAGATTTAAATTCAATTGAGCATGCATTTTACATTCTGAAGAAATTGAAGTCATTACTCAATCCCCAAAGAATAGATAAGAGCTCAGTGGCTGCAGCAAAGCATCTCAAATGATTATATAAAAAGTTTGGTGAGCTCAGTCAATCACAAACTTCATGCTATTATTGCATTAAAGGGACATGAACTGAAAAACACACTTCATGGAGGATTGAATGTTAAAATTTACTTTAAATGAATGCGTCCTACTGTATGGTCACTTGAAATCACTGGGTTGAACACAAATTATGTTTTTGTTCGAGTATGATTAACACTATGCATGGAATTACCTGAAAATAAAACCTACAGTATATTATGTGGCACAATCATTCATATCAATCCCATGATCACAAATAGAATTTGCTCTATTGTAAAACAAAAATAAAGTGTCCCGACACCTTCGAAGGATCGTGTATTGGTAGTTTAGAATTATTCTAAATGTATAACGTTCATCCTGCATGAAACAATGGACTGACTTTACCAATGATTACATTTTTGCTCAATCCTGTGTCTCTATGCATTTTACAGAATTTACGTCTTTATAGTACATATCTTATGTTTAAGTACTTCTGTTTCCTGTTTTCATTCCAGCTTAAAATTATCACATACATACGAGCCTAGCAGCTCATTGGTTATCATGGAATGGAATCACACAGAACCACCAATTGGGGTGCGAATTGTGGACTACCTCATCAGTCAGGAGAAGGTGACCGAAAGAACTGACCATTCGAAGGTGGAAACAGGTGAAGCAGTTTTCATATTGATCAAAATGTCCTGAGAAAACGAGATGCCGTCAGCACAAGAATCACAGACAGCACTTTAAATGCCCATTTCAAAGGAGAGACTGCTGTAAATTCCAAGTATTTTCAAAACGTCTGAAGTTCATTTCTAGGTGTCTCTCTGGTGCTTCAAAGGCATCAAAGGCTCATGCATACTTAATCTTTATTCAGAAACATGTTAATTGTACAGTAGCCCTGCTGTTGTGCAATTATTTTAAGCAATAGTACCACTAGAGTTTAGACTTTTTGGCATTTTAATTGCTGACAGTTTGCATTTGGGGAAAAATCACCATATACAGTATGTGCTGTGTCAGTATGCACTTTGGCAGTTGCAGCTTGTTAGATGTATTTTGATTTGTAGGTGGGGCTACTTCTCTTAAATAGCAGAAAGTGTTAAGGGAGCACAGCTTTGTGTTGCACTCCAAGAAGCTGCAGGATTCTCAGATGTCCTTGCTCATTTTTCATCATCTGCATCATTTAACAAGCTGTTGGCACAAATTGCATATGCTACCCAATTAACTGCACTTTCTCATCTGTGTCTGTGGCCCCATTCATTTTTCACGGCATTTCAGATGTCTTGTAAATTAGTTACAATTACTTAAGGCTGCTCATAAAAGCTGTTCAATGTTACAGTTTTATCTAGGGGTACATATGGAAGGAATTGCAAAAGTTGATTTTTTTTAAATGCCACAGCTGGAAAAGCTGCCTAAAATATGGCATTAATGGGAACTTGACAATGCAGAGTGAAAGCAAATGAGCTACATAAGAGGAAATGCTCATCCCGAGTCTTTGTATATCTGATTTCATTCCCTAAATCCTTAGAATGCTTTTTTTCCCCTTATTAGGGAATGGTTAGGATGGTTGTGAAGTCAAGGAATAAAATGAAAGGCAATGATACCATATCTACCTTTCTGTCCATGAAGTAGTGTGCACAACCCATCAAACACAGGTCAGTTTACTTCTGCAACTGCATTGTGAAAACTGTAGTTTGGATCTGCAGTATAGATAAGAAAAGGGGAAGCACATTCTTGTGCATAATGGTCCACACTAGAAGGCACTATTTATTGGCAGTGTGACATCGTGATGGGTTGTATGTACAGTATGGAAGGACATGGTCCAAACCTCCTTGAAGCTTAGGTCATTCTCTACTGGAGAATGAGGTCCATGGATCACTGGAGTCTGAAAACCAGTTAATTTCCTAGGCACCTTATATGTAAAGATATGAGAAAAAATGGTTTAGCATAATTTAAGTTAATACATAGATTGTACTATTTTGTACTATTTAACATGTGCCAGTGAGCATACGGTATAATCTATATCGACTTTATGTAACATATCAAAATGACATGCAATTAAAATAAGCCCCCCTTGTTACACAGTTTCACCAGCTGTGTTTTTACTGTTGCATTTCTTGTGTAGTGATGTGGGTGGCCACAAGGTGGAGCTCCATGTTAGTGAGTGAAATTTGCAAGTTCTGCGTATTACAAGTTCAAGTCCTGGTGGAAAACTAGACAAAGAAAATAATTTAACATTCTTTTCATGAAGTTGGCTCAAACCTGCTTTAATCAGACCCATTTTGTCATTTTCTTTTGTGAAATAAATCACGTATGTTTTGTATTTTCTGCATATGTTCCTGGTTTTTGCTTGCCCCTACTTCTACATTCGCATTGCAAATAGACTACAAGAGAATCAATTAAAGTGAAATGTTCAAACCAGTTTGTTTTAACTTGATGATAAAATAATATTCATTTAAAAGAAATTCAGTTGCAGACCGAAGGATTGGCATCCTATATCTATAACAATGCCATTATTTCATTCATTAAACATTTGGCTCTGATATGTCTTCTAGCAAACGGGATTTTAACTTAATTTGAAGTGTATTGAATTCAGTATTTTATAAGGCTCAAGATATAAATACTTCTGCAACTTCATTGTTATCTATATGGTTGCAGATAACCTATAGGTAGATTTGTGGTTAGTCCAGTGTCTTAAACTATTAAACTCTTAGATATTAACTCCTCTTAATGTTCTCTTTGTGTCCTTTCATGGAAATGTTTAGACATCAGTTCTAATTTCCCTTGTATTTTGACACTTTGTGAAGACCTTAATGCACGTTTTTCAGTAAATAATAACAAAAACATTATTATTTTTCTCAGTTCTTCATTTGGTTCTTAAATGCACCACACAACTTTACACAATTATTTAAGGACTCGAAGCTAATAGTGGCTGCTGTAAAACACCACAAATGTTACATATACTGTAAGTGAACCTTTTCTACTCCAACTGCAGAAATCGTTGGAATGAGCAAAAAAAAATTGCTATACAAGATAGCATCTGATGTGCATCCTGGAAATCTTATGAATATGATAGACTAAATTCTCAATTTCTGAAATTGTCACTGGCATGACTACATGAATATTTTCAAGAGGGCAACTTCTTTTTGCTACAGCTAAAGTACATCATTTCTAAAATAATATCAATAATGGGATGTGATAGCTGTTCATCTGTTTGTACAACATTTTGTACATAGGTTGCAATTACAGCATCAGCAGATTCAGTGTTGTTTAACCTTTTCCTATAAATGGACACACGTTTATTTTTCAAACGTTTTAGAAAGAAGTGTTATGTTGTATGTTTTTTTATATATATATATGGAAGGGGCCTGCCAAATAGTTGAGACAAAGACCACCTTAAAACTTGAAAAAAAAAGTCTGGAAGGGCATTCGTAAGGTATGGTACTGATTTAGCGCTCAATTGCCTGTCAGATGGAATCAGAAGTTCCATGTGTAAAATAACCTTCAGACAAGCACATGGGACTTTGTGAAGTTCACAGAGGCTAAAAGTAAAATCTTTTGTCGGCTGCTTCTCTTTAATGATACCCTTCCCTTAACAGTGCTGTGAATTCTAACCAGGAACCACCCATGACAGGTTTCCTTTAAATACTGTTGTGTGCCACCAGGCTTATGCAACTATGTTGTGCACAACTGTAGTTCTTTTTTCTGCCACCGCAGTGGCACAGTGTGATCCAGTATTACGCATGATCTTTCTGCACTGTAAAGAGAAAAATATGTGGTCCAGTGTTATTGGTCCTCCTTTAGTACATAGTTTATAATGTTTATCATCTGGTTGGACTGTTTTACCACTTATCCATCTGTCTTGTATAGTGTAAAGGCTTCTTTGTTGTTTCTTTCTCACCAGTGTAGGGGAGCTATCCAACTTGGCCTAGAATGTTGTGTGGGTTATACACAGAAGAGAACACATGCTTGTATTAAGTCCAAATGTCGAATTCTGCATATGAGAAAGGTGGTTCAGTGATATAGTAAGGGCAATCTTCAACCTGAACCTGAATCCAGATCAAACAGAATTTTATTAAAAAATACGCTGATGCCCTGCGGCACAGTCAGTCAGTCAGTCTCAGAACTGGGTCGCGGTAAATACTCATACTGCTTCTTTTGAAATTGTGACTTAAAGTTTTGGGGCATCTCCTGAAGTAACTTTTGAAGAGGTCTGTGGTGGTGCAAACTTGAAATGAGTGGATTCCCTGTTTGCATCTAAAAGCAGTTTCTTGACTCTCAGTAGATAGGGTCGTTGCATGACTAAAAATATTCCTCAGAATTCACTGTCAGCATATGGGTCACCCCCTCTGCTGCTAGAGTTTGTTTCTGTCATGTGTATTGGAGATTGCTCACCATACTGTCCTACTTGCTGTGTTAATACACCTATGTCTTACTTTTATTGCATGTAAAGTTATGGAAACGATCATTAAAATTGAATTTGAGGATCATCACTGAAGCTTCTGAGTGACAGTAACATTGGAAAATGTAGATCTTGCTTAACTAACTCGCTAAAGAGGTTTTAATAAACAGAAAAATTGTTAAATGAAATGATCATGATGTATTTTTTATATACTGTAAAGTTCATTATCAAAGAGAAGGATTCTTAAAGTGATATCACTAGGTTTTCAATATAATTTGATTACAGACTTAAGTCTGTAATTACAGACTAACCTAAGCTTAGGTGATATAATTTGTACCACAGATGTCTTATCACTGCTCTTCCTAATTTATATAATCTATAGTGAAGTTGGCAGATACTGTATAACTCTATAGTAGTAAACACTACAGAATCTGCAAAAGAAAACAAAAAGATACGTTATCTTTATCTTCTAGGCAATGTGTTAAGGCGGCAAAAAATGTTACAATACATATTTAAAAAACAGATATCCCAAAACTTAATTTAAATGCATTAGGCGTTTAGAATGTTACGTTAAATTTTGGTCACCAAAATACAGGCAATGTATTGCAGCTCTGGCATGAGTTCAGAAAAGAGCAACCAGAATACAAGAACTGAAACTTTTTAATCTTGCACAGAGAAGATTACAAAAGGACATGATTGAAGTACTCAAAATCTTCAAAGGTGTTAACAAAGTCAGTCCAGTGGACTTCTTCGGAATTAATAGAGAAACAGAAACCAGAACACACAAGTGGAAACTAAGTACTTTAAAAACTGAGCAAGGGAAATAGCTCTTTACATTAAGGGTTTCTGGAAAAGCAACACAGCCATGTTGATTCAAGAAGCGTATGGATGAGCCACATAATGGGCCGGCTAGGCCAAAATCCACTCCTCTTGTTTGTGGCCTTTCTTGTCTTTTAGTAAGTAAGCATTATTCATCTCTCTTTGGTCCCCACCTAACACTGGCTGCCTCTTTACTTCAAAATTTAAATTACGAAAAGGTCCATGCAAAAATATCGTCTGCTAGATATGGTTTGTGACAGATACAGTATGTCAGATATACCTCAGACACTTTGATTTATTAGTGATTTGGCAATATATTTTTGCAGAGAATTCCTTGTTTTCACTGTAAATACCAAACTATGATACTGTATCTGAGTTTTTGAATAATGACTTGAGGTATTTCAAGGACTGGGAGTATGAAACAAGCTCTCCAGCCTTGTTGTTGAACCCTGAATAGGCTACTCCTGACCTTTCTTACATTCAATTTAGTGCTTAAAACAGAAAAGGTTTAAGTACTGTAGCTTAATTTTATAAATATTCAGTATGCAGTTTTCTTCTTTAGCATTGACCAATTCTCTGTGCACTTTTTGAATGCTTTACAGTCCTGTATTTATTGCTGTATTCTGTACATTATTAAAAACAGGAGGCTGTCCAACCTCCCTAACAAGTGCATTTAACAGTGAACACCTATTAAAACATTAGAAATTTACAGCTATACATAATAAGCATATACAGTATATGGTACTGGATGACAGACATGAATTTTGTATAAAGGAATAAATCTTGTTGAAACTTGTAAAAAACATCAAGGGTAATACAGCAGTTGAGCCACCAATTCAGGCAGAGTAGCATGATATTCATTTCTTTTTTGTGTTTTTTTTTGTTTTGTTGGTTGTTTGTGAATTGTTTTTGTGTTTTTCTCCATGCAAGTGCTCCACAAAACATACATTTTGTCATTGTTTGCTGAAGTCTTTTTAATAGCAACTTATTTATGATATTTCATTACAGTTTTCACTGTCATTTACATTGTGTTAAGATCAGCTGAAAACTATGAAGATAAAATAAGCACCAGTTAAAAATAATAAGGGATTCAGCTCTTGAAAGCTTAATTATTGATTACAATTTTCAGGCTGCTTTGGAAGCCCAATGGTTTATTTGAAGCCACCAACACAGGGAGCTGGAGTTACTGAAGACGGTGAACCTTCTCTTTCTCTTACTCGAAAACCTTTGATTTGGCAGATCTTTACTATTGGTGTTAATAGATGTGTATGATACATCATAACTAATTATTAAACTGTAGAACCTGGGCTTGGACTGTTTATGTGCTAACCCAACTTATAATGGGAATCAGGCACACAACTTGACATCATAGCTTGGTCCCAGATGTTGAAGCTGACTGAATCGGAAGTCTGGTTTCCGTCATCTTGACCCAGCCAGGATTTCTGTGAAAACAAACAGTTGCCATAGCCAGGATGATGTCAACACTTTGATGCCCAATAACGACAGGGTTTATATGAGGGTCAGTGGGACATGACATCCCGTTCATAAACAGATGACTCACAGCATGTGCTATGGACGGGACTCTTGTATGTTATGTCCCGCCTATAGTGCGAATGAGAAATGTGCCTCATTTTGGAATACCTAAAGGAAAGCCAATGCTTAATTCTTTGGGAGTTTTTAGAGATGTTTAGAGAATGTGCTTCAGAGAAAGTGTAGGAGTGATCTCATTCCATCTGCAGCAAATATCAGGACCACAACCTTGGTAGAGAACCTGCTGTTGACTTCAACCAGATTCATGAAACAGCTGGTGTCCACAAAACTAAGGGACAGCTGTTAGAATAGACACAAATGAGAAATATGTGATGCCAAGCACAAATTAAGCAATGAGGTCTAGAAGAAATTAATAGATATTTAGGTCTGCAAAGGAACAAGTAATAGGTTTATTCCATGCTGAAAAAAAGAAGAAAGAGAACACAACGTTTCGGCCGTGGAGCCTTCTTCAGGTGTGAGAGAGACAGGGCAGTAGGCAAAGGTAAAGTAGCGGGAGAACAAAGGTTGGGAGGGAGGAGGAGTGAGAGGCGGGAGCAGGGGACAGAAAGAGAGACCAATCAAGAGGTGTGAAGTCAGAATGGGTGCAGAGAGGTGTGAAATGAAACTTCCAATGAATGGAGAAAATGTAAAAGAACAGTAATCTGTCGTTAAGGGAAGGGAGAATGTGTGATCCTAACTGCAGAATAATTTTAGTTTCGGTGGTCTTTCTGATGTATGAGTTCGGAAAACCGTCTTTGAGAACACAGACGGAGAGATTAGTGTGGTCGTGGCCGTCAGAGGTGAAATGAGAAACAATGGGCTTGGAGAGATCTTTAATCTTCACAGCCCTGACGTGTTCTCTGAAGCGGTCTCCGAGTCTCCTTCCTGTTTCTCCAATGTAGATGGCTGGGCATTTACTGCAAGAGATACAGTAAATAAGGTTGCTGGAGGTACAAGATGCTGTCTGGGTGATCCGAAATTGTCCTGAGGGGCCTTGAATGAGTGTGGTGGTGGCTGTGTACTTGCAGGTGATACAGCGAGCTCTGTTGCAAGGGAAAGTGCCTGGTGTGGATGGTTGTTGAGGGCGGTCAAGGGAGCTGTGAACAAGGAGCTTACGCAGATTAGGTGGCGATATGAGATGATAGGGCGATCAGAAAAGAGGGCCCCAATGGAGGGATCATCCTGTAGGATGGAAAAGTTCTGGTTAATGGTCCTGGGGATAGGAAGTGTGTTAGGGTGGTAAGGAAGCACCAAGGGAATGCGGTTGTTACGGCGGGACTTCCTGATCGGGTTGATGGTCCGGGGGGTGTTTTTGGCTCGGGCAAGGGCCCTGTCAACAGATATTTAGGTCTGTTGGTTAAAACTGACTTATTTTTGTAACAAAAATTATTGCGTGTGGTTTTGAATTCATGTGTGGTTTTGAATTGATATGATAGAGGAAACTACAGTTCATCAGCTTTATATGCAATATATGTTTTAACCTAAACAGGCCACAGTGAAAAGGGGAAGCATCATGTGCAAAAGTCTTAGACATCTTAAACATCATCAGGAGTGACAATGTACTGTATATATACTATATACACTGTACAGTAAGTTTGTGTGTGTTTTATAAACATCAATTATTTACTCAAACACAACAGTGTTTCCTGCTATTATAACAAATTTAATTCACATTGGTTCAGATACCTCCAGACAACCTCTAGAAAACTTTTAGGTATTGTGCAATAGCACATGTGTAATTAATGTTACAGAAACTAAAAGACGGAAGAAAGAGCACAAGTAACTGAGGAATCCAATGCAGTTTACAAAGATAAGGAGTTAAATGCTGGACAGAGTAATTTAGTCAACACATACTGTAATCCAAAGATCTTACAGTAGTCTAATAAAATAAAGACAGTGTATCAATTGTAGTATCACACAGGGTGTGTTTGATGTGGAGGTGGAACTCTTGATAGAGAGCTACTGTACAAATTAATATGCAGCCACAGCTGAAGATCTTTTGAAAGCTAAGGAGATTTAGCTGAGGCTAAAGAATAAAACCAGGCTGAATAATGTGCTTAGTGTTGACGAAGCCAGAGCATTAGTCCTGAGGCAGCTGCAGACCAGAGCAGACTCACAATCAGGTCTCCATGTCCAAATATGTCACTAACTGGTTTCACTCATTAGATTGTATAACACCCAAATCCTGTTGAAAAAAAACCCAAAATTAAGTTAGCCACACTACACTCTAAGAGGACTAGAGGCACCCAGTTTCCACAATCACTACATGGCAAGCCAACTACAAAATAGCACGAAATGAATTCACCCAATCCAAACCCTTGGATGGAAATAGAGCAGTTAGAATGCAATCAAAAGCACTGTTATCTCAACACCTCTGTCAGCTAGGTGAAAATCAATGAAATTGGTACAGTAATTCTTCACGGACATCCTGTAAATAAACTCTAATCTGGTACAATTCTGACTTTTAAGTCACTGAATCTCTATTTACTTTTAAAACATGGAAACAGAATGGCATCACATGTCTGTAGGATAACAGCTTCACATCATTTGAAAATACTGTATGGTACTGACAAGGGAAGTATGGTACTGTACTGGGAAGGAACAATATCTTCAGTATCTTCCATATCTCCAGTTTAAATGGGCGCCAAAATCTAAAATCAATATGACACATTACAACATACTGTACAACCATCTGTACTGATAGAAAAAAATCAATAAAGAATAACTTCTAAGATTTTTTTCCAAGTTATACAAACTATTATGCTGTGTCAACTCAACAATATCCCTACCAAATACTTCTGGGCACAAATCTGTGAGAGTACTGTACAGTACCTTCTCTATAGTAATACTAACAACTCATTCAGTATAAAGTAAATCATACAGCACATATTTCACAGCACAAAATGTGTAAAATGGGATTAATAGACAGACAAATGCTCCCATTGTGCACTGGATGCTCCAGAGAACTATTTTCATCCATTTGGTTTTGCCTGCCTATTCATCAGTTTTGGAAAAAGTCATTGATATAATATCCTATCTTCTGAACTGCACAATTCCACTATTTCCATCTCTTTGCTTACTGAGCAAATTATTTGTATTTCAACCCCAAATCCTGAAATTCTCCCCCCCCCCCACTGCTTAAAAATACCATCTTAAACTGGAACTCTAGAAAAACACTAAACATTACAGAATGACCTAGCGTTTTTACAGAATACAGTACATTTCAATGAAGACAATAACCACCTCTACTAAGAAACAAATTGTACACTTTGAAAAAAGTTGGGTCCCATTTATTCATACTTTTAAATTTCAACTGCTTGAAAAACAAATCTCTCTCACACACACATATAAGAAAAAGACACAGGAAAAAAGAAGAGGGAAAAAAAGACATTTTGAATTGAAATGCTTGTAGGCTGGAAATGAGCACAACACTGAATAAGTAGTTCATTGGGATGTGAACATTGTGACTGAAACCAAAACTGTCCAGAATAGCTAACAAATCATCAGTAGCCAAACAGTTGTAGTAGCTAATAGTCATATTTACCAATCAAATCCAACTGATGACTCATGATGTGAGATGTTTCTCCTCATTAACATTGCACTACAAAATGCAGATCTATCAGGATTAACAGTTTGTTCAAAACAAAAAGGGTTTCAGTATAATTGTTTCCGAATCAAGAGGCAGAAGTATTGAATGAAAATGGTGTAACTGCTAAATGTCAAAGGCTTTTGCACACCAGTGTGTGTATTTGTTTTGCTTAGATAGCCTTGACAAGACTTAATCTGCAAGAGCCAAGATGATGATCGTATCAATCTATTATAATGCCTGTTTTTTAGAGGTTCCTTGGGGAGTTTATGATGGTTTCCTTTGTTAACTCCTCTGATGGCTAAGTTGACTTAAAGTTAACAGATAAAGACGTTATTAACTGATTAGTTCAGGCCTTTGACAGCATATATAAAATGAATTGATGTTGGTTATGATCTACTGTGTTTGCCAGCAGCCATATCACCTTGCAACTCACAACTGGCAGCCCACTGGAGCTAAGCAGGTCAGTACCTGGATGGGAGACCACCTTGGAAAAACTAAGGCTGCTGCTGGATGAGGTGTTAGTGGGGCCAGCAGTCTATTTGGGTCCAAATCCCCCAATATAGTGATGGGAACACTACAGGTATATGTAAAAAGGTGCCGTCCTTTGGATGAGGCGTAAACCCGAATTCCTGAATCTCTGTGGTCATAAAAGATTCCAGGGCGTTTCTCAAAAAGAGTAGGTGTGTAACCCTGGCGTCCTGGCCAAATTTCCCATTGGCCCTTGTCAATCATGGCCTCTTAATAATGCCCATCTCTGAACTGGCTTCCTTACTCTGTTCTCCTCCCCATTAATAGCTGATGTGTGGGGAGAGTACTGGTGCACCATTGCTGCCGTCACATCATCCAGGTGGACGGTGGTGGTGGAGGGGAGTCCCCATTAGCTGTAAAGTGCTTTGAGTGGAGTGTCCAGAGAAGCACTATACAGTATAAGTATAAACAATTATTATTAATAATTAGAATTATTATCAGGATTAGGGCTGCTTGACTCCAATATACTCCATTCCAGCATTTTTGTACAACAAACTCCTTAATTATTTAAGTGATAATCAATAGAATTCATGTGAAAATTAAATATTTTAAGGGCCACATGTTAAATAACCATATTTTATTGCTTCACCATCTAAATCAGACTCTGTGATCTTAATATCCAAAATATATGACTTTGTGACACCTGTTTTGATCATAATAAAGGAAAAATCATCTCAGATTTTTGGGGCATATTCCTGCAATACCCAATATATTTGCATTTTCCATCATGACTGAATTTTATTAAGACCTTTACTCTATCTGTTATACTGTAGTCCTGCATAACTGAACAGAGCATGGTATCTGTTTACTACAAGAGTAGTAGTAGTAATGTGATGAATTATTTCAGAGTTTGACTTTAAATTTGCATAATCCTGATACAAAACTATACTAAAACTTTTTTTATATAATAGTTTCAAGAAGACGCATTGGTGTATTATTTATTACTCTGAGTCAGTGGAATCTGTCTTCAACATCTTATTGAGCAAAGGTTCAGATTAATGGTGTGTGAGATAATATGTAGAAGATAATTTTCTTTTTGCCTTTTGACCTAACACTTTAGGGAACTGATTTTACAACCACAAAGAACAGGCAGGACTGAAGACAAATATTTATTTTACAAATCAGAGACATCGGTGCTTGGGCTTTGGCACTGCCCACCAGGCTCATCAAGAAAGAAGTGTGGTTTGGCAAAGATATTTCCAATTTCAATGAAAGCGAATCTCTCTACAGTGTTCAACACGCTGTATCACTCTGAAACTTCATCAACTCAGAAACTAAACCTAAGGGAAAAATAGAGCAAACAATCTGAAGGGTACCATTAAATGCAAGGCCTGTACCTAATGCAACTCAGGATCACAACTACAAACTACATTTGTAATTTCATGGTATGAAATTTCCACATACAGAAATCTCAGGGCACAAGGTAAATTCTGAAATTCAGTTTTATGTAGATAATTCCCCTGTAGATGTATGATGACACCAGTTTTACTGTTTACATGGACATTAAAAGAAATGTTGATATTTTTTAGTATGAGCAGTATCTATCAGTGATCACATAATGTACTGTATCACAGTACTTTGTTGGTTTTCAAAAAGTACATTTTAGCAGATTTGTGAAACTAGTGATTTGTTAAAACAATAAATAAGATTGTGAAGAAATTATAGTAGCAGAATTTTACTGTTGTTCTTGGATCATAAGCGAAGGACCAGAATGAAAGCATGATTTCAAGGAGAAACTGCAATGTGTACTTTGTGATTTTTTTAGGATCATTTAAAACAGAATTATATGCCTTAGTCATTATAGCAGGCATTATATCCATCAGTGTTTTCACAGAAAGGATTACTGCACAGGTATTTCATTTCTTATAAATTCAAGAGGCCTGTTTTCATAATATTTCTTCAATTATCTTGTCTTATTGGAGCAAAATCAACTTTCTGTCAGTTACATACAGTATAGTACTGCTCAAGATGTTATTTTTCAGCACGTTTTTCATTTATGAAGGTTTTGTGCAAAAGAAAGGATGACTTACATGTATTAATTTAGTGCAATACTACTTTTTCACAGTTTTATGAGTAAAATCTGTGATTTGTATGCTGTTTAATAACAAGGACAAGTACAAACATTTTTGATTTACAATAGATGGTTCTGTACAAAAGATGTGGTTTTTAGATTAGATGCATGTGTAACGGAAGCGTCGATATGACAACTGTTTGTTTCTTCATTGTCGGTGTAGCTTCTCAATTTATATTTATCTTTACAGCCATGTAGTTTGATTAACTTTTCAGTGGGGCTGCTGGCACAGAAGGGTCGGTGCATCTACTGTAATACAGGTGGGTGCTAGGCATCAGCAGCAGTTGATGTCCTCTGCTGTATGGAAAGCACTTTGAGATCCTTCAGGGTTCAAGGAATTATTTTGAAAAGTCTTGGGATCTGATCTATTATGCAAAGCCTAGAGTTGTTGGTTTTATGAATTTCCATACAGTTGATGTTGGCAGATCTGCCTGTGCTCTGAGGAAATAGCTTGGATAAAGGTCAGAATATGTGGGACACCAAAGTAGCACCAATATTGATGTTGATGCTGTTGAGAATCACTTGATACACAAGCAGGGGGAGGCTGGCATTTTAAAGATACTTAACTTCATTACATATTCCCTTAGGAATTTCCAGACATTTCTGGCCTTCCTGGCATACAGATGAGTCTTTAATAAATAAGGGCATGTTAGAGATTAAAACCAGTAAGTAAGCTATTATGTAAAAGAAGATGATTTTTTAATAAAATTGAAAAGGACCATTTTGAAATAAATCTAGTCGCCTACAGTATTTCTGATTAAAAAATGTCTTTATTTATTTAGCTTCTGATTTATTGATTCATTGAAAGATCAAATGCTCAATGTTACTGTGATCTTTGTTATGAGTACTCAAAAGTCAAACAGGCATCGCCAGTTGGGCATTCTTGAAACAGTGAATTTGATGAATTGCTGGAAAGAGTAATTTATCAAAATCCAATTGAATGCAGTCTAAAGTGGACATATTACCAAATCGGTGACGTTCATTGGTGAGGTAGGTACAGTGATTGTATCAAAGACTGTAGGAAAATGAAAGCAGATTGAAGTGTTTTCTTCATGTTGCCCAGGGTAGGTGTCCAGCTATTGAAACTTCTTTACCTCAGTTACAATTAGGATTTTATTTCCCCTGCTGCACTCAACAAGATAATATTTTCCATGTGGGAGTTTAAGTCTGTTAATCATTTTTAGGTGAGAACTGCCAAGAATCAATACAATACAAACTTCCCAGTGTTGTCTTCTATCTCTCACCCTTTCTTAGTATCAAATGGGACAATTAGAGCCAGATGTTGTTTGTTGAGTCTAGTCTTTTGAAATCTGCCAAAAGTGCTGATACCTAGCAGTTACTGGTATAACAGAACTGGTGATAGTCCCAGCAGCTTGGAATAGTGAGGAAATTAATTTGCCAATCTCAGGTTGAAACATTTATCGGTTTATGAACAATAGAGCCTCTGTGTATGTGTGTGTCCAGAGAGCAATATGTTTTGCTAAATTACACCGTTAAACAATATTCCCAACTAAATAACGTATGTAAGATTTTCTTTCTTTTCACAAATTAGACTTTTTTTACATTAGAAACCCATTGTATTTGGATGGGCCATTTGTGTGTTGACCACATGTCATGTCAACTTGTGACTATGAGGTAAATAAGGATGTGAAGGCAGATTCCTCTCACCTGCCCGCCTTCACGTCTTTAACCTGCAATAGGTTATACAGCCCCATGCAGGAGGTCAGCTCCCACTGGAGGATCTCTCACAGACAACACCAGTCTTTCAAGCTTCCTGCAGGAAGCAGGGCTGCTATGTGACAGAACAAACAATGTCCTGGACAACTAATCCCAACCCTTCCATCCTTCGCCACAGTTAGCTGGTAACATGACCCAGGCTCAAAGCTGGGACACCTGGATTGCAGAGCTCTGCTTGCACTCAGGCAAGCACCCTTAACACCTGAGTCATTCACTGTCAAGACGCATTGTCTTGGGCAGCAGACTGTTTGGCACTGAGCTGCGCTGTACTGTACTGTATATCATTAGGACATTTTAGGATGAAGACAGCCTTATGACATGCTGGTCTGTGGACATCTTTTCACTGATCTTAATTGAAACACCTAATAATAATAATAATAATAATAATAATAATAATCTCTTACACGTATATAGTGCTTTTCTGGACACTCCATTCAAAGCAACTCCCCTCCACCACCACCAATATGTAGCACCTCAGTCTTTTTGCAGTTAAGCAGGAAGACTACAAGAATATGTTTTGTGTGAAAAAAGAAGACAGTGCACCTCACTGGGAAGGAGTGTCTTCACTAGATTGAGAAGCGTACTAGATGGCAGAGATATTAGATTTAGACTTTCTTGAAAACATACTGTAGTCATATTAACCTTCAGTACTTCTATAGTGGTGAACGTGTGCTCAATTTATTACAGTAAAAAAAAACATTAGTTACATTTCACATAATTGTAAACACACTTTATTATTATGGTAATATTTCATGTTAACAATATTTGTGCTGATGTCACAGACAACTAAAACAAATAAACTGAGTTGGAAAAGTCGTAAATATTCTATAGCAGAAAAGCACATACTGTATACAGTACAGCAGGGGTATTGCGAGAGGGGTGGATATACAGTAGCTTTGCCACCCTATTTTAGGTGTTACCTAAAATTCCATACCAAGAAAAACATAAACTTAGGAACCAGTTACAGTGTGTTTTAAATGTGTTTTTGGAGTGTACTGTACCTGTAGCCTATACTTTAAATGGCTAGTGTGGCAGATCATTGTAGATAATTGTTGTGCAGCAAAGTAAATGTTTTTTTTGTTTCTTGGCTCTTTGACTTGCTTCTCAGTTCTGCCTGTGGAGTAAAACTGGGGTTAATAATGTAACTTACAGTATGTACAGAAGAATAGCGGTACATCTTTAAATAGTACATCGTACAGTATTTTAGAAGGAAAATAATTATCTGTAAAAATGCCACCCGCATACTGTATGTATTCCTGGCACCCTTGTGCCACTCTAAATATAATTTTAGATAATTTAGCATTTATTTTTCTCTTGAAAGTTATATGTTACAATATAAATGTAAAATAAATTCTGATGTAATTTCTCTGGATTCCAGGCTGTGAAGCCACAAAATGTGTTACTTTGGAAAGTGTGTAGTTTCTGTAGGCACTATATCTCAAGTGTAGCTTTTTCATAACAAGGGCTTACACATAGAGTCGGATGGGTGCTCAGTTCAAATTTAAAAATGAAATCTCAAAAGAAAATGTAACAATTCAGGGGCAATAGTTCCTGTATGCTTTGCATCAATGCCATCAACCCCAGTTTTGATAAAAGAACAAAACATCTTTATCGTCTTCTTTGAATATTTTGTAAGATGTCCAAGTGTTTTGAAATAGCACCTGTCAGAGACTTAAAAATACTTTGTTTTGGTTCCATATCCTCCTTTTTCAGTCTGTCAGGCAAAGTAAAGTACGATTTCAATGAATGTTTCTAATTAGGAGAAAAAAGAAACTTTGTTTTCTGATCTTTAAGGTGAATAGATGATGGGTTTGGATAACAATGAATTAGACCTGTGCCAATCTGAAATGAATCAGGCCTGTTTTCTGTTATACACTGCTGCTGTCTTCCATGCTTTGTTTGTCACTCTTCTAAATCCTTATAGGATGTGAAATTACCTGCATAGTCCTGCGTATGTGTTTATAAGAAAATGAAATAGTTTATATAATATATACATCTAAGATGACGTATTTTATAGTAAATGTTTTTACGAAGTAAAGAAACAATGTGTGTCTAAACTGCTATACTTAATTAAAAAATGTGAAGTGTGTTGAATTCTGTACAAGTTTGTCGTACTGTACATGTGGATATTACATTCTCTATTGTTGGGTTTCCATTAAGGACACCAAATCAGTCTTTGATTTCGTAAGTGCCCATCAACAGCTTTCTGTTTTGCTGGCCTCCGTACTAACCAGCTCAGATCCAAGTCAATATTCATTTTCTCTGCTCCTTCTGTGACTCTTCAGATTTTAAATTTGTGCTCGATTAACCTGGTTAAATATTGTAGAAAAAGGCCACCACCACTGTCTCCTGGGAAGTTAAATGGAGACCCTGAAACTTTCCTTTTTACATTTTTTTAGGTAAGGCAATGCAGAAAGATACATGAAAGATACATTATGTTACTATGCAACAGAATCTTCTTATTCTACATTAATCAATACATAAATCAGGTACTGTACATACAATAATAAATAATGTGCCTTATAATAAGTTCTTATTCTTATTGATGTTTACAAGTAATATGTTCCATTAATAATCGTGTATAATTGTGTATCCAGCCTGTACATTGCAACATGTGTTGCTGCCCAATAATATCTACAATTTTCTTTTTAAAATGTGTTTTCTGATCCAGTTTTTTCTTTTTTTAATAGTTTATAGGATTTTCTTGAACAATGTCCCTTCGGCATGGATAACAGCAGACAAAACCGATTTCATCCAGCTGTTTGAAATCGAAATCATTACCGTTTTTTGCTGCACTGTATATATGTCTTGGAAACCTCTTCTCACATTTTTGGTGCTTTCATCCTGCCTCTGCCTCATCTCCGTCTTTGTACCCAACCGTACTGTAGGTTAACTCTTCTCTCTGAAGGGGCTCTGAGCCTCCTCATCCTATGACCAGGAGGCTGTTCCTTAAATGTGAACTTCCATTCCCAATTTCCCAGTCAGGTTATTAAATCTGGTTGACAGATTAATTGAATTGATGGTGTTGTGAAATTTGACAAATTTTGATCAAGTGTAAAATTGTGAGCTCTGTGACAGTACTGTATGGTTGCCACGTTGTCACAGGCAGAAAATAAAACTGCTGGTCTCGCCACGGGAGCAAGAGTCGGAGAGAATCGTGACGTGAAACAGCTTTCCTTGCTCACTATTTTCGTAAGCAAATGAGAAACACGGTCCACTAACAATGTTAATCCTTTTGTCTTTTTGAACTCGTATATACTGTTGACCATTTGGCGGTTCAAAATGTAGTGGTCGCACACAAAACAGAGGATCGAATCAGCAGAAAGTCAAACTGTTTCTTTTTCCAGAGGATATTCAACGAAAAGAAACGTAGGCACTGATGTTGAAGTTTTTTCGACGAGATTCAGCATGACATAGTATCAAATAAGTACAGGTTGTGCAGCAGACATTTCACCCCAGAAATGTTTGAACGTGATCTGCATGCAGAGTTAACAATTAAGTAGCATTTGTTGGCAAAACCGTCACAACATCTTATTGTTGAATTCAATTCAATGTGTACTCATTCAAAACAGCTCTTCAGGTGAGAGCACAGGTCCTGCTAGAATTTTTTTTTAGCAAAACTTGAAAATGAATATGAGTATACTGTAGGTTGGCAGGTTGTTCTTTTTTGCAATACTTAAAGTATTGTATTACTACTTTCTTAATATAATTGAGAGATTCAGTAGTAGTCTAATTCATAGTGTGTGATACATCAAGTCTAAGATCTATCTTTATTTCACCTTACGTTAAACAAGAATATTACAGTTTTTGCTGTTAAAGTGTCTGCTCTTGGAGTCATGAGGACAATGTGCTCATTTATTGAAGTGGAATTTTCCTCTTGGAAGACTGTAATCTTCACACCTGCTTAATGCAGTAAAACTGTTAAAAGCAGTTTAACATCCATGTATATTTCAGTCCGACTAGCACTGCCAACATTTTTTTTCTTATTCTTATGTATTCACATGTACAACAGTGTACAACACTAAAATAGCCTCTGTGGTGTAATGCAGGTAAACAAATATTTTATAGAAGTGTTTTAAGGGGTACTAAGCCCTATAAGACCAATATAAGCAATTGTATTGATGTAATATGACATAAATGGGAATTTATTTAAAAATAAATTTAGTCCCTAAATATATTGGCCCTTTAATGACATACTATCAGTCACACTCAATACAATCTTTAAAGACTCACAAATATTCTGGTGTTTAATACAAAAGTAAAGGTGGTATTTACAAATACCACATGTATCTAAATCAGGACAACCATCAGGTTTTTCATAGGCCTTCATTTCATTTAATTGGAAAAGGGGCTTTAAAAATAATTATATTCAACTCCCCATAACCAGGGTGTTAACACTCTAGCACATAATGGTTTGGCTTGGTATGTTATTATAGCAGGGAGGTTGTTTGATGACTTGCAGTGGCAGCATTGCTCACAGTTGCATTCTAGAGTTGCTTCTCTTTGAAGCTGACATGATATTTTAACACTGGTATGCTTGTTACAAATGATCCAACATTGTAACATTGCATTGTATTGGAATTATAGATCATCTGTTTATGTCATAGCACAGCAAATACAATCACGCCCTGATAACATTAAGAACACATCAAGACAAATATGAAAATGTATATGGTCTCCAAGTAATTTATCTTAAAAAGTAAGCACGTAATGTAAAAATAGACAGACGTTTAAACATCTCAGAAATCATACCTGGAAATGTGTTAACCTTCACATGTGTACAACATTGGCACAATGCTACCAAAATACTTTGTGTAGAGTACAATTCTATCAGTGTAACAGCTTGTGTTTTATGGGCTTAATGTCCTTTCAAGTCAGCTGTATTTTCTTTTAATATGTTACTGTATGTCTTTTAGTTATTTTCTTTTTCCCTTTTCTTATAGTTTTGATTTCCATGCTATACAAAATCACCTTCTGCCTTCCTTTGAGAAACCTAATTTTCTTAAGGTAACATAAAAGCTAATAAAAAGGAAGACACTGAGAAGCAAAACTAATAATCTTTCCCATTCATCGTGTCTTTTATTTATTAATTCATCTGAGGCTTTCATCCAAAGCATCTTAAACATACAGTATGTTTATTTATACTCGTAAGCATTTTACTGAAACAACCCCAGAAGAAGCTTTTGCATGCTCAGTAAACTGTTTTTAATGGTATGCTGTAAATGGTTAGTTTGTCAAGTAATTGTCTAAGCTGAATCAGCAGAAAGGAATGTAAGTGATATGCAAATAAAGACAAGCCATAACAATCGACTGTAATTTAACTTGGGAACGCATTATTCAGCTTTCATACCAGTAGTTTTTCACAGTCATGCGGTTTTGTGTTCTACAGTTTCATCTATAGACATTTGCATCCATATTTAACTTCTTTGTTTTTGCTTGTTTTATAGTTTACAATTACGTCATGAAAAGCAAGCTGATTTGATTCCTGGAAATATGTTAATGTAAAAAAAATAATCATTGTGAACTTGTAAAACAAGATGGAAAACAAATGAGCTGCCAGTGTGCTGTCTCATGCACGGTGTTCGATGTGTCTGTCAGGGTGACATTTTGTTCCATTACTTCAGGAATCGTTGAAGGAAAGGAAAACACATACATTGACAAATTGGTTACTGTACAAATCAGTTTTAATGTTTATATCTACAGTAGAATTTAGCGATCAGTGTATTCATTCTCAATCCGAAGGACTTTTAAAAAATGCTGTTCTTTTCAGGATAAATAGTAAAACTTCATCTTACAATCCAGAAGCCTGCACCCATTCTACTCTTCAGACATTGAAGCTATCATTTGGGTTATAAGTATTCACCACCGTGTTTGCAGTTGAAGTTTAATGAAACATCAGATATAGGATGTTAGAATTCAATTTCAGAGGTATTTGAAAAAAATCTGCTGGGACATTATATCAGAGTAATACTTTATATTTGGTGCTGCAAAAAACATTTATAAATCTGTTATAACCTGTAACATACAGCCATCTAGAATGCACTAGGTGTTTGTAAAGGTATAAAGGTGACATGTGGCATCTCGTTCTTATTTCTTTACTGATTGTCTAAAGGAAGTACTGCACTATAGCAGTAACACTGTCAGTTGGTGTAGTGAAGACTTAAATATCCCAACCATCGTGCTGTTGCACACTGGTGTATTGTCAGTCAAAGTGAGGTGTGCATGTAAAATAAAAGTTATTTTTTGTTATTTTAAAAATAAAAAAATAGATTGTGATTGTGATTAATAAATACCATTTTAAAAATCCAAAAATTAATCATTAAAATCCAGAATACTTAATTGAAACCTCAATAGGGTATTTAGAATGTTGGCTTTTTTTGATCATGAATGGGGTGGTTAAAATGATTTTTTACATTATTTTTGGCTTCTGAGAGAGATGTGTGGTCAGATTTAATACTTTTTTACAAAGTGTACCAGTGGAAAAATTGAAATTGGAATTAAGTGTACCTTTAGAGTGGCAGTGTGTGGCCAACAGAAAAATCAGTACTATGGGGAATCAAAATTAAATGTTTCTAAATTTTTTCAGCTTCCAAAAATAAATCGTGAAACACTAAAAAGTCTTTCCATTGCGAGTAAAAACGACACATCCCAGAAATCCACGGTTCTGCATCCTTGGATCTTGCAGGTCCCGCCCAGACTTGGTGTTTTATAAGCACTTATAAGCACTTATACTAAGATTTGTTCGGTCATACTGTATGTGGTTTAGTGTTTTTAATTTGAACCTTGCAAGTGTTCATGGGAAATGTAGTTAAAATAAACATCCAACTATAATTATATAATATACCTGTAAATATATTATGTCAATATAAAAAAAATGAATTATTATTGTTAATAACATTCAGAAATGTTATTATATTTGAGTTATTTTCATTTTCAACAAGTAAAATTTAACTTTAGTGACACAATTCCATATTACAGTAAGTGAATTTAAAGAAACAGGGTTCTAGTGCATGAATGTTATAGTACAGTACTTCAAAGACAGAAATAGACTAAAAAAACTAAATGGAACACAAGTACCACCCATCAGTCTTCTTTGAGCAGTAAAGAGCTGAATAAAGCATGTTGAACAGGACTGTTGTGTATATCACAGTGCATTTTCCACTAGCTTGAATTGTGATGTGGATTTTAGATGTCTGGATCTGTATAAAAAGAATATCAACCATGTATCAGTATCCTGGTAATAAATACATTACTTGTTTATATAACAAGTCAATTTGTTCTTTTATATAAAAGTTTAATTAATGCATATGTGAGTATTAAGATTTACAAAACGTCATTCGCAACACAAATTTGATTTGTTGGTATAATGTGTTTGTTTCATTTCAGAGACTATGCTGAGTTTCGTGGATGATATTCTGTCTGGGGCCAAGTCTCCATGTGTGATGCTGGGAGACATTCCTGACCTTCTCACTTCTGCCATCAGCATGATAGTCCGCTGCCTGGAGCCAGACAACACGTACATGTACGTCACCAAAAACAAACTGTTGCACATTATTGGTTATTTTGTGCTAGGTTATGAGTCATAGTCTTGATGTGAAATGTTGTCACTGCCATTTTAGGATAGTGTCTGTAGGACCTCCTATATAAGACTTTCTCTGTTTATATGTGTTTTTCTTCATGAAAAATATACCTTATATTGAGGTATACTAAATGTAATGCACCTATAGAGTAGCTAATGCTAATAACAGATATGGGAACTGAAAGATCAATATATTAATGCAATTCAGGGACCAGAATGGTTACAAACAAGAGGAGGCCATGCAGCATAATGTTTTAGACTTCATAAGAGTAGGTGAAAGACGTGTTTGAGATGTGATTTCAATTATGCTTAAATAAAGGCAAATTGCACTTTGTTTAAAATTATCTGTCCATAATGTAACCTGAATGAAAAATGATAAAGCTTTTAAATGTTAATTACTTACTTCTAGGTTTGTGTCTGTGTGTCCCATCCTCTGCAGTTTGCATAGTGAGAATCAATTTCGAAAGCAAGATGTGACACAATCCAAATGTCTTTTAGAATACACAAAAGAGAATAGAATCACATACAGTATTTCAGTACCCTTAACTACAATATTCATGTGGTTTATATTCAGCCAGGGAAAACACAGTCTAACAAATACACAATGAATAATACAGGAAATGAAGGATGCTGGTTCTGTGGTTACCTCCAGCATAGCACAGACATAATATACACTGATATACAGTATGCATGGATATGTCATACTGCAGTCATGCAGTATCTTACTGCATGCTAAGCAGATTTTTTTGACAATGCCAATAGGTCGTTTGCTTAAAGAGCTAGGCTGGAAATAGCCACCATAAGGGATTTACATAGGACTTTGAGTGTGGGATATGAATGTGAAAGATGACTTGCAGCTTATGGGAAAATGTAACTAATTAAAGGTGTGATGGTGATAAAGTTGTGTTGTAATGATGGTAAACACAGTAGTGAGCTGTGGCAGTACTGTGAACAGATACTGTAAACTTGAATATAGTTCAAGAAAACAGTATAGTATGTGCTGTAGTTTTACATATCAGACAACAGGTGGTAGTCTTGGTAACGGTAATAAGCACTGGTGTGCTACCAAACATCATTTGATGTTTTTTTTATTTGTAAATATAAAAATATAAGAGGAAGTAATTTAAAAATATAAGAGGAAGTGACTTACAGTAACACTCTTGTCTGCTTTTGGTATGAGGTGTGAGGTATGAGTATTCTTTCGGATTTTCCTGTATAACATGTCTTTCACGTAATCTGTAGAATAAACAAGAGGTAGGTAAAGTTTTAGTGATACGGTTTAAATAAGATAAAAGGACACTGACATCTCAGGACTTACTCAGAAGATGTCGACAGTGAAGAATAATGACGTAATGCTAAGTCGGTGAACAGCCTGCAGGGCAGTCATCCAGTAAAAAAAAATTATACAGTGATGTTTGTACATGTTTATGCATAGGAATGACTCAGTCGATAGCACAGACCTTAATCGATAACATGACCACTTACATAACAAGTGAGGAAAGATGTTCATTTGTTTTTGAAGAGCTTTAACATATATACACTGTACAGTATATAACATTTATACCGTATGTATATAACAAGCCTGTGTACACCATAAAGGGTGTCCACAGAATGGTTTAGAACTTTAAAGGCTTTTTTTTGCGACTAATTTCCGGAACACACACGTCATGTCTTATGTATCAGAATCAGAAAGGGTCCCAGTTTCGCCTTTGTACGATGAAAACCCGGGTTTGTCAAATCTGCTGCAAACCTGGGTTTTTGAAGTGAGAAACATATGTTTGACTAAAAAGATGAAGGCTAGGTTTAAATAAGGCACCCAGTAAGGGGAAAAACATAGTTATCCCAGGGAATGGTAGGGTCTCTGTTGTACTGGCTGACAGTTATCCTTTGGCTTTTATCCGTCTCCTCTGGCATGGTGCACCCTAGCAGCCATCCCACAAATCCCAACCTGCACATGTGAAGGCATTTATCTTGTGGAAGGTTCATAAACTAAGAATCCAGACTGGAAAGATTAGACTGAAGGAAAAAAAGAATGGGTTTAAGACTTTGCCCCTAAAATGCTTTTGATGTATTGTGGAGACCCTTTCCCATCCTCAGGTTACACCCATTATGAGAACCACACACACACAATTTCTTTATATAATATTGGCATTGACCAGCATTTTTCCCAGCAGGTCGTTCATCATGCTTTCAGAACCTTGCAGTGCAGAATTATTTAAAGCCCTTTTCTCATCAGACACTTCTTAAGCAAAATCTACAAAAGACTGTAATGCAAAGAGACTCCAGGACAGTCCTCTCAGTACTTTAATAATCCGCACAGGTGACAGTTATACATGATAAAATAAGAGTTTGCTGTTTTTTCTCTTTGGCATTTTTTGAGACGTGAAGCAACATTGAAAAGGGGATGAAGTTGAATCCTCTTGTAAAAAAAGGTTATTACACTGGTCCCAATTACAACGTTTATTATTTTAGAGTTCAGTTAAAATGCAAAACTGTTATGCTATTGGATTAGCCACTAAATATTGATGTTTTCCCGAATCAAATGAGCTCAAAACAGGGAGTTTCTGCCCTCTTCAGAGCCTTCCAGTGACACTTGGTATGGTATTATGATAATTCTGTTATCACAGTCATTCGTTTCTGTTTTCATTGAACATACACAATTCTTTGCCCTTTGGGGACAGGAAACATGGTTCATTTTATGCAGCAGTGCTCATAACAGACAGTGTGAAGCCGCCGTGGGACTGTGAGACACGGACAAGATAATTATTCAGATCCATACATTTCAATTTTATAAGGCAGTGGCGTGCCTCCTCTCAATGTGGAAAAGTACAGATAGCAGTTATTTATCATAATGGCCACTAGATGGAGACATAATTCAAGATTAGCTTTATCAGTTTGATTATAACCTTGAATGGTGGATACTCTTATACCAAGAGACATTGTTGTTTCCATAAAAATAGCGTGCATGAGAGATATTATTATGACTCCTGTGTTTTACTGGTGGAAGTGTTGCATTCAGAAATAGAATGGTGTTTTGTTTTTTACATGTTGAAAATTATTTCTGGATTGTGTCAGAATTGCATACCTAAGACATAAAAGAGCAATTTAAAGCAATGTGCAGTTAATTAGTTTTTATAGATATATTTTCACGGCTGAACTGAACACCCTCATTCATCCTACTAATTGGTAAAATGTAAAGATACATAGTGCCCATAATTCCTTCTCTGTCACTGTGAATGTCTAGATATTTTCAAAATCTGTTGTTCTCCTGCCATTATAAATAATTTAGGTTGACTTTGAGTTTGAGTTTAGAATAAAGTCATTATCACATTGAAAAAATCTTCACCCATCAACCTGCACTCATAAATATAGTATGCTCCTTCTCGAATGTGCCTTGTATTCTTGAAAGTACAGTATGTTCTGATTTTCCTCCAAAACAACAGCACACCTTCTCTTTACCATCTCCCAGTTTAACTGTAGGTACTAAAGAACATTTTACGAGCACTAACAATGCACAGCAAGAAAAATGTGTTGAGGATTTTTTTTTAAACGCTTAGGCATGAAATGTTTTGGCTTAACCTGCTTGGCTGAGGGCCAAACACCTGGCCACAGAACGAGACCATTAGGATGACTGGGCAGAGTGAGGAGTTAACCAAGGAGTAGCTGCAAGGATGTAGATGGAGTGGAGGAAGGATGCAAAAGGATGAATTTAAGGAAGAGAAGTGTTCAGCACTATGTAATGTGTTTAAGTGACATCATGGAGGACCTTAGACTAGCATAACGTAGTGGCTATTATTCCTCTCAAACATACAGTAAAAAAAACTCCATGTTGACAATTTCACCGTGTGAACATTTAATGTGTCCATAACACTGATTTAAAGCACTGCATTTCATTGTTCTGATGCCTTTTGGTGCCCAGCAATTGCTTTATATACAGTACATTGTATAACATTAAACGTTTATAAAAAAACACAACAAATGATGTTGGTTACAAAACTCATTAGTTGCATTTTCAACATCACTGATACTGTACGTGTCTTTGTATATAATTGTTATCAACATCTTTTGATCCACTACTGTGCAAAGGTCTCCACAAGATTTTAATTTCAAATTCTTAGTTTGGTATTCTTGTAATTTCTTATTCAATTGGATCTATTCTAAAGCATCTCAAGTCCACCACTGACCAGAATGTCCAGTTCTTTGCTCTTTAACTTCATGAACATGTGACAGATCTTTGTTTTCATGTACTTTCTAAGTGCATGCGTATTACACCTTCTACACTAAAGTCATACTCATTTTAGGAGGGCTTTTTTCAATTTGATTTATCTGAAACACATTAAACTGAGTCTTGGACTTGGGTCTTATCTTTTAAATAGCAACATCTAATAACAAAAAGTCTTAGCAGTTGTGCCAAGCTTGGATTGTATCTTGTTATGAAGTGGGAAAATATTAAAATTAAAAATTGCCTTTTTCCTTATTTTTAAAATCCGAGCAAGTAAGATTATTTTCTTGGGCTTTCTGCCATGTTAAGAGAATTGCAGTATACAAATTGTCAGCAATTACTGAGCTGACAACTGAGTCAAATCTGTGGCACTTTGAGAATGTTCAGAGAACACAATTGTGCAATGTTAGGAAGAGTGTTTTTCAAGTGTTTTTTTTTTATCTTTGTGTGTTTCTACTTTGCAAATTAGCATTTTCAAACTGAATTAGCCATGTTATTGTTCTGAGTCCATGGATGTTAGCTAAATTGATTTGGATTTAACGAAGAGAGATGTTTGTGAATCTGGAAGATGAGCTCTGTGAGTGCATTGCTTTTACAAAAATTGCACTGCATAAAACCTTCAGTCGAGTTAGATTGATTCACAGTATGTTACTGATTTGCAGAAAATAAAACCTTGATTTTGAACACACCAAGACAAGAAATGTTACGAACAAGAGAAACAGATTCAGTCCATGTAGCCAGTTTGGTGATTCAACCGTGGATCTTGTTTTGATGTATTTTGAAAACATTCAGTGTTTTGGCTTCAGCAATCTAGCAGGATAATTTCAGACCTTTTTTTATATTATTTTGTGTAAAGACGTTCCTCCTGTTCTCCATCTTTATCTTAGATGTAGTTTACACATGTTCTCCGGATCTTATTTCACTGCTGCTCTTGAAGAGGTCCATTGGGTCGAATTTTGATTTAAATTAAGTCTTGAGTCCATGATCGTTGTTTTGAGTGATGATACCCATGGATATGAAACAGGAAGCCTCTGGCAAATGGAAAGCCACCATCAAATACTGGAAGTGGAATTTGAGAAAAAAAGCCAAGATTCAATGTAAAAATGATAAATGAATATGTAGCTCGTTTGTTACACAGAGGCATTTTTTTTAGAAATGCTTTGTTTTTGTATTTACAAAATAATGCGCAGCTGGCAGTGTATTAAAATATATTGCATGTTGTCCCACAATACCCTAATATGACCTTCTAAATGTGCATTTTTTTCAAGTGCTGTCCAAGCATGCTTGGGTTCTTTTCAGCAGTGGTGTTATGCTGTCTAGGAGACATGTTGTTCATGTTGTACTGTGCCCCAGGTTCAGGCTATGGGCAGTGGATAACACAGGCCGACGCTCCAGTCCCAGTGAAGTGACAATAAAGACCCCCTGTCCAGCTGTAGATGATGTGAAAGCACAAGGTGAGGTCCTGTGTTGTATTTGAAATTACAATGGTTATTTTGGAAATACTTATAGTACTTTTTGTGTTGTAGTTTTGAGGACACGGAAGAAGTTTGTTTTTACTGCTTTGTCATTTTCTTTTATGGTAATGACATTCCCAGTACTTACTGTACATAGCTGTGGGTTATTCTATTGTTAAGATTAGAGCTTCAAAATAAAAAAGGAGTCATAATGTGCTACTGCAGTAGTTAACAATTAATAATGTGCTATTAATTCAGTGAGGGCACTTTGTAGTTTAAATTGAGTTGAGAAGGCAATGCCACATGCCAAGATCTGAAATTCCATACATATTCATGGACTTAATATTTTGATATAGGACTTAATATAGGATATACAGAATATTGAGTCCTAATAATGGGAATACTGTACATATTCATAGGAATTAGGATTTACTGTAAGATTTTCTGGGATTGGTGATCACTCTCTGTGATCCCAACTGTCCCTAATATTTGTCACCGAAGAACAGATTTCAGATTACAGTTTACTCTGCCTTGTAGGAATTCTAAAGGTAAGGTCCTTATCAGTATTATTTTTCACTGCTCAGACCAACATACAGAAGACCACCAATGTATAGTCTTCATTACACTTATTAGTTATTTCAGTTTTGACGTTGTTGGAATTCAGATATCTTGGTTGTGCTTTGACTTTGGCTTTCCTTCCCTGTTTTAGAGATAGCTGACAAGATCTATAACCTGTTTAATGGGTATACTAGTGGCAAGGAACAGCAGACAGCTTACAATACCTTGATGGACCTGGGCACTCCTACCTTGCACCGTGTTCTCTACCACTATAACCAGCGTTATGAGAGCTTCGGCGAGTTCACCTGGCGCTGTGAAGATGAGCTGGGACCCAGGTACTCACGTCTTCTCCCATTCTCCCACTTGTTAATGTCTTACAAGGCATGTTTCAGTGGAGGTTATCTTGCAGTGTATTCTCTAAGGCAAATAAGAAGAGCATGTACTGTGTAAGAAAGGTTCCAAATGAGAGAAGACTATTTGGCCCAGTAGCTCGTGGCAGGAGCAGTAGTATATTTGTGCAAAAATGAAGGTTCAAGTAACAGGAATACAGTAAATTTGTTTCTCTGACCTTTGCTTTTGAGAGAAAGTTAATCTTTCAGTCATTGTTTTTGTTTGAAAGGAAGGGAAAGATTGATGTTCTCGAATGTTATTATTACAACTGGGAAACCAATGTAGTCCAACTGAGTCAACACTATTGAAAATTACTTGTACAATATTTTGCTGACTGCAAAACAATACTTGAATATGCTAAAACATTTCCACACTGAGTGATCTAGACAGCTGTGATGATGGTTAATTGTAATTAATTGTTTATTAAATATACCCATATGTTTAATATCAAATATAAATATTTGTATCTAGAATCTTGGAAAATCAAGTGAAACTGATTAAAACATTAAATTTTAGATACATTACAACCTCAGAACAAATTAAGAGTATATTTTTAATCTGTTTGCAAGTCATTGTTAAAAGAGTTTAATTTGTTTCATTCCTATGTCTTACATTAAAAAAACATAAAAAAAAAACAAAATGCAGCATTAGAATAAGTGATTTATGTGCAGTGGCCACCGTAAATAGCAAGGAATTAATTGGGCTCCAGTCAGTACGATTGACCCATCCTGATTGATATTTAATGTTTCATCAGCATGGGCTTAGAATACTAAATTGTGAGGTTATAAATTAATAATTGATTGCACCACTTTTCTTCCCATTTAAACTCTAACCAAATTGTGGCTCATAGTTTTGTTTTCTTACTTCAGTTCCTTTTGAAACTCTTGTAGCTGGAAAACTTTTAATCTTGGCTGTGGGGTCCATCCTCACTGACTGTTAGCCATTCAGACTAGTAGTTAGTCGTTATGCAACCATGCACAAAGCCCTAAACAGACCATTTTTTAGTGACAATAGACATGTTTTATTTGTTCTTTTTAGCTGGAAATGTAAGACATTTGGAAATGTAGTGTACTGCACATTAAAGAATTCTGACATTTCTGAACACATTTCAAATAAAACAGAGAATAGAAATGCCATAATGCAGCAGATAGGAAGTTTGGCGAGCCACTGTACCTAAAAACACAGGCACTAAAAATGTTGATGATTTATACACAACATTTTTACAGAAGCAGCACAAGGTGCTTTCAGTGGTGGCAAAATGTGTAGGTGCAGTTTTCTGGAGCAGTTTCCATTCCCATTAGTGGTTCAAGACAGCTGATTGTTACACTGTTACCAGAAATTGCTACAGTATTTAGCATTAGAGGTTTTTTTTGTTAAATATATACTCTGAAGCAGAAGCCTGCACAGCGTCAGTAGGTGAATTGGAAGCAAAATGCAGATACTGCTAAACTACCTCACAAATAGAAGCACAGAGCAGATTTCATCATATATAGAGGACATGTTTTGTCCACATGTTTGAACAGCCTTCAAAACAATTATGAGCAGATGAGAAATCCACCCTTAGGGCCACTTTCCTTAAACCATGTTCTGTCATCCTTGCCCAACAGTTTCAGAAGAAGTTTGTTGCAAGTGACCACATTTAAAGTGAGATAGGGGGTCTTTTAGAAGTGATACTAATGCTGCATAGAAAGGCAAGATTACATGAAGATAAGTAAAAATACATACTTTAATGCCCCTGTCTCCTACAATAATGTTTAATACAATCCCTCTCAGGCAGAATATGCCGATGAGATTTAAGAGAAAATTTAAGACATGCAGCATTAATAATTTGGTTCCACGTAAAGAAATTAGGCAGAGGTGTTCCCTTATTAAAGGTCCATTACAATGTAAATTTGAGGGTTTGTCTGAAGTACTGTAATGTTCTAATGAAGTTTTCCAAGTATTAATTATATCTAGCATTTAGATTTCATTTTCATCAGCTAGTTCAAATAGAAAATAACTGCCACCCAGTAGCCTTGTCATAAAATATAACATCAATTCAAACATTAATGGCCTCAGCAGAGTATAAAAATAGTTGGTTTTGTATAAAGTCTTGTTTTGAAGGAAAAAAGAAATCTTTCCTTTCTGACATATCATATCTCACCATTGGATCTTTCTGGCTTCAGCCTTAGAAATTTCCTGCAGGTTTTCAGGCAATATTGCGTGATAGTAAGGTCAGACATAAACGTCCCAGCTCTTTTTTATTTTAAATACCTCTTCTCTTGTCTCATTTTTGGCATTATTATGGGACTAGCTTCCATGAAAGGCATTTAGCCTTGTGTTATTTTAGAAATGTTAGAAGCTGGCCTTGTGGGATAGCACCACAGCTACAGTATTTCATTTCCTCTGGTTCTAAGTTTACATAACTTAAGAGCAGGCTGTGATATCAATGTTCACATAGATCCAATAATTTAAGTGTCAATGTTGAAATCAGACTGGTTAAAACAGGACTGAATGCTTTCATTACCTGATTTGGAAATAAACAATTTTGTCATTGGAAACAACCAAGCCCCAGATTTCTAAGAAGAAAATCAACTCTAGGAAAGCCTTTTGATTTTTTCCCCGGTGTTTAGCTATCTAAGGTCTGCAGGCTGTAGTGAAGTATGTTCTTACTATCCTATGTCTCGCTGCTTACAAAAATAAGGGCTTGAGATTCATGATTTTGACTTTGACTAACTCCAGGTCTAATAATGGTAGCCAATATCTAATATATATAGGAATGTTATACAGTGTTCCTTAAACATTGAATTCAGACTGTGTCTAGATAAGTTAGAATGGGAACCATATTTTTGTTTTATATTACAATTAATTGAGGGTTATTTTTTTATGGCAGTTTTAGCGAAAAGTTAGGAGGAATGGTAGTAACCAAGGTCCACCTCACTTCTTCTGCTCACACTCATTCTGCATAAAGTCACTTCCTAAAAAACTGTAAATACTGTTGTAAACCCCTCAATTTTGCTCACATTTGTCTGTTAAACATTTATGTCAAAGCTTTGGCTGGAGTTATTGGGCTACTAATTAGTTTATCTATTAATTATTGTGATGTATTAGAGTAAATTATAAGACAGTTTCAAAATTAAGCATTCTAATGGAAACTAAATGCAAATTGTAAAACTTCACTTTTTCGAGCAATGCATTATGTGCCATTTTAAATTCTCTGTGACCAGAATTTCCAGTCCAATACCCCACCCAGTAAGGCGACAGAGGACACTGTGCTGTAGGAGATGTTGTTCTTTGGATGGTACATTAAACTGAGGTCCTGACTATTCAGTCTTTCATGATCCCATGGCACTTTTCAAAAGAGTAGAGGTATTAACTCTGGTGTCCTGGCTAAGTTCCACCCTGGGCTTGCGTCAAAAGGCCTCCCCAAATTTCCCCTTAAATTCAGCTAGTGAAGTCATTCCTCAGTCCACTTGATCTACCGTGTAGTGGGACTGCTGGCGCACAATGGGCACTGCGCATCCCCCAAGTGGCGCATCACCCAGCAGCAGATGGAGCTGGTCTCCTCCTGTATATAAAGTGATTTGAGGTCCCCCGGAATGAAATGACCTCTATAAATGGAAGTTATTATAAATTATTATCTTCTGAATAACTTATCGGCTGCAAACATCCAAGAGTTCAATAAAATGTCTTCCTTCGAAGGGAAGTGATTCACAGTGAAGTGAAGCAGAATGGTGAAGCTGACAGAGCTGGAAAGAGAGGCCCTGGTGGAGACAAAGAAAGGTTTAAAATGTACCCTGGAAAAAGGAGTCATTTTCCACTTCTATACATGTTCGGATTTATGGTGACAACCGTTGCTATTTGGAACATTAAATGTACTTTTTAAAAAATTTAAACAAAACAAACCGCAAAGGTTTTTGTTTTAAGCAAATAAACATCCAAATTCCTTAAACCACCAAAATGTGGCAAGATATTAGAAACATAAATAATTAGAAGAAAAATATAAATGACAGTGTCTCTACTACAGCCACATAGTATTTTTTAAAAGAATATGTAACGGTGTTGGGGAGGGTGGGGTGGAGAGATGTAAAAAAATAAAAGTGGGCAAGCCAAGAACAACTTATTTATGGTTTCTTCAAATGTGCCTGGCGATTTCTGACATCATTAAAATTCCATTATCTTGTTTTATGAAGAATTGCCAAAGTAAATGAATACTTTCAGGAATTCTAGCCATGTTGTTCACTCTTTAAAGAGATAGAATATAGACTACATAGGAATAATTTATAATAATATAATCAAGGACAAAAAACATCAGTATTCACCCAAAAAATTAAGGTCACTTCAAAACATTGTATCGCCTCAAATTGAGCTAAAACATGAATATGTTTTAACACCCACTGGTTTCTGAGATATATTATTATTAAAGAAGATACCGAATATTCATTAGCTTTTGCTGTACAACAATAACCCAGCTATTTACTGTAATTCTGCATCTCTATGAATCAGTTTTGAATCTGTATATAATTTGGTTGTGTCTTAATATTTTTAAATCAAATTTGAAAAGTTGTTACATATTCATTGCAAACTGTTATGTGCATCTGCTGCCCACAGAGTTCAGCAGAGAGAGCATCTGTTCAGAATAACACTAGTTTTGCAAATGCATATGGTGTAAAATATTGCATGCTTAATTTCCATGCTAGAACATAAGACTGTGTTGCTTTACATTGAGAAGATGTGAACTGAAACTGGCAGTGCACCCTGCTAGACGATAGATTATGTTAAATGATTGGAACTAGCACATGAGAAAGATGAAAAGCGGAAGTTTGTGCTATAAAGATGGCTAATGTGAAAAGTGTAATTTACGTTGACTAAAATTATAGCAGATGACAGTGTCACGAACCAGTGGGCTGTTTTGTGTTTTGTTTGTTGTGTTTAAATATAAGCATGAAACCCTGACTGTTTAAACCATTTTATTGCATGACACATACCCAAAGTTTTAATAAGCTCTGTACTTAATTCACCAAGGAAGGTTGTGTTGTATGTGTGCTGTTCTTGTAATATTGGCTATTTTACACGTAAAGCGAAACACAAAAATCAGTGTACTCCTTCTCACACTAAGTGGCTTGGTTTTGGCTTGGATTCATTTTTATAAATCATTTTGTCAATTTTTCTGTTTTTCACTTCAGAATTTTGCTGGAGGGTGACATGGTGGCTCACTGTGCTGGGGCTCTGGGTTCAGTTCCCAACCAAGGGTGCTACCTGCATGGAGTTTGTAGGTTTTTGCCTGTGTTTGCATGGGTTTCCCCTGTGTGTTTAAGTTTCCTCCCACAGTCCAAAAATATACTGGTAGGTTAGTTGGCTTCTGGGAACATCAGCCTTGGTGTGAGCATGTCTGTGTTTGTGTCTGCCCTGTGATGGACTGGTGTTGTGTCCAGAGTGTACCCTGGCTTGTACCCATTGCCCTGGCTTGCAGGGATAGTCTCTGGTTCCCCCATGACCCTGAATTGGAAGAAGTGATTAGAAAATGGATGAATGGACTCTGCTGGAGGTCCATTGAAATGGTCTTGTGGAGACTTATAGTACTCCTCATTTACGCTGCCGGTTCTGGTGAAGTTTCATGGTAAAACGAAGATGCGTAGTTAGAAATAATGTACTGTACTCTTGAAAGTTGGGCAAAACCACAGTTAAACTTCTGGACCTTGTAAGAGCTTGTTGGGTCTGTATATTAGTTTTCTCTCATTTGAACCTCCCTGTGCTTTTTAACATTCACAATTGTTTTCAATGTTTATTTAGTTTATTTTCATACATGTTTTAATGGTATAGCTGCGAGATCGTTTTTTGTTTTTAAATAAACGCAAATGAAAAATGTTAAATGAATGTGCTGGTTAATAGATTTTCCCACATTTTCAATATGACACTTGTAGAAAAATTGCAGCAAATTCTAAATGAGAGCCTTAAGGCTTGAGCACAATGTTGACATTTTCAATGATGTGTCTTTTCCTTTTCATTTCCATTCTAGGAAAGCTGGTCTCATTCTCTCTCAGTTAGATGACCTAAGTGGCTGGTGTAGTGGCCTGTTGCAGGAGCCAAAAATTGGCCTACGAAGAGCCTCTCTGAAGTACCTGGCCTGCCGTTACACTGATACAAAGTCGTTTGGTTTGAACTGGGTTGACCTGGGGCGTGACATCAGAAAGGCCTGTGAAGAGCAGGTGCTCCCTGTGCTATATAATGACTATGGGGAGTCCAAGGAACTGTGAAAGACAAGGAGCCTTTTTTTTTCAAATGCCTATATGGACAATGGATCTACAAGCGTTGCTTCAGTCAAAGATGCACATTTTCATAAAAGGAATTTTCCCAGAAACAAGTATAGTTAGAAATCTCGAGTCTCTAAATGCTTCTGATTACAGCTTGTTTTTTTTTATTTTATGTCGTCATAAATCCATCAAATAAATATATGTACTGTATATACATTGCATAAGTAATGTCACCCTAAGTAAGTACCTGAGTCATCCTGAAGGTTTTATTAGTATATTGACTTTTACAATGTGGTGTTTCAAATAAGTTCTGAGTTTCCTGTACAGAAAAAAATCACAGGAGTCATTTTGTAACAGATTTGCCTAACTAATGCCACTGCATTATGCTTCTGCATAGCCTGTGCTTACTGACTGAGGACTTAAATCGATCTTAAATCCCAAAAATGTATGTATATAATATTGAATTTACTAAAATGTTGAATGTAGCAGTTTAGATTTTAATGTTGTACAGCACCATTTTTTAAATGGATACTGTGTTAATCTTGGAAAGGTGAAACAATAATGTAATATGTCTTGATCCGTGTTTTTAGTCTCAAGAAGTAAATTTATTTGCCAAATTCATTTCAATTACAGGTTCCAGTGCTGCTTTTACATACACTACTCTCAATATGATATATACTGTAATATAAAATATTATAAGATTCTTAAATACTTAAGCTGAGAATTTCACAAACAAGATTTTAATTTTCAAACAATATAACATAATACAATAAATTAATAAAACATACAGAAATGGGGAAAAGGAAACACGTCTGTTTATGGTCACTTGTTTTGCACTAGCAGAAGGCAATCTAGTCATATATCTTTCCATGAGTTCAATTTCTGCAAATCAATACAACCATGTGTAACTTCAGGGAATCTCATTCCCCACTCAGGCTTGTAAAATAGATTTTTTTGGAACACAGTTTGACCCTCAAACAAAGCAAGTGCACATGAAAACTGATAGAGAGAAGTCTCTTGGGAATCATCGTTATGAAGGAGTAGTCAAGGACTCTCCTTCTGAATAGGCACAGCAGTCACATCTGAAAACACAGACTGAGAAACTGAAAACCTCTAAGAGTATCTTGTACAGTATTTGCAGCACAAGGCTCTCCCCAGTCTAGGTGAATAATATATGAAAATATTTGCTGGTAATTGAAAGAACAGGAAGTGTTCTCTTAGGGTCTGCATTAAAACAAAGCTGTGGTTCAACACATTATTTGGTCATTTATTTTAGAATGTTTGATTTTGATTAATCAAAGGATTTGAAAAATAGATGGATGGTTACCTTTCATGGGTAGTTGATATTATAAGCAATTGCGATTTATGTAGTGCCATTTTCCTCGGAACAGAAGCTGAAGCCATCTTACATTTTCTCGGCTTTTGTAAAGATGCATTCCCTCTCTGGTTAAGAACACAATTCACTCTGTTTCACATTTCTGGTTTTACTTAATTCATGCACCTTTTGAATGAACTGTTTGGTTAACATAGCCTGTATAGGTCAGGTCCAACCAGTGGGGTGATGACTGTCCATTAGTTGTACAGTCTTTTTCTTTACATCATTAATTCTTGTCTGGGTGAATTCTGGAGGGTGCCTTATGGGGGAATGTAAAAGCAGCATTGGGATTTAACAGATTCTGCAGAATTTCTTCGGAGATTTGGAACACGTGTTTTGAAAACACAGAATCTCCTGTGTTTTTCCCGTGTGCAGGTTTTGAAATGTATTTCTTAGTTCTGTTGTAATATTAGATTTTATTTTAAAAAGTGAATTGTAAAGATTTGCAGTTCTTTACAATGAACTGAGCAACAGACTTAGCGCTGAAGGAACCGTAAATGCATTAGATCCTTTGCCACCCTGAAACATTTGATTTGAAGTAAACCTTAAAATGAGGTCTGTATTTTATGGAAAACTTTTTAAAACTGCATGCACAATGTTTTGTAAAGTCTGGGTTAGCTGGAGTGTGCTACAGTAGATGTAAAATGGACGTATTGTGCACCTTTTCACCTCTATCTTTGGTTTTTAGATGAAGAATAAAGAATATAACCTTAAATGAGATTCATGTTAGATTTTATTTCAATACTAATTTCAGTTCAAATGAGAATTTGGTTTTCTACAATTGTTAATCTGTACAAATAATGTTTAATGCACAAAACTTCAAAACACATTATCATTGCTTGAAACAAAGATCTCTCTTTTAAGATGGGATATGTTATCACAAGCACGGGTAAAATGTATTGACATGCACATTTTAGTGATATATTTGTTATCTTCAAAAACATCAGCTTTTCTGTTTCCCATTTGGAATCTTATTAGCAAAAGACAAAAGCAAAAGTGGGGAGGGGATCATGTAGAAATTAGTTTTTCAGTGAGTCAGGCCTCACCTGTATTTAACAGGGGTCTCAAACTAATTTCCTGGAAAGTATCCCAGTGTCTTCTGGTATTTGTTCCAGTCTTACCTGTTGGTTATGGAATTGGTCTACTTTTTTAGCCACATGACTGCAATACATCAAACCAGGTCTGAGGTGTTTTGGCAGTACTGTAGCTGTACTGTGAAGCAAATATTTTGAGTAAACAACTGTAAAACGAGCTTAAGAAAAATGTCTGCCCCAGAAAATAATGAGGTTAATGTCTACCCAGCTGCTCAGATTGGAACAAAAGTCAGAAGTCATCAAGACTCTCCAGGAATTAAGTTTGAGTTATCAGGTTTACATAGTGGGAGAGACATTACCCTGATAATGGAGGTTCAAGAAGGACTGTTGGAAGGCCTTGAAAGTTACAGTTGGAGGAATGTTAGAATTGCACTATTCATAGGAATATGATTGTCGTCCTATAATTTTACATTACTAGCTTATTTTGTGATGAATGGATTTGTTAATTGTGTTTGTGGTTTTGCTTTAATTAATCGTCTTTCATTTTGTTCAATTATAGCTGTTAATAGCAATTATTGCTGGCAGTATTGGTTATTGGGTGCCTACTATGCTGGAATGGACAGATACAGTCATTAGCCACAGCACAATGAAATGATTGGCTCGCAGCAGTAGGTTGTTATTGAACGTTCAATCTGATAAGTGCTAAATTGTAGTACATTACAGAAAATGGCAATGAATTAGTAGGATGGGAAGACGTATTGTCAGTTAAATACCTGTGATTTAACTTAAACTAATAGAGTATTTTTCTTTTTGTATAGAGATGCCCAATAAATCAGAGTACAAATCACAATGATTCATGTGATAGCAGGTACAGTACCTGGCCTACAGTAAATCCTTTGGCAGAATATTGCAGTTTCAATATTCTGTAAATATTCTGCAAATAACTGTATGAAGAAGCAGTGTTCTAGGGCATTTGAACTAGGGGACACCTGGAGGAATATGTAGAACTAAGAAATATAAAGTGTAGTTTAGTAAAAAGTGGTCATTACTAAGGGAGAAGTTCAAATTATTTACAGGATATTGAACACAATAAATGTTTATTTAAATGTTTTAAGATAGTTCAGATTTTTTTTCAAATTAAACTCTTGATCAAGTCCTTACCAATCATAAAATGGGACCAATTGAGTCTAAGATGGTGGTGTCCTCAGTGCAGAGATATAGTAGGTAGTGGAATTGCCTGGTGCCTGAGCAATATTTTCAACAGAGACAAAGACAAGAGAAGGGCCCAGGATAAACCTTTGAGGTATTCCCCTAGTAATAGGAAGAGGTTGTGAAACAAACCTATAAGATACAATTTTAAAACTAATTCTAAAAACATTGGTCTTGATTTAACACCATACAAGGGAACTCATATCAAATCTAATATTGCTCAACTTCAGAGGAAGAAAAAGAGTGAAGCACAGCATCAAAAGGTGATGGATAAACATATAATGATACAGTATGTGTTTTGGGAAAAAAGAAATTGAACAAATTGGCAAATAATGTAATTGTAGAAAGCACAGATTCAGTTTTTTGTTAATACATGTCAACAGTTTATTATTGTATACATGTGCATTTATTGATTCTTAATAGTAGTTCATTAAAATACATTTTCAAATAACCAAATAACCAGTGTATTGAATGATTTCCCTTTCTATAAATCAATGGGCCTGAGCTTTATAGTTACTTAAAATCTTTCAAAATACAAACCTGTGTTTAATCTGAACCCTTCGATCTGGCAATAGTCTATGTAGACCTCTGAAATCTATAATATTTCTTCATATTTGGAGACAATTTGTTAGGCTTATTGAATAAATAAGAATTCATCAACCTTAAAACAAACCAGTACTGTATATACCACAATTCAAACCATAGCCTGACTAAGCACATGTACCTTGTGAATGGATAGCACTTAGTAAAACTTCATTTCCAACCATTTTTTAAATTCAAACAGTAAAATAAGAATTAAATCACAGTTACTGGGCTACATTTGGTTTATACATTTTTATTATTTGACTTTTGAATTAAATGTTAGTATTCTTTGGTAATTAGCAGATTTGGTGACATTATTGTACAATAGAAATGTTTTAAAAAGTTACTGTTGTTACTAATCTGAATTCCCTTGAATCCCTCAATAAATAAGGAGCTGATTTCATATAACAACTAGAAGTTCAGTTTCATTGTATTCATTTAATGGAGGAGTGAAAGAAAATTGATCTAAGTACCATTCACAGAATAATTAGAAAACGCAAACCAGATTTAGAGAGAAAAAAAGGTAAGGCCATTTTCAATTGAAACAATAAGTATTTATACTGTACCTCCTTATTATTATGAAAAGTGATATTTACAATAATGAACCCATTAATGAGCTGAATGAAAAACCAATAAACATCAAAAGCCAACAAAGTATAATCACAATTTGACAGTTTGTACTCAGAATTACTATAATAATGAGCAAAGCATTTGAGTGCATGTTTAAGGATGTTGTTAGCAGCAAAAAATGAGGTAATTGTAGGGGTGATTGCCCTTTGATAGATCTTAAATGCCAAAGGTTTAAGTTAAAATTTATATATAGATTTTACTTTTCTACATTACTATTTTGTAATTTCTGTAGTATTTCCCCACAGTGAGACCCAATCAATTCCTTTTATTTTAAGAGGAGGTGGTATTAAACAATTTAAGAAAGCAAATAATTCAGTTTTGAGATTATTCGTTTTAATGCATCATAACACAAAAAATGTAATACTATTATTAATGCAAGTAATGTTCCCTATTGTCCTAAAAAGAGTAATACAGTCTGCTTACTAGTGTTCAGAGGTGCAATCCAAAAGAAAATGTTCGGTAAAAAAAACATCCTGTTCACTATTTTCTAGGTATTTGACATCATACAGTACATTCAGTTCCTTTTTATGCTATTGACACAGGTGTTTTGCAAAACAAGTATATGTGTGATTCTGTGGTTCTTGGAGAAGTGACACAGAGCCTAGGATTTCTCTTTCCTAGACACTAAGTCATGGGCAATTTTCGGTAAAAATAAATAAATCAAGTGCCAAACACATTTCCTTCTAATATACACACACGCAGTTGTGCCCTCAGGATAGCATTGATTTTCTTTGCAAAACTGGGGATTCTCTCAAGCCTTAGACAAATCTGGTGGTGTGACAAACACTTTATCTAAACTCAGAATTGTAAAAGAATAACATACTGTAGCTGAAAACGATATAGCAGATTGAAAATATATATCTATATCGTTTACATATACTGTATTTATTTGTTCAAAGCATTGCATGTGTAGCAGCTTTGTGTTTTCCAGCTTGAAAACTGACACTTGTTAACGTTTGTTGTGCTAATTGGTGGTAATTTTAATTAATCTACCAGGTAATATAGCAACAATTAGGCTATGTGACTGTACTACTATAAAGTAATGTAATATCTTAATCGTTGATCTGATCCTTGACCAATGTTGATGGACACAAATCACAGCCAAATGTCCTTGATGATACTTCTGTTCTCTAGTGTCATCACAAATCTTTGGAATCACAACTGGAATGTTTCATAGAACTGTAGCACTACCTTTATATCTGCTGCTTTCCCGAAGAACACAGAGGGTCAGATTCCTAATTGATTTTGTCTTCATGAAAAAGGATCTTTATCATTATATAAACATGCTCTGCACAAAGTACGTTGATTAATTTGCCAGAGAAACCATTGAAGAGGGGGGAATAGTGTTGTGGGGGTGTGATTTACTTTGCTTCACTGATGGAATATGAGACAATAAGTGCAAAGCAAGTGGCAAGAAACTCCCATTTCCTGAACTGGGATAAATTTTGAGAGACAATTTAAAGAACACAGAATCTGTATCGTCAAACTGATCGATTTATTTAAGTAGGCTTCTTTTAAACCCTACACGATTCCGTGACATGTTGTGACCAAGAAAATACAGCTCACTTGTTTGTCCTCTCAAAATATGATTAGCACAAAGACTAAAAACAAACATAGACTTTAAATAGGTTAGGCTAATTTGGGCGTACACCGTGGTGCTGTCTAAAATTATCTCTGCAAAATGACCAAGTCACCCTGCAATTATTAACCTGACGCTTGACAGTCTGAAAAACGCGCCTGAAAAGTCCTGAAGAACACAAGATTTGACTGTTGTTGTTTTTACTCATTTATATCCTTCTTGGAAAACTTAGAAAAAAGGAAAATAAAACTTAAGAGAGATGATTTTCCTTCCAGGCTCCTCTACGATAAGACAGCGTGTTTTGGGTTGAAAGTCAAGTCATTATTCCCCTGGCAGTAGTCTCTTGCCCAGAACTGATTTTCTTTTTGCATCATTCCAATTGGACTCCAGCAAAAAAAAAAATGTATTTTGTTCTCAGTGTGCGGTAACATTAACTAACTAGCTGCTTAGAGGTGAAAATTGGTCAAGAATCAAGGATTATTGAACACATCTCCATCATGTGTCTTTTCCTGTTCTTTTTACCTTTCAACTGTTTTAGTCTGCATCTCAAGCATGTGTACGTCTTATCAGACTTATCTTTGACCACTACAGTGATGTAGCAACAATTGGATTAGCATGGTCACTCTCATCAAGATGAATTGAACTCTGATGTAGTTAAGCTGTTGTAAAATGAAGACTATAACCAGTACAATCTTGCAAACACACAACAGCCACAGAGGTGTGTAGATAATTCTTGGGCATGGAGTTCAATTCAGTCATTTTGAATTCCATTTGAACATCTGGGACAAGAAATTAAGGCAGAATTAAGAAATATTAAAACTTAAAATGTGTATCTTTAGTGCCTTGTCCTTTGTAGACCATATGAATATATTCAATATACAGTATGGAAAACCCTTTTAAGTGGTATGTTTAACTAATTTAACTTCCCTTCGCTCTATGGTAAAAGGAAAATCCCCAGGCATGCCTAGCAAAGTAGAAATAAAGACTAGGAATTGTAAAACTTCAAGAAACAGCTTTAGTAATGTTTTTGTACTGTAAGTAACAGAGGTACAGAAATCTACTTTGATGCATACAGATCATAATAGCTTTCATTTTATACAGTATATACACTATAGGCATGTTAAGATCCCATGTCAAAATATGTCCTGAATATGTAGGCTAGTATTGCTAGAATTGACATAGTCGGTAGTGATAATCCTCAATTTATTAGTGTATGTCCTGGGACAATCTTTCAAGAACTCATTTTCCTTCACCATCCCAAACCTGTTTGACCAGTCTCTCTGCTTTTCAGTCAATTTAATCTCCATAGTAGATTCCACACCAGTCTAATACTAAGCATATTTTCAAATTTTCTCAAACTGTTTGGAAAGGGACAGTTTTACTGCATGACTGACTAGTCAGCAACAATCATCTTAAGCTAAATTTGATACTTTATGGGAAATGTTCATTTGGATGCACATTTACTGCATAATAAAATACTTATTAAGACTATGCAATATTAATAATACTTATTTATAAGAATTAAATCAATTTTAAACAATTTATAATCTGACAGAATATTCTGTTTTATGTTAAGATTCAGACTGTATTATTTATAATACAGTCTGAATCTTAATACAGTATAAATACTGCAGTATTTGGGCTTACTGACATAAAGAGGAGAAAACTCGAACAGGTTGATGATGTTATATTTTTTATCAGCCCTAACATGGCAAAAATAAACTGGCTTGCACAATTTGTGCGTTTATAAAAATGGGTTTCTATAAAGACATCACCTAAATTATAGGGCCTTGAAACAGGCTATATTTTGACCTGGATTTCTAAGATAAACATACTGGTCTATGAGTATGTGATTATGATGTTAGAAGATTCCTTTATTACTAAGTAAGATCTACATTTGTTAGACACTGATGAAATATATTAGTCTATAGTTTATAGAGTGATAGCTGTAATACTAAAGCTCTTATTTGAATATTTCTGATTCTCTCTTTACCCGACTTTGGATGTTATATTTTTAGAGACATGGTCCATTCATGACCTGCTGTTTTTCTGCGGTTTCCAGATTTCTTCCAGCGTGTTCTTAAAACGTGCCCTGCGACCAAGCGCTTTGTTTTCCATCTTATTTTCCTTGGCATTGGGATCCCGGCATGTGCACTCATCCTGGTCACAGTCCGTCCCAAACTGAATGACCTGTGAACACAAACGACAAAACAGGACACCTGGTAGGCCCAAACCAGACCGAAGAAATGTATATTAACCTCAACTCATAATCCCATCACAAATGTAAATGCACTTGTAAAACCTGGAACAAAGATAAAATCCTTTATAGCAAATACACTTGCAGCACGTGGATGAAGTTCAGTGTAAAGTTGCTTTTTTAAAAGATGACAGAATTAAAATCACTGGTCTAGGAATGACCAATATGTTCAGAGTAAAATAAAAAAAATTTCAGAGCTGAGTCTTATCTTGCAAATGTTGCAACTGCAGGCTTAATAACTGGATACGATACGTTCAGGGAATGTTTCTAAGCTTTCAGTTTTGTTTCTGAACAATATTTTAAGGTGCCCTAATCGTGTTCTAAATTCCTGCCTGGGAGTAAATTATTACACTTACAATGTACAAGTATAAGATGCTTTATCAAGCTTCAGAAACACTAGATAAAGGAAGGCACCATGAACATAGAGACACAAGTAATCCAAGTAAAAACAAGTAATCCATGTTGGATTTTAAGGTGAGGCTAACAGCAATAACAGCTAGAACTGAGCGTGAATTATGCTGAAGATGTCAATAGAAATAAAAACTAAACATCATCAATATATTTTGCACTATGTTTTATATACTGTGTTTTTATGTCTTTATTACTTAATAATACTGCCTTCACTGATCAGTGTTCCTGGCATTTACTGTCAGTATTTGATTGGCAGTAAGTACAAATTAGAGATATAGATATCATTCAGCGGATAATAAAAACCAACTTTTTAATACAACATGATAGAAATGACATAATTTAAAGATGCAAATTAGTTCAAATTCCATACAACTGATATTATATCATGTTGATACATAATTAAAAATGGTAAGCAAAGATTTAATGTTCGTTTTACTTGTTAATTACTTTCAGTCCCAGAGCAAATTAAAAATCTTATTTTGTCTCAGGATGTCAAGATCTTATAGAGCCTGATGTCCATCCTAATTAGGAACAGTATCTGGACGGATTTCTAGCATGAAGTATTATTATTTGTGGATGCATGCCCAAGCATGAATTAGCATGTAGTATTCCATGATTTAATGGCTTCAGATAGATCTGATGGCAAAGGTTCTGATGGCAAATGTGTGTATTAACAAAGCATATTTTACCATTTCAGCTAGATTGAGGAAATATGTACAGTACAGAATAATATGAACAATCTTTGACTATAAAAGATAGGAGAAAACTGACTTATCAAGAGCAAGAGATTATGGTTGTGTAAGAGCAGCTACTATGGGTTTAACAATTTAATGTGGCATGATTTGACAGGAAGGGCTGGGTAACTGCTTGTAAGTATTATTTTTGGTTTTATCCGTGCATAAGAGTTTAAATCTTCAGCGTGAAATTTTATTTTTTGTATTGCACTTGCAACCAACTTCCAAAAATGAACAAATGTCTTTGCAAACAGCTGGCTACTGTCACTTAGTTGAGCTTTTTTTGTCTAGCGTTTTGTAAGCACAGCTAGTTCTACAGGCAATAATGAGGAAATGTACACAGCCAGACGTTTTTCCTTGCATATTATTCTAGTATTTTCACTACTAGATTTGTGAAAAGTCCTGTGTTTATGAATATATACACACATACTGTAGCAGTATTTCTTAATGTCAGGGGTGAGAGCAGCCTATACTTTATCTACAGTATCAATCAGGGATATTTAAAAAAGCTTTATAATGCCTCATTTTAAACATTAAAAAATAATTATTATATTGGTAAGAGGTACAATTTTGACAAGAAAACATCTTTACATCTTTTAAACTCCCCTTCAATTTTGTAAGTACTGATACCATCTGCAAATTATATTATTATATTGTTTAATATTGTTTATTTAACTATGGGGTATAGGTTTACTGTATGTTACATCTAACTCTAATATGTTCATCAATAGTATCATCATATACAATACCATCTTTATAAGCATCTTTTTAATAATTTTACTATAAATTATTAAGCCTTGATTATTTTAATACTTTCTTTTTGTTTAATTATACTGCATAATTTACCAATTATGTGGGCTGCTTTGTGCTGTCTTATTGAGTACCCTCTGCTAAGTGTACAGTGTAACTGAGGTACAGTTATCTGTAAAGTTTCACAAACTGTGTTTTTATGTCTGCCAAATAAATAACAACACAATGTTGCAGAAGCTTGGTTTAGGATTTAAAAAAACCAAATTTATTTACAAAGATTGGGTTCCCTAACATCACTGACTGAGCCCAACAGAAGTACTGCAAAGCCTTGGTACTTCACAACCATTTGTTCAGGTTGGTAGTATAAGAAGACATCTTACAGTATGTGTGAGAGATTTGGATATAGTACACAATTTTGGGGGGTATTTGGAATCTCTATTAATTTCAAAAGACTTTCAACAGCAAGTACTTACTGTAGGGTAAGGAAGCTGATTGGGTTTCATGTATAATATGTATCTTTTAGGTCCATAAAGACTTGTTTAAATAATGCTGATACAAAAATCATTTCTGAACTTTAAAAACAATGCTATTTACATCATTCTTTAACCTAAAACATAGCCAGGTCTCATTTTCAACTGGATTTATTGAATTTCATCATTTTTTAGAAAGGCTAAATAAACAGTCATACTAACGAGGCCTGTGTATCAAACATAGTGTCATGATAACGAATTTAAAACAATTGAACCTGTTCACCAATATTAAAGTAAAAAATGTTTGCAATATGCATTCTTATGATTTCCATATGCCTTTCTGTAAGTGAACGCAAAAATAGGTTCTAAATAGGTTCTAAATGTTTGTGCTTTCCATTAAGTTGTTTACTTTATCTGTCTTACCAGTCTTGATAATCTTGCTGAGAATCTTGGTAATCAGATTTCTTAATTCCAAACTGAATGCATACTGTACATTGCATGATCAAAGGTGCAAAAACTCAATGTTCCACATTTCCCCCCTGGGAAGTAAATGTTAACTACCTGTAGCTGTACCAATCTTGTGATTCCCTACATATTGGTAGAAGGGAATAAAAACACACCACTGAAGAAAAAGTAGATCAACACATGTTAAGAATCAACAGAAGCCGTTGCCAGCTCTCGTCTAGGAAACACGCCATCGCCACAGGTTGCTAAACAAACACAGATGCAAAACAAGCTGCCTGTCGCAAGAAAAGTAAATATAAAAGTCAATTGCAGAGTCTCTAACATGGATTTGATCAAATGTTTTGGGGAGGTCACCATTTAATTGCAGACTTTGTTGTTATTCCAGAAGGTGGAGAAAGAAGTGTGACTTCCAAGACACATTTCCCTCTGCTCAGTGTGCATTTTTTTTACAAACTGTTTTGTGTGTGTGTCTAAAATCTGATCCTCCGGTAAGTTCATTTAACTTGGAACATTGAGGCAATAGTAATTCTTTATTGCCTCTGCTCCTGAAACTACTTTCTTCCATGATTACAGCCCCTGGAAAAAGGGGACCTTGTCCTTCTGGGGGATGAAATCAAATTGAAGCTCCCACAATCCAGTGAGATACTTTATTTTCGAGTTTATATGGTAAGTGAAATAGGTTGTATTCCTCATTCTGTGACTGGATCAATTACACTACCTTATGCACGGTAAAGATTTGGCAGAGAATATCAACCATCGAGCATGCCAAGTGCAACAAATACACCCAGGTGTATAACAGGGATCTCAACTGCCCGGGCTGGGGGAGGTCCCCTTTAGCTCAGCCGGCAAGTTCCCTGTTGTATGACGCTGGAGACCGGGGTTCGAACTGAGGGACGAACTGGCAGGGCAGGAGCTCCAAGGGCGGAAACCCCAAGCACCGTTACACCGTTATGTCTTGGCTAGGTTGCTCGTAGTTAGGACTAGTGTCGCTACTGTAGCTACCAACTTATTCTGTGATCTTTACAAATCTCTTCTTTTGGCTTCCAGTCTCTGTAGTCTTGCTGATCTGAGGTTTGATGTGTCAAAATTAAAATTGCTCATAAACTAAATTGTACTTCAAGAAAAACAAAATAAAAAATAACAGCAATGTATCCAAATAATCACATATTCGGTCATCTTTACATTCTATAGCAGTAAGTGCTAAAACCCTATTAAATGTGGGTAAAATTGTGGGCAGAAGGAAAAAGGTGTGACATTCAGCTGATGTCACTTTGGAATTCATAAGGAGCACTATTACTTCATATTTGCTTTCATGTGACCTACTAAGGGCATGAAACTCCAGAAGGTCTTGACATATAATTTAAAAGAACGATAATGAAGTGTTAAAAGGACTTCAAGCCATTTTCTCTTAAATTGTTAATACTCCAACTTGAAATGTCAGTATATTCTGCTGTCATAATTGTACCTATTATTAGCTGCTTTGCTTTTTTTGGCATAGTATTATTATAGTTAATAAAGAATGATTGTGGGGTCTTTGCGGAGCTTATTGCTACAGTTACCTGGACACAATCTAAAAGCTCAAGTCTAGCTTACTCTGTCTCCTAGCAAAGGACAATGTTTCACACAAATAGAACATTTTGAAAGTCTTACAATCTCTACATATTTATCTATCTTATTAAAAGACATATGGAGAGAATTATTTTGGGAAGTGTTTTATTAATGTGTTTTAGTGCATGTAGGGCTTGACCCTAGCATCTGTAATCTAATGCAGATCTAATAAATTGAAAAACTCCCAGTCATGTGTCCGTTTTTCTTTTTTGTTTGAGTCGAACAAGGTGAACAGCAGCAGGGAAATAAGAAATTAGACCTGCCAATGCCAATGTAAAGGTCTGAAGTCAGTTGTTAACATGTTATTCCATGAACGCCTGAATTACTGTAAAATGAATAGAGAAACGCATAAAACCTGGAGGGGGTCTTAAAACCAGCTTATAAACCATAAATTCAACTTTATAGGTGATGTCACTGGATGGCACAAAGTTCCTGTGGCATTTAAATGTCTTTTAAAAATCAAATTACAAATCTGGATCTTGGCCTGCATGCTTAAGTTTAACCAGATCTAATTATGTTTTCTCTCATTCTTTCACAGCATTATAAACAAAGGAAATGACCCTCGTTGGACAAAGAGTCTTCCCCAGTTGATGAAAGGTCTTATAAATAAACTGTGTGCCCGTCTACTGTCCAGCTTTTCTGCCAGCTTGGAACAAAACTGAGACAAATGTTTGCCAGTGTAAAGTTACTGATCTAAGCAGCATCTGGGCCCTTCTAGACAGGAGTGCAGCTGGTGTTATTCTACTGGCAGCATAAAGGCAATATGCAGGTCTACTGCCCAAAATGTGAAGATGCTGTCTTTCATTACATGGGGAGATGGTGAAATGTCAAACATTTATTATTTTTTATTGTTATTATTTTACTATTACTGGGGCTGTTTCTGTTGTGACTGTAATGATAACCAGGCTGACTTGGAAAACTGTTTACTTTGGAGTTTTTGCCTGAACTGAATTTACTGTATGCCTGATCTCATCCATTCACCTCCAGACTATTTTACAATGGAGTTCTTTTTTAGCAGGAGACAAATGGACATCCTCCTGTCAAAGACAGCTTATGAAGAAAGGCAAGTTATTTTAACTGACCACAACATGGCAGGAAGGGGAGGGTATACACTTAATAAGGGTAAAAATGGTGAGAAGTAGAAAGGGCAGCAAGAAACTGGGACAGAACATAATGACAAAAGAGGGAAGTGACATTCAATATAGATAATGGCAGATTTAAGACCAGTTAAGGCGTTGAATACTGGGATGCTGAATACTCATAGACTATAGTATAAAGTAATATAGATGGAAAATAATTACATTTAATTTAACTGGGCTCTTCTTCCTCAGAAACAGTATTAAGAGTCATACTGTAAGAATACTCATACAAAACATTTCCAAGAATTGACTTCTCTGTTCTCTGTGCTTTTTGAACTGGACATTTTGGAGTGACAGTGGAATTAAAAACCAAGATTACTGTTTCAAAGATGAAAGTCTTTTTCAGAGAATCAAAGGCAGAAGAAAATAAATTCGTGAAAAAATCCTTGAATGTTCCCCCTTACCTTCCTAGATGAAAGTGTGGATGGACAGCAGTCTCCACCATCATACTGGCAGTAAGCTCTGTTATTTATTGTGTCACACCAGCCATCACCCTGGAAGGGCTAAAAAAGAGAACATCTCTTACAGATAATCATTTCTGTGGAACTGGAACTGTATTTTTACAGTTTTTTGGACATTTATGGTCCCTGTTTGGTAGCTATCACAGTGAGATTCATTATATTTAAACAGAAAGCCAAAACTACAGTACATGCAGCATAAAACATACAGTAAGTGCTTCCTGAAAACAACTAACAAAACTTTGCTTGATGGAAAAAAATATCTTCATCTCTCTTTTCCTCCCTTGTGTTTTTTTGTGTTGGATTTGCAACTTCCAACTTTTACATTGGTTTCACTTGCTCATAGAAAAAGCTTGAAAAATCAAATTCAAATGTTTTAAAGCACGATACAAAAAAGCCAATGGCAAAGTTTGTTCCCATACATTGAAAATTTAGTACTGTATATTTGCAAAACAAGATACTATCTGAATATTCCCTGTGAGGTTTGAAGTAAAAAAAAAGTGCTTTAAGATATTTTTCAGTTGTTCAAACTATGATGGCAGTTTGCCCATTATTTGTGTGCATCTTATAAAAACAATTTTTAAAGCTCTATATTAGATATATTTGTTATATTGTTTTGAAACCTAAATATTCCATTGCTTTAAAGTAAATTTTCCAAGAATGCTGCTTGGCAGATATATATGCCCCAATTCTCTAAACCGATTTTTACATGATATTTTGCCATCTAAGATAGTCTAAATATTATGTTTCTTTCAAAGGATCAGTCACCTATTTCTTAATAAGAAACACCATGTGTCCTGTTCACTTGCATGCAAAGATCTCATTAATTTGGGACTTATTCCCGAAATATATCCCCCTAGTGCAGTGATTTAAATTAAATATTTTTGCACATTTCTACAGTATTGAGAATTGTTGGAAAATGTAGTCTTTTTTGCTCAGATTACAAAAAACCTTAGAATGTCCAGTCAGACTCTATTAATAACAACCCACACTATTTTTCTCTTTGCCAGCTCATACGTCATATATTCATCTATAGGTGGCAATTACAATATGGCTTAAAATGTCATTAAAATTAAAATTCAGACAACAACAGGATTTTGTGACAAAGAACAATATTTTTTAGATGGAAATGTCTGAAATCAGAATGTGAGAAACTAGTATTGTAAAATCCATATGGGAAATTATAGTATGTTAGATCGCAACTTAATTCCCCATTTTGTTAAAAGGCCATGGTAAGAATGGAGTACAATGGAGTACAGGTGTCACACCCGAAGAAGGCTTCACAGCTGAAACGTTGTGTTTTCTTTTTTCTCTTCAGCATGGAATAAACCCATTATTTGTTCATATATGAATTACATTTGGGGCACTTCATGTATGATAATTATCGCATTTGATTCATTTGAACTTCACCTTAGTGTTTCTTAGCAAATTATCAGAAAACAAGAACTACTAAGATACTTTTGGCATTGTCCTAACTTAAAGACCTCAAATCCGTATCCCTGTTACAAATGCATCTGTTCGAGAATCTTTTGAAGATTGCTCTTATCTTAAGAACACCTAATCCAAAAGCTTTTTGTCCTCTTTCCAAATATTGGCAAGTCATAAACACATACAATTTTTATCATTCTAGTTTAATCTAACCAGAACAGGAACAGGGAGTGTTGGCCCAAAAGAGTTCATCTTAGATCATTTTGTCACTTTTGTGCAGATAACAGTACACAATGTATGTCTTCATATTCTCCAAGTACTGACCATGGAAATTGTTGTTTTTTTTTCAGTGATTATAATGAATTGACAGAACGTTGAAAATATACAAAAAGAGATGCTTCTGTTCAAGTCCTAAACGTGCACTTATTCATGCTGATAATTCCACAATGTTTTCCTGGTGGAACTTCCTTAGCTTTTCAAACAGATTTGGCATAATTAGACAATGAATGTTAATCGTTGGTGGAGTTTTTTTTGCTTCCATCTGTAAGAGGTCTCATTCGATTTCCTTATTACACTGATGGGACCCACTAGGACAGCCGATAGCATTGAATTCTCCTGCAACAGGAGGCCAGCCTTGCACAATTCAGCACTCTAGGATGGAAGGAGCTCTGTGACTTGGGTCTGCTTGAGAGAAAGAGATTGAATCCTGTTGAAATACAGACTACATATGTTATGCAGGTTTCTTGTAATTTTGTTCTTAGATGTTCAAAAGAGATGCAATAGAGGGTTGCAGTCACTATTGAGTACAGAAAACAGCAGGGTCTGTATTTATTTATTTTGGATGATCTCATTTGAAGGAATACAATCTTTCAATGCAAGATTGATCTCAATTATCCATTCTCCCTTTTTTTAACCATTTTTAGGATTGCTTATTAATTTATCTCACAGTCACTGACATGCAAATAAAATGACCAGAGTTCAATCCATTCACTATAATTCTACCCCAGCTTGTATTTCTCCCTTCTGTTGCCACATGCTAACCCATTCCCATGCCCATTCTAACGTCTGCAAACACCATTTAGTCTCTGGCCATAACAGCACAGAATCCCAGAAATCTCAGTTTCTGGGATTTTAATATACTGGGACATTAATATACAGTATATTAAAAAAAACATTTGATAAAAACACATTACTCTCTTCTTTACAGTAGTGTTTAACTTTATATTTAAACTATAGTTATAGTTGTAGTATAAAGTAGACTTACAAATGTCTCCTTCATGTCAAAGATGAAAACAGCTTTTATGTCTCTCTGACTAGATGTTTTGCCTTAAGAATTTATTTGGAGAATTAGTAAATGCAAATGAAATTTAAAGCCAACAAGAGCACAATGCTAAAATGCTAGCTAATGTTAGCCAAAGATTAAATGAAAACTTTTGAATTAACATTGATGAGGAACTAAGTCAACACCAAAAAAGCCCTTATCAATTGTCAGCAACCGGATTTTATTAATGTGGCAAGAAATCAAGACAATTAAATAATGAGTATTATTGCCACTGCACCTTATATATAATGACCAAAAGAACATATACTGTAGCTGAAGCAAGAGACGCAAGTCTCATTTTTTCTTTTTGTCTTCTTCCTTCATGAAATTTTAATTTGAAAAACCACATACTTTGAACTGCGTTCTTTTATTTCTTAACTAAATCTCAGCTACAGTATATCTCAAATCTTTCCTTTTTTCTCAAGAGTGCAAAGCCTGAATGAAAGACATGCCTTCTTAAAGTGTGAGTCATTTTCCATTCTTTCCCTTAAATCTCTGTTTCTTGTTATTTGAAAGTAAGGTGATAAAGGTCTGGGTTTGTACTGACAAATTGACATCTGCAGAGTGATTTTGGTACCAGACAACAAAGAAAGGAACGTTTTTCAGCTTCTAAAGGCTTTTGGACTGCTGTGTGGTCAGGGAGAACTGCTTGTTTGCCTGTAAAGCTGGTTTGAGGTTTTGAGTTTGTGAAGTGGAAAATCCTCATACAAAATAAAATCAGTCAGTGGAATTAACTCTCTGGTTAGTGTTTTTTTTTTTTGGAGGGACAGGCTAAAATACCGTGAGTTCTCAGTTTTGTTTGATTAGAGTACCTAGAAAATGGTACCAAATCAAGGCTTGAAATGGAAAAGGGCACGAAAACCGGTGGAGAGAAGCTAAAAGATTAATTGAACAAAGTCTCCTCACCAGAGGCTAATACTGTATGAATCACCAGAGAATATGGCATTCGGAGACAAAAAATATTAATAAGAAAACAGGTTGTTAGAATTTAGCATACTGAATAGTGAATAGTGATCTTTAGTCTTTGAAACCATTATATATACTGTAAATGATCAAGCTTTTTTAGATTTACTTTTTTGGTAAAGGCATTTGCAGATTCTCAAATATTTGTATTTGTTCAGATATTTCCTTCAGATACTGGGAATAGCTACAGATATTCTTACAGCACTATATTCCTAAAGCATCAAACATTATGCATAACAATTTGCCAGATATGCAATGTTTCCTGACAGGACAAAACTAGATTAATCCATACCACCTGTTGTTGAAATGTTATTAGTTTATTTTTGGTGTTTTTGTTATTCAATGTTTTATTCATGATAGGAACATTTCTTCTATAATGTCATACAGTTCTTACTTTTTTTAGTTTTGTTTTTAAAGTCTATGGTAAATATTTTCCTTTCAGTAATGCTGATTCCTGTCATGACTTCAGTGATGAACATAAAAATGTAAAAGGTAACCAGAGCTAGCCAGAGCATGTCATTTCCATAGCATTAAGGAGAATCAAGAACACAGGACTTTTCCCCTTGATGGGAGAAGATTATACAACTGGGTGTACAGGAGCAACTGGGGTAAACGTACCTCAAGGTACAACAACAGTTCCGCAGGGGTGATGTGAACTCACTAGTTATGAGCCTAAATGCTTACCTTACTGCACTATGTTATTGTGATCTTGAATATAGTCTTCAGATACAGTATAGTCACCTGAATTAACCTACCATTTCAAAAATACCTGCAATCTTTGGTGCTCAAGACTCAAACAGTCAATAGCCAGTGTGAGTCAAAAACAGGCATGCACTGTACTCATCAAAGATAGTTTTTATCTCTTTCTCATTCTCAAAACAACACTCAGTGCACTATCACGGCAAAAAATCCTGTACTTGACCAAGAAACAAAAACATTTAAAGCTTAAGGCAGAATTCATTGACTCTAGACATCCAGGCCTGCTGTCAAACAGGTTTTGTATTCCTATTTAAAATATCAGCAGCTGAAGTCATGGTAAGATACAAAAATGCACAGTTCAGTTATGTTAAGGTCTAAAGCAGAATGCAAACCAGCAGATTCTTTGCCCCTCCAGTAGTATAAAGTGAGTAAAGAACTACTGTACACTTTAGCAGAGGCAAAGGCATACTGTATCTTACAATTATTTATTACAGTATCTTATATCATTTTAAAGCTTAGAAATCTGTTCAATCTTTTTCACAGCAGCATCTAAGACCTTTTCAAGTTACTAAATAAAATTAAAAGCAACACTCACTGAACCGTATTGTATATGAATTAAATTGACCAAAACAACATATTTTCAAGGAAACATAATTAACCACTAGCAACTGTTGCTTGGCCAGGCACAGAGTACCATACAAAGGTACTTTCAAAATTACAATATCTGGAACACACACAGCTTGAGTTTATCGGGACAGATACAATGACTCCTTGCTTCAGGCAATTGCAGTTTCCAAACACCATGACCAATTAAACCTCATAGCAACAATCACCACGATGTCCGTCCACCTTGTGTACTGTGTCAAATTTTCCTATCAAACTTCAAAGTTCTTAGGGAATAAATATGAAGATATGCTTCAATAAAAGTCAAATAAAATGCATTAAATTCTGAACGAAAGTAGTAATAAACAAAATAAACACCGTAGCAACAATTTCTAGGGCTTTGAGGCCTAGATGTCTTGGCATTTTAACTCAGAAAAATATGTACCTAATAACTGTCAAGTCATATTTGAGGCTCCCTAGAGGTCTTAAAAGCTACACAATTACACTTCCCTCTCATTTCACTGAAATGTAAAATAAGCTTTTTATTAATGTAAACTTTGACTACATATCCAAGTACAACAGTAGTTTTACGTACTGATTCATCATTGTAATCCAGGGGTCAGATGTGGTCTTGAAAGTTTCATTGTCAGTCCTGTGATTTTACAGTGGCTAAAGGACACAGATTAACTTTTTTATTTTATTAAAATGTTAAAACCGTGCTGAAATGTAATTTGAATATCAGTAGCTCTTCATACATTCCTCTTTAAGTATTTTTCCTTAAATATACTGTACAGTACAGCACATTAAACTCGTAGTCATACTGTATACTTCCAGCTTCTCTGACTTTGGTGGCAAACATTCATACAGCAATAGTCTGGGAAATTCGTATGGCTGTTTCTTTCTTCTGACAATTACAGTACAAACCTGGTTCCCTAAGGTAAACTGTGTGTTACTATTCCTCAAATGGAACCTGTCCAGTTCTAATGAGACCAAACATTTGTGCCAAAATCATTTGATCACACATCTATCCAAGTGGACTGCTGCCCAATACAAAGTGTTTTCCATTGCCACCAAAATAGATTTGACAGGTAAACAGCTTTAATGCGAACCAAAGCTGGCTGACAGTGACTAACATAAAAGTGGTAGTTTGAACTAAAGAGACAAATACCAATACATCACCAAGAGTTTTGACTCCAAAATGAATGCAGGTCTAACATCACCCTGGAGCCTGTTATCAGCCCATTCTGTCAGTAAGCATCTGGATAGGATCTTGTAAAGAGTATTCACTAGACATATGGTGGGGTGTAATTTATAATGTTGTCATTGAGTCTCCTGTGGCAGGCAACTGTTTTGCTTAGCAACATGGGAGAACAAGAGGGAAAAAAACTGTCTGGCAGGTAAAAGGAATATTCTGGTAATACGAGACATTTCATCAAAGTTTTTACGTTCCAAAGATAGTTCCAGTTCATATTTTCACTACACAAAGATTGCATCAAGCTCTTCACTCACAGTATGCCTTTTTATCTTCTATTTATCCCTACATGCTTATAGAATATGCCATCTGGTTGATTTCAATCACTTTTAATGACACACAAATCAAACACATTTTCATTCTGACAAAGGCTTTGCAAAATGTCTTGCAGGGCAAATTAGTTATTAAATGCTCATTATGAAAGCCCTAGCAGTGTAAGCATATTAAGAACAGAATCATATAATAATTGAAAAGTGTTGCATTCTTAGAATGTACAGCAGTGACAGAAAACATACTGTGTAAAAGCAATAATGGAAAAGGGAACAATGATTGGAATTGTCTACATGCTTTCAGAAATGAAAATCATATTCTGAAAAATATGGATGTGGACAGATCCAAAAATAAAGGAAAAGCTTAATATAGTTCTTTGAACAATGGCAGTAATATTTTGTAAAGAACACCTGCTTCATTCTAATGCATTGATTCTGTAGATCTGTGCTTAGTTGTTGAAAAGATAATAAAAACTAATAAACTAATTATAAACTAAAGCCAAGTTTCCCTGGCTTTTAAATATAGCCAAAACTGACAAACACTAGAAAACAAATGGACTTACCCCAACTCCTCATACCTAATTTCTGAGGCAGTTATCAGAGCTATCTCGCTTTTATTACTTCTGTAACTTAAATTAGCCTTGTGAAAGGGGTTAGGAAAGTGCCCAGGTGCAAAAGATGAAGCAAAATTACACTACCATCCCTACTAGTGTTGAGAAAAACAAGTATAATGTTTAAGTATAGTATAGTATAAGTATAATGGAATATACATATGTCTATTTGTAAGTGTTTTTAGTGCTTATCCTTTCTTTGTTATTAGTCAATGTATTTTATGAGAATCAAATCACTGTTGCTTTATATCAGTAATCCTCACTTTGTGGTACTGGAATTTATCTGAGCTCTTAATCACATTGAAAACATTAATGATTTACCTGATCTCTTTTGCCACTGTTTGAGCTCCACAGAATACCAGCCTAGCTCAGGCTCTTCAGTAGCAGGTGGAACAATCACTGATCTATACAAATATTGTCCAATAAGGCTAAATAAGCTTCAGCTAATGAGCACAATTAGAGTGTAATACTTTCTTGAAAAGATTTACAACTGATAAGTTTTTTTAAAAGTCATTATAACTAAATGCTTTGCAAATTATTTGAATATAAATTGTGCGATATATTATTATTGTTATAATTCCGAACCAGCCCAGAAAAGGAAAATAAAATATGTGTCAGATACTGTTCCAGAATCCGACGATATAAGACATGGATGGATTTTAAATGCCTTTAGCCTTCTTATAATCACAAATTATCACTGTTACATGTCCCACAATACCTTCACATTTACTTCAATTCAACCAGCACGAGGAAGAAGATTTGTCTTACACATACTGTATTCATCACAGCCATTTGCAAAGATACTGTAGGTTTGCATCCCCATTAGCAATCTGTGAGAAACTGTATGCTCAATAACGAGTAGCGGACTGTTTTTCAAGCCAATTTCCATTTTTTCAGGAATGTTGATAAAAGTTATCTAAAATCATATGAGTAATAAAACGGTAATATCACTATCAGATTAGTAAATGCACATTTCTTTTCGAAGTCTATTTGCCCACAAGTGGCAACATCAAAACAAAACCAGAGAGACAACACGAGCAGGGCAAAGCTACAGTACAGTACATTCCAGTACTGGCACTTTACATTTCAAAAGGGCTCATTTCTGTACAGGACACAATGCATGGCAGCACATTTTTATCATATATCACAATCAAAGTCAACATTAGACAAGATAAAAAGGAAATGAAATATTTGCTTGTTTTCATAAGGGCATATTGTGCTTAGGTAAACACTAAAACCCCCTTCATGATTCCTCATTCTTCCACAGTGAAGAAAATAAATGGGCAATGTGGGAACAATTGGTTTATTAGTGCTTTTAAGTTTCTGTTTTTACTCTCAAGATTTTATCACTTTGGAGATATACTGTAGAAGGTACGGATAGGACAACAGTTTTGATAGCACTCAAGCATCAAACGTTCTCTCTTCCACAAGACAGATTTACGGATTCTGCTTTGGATGTTCTGTTTAAAAACTTTTCACCTGACTTAAAACTTTAATCAACTGCAAGCCCTCCGCCCTCCTTTCTTCCCCGCCACTTCCTCAACCCAATCCAAAACGTTAATCCATTTATTTTGGCAAATCAATATAACAACCCATGCCAAACTTGAGAAGTTAGTGCTTTGGATGGATTTTAAAAGGATTCCATTAATCATGACTAAGTTTACTGCTGAAACAATGTTGTGTTAGAATTATTCCTTGAAATGCAAGTTTTATCTTCAAATACAAACCACATTGAAGAAAGCAGTGAAATGTTCTGACTGAATTTATTTGATTTCTTAAGAGATAAAATGACATCCATAGGGAGCTGCTAATGAAACAGAGGTGAATATATAGCCATTACAAATGTTTACTTATGATTTATTATGAATGTGTTTGCTCACTTTTCCAGGAAGAAGTACCATTTTGTTCACATTAGAAATTTCACATCAATTCCAGTACAGATCCAAAGGAACAACAACACTAATAAGTGCACAGAAATACAAGATTATAGGTACCTGAAAGCTGGCTTATTAAGTGTGAGCTTTCCAGAAAGTTTAATCCAGAACGATAATGATTTGTCATTAACAAACTGTCAGACAGAAGAGAACTGTTTTTATCCTAATGCAGATCTAAAAAACAGTAAAAACCAGTAGGCTAAGTGATGCTATAATACTTGTTAGCTTGATCTTAGGTTCAGTCTTAGTGGTATCTGTGAACATGAAAATATTATTTTATAAACATATATCTTTTCAAATATTTAGACATTTTAATACCATTGAGTAGACACACATTACAGGATAAAAGTGCTATGGAGTACTACCTAACACCTGCTGTACATTTGATTCTGACTGTGGCTGGTTTTTGTCTACACAATTGCTGTAAGTAAAGAACATCCCTGGATTTCATCACGATGAAAACATGATATTGAAAAATGCTGACCTATTATATTCTCAAAGGCATCGACAAGATCAACCCAGCGGATTTCTTCAGAATGAACAGTGAAACACAAACCAGAGGGCATAAGTGGAAAACTACATGGGATTAGAAATTCGTAGAATGACTAAATACCAAATGGGCTAGAGGGGCTGAAAGCACTGCTCTCATATGTAACATTCCTTATTTTTCTTATTCTCATCTTCGTCTAAGATTTTCAGTCCATGATGTTTTTAGTAATATCAGAATTAAATACAAATATACAGGTATTAAACTCATGACTGGTTTGACAATGATCAAAAATCAACAATGGAAATGTTCTGGAACCCAGGGGAACAATAACCCTACAGTATAATAACTGAGTAACCCAAATATAGGTACTTATGTCACAGTTATAAACCTTGATACTATCCCATAAGAAGATGCTGATATTGTTGGCCTTCAGGGAATTATAACTTTGATAAGTAAACATTCAACGGATTATGGAATGGGAAAGCCTGTCATCACGACCCATATATTTTAAGATTTTAAACTCTACTATCTTCATTATGCATTTTGTACTACAAAATCACTACCGATTGCATGCTGACTTACTGCCATATCATAATGAGGACGCTGGAGTTGCGCAAATACTAAACCAAATTCCCCTCCTCTATTTGTAAAAGGGTATCCCTTTTAAAACAGAATGAACTTGTAAAATGAATGTGGACTTTGTGGTTTGGTCTTAGGGATTCTAGCACTGCCCAGGATTTCACTCAAATCAAGTGCGTTTGAAGATTTTGTGATTTACTGGCTCAAGGCCTTCCTGATTTCTTTTTAAAGTTTGTAATGCGTAGACTGTAAATCACAGCCACCTGGGACCTTGTGGAAAAGCTACTGGAATTCCCACAGGGATGGTCTGAAATGTTTGCTTCAGTAATATAATGCACCTGCAGGGTTCGCCTGTAAGGGTCAGTGACTCTGCAGACGGACTTAGACCAGCAATAATATTTATACTTCACTGTACCATGGGATCTGAAAAATCTGGTGCCTTTATAGTCAGAGGCCTGAAAAATATATCAAAAAGACAGTGCTGTGATCTTACACAAATACAGAATGTCAGCATGACTGAACCCAAAGAGAGCAGAATAGAGCCTATGAAGAAAACAAAATCAATAATTGATATATACAATATACTGCATATTAGCACCACAGCTAGTTGATTTAATTTTCACCACTGGACTACAAATTATTTTTTTATCTGAGAGAAAGCTCAATGTAATTTTAGGAGATTTAATGCATACTGAGTATAAAAAGAAACTTAGAGTTGTGTTTATACATGAATGTTTTTTAGACAAAGTATGTACAGTAGATTTTGTATACTGAGTTAATGGCCTTTGTGACATCTGTATATTTAAGGCTAGACTAAGTCATATCAAGCGGACCAAAAGTGAAGCCCAGTCCTTTTAATGAATGAATCAAGGTTTTTGTGTGGACCAGCCCAACAGACATAAGCAAGCATGGCGCAGGCATTCAGAGCAATATGCTAGTTGTGTACAAAAGACCATTGAATGGGAAAGTCCAAGTGTGATGTCAGTGCACCTGCTGCAAGAATAATTTTAACTTGTTGAAAATCAGTGTTATGCTTCTTTTGGAGCCTACATTATATTGTTATATTACTTATTACATTGTAATAAATGCCTAATAATGCCTACTTACAAAGTGGACATTCATCAATTATAACTGGTAACTTACATAAATAAGTTGTTAATTAAGTAATAAAAAATGAACACGTGTTTTATAACATGAATCTGAAATAGTTACTTAAATTTTAACAAAATAATTAGGACAATATTTTGCACAACAACCAAGAAGTAAAATATACTTTAATATACTGTAAATGATGTACATTCACATCTTAGATTATGAGACACTAAGAATATGTCACTGGAACAGCTAATATGGTTTCCTTCTAAAGGGGGATTTAACTGGTCCACCTGCACCACAACATGGGTAAAACTAAGGATTAAATCACTTTATAAACCCAAAGCACCTGTCAATAACTTTGACAATATCTATAAAACCCAAAGTGTACAGAAGGCAATGTTCTATTTCTTACTGTAGGTCTCATATTTTAATACACTCATCCTTAGTGACAGTGTCTTTAACCTGATCCCTTGGCATTCTGTAATTACGAAGTTAGCAGATTAAAGAGAAACTACAAACTGTGATTAAACTATCCTTATTATTATAATTCTATAAACGACTTCAGGGAAATCAAAAGTTCATCTGTTTCTGGTCTCCTGATGTACTGTACAACTTTGCAACTGCTTGAAAAGTTACTATTCTTAGTGCTTGAAAAATAAGACTTTTTCAGATGTGCAGCAACATATGGCTTGGAAGAATGTAGGAAAAACATTTTTACTAAGGTCCCATGTTGTTTTATTGTGCTTTTCCCTGTTGCCAGACCATGGCTAGACCTCACACTCTATAGTAAATGATGGGCACTATGCCATACAGAAAAATCAGGCCCAGGATCTTTAACCAAAGAACTGTGGTGTGCAATTAATACAACCATAGCCTATACCATAGCCTATTGTGTCTTACTTATTTTAGTATCAAATAATGTGTAAAATTGCTATAGATAGGATTACATTAATACTGGTTATAACTTTTATCCTGGATATTAATTTACATCTGGTCTTGCTTTTAGCGACTTCACTACTGAATGAGCTAAATAATGTGAATACATCTTTTCACTGCAAATGTGCTATGCATTCAATATAAAGAATGACTTGAATTGTAAATCTATAAGACATTATAATAAATATTATGGTTGCTGAAATGAACACTGGGAGGGGCTTGGTTTTTGCATGTTTCTGAAATATTACAGCTCCTATTTATCTCCTTTGATATACTGTACCTTCTGAGTAATTTAATTTTTTATGGCATCGCTGGAATTACAGAAAAAATTGTTGAAAGCCGGCACTGTCAATGTCATACTCACTGGAAAGCTGAGGTTGTTTGATAATTGCTTCTTGCTATTTCCTTAAATCACCCAGTAACAAAGGAAAAAACTCTAATTAAATACATTTAATTGCTATAGGAAGGATGTGCTGCCAAATATACTGTATGGTCATATGGTCCTGACCATTGGATTCTAAATGTCCTCTTCAATAAGAACCTTTTACCTAAAGAAACTTCATATGGGGTATAAAATTAGCTCCTCCCTCTGGACCAGATTTTAAAACTAATGCCCCAGTATAATGACCAGGGACACTGTACTGTAGGATCTCCTGTACTTGGTCATTAAAAGTTCCTTGGCACGTTTCAAAAGAGTAGGGGTGTTAATCCCAGTGTCCTGGCTAAATTCCACTCTAGATTTGGGTTCCTGATCTTCACAAAGCAAATCAGAACCAATATCTCACTGATTGAATATATAATAGTGCATAAGGAAGTGTGTCCCCTTCAAAATATAAAGCATTCTGGGAACTATTGGAATAAAAAGAGAAACCATAGAAATGGAAGGAAATGTTCATTATAATTCTGACTCACTTGACAACTGAACACTGTGATTGAAGCTACATTCCTCTTCCTATAAAATAGGGCTTTTCATTGTATTTTCCATAATTTCCGTTTAGGTGCGTTTGTTCTTTGTTCAAAGAATATTTGATGTGCTTAGACAGATTAGACAAAAAAGTGATGTTTCAATGGTCATATACAGTGTATGCAAATATATTTAAGCTTATGTTGCAGATCTTGGGAAGACACACACCAGTGTTTATCTGTCATGATTTATACCTTAGCATCATGTTGCTTTAAATTTCAAAGTGAAGAAACTCTTTTTAAAATACAAACACTCACTATGTAAGCCTGGTTCTCCAAACATGTCCTACTCTATAGACTTGAGACATGTGCCTTGTTGGCACATCTTAGTGTTTCTAGTTATACTGACAGAGCTAACTTGTGTTTCTTTACAACTTTAGAAAACAGAATATGACTCCGCTACTCTCTATCCAATTTTTAAATGTATTATTCTTATTATTTCAGGAATTCAAACCTTACTTCAGAAAGGTTAATCTGTCTAGAATTGTAGAAAAACTGAATGAAAATGTACATACTGTACAGTAGATACAGTTCTCTCTTTAGGCTATAATATAAAACAGGGTTAACTTAAGTATTTTTAGTAGCTCAATAAAAAAAAGCTTACTGTGTGAGTGCAGGTTGAGTTCTTTGATGCACACATCGCAAGTATGAGACTCGGACATGCCAGTAGCCAATTACGGCCTCATCTCAGTTATGCCTGGTATTTCCCAAGCAGTGTCGTGCCGCATCAGCATTGTCAGGCGTTGGGTTCAGTTAAGCTACAGTAGACTGGACTCTCTCAGTTCTCAGCAAAAAAGAGACCTAGTGACTGCAGGCTCATGAAGGAAGGAAGGACCTTGTCTCCATTTGTTTAAGATCCTTTTGAATATTGTTGCAGAGACTCTCACAAAAAAGTAAAAAACTGAGGTATATTGGTGAGAGGGTCTTGTCAGCCATTCCCCATACTCCCCAAGCTACTGTAGAATAGTGTCCAAATATCCTTACTTCCAGTAGTCCTCATGAGCAATGACATTTGGACACAACTGGCAATTAAAAACTGGGCTTGTGTATAATGAAAAATAATTGGAGATTCTTACATTTTCAAAATTAAACTTTGCATTACTACTAAAGTGTTGTATTTGACAGTGAAATAATATCCTGTGCATACTCCTGAAAATCCTAAATAAAAATTAGTAAAAAGAAGTATCCGAAATGGAAAATGAGAAAATGAAATACAAAATTTAAAGCCGTTTCCCTGAATGGAAAAACGATTATTTATTTTCTTTTCAAAATAATTGCCTCACTGATTGGTTCAAGCCCCATAATCTCATACTCACACTCCGGATTTCCCATAAATCACCATGAGAAGTACAAGGGAAGACAGATCAGGAAAGCGATTTTTCTGTAAGCCCAAAGCTGGCAATGAATAAACGATTTTACTGAGCACATCCTGAGAGATTATATGTCTCAGCCCCTGCCTAGTGTTTATTAAAAGTACTGTGCCTCTGCATTTGCAGAAAGACATTTGAAACTAAAGGTTTTTGTTTCGTAAATATATTTAATCATTGTGCAAATAAGAATACATTGTCGGACATTTCTATGTGAACCTGTCGAGCACAGCACAATCCTGTATCCATATGAAATGTTGTTTTGAGATCTGGTAGCTGCAACACTTACCTCACATGATTGTATGCAGTGGACCAGGTGTGGGTCTGGATACCATCTCATCAGACCTGTGCAGACGATGCTCTATAGGAATAACATAATAAAAAATAAAATAAAACGTGATTAATCAAAGTTTATTGCATTATATGTTGCATTGTCCATGAGCTGGTGGATACGTTGTATTCTTAGACAGGTAAACAATCTGTTTTTCAAAAGAGTTGGCTAAATATACAGTTATATAGTTATATACATGTAGTTATGATTCTCCTGGGTTTGCTTTCCACAGCATTACAATTGGGGTGATGTAACTAGTGGAGTACCACAGGATATTAAGACCTATATTGACACCACTATTCTCCTTGATTTAAATGATCCACAAAGTGGATTCTGATAAAGTAAATAGACTAGTTAAGTTTTAAAATGGAAAAATTAGTAAACACATTAGAAGCAGCAAAGGAAATTCCAGAATATTTTGACAGAATTCAAAACTAAGAAAATACCAGGCAGACATGATTAACATAGATGAGTATTGCATGGAGATAGCAAAAACATAAACTATAGGTACAAAATGAGAAACACAAACATAAACAAGAACATATGAAAAAGACTAAGGTGTTTAAGTCAACACACTATATTCATCTTCTGGACATAGCAGGAAAATTATCATTTTAAGACACACAGTTAATAGAAAATAATTTTAATCAGGGGATTTATGTTAAAACTGTACTATACAGTAAAACCTCATTAAGTATATCCTGTACAATTCTGGTCACCATGTCAAAGTGCTCAGCAAGACAAATGTAGCCAGGAGCATTCTGGTGCTTAACTGGCATGAACTGATAGACTAAAAAACTGAACCTTTATAGTCTGTAGTTATAAGTCAAACTACAAAGTGACAAAGAACAGGAGAAAATTACAACAAGAGGTTGTGGGGGTTTGGAACACAAAACCAAGCCATGTTGTTGAAGGAGATACTGTACCATGGCTTCATTCAAGAAATAGCTGGAATAGATCCTTGGATCAATTAGCTACTAGCAATCAAATGGGCTAGATAGGCCAACTAGACTCCCTTTGTTTTTCAGCTTTCTTATGTTCTTACAATAGCTGTCAACAACTATGCAATGTGTTTTCAGAGCAATGCTGAAAAATCCTCTTTCTGTCATAGCAACCACACGGGCAGCATTTTAGCAACCTAACAAAAGCTGTTTAAACAAAGGCAGTATCTAGTAGATGAGGAACTCTGCCATTTGTAATCAAACAACCACATGGGGCTTATGACTTCCAATAGCTCTTAATCTGTAGTCTGGTGTTTATTGTTTTCATTTTAAAACACAGATTTACAGCATACCCTCTAACGTCAGATATCTGATGCCAAGAGGCTACGGAGTAAATGAAGTGCCCCCAGGGTTCTCAAAACTGGAGGTGGTAAGAGTTTTTGGACGTGAGCTAAACGTTGATTTAAGGTAATACTATCCCTTTTTTGACAGAAACAGGCCAGGAATATGGCATATGTTATCAAATTCAGTTCCGAACTATTCAAATTTAAAAGCCTTAGACTTCAAGTGTACTGAAAGGTCACCCAATGGCAACTCAGTAAAAAAAATTTTTTCACTCTAGATCTCTATTGTCTGGGTTCCATTGGGTCCCATTAGGCAGTTTTCCCCCATAAAAAATAATATTGATCTAACAGTGTTAGATACACCGAAACATGTAAAAACTTTCAGCTGCTATTCTTGTCTTGAGTATTCCATTATGAGAAGTTGATGACAACTAGTTTTTCTCTCAGAGATGTATAAACTTTTGTTTCCTCGAAAGGTCTGGCAACAGAGCCATGTGAAGTAAAATTAAGTTAACAAGTCAGAACAGTTTTAGTCAAAAAGAAGCAAAACCTTGGACAACCCACGCTTTACAATACTTACACATAATACGTGTTTTTTTGTACACTAGCCTTAAAATACGGTAGAAACAGCAAGGTAAATATTCCATGTATCAACACAGAGAAATGACACAAATGTAATTCCTGACCACACCACATGCCCTGTGGCATCAAAGATGCATTTAGAAATCAAGATAAGTAAAGTTATACAAAAGGGCTTGTTTTTAATTGCCAAAAGAATTACTGACTCCTAGAGAAACTTGAGTACATTCATGGCACATGTCAAACTGCATAATTGCATACAGATACACATTGATTATGTTAAGACAAAAAGGATGCATGAATTGTGTATGAATGTAAATAAAAGATCCAAAAAAATTGTTTGGTAGCTATTCACCGCTGTCAGCAGACATGTAAGAAAATGCCACTTGAGATGTGACTGGAGATGATATGTAATTGCAAAAATTCCTGATCTCTTCAATTGACTGATCTCGAAAAGGGAGATCAACACTCCAGGAAACAAGTACAAAACATATGGATATTTCCGTTAAAAAGCAAAGATCATTTTTGATATAACAGTCATACTCAGATACCATCCTGTCTCACCTTAACTTTGCTGGGTAACATCCAGTGCTTCATCGTGTCAGCAGTAACATCACTGGACAGAAGCACTGGATCGCTCAGGGAGATGACACATGCTGGATAGCAAACAGCCCCTGCAATTTCACAGCATTATTGTCTTTTCTTTTACTTAATCTCTAACACATCAAAACCAACTTGAAAATAGTTAGAAATTAAATCACCAAATTCCACAGTTTAACTCCAGTGATGTCTCAAAACCAGATGATTATTCGTGGTAGCATATAAAATAATATTGCTGAGAATCAGCCTTGACAACTGGAACTCAAATCAGGGAAATCAGCATGTCCACAAACCTTAATTGTAATTTTATTAAGCAAAATAATTTTTATTGTGGTCTGAATTTAGCTGCATTCGTAATGAGGAATTTATTTCCTTTTCATTCTTGTTTTCAGCCCTAAACGAATGTGGTGATGACCTGTTGAAAGGAATTAAAATGTATACTTTATTTTTATTATTGTTACATGGTTAGGACAAATCTGAACATATGTTTTGACTCACCCACATTATAGCCTTCCTCACAGCTGTACTCCACCAGATTAACATCAAGAGGAGGTGCACATGCTCCTTGAAGTTTCCCACACATTTTAAACACCTCTGTCCATGTGCCGTCCTTGGTACAGCGGATTGTGTACTGTCAGCAAATACAGAATGTGCATTATGAAGAGAGCACTAGGCACTGATGAACTAAGTGCTATGGTTTTCTCTGAAAGTACTGTACATAATGAACAGACAGTAAGGCAAAACCTCGTCCAGAAAATAATCATAATATCATTATCCTTTGATTAGGTGAAAACCAGAGCCTTTCCTAGCAAAACTGCAAATTAGACAAAGAAAGTTTTCAGTGCTTTAGAATGACAAATGTCACATTAAATTTCCTCTAACCTTCTCTGTGGGCTCGGAACAGCTGAGAGTACACTGGCTGTCAAATTCCAGTCCCTTCGTACAGCTGTACATCCCCTCAAACACAGGGGGAAGGGGTTCACAGGAAACAGGAACGCATTTCCCTTCAGTCCAAACTCCATCTTCAAGACACTCCAGCTTTAGGAATTTCCTAAGTATGCAAAGAATAATGCACGTCTAATCGAAGAGACTACAGTAAATAGCAACAGAGATTGCATGAAGTATTGCCATCTGTTTGAACTTGTTAGGAACAAGGAATTATTAAGATGTTTTAATTATCATTAATAACCTGGGCCCTATAAGTTTTATACTGTACAGTATATCTACTGACAGAAATAATTCTTCCAAACAGTACGGTATATTTCATAGGAATGCACACAACAGATTGTAGTACAACTCACTTGCAAAAGCAACATTAGCATGAAACGTTGCTTTTTAAGGCTTTACAAACATTCACTGTTTATGCAACTGATTTCTATCTTTTTCAGACTTTCTTCTTTATTGTCTAAATGCTACATTTTTTCTAAAGAAATGTGAGATTAGTCATGTGTGAACAAGTATTGCAAAAGGACTAAAAAAGCAAGTCGATGATTTTGATTCCTTTATGAGACCTGCTCCATACTTATAATAATGATGGATAATTACGGTGTTTAAAGCATGTCCACAAACCTTAACGACTTGTTGGACAAACATGTAAAAGACTGCAGGTGTCCTACACTGGTGTCGGCAGCCATTCGTACATCACACAAAGAAAAAAAAGCCATCAATCCCTCAGGGCAGGGCAAACCAAAAAACAGCCTTTCTGACTGACCCATTTACCTGTTGTGTAATATGGCCTTTGACTCCTGCCAGACTGAAACTAATGAGAACCAGAGTCGGGCTACCAAAATAGGAGGTGGTCCCTGTTTACTAGAGTATTCGGAACATATGGCCTCTTCGTTAACAAGAAACATTATTGCTTTGTTGTTTTTGCTTTTGTCAACTAAAACTAATAAAACTAAAAAACATAAAGTATTATCTTTTGTGATTTCCACTGACCATACAGTATAATATAATCTTGTATTTCAGTATAGAAAGAATTGATTTTATATCACCAAAGTAGCATGTTTTGTGTCACTGATCTACTGTACCTACAGTAGTAACATGAATAAATACGTAATACAGAAAAAAGATCACTCACTTTCTTGGCTTTTTGTTCGGGCTACCCATTACGTAGTATCCAGGATTGCACTTGTAACGACAGATGGTGCCCACATCATGGCTACCTTCTTCACAGTGGGGGACCAACAACTTGGCATTGTGCACTGTTGGGGGTGCACCACACTCCACTCTGCAATATGCTTCCGGATAGGACCACAAGCCATCTTCTAAACACACCAACCTGTCACTCCCACCTGGAACCCGAAAAAATAAAGACCCTTGAACTCTGGCAGCAGTCTGGGAACAGGTGAGAATGTAATATTTCTATATGTTGCACTGGGAATATCTCAGTAGTTGGAAGGAAGAGAAAATCCACCCATTGAATCTTTTTGCTGACCACTTCAGCCAATTCCAGGTCACGGGAGAGCTGAAACTGATCTCGGCAAGCAACGGGCGCAAGACAGGGTCCACCCTGCAAGGGAAAACTATCCATCGCACCTACTGTACCAGTGTGTCTTTGGACTGTGGGAGGAAACCCAGAGCACCCAGAGGAAACATTCATAAAATCTTTAAGAACGATTCTTTATTTTTTCTGGGAATAATCCTGTTAGAATGCTTTATGGACTTACAATAACTTACAGTTTTTTTATTAAACATTCATACTAAACCAGACTGACCTATTAATTCTCACTGTCTAGCTTTAGATGCACCTGAAATTAATTATCTCCAAAGCAGCTTTGTTGCATTTGATATCATGACATTGTCAAAAACTAGAAAACCTGCACCCGAAATCATACAAATAAATCATTAATAATAAAGTACGTGTATTCAAATCAGAAAAATGTTGCATGCTAAAATAAACACGCCTATACTGTACGGTATATTCTTGGGGCTTCTGTGAAACCCTGATTTTAAAAAAAGATAACAATACCTAATGATTTATTTAAGACATCATGGGACTATTTTATTTGAAGTGCTATCAAATACTTTGTGTATGTTTTTATTTAAATCGTGATGGTGACTGTTGTCTCTGTCCACAATATTAACATTTAAATTTATCATTTGATAAAAAAGGACTGATACTTTCTTGTAAAACTTTCACTTCTATAAAAAAAATGTGTTTACAAAACCTGGAAAGTAGGCTTGGCTTCATTGTAGCTTGCAGCACAGGTAGAAAGCCAAGTCTCAGAGTCCTTAGGGAAACTGAATTTTCAGGTCCCAGCTACCCCACAGAGAAGTTTCGTGAAGAAAAACATTTCCTGGCCAACTAATGACTTTGTGGTTTTCTGTTTCAGCAGCTGTGGTGACCCTGTGGGACAAGGTACCTGAATCTGCCTATGTACTGCAGGCTAATGAGATGAGTTTCACAACACTGTGCTCACAGGCCCCTTTTTGTATGGCGTTATTTGATTTTCATTTAAGACAGGGAGGGCCGCTTGTTGTTTGATCAAGGTGGACTTCAAAACACAGGGACCTTAAATGGCTTTTAGAATCTCTGTAGCTGCTAGCTTTTTAAATTTATTAATATAGATTAAGTTCATTCACATCATTTACAGTGATATAGAAATAGACATTAAGACACAGAGACAGAGGTTTCAAAAAATAGACAGAAAACGTTAATTTAAACACTTATTGGCATGCTATTAAAATATGGAAGTCTCTCAACTGTTGCTGCTCAATGCCAACATGCTGTCACCCCTCTTCCAATTACTAGACCTGTTGAATCATAAAAAACACTTTTTCCTTCTTATTTTCTCTCCATACCTGTCTACTGCCTCCCACACCTCCTGCTAGTTTCCTATTTATGCAGCAGGTATCTTATGTTCTCTGGAAAGACCTTGGCACAGAGCTACACTTGGCTGGATCAGATAACACTCCACATTAACTTCCACTACTTTAAACCACCATCTGAACGCCTGTAAAGACTTTGATACTTGGCATCAGACAGAATGAAAAAGAAGGAAAAACAGTTTGACATAAAAAAACACCAATTTATGCTTGTGCATGTAGAAAGAACAAATAAATCAACATATTTATTTTCACAGTGTGTCATTCATTCCACACCTTGCAGAATTGCTGGAGGCTTGCAAGAAAATGAACACTGTTTTCCAAAAGTTGTTCCCCCTGGGCAGGAAAAGGAGGCGAAGTAAACATGGGACTCATCCGGGAATCCACAGTCAATGGGTTGGCAGGCCACTACTCGGTCCCATGTCCCATACCCACACTCCAGCACTGCTTCCTTCTGCCGGATATCAAGAAGGAAAATCTTCATTATGAGGTTGTAAATTATGCAACACATTACTGTATTGGTTGTAATTAAAAATAAAACTACAGTCTACTATCAAAGAAGCCCGGACTGAAAAATGTATAGGTCAGTAATTACATTTCATCCTTTTTTTGTCAGCTATTTCTTTATTGTTTTTTCTGAATCCATCCATTTTCTAACCACTGCATCCAATTCTGAATCACGGGGGACCCGGAGCCTATCCTGGCAAGCAACGGGCTTAAGGAGCGATAATTCCATTTTAAATTATAATTGCTTGCATTAATATAGTGCTTTACACATGGAAAGGGATCCATTTCATTACCTGCTGAAGTGCAGCATCCATCTGGGTGATATGAGACAGCCATTATGCACCAGCAGCCCAGATGAGGTGCAGGAGTACAATACTCCATTAGCAGTTGAATTATAGGGGGAACTTCAGGAAGATTAGATTGTTCAAACCCATAGCAGAATGCAGCCAGACATCAGGGTTAACACACCTACTGTTATGAACAGTGCCAGGGGATTTTTAATAAACAAGCAGCCAGGACATGCAGTAGGTTTAAGATCTCATCCACAGGACAGCACTTCCTACAGTACAGTGTAATTTTTGTGTTGGCAATTCTAATCCAGATGGAAAAGTGCCACCTACCTGTCCACCAACACTACCTAGAGCTAATTACTTTAACTCCTGATTCCAGATATTTGAACAATACAAAGGTCTCATGATGCTACATCATCCCGGATGCCAACTTTTTCCATTTTATTTTCTATTACCTTACAGTACAGACTTGATTACTCTCACCTCTTTTGGACGGAGCCCCTTCCCACTCAGCACACTCAGGGAGAAGCCTTGGTGACACGTGACAGTGCACCTGGGGTGACCCGGCTCAGAGGTGCAGTCAAGAGTGGCATGTTCTATCTCTGGGGGGCTACAGGTGTTGGCAGTGCAAGGCCTCCGAGCACATCTGCACCAAACAGAGGGGCCTGTCAGAGACGGTTACATTCACCCGGCAGAGATACACCTTTGGGCTGCATTGATGTTTCTTGTTTTCAGATAGACAGGGATGCTTGCAGTTTCAGTGAAAAACTACTGGAAACCATTGAAAGTGAAGGCTTAAACCAAAAGTTTTCTATACTTGGTTAACTTGTCCCTGCACATGATCATTCTTTGTAGCATAAATACTGATGTTTCATTCATGATCTGACAAAAATCAATTTGTTTTCTACATAAATCAAGAAGACGCCCAACATGGTTGACATGAACTAGTTGTCTATGACTAGTACTGTATACAAGCATTAAACATTTAATGAATAGCAACTGTATAATGTTGTCAGTTATTATCTTTCTTCAGTAATAAATGCATAATTTATGCCTGTAAGGATTTCTGCTAAGGCATATATTAAGCATTTAGAACTCACAAACAACCACTAATGACTTATTTTTACAATAATAAACAACTAATAACATGCATTATAATCCAGAAATAAAACAAGGCATTACCAATTATTTTAACTCCTAAGAATTTACCTTTGCTCTGATACACAGAGCAAGAAACTCCATTCGTTTATAAAAAGCTACCTGAACCTGTGGAGATTAAGTTACCCCGTTAGATATAGGACAGTTGTTACCATAATTACATTATTCCATTCAAACTTTTCATAATAAAACATCTTATAAAGTTACTTTTCCACCCATCATCTAAGGTATGACCCACAATGTCTGAGGAATATGTATGTAAGGAAGTGGACCTTTATGATTTTGCTCTGCTAAGCACGAGTCCTGTTTGAAAACCTGAATAACAAAACACAGAGCTGATTAAGCGAGTACATCTCTGCTTCCTGGCTGAAGACCCCACCCTCAGCGCACCCGTTCAGGGCGAAGGCGCTGAAATGACAGGAGGTCCTCAGAGCGACGGCCATGACAGCGACCAGTGGTGAGGAAAACTCGAAGAAGACAGCCGACGTGCGGAAAAATGGAAGGCTCAGGTTGTGAGTCACATTGACGACAAGAGGGTTACGCTGGCACGAGAGCTCATAAGAACCTGGAGAAGAAATTAAGTAGATTTGTTTATAAATATTCAATAAACCCCAAATTAAAAGTGGTCTATCGATCAATTAAATTAGCTAAGATGAAATCCCAGAAAGTCTTTCATTTTTCCCCCCTACATGTTTCCCCACTCTCATATTACTCATATTACTGACAGGTTATATTATACACCTAAAGCTATATGCAAAGAGAAAGAAAAATAATACCTAGAGAATGGTTTTTGCCACTTGTATCACTCAATTGGATAGACACTGTTTTCCTGTAATGGTATCCCAGCCAGGCTCCATCAGAAGCCAGGTAAATAATAATTGAAGCTGCCACCCCAGGACGAGAAAATCCCACCTAAACAAAACCATGGAACATGTTATTAATGCACCAGAACAATACAGTAGTGTAAGTGTGCCAATCTACAAATGCAAATGCATTAATTCCTACATCATTTGTCAGTAAATGGAGGCCATACCTTCAACCATACTGGCTGTTCCTCATCATAGTCAGAGTAGCTCTCCTTTATGGCAGTACAGGGAAACCAGGAATAATGTGAGAGGCTGTCACTTACATCCAGGAATTGAGATTTGCACACCTAGAAGCAGACATCCAAGCAATTATAATCTGTATAGTGATTTAACTCCACTAGGGTATGAAATATTGTCCTATTTAACGGGCCTATCCCCCTAAGGAATCTTTTTTCCACATTTTGGGGAATTTCAAGATATGACCCTGACGTTTTGTACACAGGTGTATTAATCTTTGTCAAATATTCTAAGGATATTCCTTGTTTAAATTCACTTGTCAAATGATAACTTCAATCTCAGCCTCTTGTAGGAGGACAAGGATCCTGATGGTTGGTCTCAGTGCAGCTAAAAAGATGTTGGCATTTCACTCTGTGTCGCCATGTTTCCCTCCCAAAGGATCATGGGATCCTGTCTTACCATCATATTAACTACATGGAACCTTCAACCACTTTGATAATTGGTACCTTGTGGAGGGGAATCTGAAGTGATATGATCAATTTGCTTGCTGCAATGACAATGCCTCTGTCAACACTGGCTGAATTCATTTTAGTGGTGCTTTGATTTACAATCTTTTTTGTTGGATGGGGATGGGAATTCGGGGGGATGGGGGGGGGGGGTGTTCTCTTTTTGAAAAACTAATACTACTAAAAATTAGTTTTGGACCTTTAAAGGTATTGATAGTGCTCTCTATGGTATATGCCTAAGACAGCCTAGTTAAACTAGAAAATAATGAAATTACAACACAAAAAAAGAATGAATATAAATTCATGCTAACAGTCATATTTTCATCAGAAACCTATATCTCTATATGAATATTTGTTCATGAGCACTCATGTGGAAATCAATAGAACTGACTGGCAATAAGTACAGTACCTACAGTACATATCTGTGACTAGCAAGTCTTTTAAGTAACTCACTGTGGTGCACAGTAATGCAAATGTTAGTGTAACAGGGATGGTTGACTGGTTATTATTCCAGTACCTGAGTGAGAGAGGGTTCTCTTGTAACAGCAAGCACTGGGCATTTAGTATCATGTTGGTGAGATGCATGTGCTTCAGATGCCCACTGGTCAGAATAGCCATGCGGGGTGAAGAAACCACAGTCCTGCACACTGGAGCCTCTCTCAAACTCTTCACAAATACCATCGCCATCAAACACATAACACAGGCTTGGCTCTCCTGCAGGACGAAGCAGAAAATGTTCCTCTAATGTTACTTCACATGACGTTGTTGCTATATCACTTAGACATTTGGCGTGTTCAGCCCTGTAACAGGAACTAGAATTACTGAAACAAAGCTGAATGTCACTTATGTTTTTAATTACCAGCAGCTTTGCATGAAAGATGAAGTAATTTGCATTTAAGCTATGCTGGTCTAAGTTAATTAGGGAGTTAAACATGTTTGATTTTTCTATTGTGCTGCGTGGGTTGAGTGGGGGGATTGTTATAATTGTCCTTCTCATAGTCATTTATGGTTGATCAAAACAACTCCACTTTTGGGGATTTGACACAAGTCCATGTTTATGTTTTCAAATTAACTGGTTGGGAATTCTTGAAATAATCTAGCTATTTGGGTTAAATAACCAAATGATGTGATAAGGAGAAATTGCAAACCAAAAATGGTGTACATTTGTAAAAATGAGAGTGAGTAGAAAACAAGAAGGAAAAAAAATCAGCTATTCACGAAGAAAAGGCAGAAAACCATTTTTCATTAATGAAAATGTCTGAACAAATTATATCATACATTTAAATGTGATTACATAATGCATTTAAATGTGATCTCCTCATGTTAAATCTATTGACAGGCCTCCCCTGAACTGAAATGGAAAAATGCACTGTTAAGAAAAACAAAATTCTGTTAATAATGCAGATCCAATGAACTGATTATAAACCAAAGCCTGGAAACCAATTCCTTATGTCAAAGAAAAATCAGGTTCTTTTCCTTTGCAACTTACCATCACAATTAAATCCTGGCTCCATCTGACATTTCTTAGAGCATCCATCACCATCAATGAGATTGCCATCATCACACTCTTCTTTGCTGTAGAGGGTGAGGAGGAAAATACACAAACAACATTCACTTGCTCCCATTTAGAATAAGTCAGAGTGACTTCACCGCATAGCACACAAGGAGGATAAAGTATACACATTTACAGCATGTTGAGGGGAAAGTAGTAAAAACTTGAAAAAATGGAAGTGATATAAAAATTAACAAGGCAAGATGTCAAAACATATGAACTTTGTGCTGTCTTCATCTTACAGTAGCCATAGCTCAGACTACTGTCTCATTTACAATCATTTTACAGTGCAATCAGGAATAACTTATGTATAATGTTTTCTGTTTACAGATATGTGGTAGGCAAATAGGTAGCAAAAGAACATTTGATTTTGAAGCCAAATCTGAAAAACATGTTGAAAGATGATAATTCAGCTATTCTTACCTGTCCACCAGGCCATTTCCACAATAGGGAGAGCCATGGATGTAGACTAGAGCTGGGGAATTTTCACTTAGAAGTCCTTCCATGGCTACTTGAACCCAATACTTATACAGCTCTCCCCAGATCACATCCCTGTAAGGCATAACACAATGGTGATTTCAAACTCCATAACATATTTGTTATCAGATCACATTGGTGACATTTTGAATTGAGTTAACTGAATTCCAGGTGAATTACTGTATATTAAGTCTTGTAAGTAAATGTGAAACCGAGTACTTCTGAAGAGTATTAAAATAAAATCTTTAATCCTTCTTCAGTAACATGTTAAGGACTTACAGCTGTTAATGTTCGTAATTTCTACATGGCAGGAGTCTTTCTTGATGAAACCTGATGGTATTTGTTTCTAGCTTCATCCTTTGCAATAGACACAAGAGAATACACTGAAAGAAAAGTACACTAGCTACTATGTGGGTTTCGGAAAAGTTCAGAGCAAGGAGTTCCTTCTGTTCCTTTTCAGGAGATGACCTAATCATTGTCAGACTACCTAGGAAGATTACAGGCACAGTGCCCTGGTCATTGATCTGTTTTGTCTACTGACAACTATAAAAAGAGTATGCCCTTGACATTCCCAACATTGTTTGGTTGCCTTTGTCTCCTGCCACCAATAAATAATGTCTAAGAGGATGTAAGTCTCTTCTCTTCAGAGTCTCGGATAACCTCTACATACAGTACAAATTGCCTTCATTAATTATGAAGTAGGGTTTCTTCTCACAACCATGAGAGAGTCCAGCAAAAACAAATGGGCGTTCCACTGTGGCTAGCCTTTCAGGTCAGAAATTACAGTAGATCTGTTAATTATTACTGCGTCTTGTTAAAGAGGATGCGAGACAGAGCAGAGATATTTCCAAGAGGTTTTGAGAAGAGGATGAAAATATCTTCCTTTTCTGGCGTTTTTATTCCACGCAAAAACAAAATGGAAAAAATACTACTGCAAATTGAAAAGAAGGCATGAAAAATCTAAAATATATTGTGAATAATCTAGACGGAAAGCTAAACATCGTTATTTTCTTGCTGCCGTCAACAACAGATAAAAACACACATTTACAGTATCTGTATATATGTCATTTTTCTTAGCACTGCTCCACAGACATACAGTACTTTCAGGGAATGTTAATGACATCTAGTCCAGCCGTTGGAATTTATCAAGCCAGTTTAAGCGCTGTTTTACTGACAAGTGTTAACATGTTGCAAACACATTTCATTTCTATAATGACCTCATGGTGGCAGTGCTGCTTCACATTTACAATATTTAACCTCTTTCAATCCTTTTGTCTCTGTGACAGTCTTCCTTACTAACACACTATAATCAACACAGAATGTTTATTTGTTTCCTTCAAAAATTCAAGACAGCTCCAACAAGCCTGGAGTGTTTATTGTTTTCAGTGGTATAACATTTGGTTTATATTCCAATACTGATTTTTTTTACATAGTTTAATTCTCCAAGGTTCTTACAGCTTTTTATACTTACACAATAGAAAATGAAATCAATCTACTAGTGTTGTTAGCGTTTATGGACCTATTTTTTATCCTGAGTTGGCAATTATTTTTAAATTTTATACCACCCCAATCTGGAATCAATAGTTGTTAATCAGCTTGACTGATCATGGGGTACTGCATGTTCTCCTGTGATATGTCCACTGCTTATCCACTTATATCTGACACAAGCGGCTAATGTTTCATTAATGAGATCTAGCAATGAGATGTATCAATTTAAGGCACATTCTGTTTCTTACTGACAGCATTTGAAGTGCTCAGGCTTCCAGCCATACCAAGCAGAAGCTGTACAGGTCGATTAAGCCCACCCAACTCTGATGGTACACCTAGCCAATTGCAAGTGGCTGCTTGGGGAATCTGGATTATAAATGGCACATCTTACACATAAGACAGAGCTCTCTGGACTATATGTCTCAGTCTGTGCTTCAACCTCTACTAGTTCAGCAATTGTTCTATGTTTTTTTCCAATAGATAATATTTCTATATTTTAACTTGATAAATCCCTTTTTGGATAACTTAGTGCTGTTCAGTCCTAGTCTTGGAGGGCCAGTGGGTTTGGACATTTTCATCTCAGCTCAGGTCTTAATGAGCTAAACTGTCTGGTTAATTGCTTAAGTCGTCCAACTCAACTGCTTTTTCCAGCTATTCAGGTGTGCAGATTTTCTCAGCCTTAAAGACACCCTGAATACCTGCAGACACACTGGTCATCCATGAGAAAAATGCAAAAATAAGAATTACGCACTAACAAGGGTATGCAAGGTTGTTGGTATTACAATAAAATGAGCCAGAATTTCAGAACAATACCATACCCGACCACTGGAAAGAATCAAGTTCAGCTAAAGTCTTAAAAATGTTCTACAGTGTTTGATCTCAGTCAAAGCCTTAAATCTTCTATGATGTAAATGTAAATTCCTCTGAAGAATATGAACACATTCCTGTTACTGTAAGTGTCCTCCAAATGACTGCAGCAGTTTCCCTGTATCTAGTAGACAAAACTATTAAATGTAAGATAGAAGGCTTACATTGAGGGATACACTCCTTGCATGCTCTTTGTGTGGAAATGTAATTTTTGTGTGTGCTTGAACGTAATTCTGTTTAAGGCTTGGCAGTCGCTGAAGGTGATAAACACCAGCTAATGTGGCCAACTTTTTGGCGTGAGAGCAGGAAAACTCAAATTTAACAACCTCAACATTTAGAGGGTGGCATGCACTCATTTTGGTTCAGATGGAAAATTTTGTAGTTCCTGGATTTAATACAATAATAAGAAGGATATCTCTCTGGTAAATTAGACTTTTCTGGTTAAATAAGTGATTAAATAGTCCACTAGGGTGGTATTTAATATAATAATGAATTTAAAATGGTACAATATTTTGATACTGTGACATTCGTATGACCTAATGAATAAGGAGACCTGTAGACAGACATAACCTTATCACATCCATTTAATGAATATACAAATATTTACAATTGAGAGAAGGCCATTCTAGAATGGAACTGTTTTTAGTAGCTAATTGATCTGAGAATTTCATCCAGTCATAATGCAGTCTTTCTACTTTCAGGTAACAAACTATTTACAGTATATAGCATGCTAAACCAAATAAAATATGCCTGAAATCAGAGCAATGTTTCAAGCCATAATTGAGTGAGGGCTCCATTCACTTACGTGTCAGTAAACTTGCGTGATGGCTGTCTCACTGGGCCTTTAGGAAAAGCTGGGTCTCTGAATATCTGATAGTGGAGTGGATAACACTTGGAGCATAAGGTGTTCTTAGGCCTGGATGTCAGGAGAGCAGCATCAATCTCCATCTTCTCATCAAAGGTATAGATCTTCACCCCTGAGATCTTTTTCTGGGTGTTGAGGCGTAGGGTGAGTGGTATATCACAGAATGTGTGCTGGGGACCCATGTGGATGGACTCACCATACTCTGTGAGGATCTCGATGTTGGAAATGGCTCTGGTAGAGTCTGCAGAAAAAAACACAAGCTTGACCATCAGTCCATCATGCAGACATGCATTGGTGGCGCCTAAACAATTAAGCAAAGGTTAGGTATATAAGTGCATTTACAAACTGAGTTACATCACATTTTTAATGGATGGAATCACAAATTATTTCATCTGTATTCATAATTTATGAGAACAATCTGTTCAAAGCGGTTCAGGATGCAGAAATTCAGGGAAAAAAATTGAATGATGCCACAGCACTCACAGATAAATTGAACTTGGAAACAATGTTTAATTCCTTCAATAAAGACAGGCATCAGTATACTGGAAACACACCAAACAGTTTAAGGTCCACTGTATTGACAAGCATTTTAACGGGCTCTTAGCATTCTTTACTGATGCTTGATGTATTAGCTTTTTATGATTTAAGCTACAGTATAATATTGACTACTTACCATCAATAAAGCTTATCAGGAATGAGAGTTAAGGGGTGAAATAGTTGTGTAAAGAAAAGGGAACTAAATACAATTAAGAAGTAATTAGAGAATGCGACCTGTTGATATATAGGTGATCCATACTGTGAGGCTCTCAGGGATGACAGGGTAGAGAAAATGGAGCTCCAGAACACATCCTTCAGTCTGAGGACAAGGGGCTGTCATGTTGGCATCATACAGGTGAAGCTCAGGGCTCCAGGCCTGAAGGCTGGGCTCACATGGCTGGTAAACATCAGGAGGACCTATGGCATGTACACAAAGCAATAGACAGGGGCTCTCTTGAGCTATTGGTGTACCCCACCTGCATCTACTGCACATGGAGATGTCCATATTCGCTCTCATTTTTTATCAGAAACAATACACTTGACCATTATTGGCTGTCTGGACCTGCCTGTTTCTTCATTCACATTCTAATTAAATTAGATTGTGTTTCCCTCTTGCCTGTGATTGCCTGGCAGGTCTTGAAACTCAGGCAAAAAAGGGCAAAAGAAAATAGCATTTGAAGTGTCTTGTATTTCAGTAAAGTAAACTAAACTTTGTATGGCCATGCCGACTTTTGATTTCAACGGTACAGTCTTTCTGGTTAAGATATGCTCACTGCTAAAGTATTATAATTCACATACTAAAATTGTTTTTAATTCACATACTAAAATTGTTTTTAATTCACATACTAAAATTGTTTTGTCATTGGCATTGACTGTAAACCAAGACAATCTAAAACATAGTCTGGGAAGTAGGCGCTTACTGAGAAATCAACATTTTAAACTGTATAGCCATTCCACAGGTCTATCTGAAACAGACAGGGACAATTGTGCTCAAAAAGGGGCAGGGCAGCAGTGACAAAATAATTTACATTCCAAGTGGTAATCTGCAGTCTGGGACAAAAGAAGCATGCTGTGCTCTCTCCGGAACAGCGAGACTCTAGGAGGATCCCGCAGAAATCAGCATTCCTTAATGCTCACACATCTGCTTCTAAGCATGGGTAAAGTCACGATGTGCTTATGTGCCTTAATGTACAGATTTGTCCGGAATAAACAATTCAATGTCAAGTAAAACACACACACACAAATAAATTGGTGAGATAAACACTGAGCTGTCAATTATTCTATCAGTTGTGACCTCCTGTTTTCTATTTTGATGGAAGATTTTGATTTGGAAATCAAGCTGTCTCAACCTTCCCATTGTAGTCAGCTTTGCCTGAAACTCCGTTTTTTTTCTGAATACTTGACAAGGATTACTGATTCAGATACATCTACTCAGACTTAAAAAAACATAAAAAATGTTATTGTGCCAAAGATCACGCATAAGGAGCTGTGCAATAACATCACAATCTGCAGGTGTGAGTGAAGTGTGATGATTCCTATTCATGCAATATGTTCACAGATGCGTCAATTACTTCCTCAGCTATAATCATGCATGCATTTTTCTAACACACACTTAGACAATGTAGGTAGCTGTGAAAATTGTTCATTCATTTCTTTCTAAGTATTATTCATTTTTGTTACTCTTTTTTAAAATAGCTGCTATGATTCTTGTTTTTTCTGTCATATCATTTGTTAACACTATAATCACGACCACATTTTAGTAACTGGAGCCATCCCATAATTTTGCTACAAACAATGTTTTTTTTTCTTCTCTTTTTCCCACACGTTGGAAGAGAAGGATTTCCATGTATTACGTTCAGTTTGAAACAGTTTTAAAAAAAATGTTTGATATGCGTCAATTTAAGGTACTGCCCAGCCCAGCTTCACAGCATCCTGATTAAGATAATCAGTTACATCTGTTACATGAAGAATAATGTTTCAGTGAAATACTGGGTACACATTGATTTTTTAATGACAGCTGGATCTTGGACCTCTACTAGCATTACTAAACTATGGAACTATTTTGAGCACCTTGGTTTTAAACAGCACAAACAAGACGTTTTAAGGCAATTATTCCTTTTATGATTTATTTCTTTATACATTGTTTCCAGGCTTCCATAATCTTGCACGCACCTAGCTGAAAGGAGAAAATTGAATCTTCCTCTATTATGAGACACTATTTAGTGCGGGCATCTGGCCAATGGATAGGTCCAGTGCTTTGTATCGTTGCTAATCAAAACTGAAAGTTTTGTTGTCGTTGTTGTTGTTATTGAGAAATGAGGAATAAATTAATATATTTAACATATTGCACAACTCCAAGAAAACACTTGGCAACATATAGCTTAATCTTAAAAAGAATGTATTAAACCAACATGTTGGAAGGCACTTTAAAGAGCAACAAAAAAAGAGTAAAGGAATCCCTTCCATCTAAGTATGCAGTTTCATTGCAATGCAATCCTGTATGTATGTGACAACATTCTTACAAGGTTTTTATTTACTTAGAAGTTGTGTTTTTGTCAGTAATATTTTTAGTAAAAAAAAAACTCCAGAATCTCCAGTTTCACTACGGTTTGTCTCTTTGGCAGCCATAAAATCAGCACTTTATGCTGCATTTGTTGTTTGTTTTGTTAATGGATGGATCCCAGCAACAACAGAACGAGATGGGAGAACAGAGGAAACAATCCATGATCAAATCTGAAACACAGGAAATCTGCAACAAGTTTGTAAGAGTTTACATAAATGTTTATTTGGATGGGTTTTTTTCCAATTAAAATTGCTGATTTATGGCGTCACTGACTGCAAGCTCTTATTGTAGCCCAGTGTTCTTGGATAGAAGTGAGTACATACAGCAGAGCTAGACAATGAGTACACACAGCTCGTGAAGGTATCAACACCCACACGGGTTGCAGGGTCTTCAGGCACAGTGAATTTAGGATCCTAGATAAGGTAATACATTTTACTGTCACTGTTTTTGGAAGTGACAAACACGCTTGTGCTCTATAATGGACTGGCGTCAGGGTGTGTCCCACCTTGTGAGAGTTGTTTGCCGAGATAGGCTCAAGGTCTCCTATGACCCTGAATCGGATGAAGCTATTAGAAAGTGGATGGATAAAATACCCTTGTTTCAGCACCTGTAAAAATGATATCCTGCATACATGTATGAACCATGGCACTGTAGCCTACCTAGAGCAGCTGGATTTGTATCTCTTGGAAGTAAAAAGGTGAACATTGTGTGTGCTGCCAAAATGCTTTTTGTATATGTGTATTCTGTGTTTAAAGTCTTTGATTAAAGCAAAACAGAAGGTAAAGCTTTATAATAGGAAAACAGAAATGATTAAGTCCATTATGGCTCTTCCCATAAACAAACTCAGAAACTATTTTCCATGCAAAACATCACACGTTGATACTATTTGTGTTTCATCACAAATCACTTCGATGAATAAAAATTCAGAATCCATACACATTTCCAGTATCGCGAGAAAAAGATTCATGATGGGTATTAAAAAACTATTATCTTAGTATTTATTTTTCTCAACAACACCGGTAAGTGATTCGACTGGGGAATAAAATTGAAAGATCTACTGTAACTGACCAACAGCCTCTTCAGGAGTCCAGTAACCAGAGGAATCACAGACACGGGGGGAAGTTGCCCTGTGGGCATACTGGTGGAAGGATCCATCTTCCTCACAGTCTCCACAGTTGGTTCTGCCCTCTCTAAGAAACACAGAAGAATTCTAATCACAAGACAGATCAAAGTCTGTACTCTATTACATAGGGAAATGTAATAAAGAGAAGCTTTAGGGAAGTAAGCAAAATGTTAATTCAGTGTATACAGTTGCTATTGTGAAATGTTTACATACACATATCATTTACATTCTTTTATGATTGTTTTCTGAATGTGTCAATTCACTTAAATACTGTTGAAACTGCATTTTTGATGTAGCTTAAAAGCTGCATTTCAAAATATAATTCTAAAGTAAACACACTAATCTACCACAAGACTGATGATATTTTATAGCAATCTATTTGATGCAATTAAACTCAGGCTTTCAGAGATCCTTTTATTTTAAGGAAAGTAATGAGGCAATTGGTAATATAGAAGGGATTAAAACATCACAGCCACAACATCATGGGCCATTAAGAGAAGCTGTCTTGCATTTACTGTACATCTGCATTATTAACAAACAGTGACTCCAGTTTGGCAATTGATATTGCCAAACGACTGTGAAGTGAAGTCTTATACCTATGGTGTAGCATCCCATTCACAGGAGGCAACCAATGAATGGACACAGAATTTGGACTCTGACCAACCACCATGGGTGCAAGGGGCACAGGAGAGGGCTTTTTGCCATCAACCCAGTTCTGATACACCAAGTCCACATAACAATGCATCCGGGCAACCTGGTTAGGAGTAAAACTGTTGGTGCAGTTGTCATCTGAAACAAAGAGAAAGGTTGACAGATCTAAATCATTATACAGTACCTAGAGTTATAGCTCTCCTATGATGTGGATCACATTAAGAAATCATTTGAAAATGTAACTGCTTTTAAGATGTTGAAATTTTGAAGGTCAGTCTCCAAACAAACAGCAATCTCTGTACAGAGATATAGCGATATAGAGATATAGAGATTGCCTGCAGCAATCTCTATAGATTTGGGTTACCAAAATTCATTCCAGCTCCAAATGCTTTTACTTCAAGGCAAGTAAATGGCTCGAAAATGAGCTGAAAAGCAAAATAAAGAATGCTGTGCTCACTGAAGAGAAAATCAGATGTTTCATGGATTGCTTTAGCATTTCAGGTTGCTGTTATGGACAAATCATAGTCACACAATAAATAGAAAATAGTGCTTGACAGCAGTTACCTGTGTAACTCATGTAGTTATTGAATGGTGTTCCCTCAAAGACAGATAGGCCACAAGTATCATTGACAAGATCTGGGTCACGGCAGGATTTAAATTTTGGTGTGGGTGCCGTATCGGCACATAAGTCTCCTGTTTCCATTGAGGGTGTGATCTCCCGGCAGGGGTCATCACAAGACTCACACTCACTGACCCCTTTGAAAACATGATAAAGTCCTAAGATGTGTCCCATTTCATGAATCATGGTATTGTTGTGCCCAACAGTGCCAAAGTAGGATGGATTGAGCACCATTCCCCCTGAAAGCATGAAAAAACATTTTCAAAACCTTCAGAAAAAAGAGCAGAACTTGTTAAAAATTAACATTAGAAGATATACTGTAACTTATACGCATGTGTCAAATAAGATATGACTGACATTTTAATTAACTCGGTTAAAGCAGAAAATACTGGGTGTAGCTCAGGAAGTCAGAAAGTTAGAAAAGGGCTGAACAGCACTGAAAATTTATGGAGAATTAAGTTATGGAAAATAAGTTATTCAGAATGAATATACTGTTAAGTACATTGCAGCCCTACCCATATGGAAATCACCTGAAGTTTTTTTAGAAATGTCCCATATCTGTGAAGAGACTCTATTTGTATAAGTATCTTGACAGAAATGGATTGAAAAGAGCACAGTAAATTATGTTGAATGCTGTGTATTGTATATTTTAACACTCCTATTCAGTACAGTAAACTCAAAATGAAACACTAAATTTGTTTCAGGTCCCTTTCCTTCCTATTCCACACACATGCTTGCATGAGTCTTGTAAAAATGCGTCCAACTTTTAATAAAATCTCTCAGAACTCATTATTACCAAGTGGAAGTGGGTTTACCTCTCTTGGTATGCTTGTAAAAGCTAGGGAAATTATGCATAATCCCTAAAAGAAGCAAATATGTTAATAATATTTCTTCTTTTTTTCCTTAGTAGGACTCTATTAAATAGGCTATAAAATGCAAAGCCAAAAACAACAGGCGTGTATTTAGGATATGTTTTTTCGCTCTACCATTAGAAGAAAGATTTTTAACATGATCTGTATTTGAGAAAGAAGAAACCAAATGATTTGTAGTAGCAGTGTAGTAACTACCGAACTTTTAAAATTCTGAAAATCTGAGGATTTGACATCCTCTTTCTTCTACCTCTCCAGAAAACTTTGCATTTGCAAAACTGGTCAGATGTCAGGAAGAATTCAGAATTATTTGAAGAACACAGCTTTACAAACCTAGATAGTCTTACAAGCAATAGGAAAAGAAGAGTAAATGATGAAGTAAGGAATCTTAGAGATAATGGAAAATGTTTAAATATTAAAAGCGAATATATTAAATTAATATGTCATTAGGTGTCTACTGAGGAAGAAATTGATAACATGTTTCAGGTTCAGCAGAGAGAAAGTTCTAAATTAAATAGTATAAGAGCATAAGTTGATAACAGTGTTACAAGTATTAAAAGCACTTAAAATAAATCTCAGGGACCTAGAGGTATTCTATCAAAAGTAATTATGTAAAAAAGAATTGTTATTCACAATGTATTCAAAAACTCTTCCAATATTTATTTATTAAGACTGGGATAGTTTCTAGACTGGAAAATCACGAATATTGCAACCATCTGTAAAATGGCTGACAAAAACCGAACCAAGTAAACACCAATAAGTCTTACTTCTAATATATAAGGTATATAATAATTAGAAGAAAGATAGAGAAACATAATTTTGGCAATAGGAATCCATGGAACAGTTAGTTTTAGATGATCAGATGATTTAGAAATGGTCATGGTTTACTAACGTTTTAGGGTTCTTTGAACAAGCAACAGTAAGGGACATCAACAAGGCACATTGACATGGTATATTCAGCATATAAGAAGGCATATGATGTTTCTTATCAGAGATAAATTATTAAATTACTGGCTGTTACGGAAGATTTTAGATTGAGAATTGGCTAATGGTTCAAATAATGATTCAAATTGGTGGAGTTCCACAGGTATCTATATTAGGACCATGGCTCTTCTTAATTTTTACTTATCTAGATCCTGATATGGTTAATAAACTTGTCATATTCACAGCTGTACCAAAAGAGAAGGATTAGAAAACACTGTAGAGATGGAAAACATGCTCTGGCATTTGTGTAACTTTAAACATTCCCCTTTCTGGAGAAAAGACCCAAATCTAGTCAATTTTCCCTCATTATTGTTTAACATTTTTAGAACTTATAACATAACCAGTTGGTTAAATAAAATTCTAAATTAGGTTTTGCTAATCTACCCAGAATATTCTGTTTAACCAGAAATGGTGCTCTTAGGTTAGGTTTACTGTTGCTTTCCTCTCCTAATCTAGAGCCCCTTCCTACCCAGGTTCCTTCTGTCTAAATCATGATGGGATTCCTATTGGCCTCAGGCAACCACTCCCACCCAAGAACCTCTATCGTCTATCTCGCATCCTAGATGAAGAACTTGAACTAAGGAAGAACTAGAACTCCTAACCATGGAGTACGTATCGGGGAGACCTAACTGTGCTCTTCCCTACCTCATCTTCCCTTCCATAACCCTAGAGCAAACCATCTTCTCAGAGAGTGCTCTCAGGGAGATCTAAACGTGCTGCTTTCCTCTCCTGGCCAACCATCATTTGTAATTTTGCTCATGTTTTGTTCTTATTTTCTTAACTTGACCTGCTGGAGTCCTATGGGTTTTTACGCCTATTCAAGAGCGATGTTCACTCCTCTTTGGTGGATAACACTTCTACTGGCAGGCACCGGGAGATGCCATCATCCCACTGCTACCACTATATACAGTATACCAGGTGCGAGCATCATGGCAACCTGCCACCTGTCACTCATCGTCCAAATCTCATGGCGTCCCAGCTACGCAAATTTCATGTGGCATTTAAGCTGACTTGCAGCTGGAATTTTCTTCCATGATCTCAGTACTTCACTACATGGAAGACTGCTTCCTATGTGGAAGACTGATCAACCGTAATATAAACAAAGATTTTGCTCTAACTTGGAGTCTCCTTTAAACCATTGGCAGAGAGTGTGAGTTGAGCCTTTAACCTTAAAGCCACTCTCCTAAATCACCTAAACCAACAATACCCACTCAGGTTGATAGCTGGTTCATTACAGAATGTCATAAATCAATCAAAAGAGGTTCATTTTTTAAACTTAAAATCAGCAGGTACAGTATTAAAGTATTAAATAATGCTGATGCCAGCCCTAATGCTGAATAAAAGAACATAATTTATCGTCCAATTTAAATATGTACATCACTCAATTATTCTGTTTTTTTGCCATGGTCTGTGAACACACCATGAATTTAATTTTGATGTCATAAAAAGCTACAGTCATATCATAGAAATTGTTAGAAGAGAAAACTGTTTTGATCTCTTCAGTGTTACAAATTAATTTGGGCAACTGCAGGAACCCAATGTAAGGAATGCTCTTTTTTATGACAGAGCATCAGGACAGTGATGTTCTGGGTTCTAATTCTTTGGGTGTGACAATGAAACAAAAGCATGTGACAATATTTTCATTTTGTTATAATAGACAGGTACAGTATAGCATGTATAGGATTCAGATCCCTTTGGAATTACAACATTAAACTGCTGTTTAACTGTTCAGCAAAAGCATAGTAATAACATGAACAATAAACTACTAGTATTAATTTTAAAATGGTTCATTAATTTTAAAATGGGTTTAGGCGAAGAACATCTGAATTAACAAAAGAACACCTGAAGAAGGCTCCAGTCGAAACGCTCTTCTCCTTTCAGCATGGAATAAACCTATTACTTGTTCCTTAATTTTTAAATTTACACTATACTTGGATTCACAAATGCTTATAAACAATGGCATTTTCTATACCCGAAAGATTACCAACTACAAGTAAAGTCTTTCCTTGTACTTTTGAACTGAGAGGGAATAGAAACATTCAATGCAAGCTCTCATAGAGATCAGAATAATTGAGCAACAACTGAGGCATTTAGAGAGCGGAGACCTAGAGAGTAGGGAAACCTGATGCAGTTGAGGATACCCTACAGGGGTTTCAGGCTTTTATAAAGGAGCTGGACCAGAGAGAAGTCTGAGCTTTAATGAGCACTAAAACACAGCACCAGTTAAAATAACAAAATAAAAGCAGGAGACCTGGCAAATGTGTGTATATGGCAACAAGGCTAATCCTTTTTTTATAGATTGAAGAGTCCTAGGGCTTGAGGAGAGATTGTGATGAAAAATACATGCATGCTGAAAATGTTTCCTGTTATACTTTATCCAAGTTTTCTGCTCATTATGTTCACAGTGGATATTAAGGCAAATTGAATAAAAACCACTGCCCACCAAGGTTCACAGCCACTGAAGCAGAACAAACAACTGACGTAGAGACTTAAATGTCCTCATCTAACACTACCACACATACACAAATTCATACTGTATTAGATTACAGTTTCTAAACATTTGAGGGATTTAGGCACTGGACCTCATTCATAAAGATTTACTAAGTGTGCGCAAAAGTCACCTGTAAGCAGTATTACATTAGATGTCTGTAAGCAGGTTTATATTAACAAAAGGATGTGCCCTTAATGTAGACTTGTGCAATAGGAATCATTAAATATGATCAGCACAAAATCAAAAATGTCTAAGTAAACTGTATGTGAACCTTAATCATAGGTCATAGAAGAAAATATTCCATATAAGATGGTACTGTATATCTGAACACAAAAGACAACTAAACTACACTGTGTTTAACATGATATGTTGATATTAAGAACATATGGGGACATGTAGGAAGATGGTTTATGAATCCTCAATTTCCAAGAAATGAGAATATTTATCCAGTTGTCAAGCTTACAGTATGTGCGAGTATGAGCTGTTTCTATTTAAGATAAGAGTATGCAACGTTTAGGAGAAAAACTGTTTTTGCCTTAGGTTGGGCTTCGGCAATCCAGTAACAAAATAATATGCATGTTCTGTAAAAATATCTTACCTATTTTGATTTAAAAACTGAAAAAATAAATAATTGTACAATTAAAAACATAGCTGTCTTTTTCAAATAGTACTATTTAAAGACTCTGAACCAAAGACTCTGGTCCAGAGGTTTCGAAACTGGATCATATTGCCCAGAAAGGTGAAGGTGGCAAACTTTGATTTTTACTTGAGTTTCCAAGATAATTAAAACAATACAGAGAATAACAGCCTCAGCAAGGAAGTAGACCTTCATCAAGTTCAAATCAGAGACATGAGACCATATCACATTTGGTCACAGTGTGTGAATGTAGAAGCAGACATTTCTTACCCTGGTGACTGAGTGCTTCCTTTGCCCAGGGCCATGTGGCAGCTCCTGCCAGTTCCTCTCGGACTGAGTTACTTGCAAAAAACACATTGAGATACTCTGAGCTGCTCAGCTGTGAAATATCCTTTAATTCCTTCACACTCATATAAGCCCTGGGAAAAAGAAAAAAAAAAGGGAGAGTTTTACCATTGATCATGATCATCAAATACATTGTTTCTGACTATTGCCTTCTAGATAGCACAGTGATAAACTGGGTTGCAAGTTAAGCCAATATAGAAAATGCATGTACTGTATTTGTATGCAAACTAAAATTGAAAATGTGATTTTGAAAAGCCTTCTTACCTTAGTTTGAACAAAAGACACTGGATTGAACAAAAGGGCATCTAGTCTGCTAATCAATTAATTGAGTGCACTCCAAAGCCAGGTTATAGACTCTTGCAAGGTCTCAGCTTTAGTACAATTATATCTGAAATGATATCTTTGCTCTGTACTGAATTTTTAAAATGCAATTATTCCACCTTAAATTTAACAAAACCAAAAGAACATAATAATATCTACATATGTGGTGCATCAAAAGAAATATATAATTTAGACTGGCAACAAATTCACTGTCATTTTTATTATCACTGTCATTTTATTATTGTCATTTTATTTATTATAACAATCTTCCTTGGAACAGGTGCACTGACGTTTTATTGAACAGACATAACAAAGATAAATTGTTTGTTTGGAGTCTGAATATATTACCAGAGTGTCTTTGCTATCTTTTCAATTTTTGTATTCTTCACAGTTCTCTTCCAGATTCAAGATTCATACACCATTAAAGTGTGAAATTTCTATCTTGAGGGATGTTGATTTGTCACACTATTACTCTGTCTTCTTATTCTGATTTATGTCTTGTTTGTCTTGTAGAAACCAAATCTGAACACACTTATGTTGCTAAGTCACTGAACAAAAATGTGGAGCACAGGAGTACTGTATCTTTATCTAGTGTTTGTAATACCATGGTATGGTTTGACACCTTTTAGGGACCTGTGTATTGATGTGTTTTTCAGCCACTAAGCTATTTCTGCATGACTCAGGTATTAATTTAAACTTTGTGAATATATCATGTCCTGACTGTCATTAGAGATCTTGGGGAATTCCTGCTGAGCCCTTGATTTTGGTTTTCTTCTTGAGGCCTATTTTCAAATGTTCTTTCAGCTCTTAGTTAATTGGGATAGTGTCATTGGTATTATCTACATTAATTAGTGAGTTTCAGAATCTCCTCCATTAGGGTGTGTTATCTGAAATGTGACCAACTGGATTTCAGCAGAAGGATGTTACAACCTGTAAAACCAGCAAGAGCTCACAATGCACAGTTGCCATGGGGGATAGGAATATTCCCATGAGGAATCACCATCATCCGGGTGCTCAACGAATGCAGTTCGGGCCACTATTTGGGCAGCTCCTCCCTCTACCACTCAGGCACCCATTCAATCATTCATCCCATGCCTATTTAATCCTGAAGTGCCATAGAAGGTGGCTCATTCAGCTACATGTTGCAGTACTGACATCAGAACAATCACCACTGGATGTGCTGGAAGTCTCTCTATGGGTTGCTAACCAAAACTGGTCTACACTGTAGCCATCAAACTCATTTTCAACCCTAGTTGGCAGCAAGCCAGCCGTTACCCCAGTCAGTAGCCAGCCTCTGCTGCGACAACATCAGCTGCTGCCCCTGTTGACAGTCGGCTTCAGCTTCAACTACAACCATCTCTCTGGTCCACCTTTACCTTACAGCCAGTTCCTGAACCAATCCGCTGTGGTCTGTTCAATTTTACCAGGCCACTGTAGTTCCTTTGGCTTCACAGCCTGTCAAGGGTCTTACAGCTGGCTGGCATTCTGCCTGTCTGGCTGCTGTGATCCCGAGACCTTCATCAGTCTGCAATGGTCTTTTCAGTGTCCCTAGACTGCTACGAGTCGGCAGCCAACCCCTGCTGCCACTTCTTCGGTACTCTAGTCCTCTGCACTCAGGCTGCCAGTCCCCGTGCCGGCCTGCTGTGGTCTCTGCAGGATCCCACTCTGGCAAGGCTTCAGCAGCACCACCGGTCAGCTGTCAATATCTCCGAGACGCCCTGTGGCAACCTCTATGGCTCTGTTGCTCAACAACACACCAGCAGCCAGTCTGAGCTCTTGTTAAACTGAGACCTCAACAGCTCACCAGTCCAAGAAAAGTCGGCAACCCATTACTGCTGTGACTGTTTCAGCTCTGCCGGATCGAGTACAGTTGACGAGTGGCGGCTGCGATGACTGTCATGGTCACTTCCAGTCCATTACCACCGTGGCGATTCCATCTACCACTCAATAGGTCATCCCCTCAGCCTTTGGCCTTCTCCAAGGAGCTCAGACGTCAAAATGTGGATAATTTCGGGAACATCCAAATTTCCCAGAGTCCAAGTACTTGGAATCCAACCTAAACCTCGCTGTAAAGCCACGGCACAACAAAGGATAACTATCTTCATTTGCTTTCTTCATTTCTTCAAAAGAGACCCAAGTGCAGAAAAACATCTAAACAAGACTGTAGATTAGCTAGAGGCATTAATTAGCACTGGGTGGTTAAGGCTCAGTTGTATCTTGCAGACACAGGGGTCTCTCATGACCTGCACCGAGAATAACTGGCACGATTTAGTAATTATGATGTTGATTATTATTAATAATAATATTGTAGCGCCCTCATCAGGCATTAATGGGGCACCGAGCAAACGAGCAGTGGAGCTGATGATGTCATCCTGGATGCTGGGATAGATGGGAAGTTATCTGGGATAGTCGGGAACTATCAGAGACAATGCTAACTCTTGGGACAGGGGGAAGAACAGGTGTTTGTGTACATGATATGCATGTGTCCCATGTTTCCCCATCCACTGTGATCTTAGGATTCCATTCTGACCTTCATGGGCTTTGTCAGTTGGAACCCCCTACCTTTACTCTATGCCATAATTGGCTTTCTTCTTACTGGCTGATAGCAGACCTTTTAAGGATACTGAAACTATGATGTTCTATTTAATGAGAGAACACTTCCATTCCCACTCTTTGCTGTGTTTATTGCCCACCCTACAGAATTACTGTTATTAATACTTAGAATATTATATTTTCGTTGCATTCTGTTGAGTCAATGTCTTTTTTTCCCGTTTCGATTACATATGTTGGCATATTTGACGAAGAAGAATAAAAAACAATGATATTTTCAGAAAACTTAACAAGGATGATGTCAAGGCATTTTCTGTTTTGTTTTTGTTGCTTATAAAAAACAAGCATTCATGCTTTTTCTGGCCTGATTTTCTCACTTCTAGGAAACAAGGAAAGATGCTCAAATGGCAGACAATTTTAGTGTTGACAGCTCTGCACAAAAGTGAATTTGACAGGGAGGCACAGAAGGGGAAATGGTGAGCATTAATTTGTCTTGTTAGCAAGGAGTCCAATTCAGGGAAGTAAATCTTTGGGGAAAATGCACAAGGATAAGCACTGGACAGTAGTCTAATATCCAGATATCCAATACATCTGTAAAAAAAAACTCATATCAAGATTTGTAAAAGCAGCTAGGAAGCAAAACATTTTTGGTGAAAACTGTAATGAGATGAAAGGCAAATTAGTCACCCCCATGTTTTTGTTACAAAAAGGGATTTCAATGGGTTTGGCCCTCGGATGAAAAATTACTTTCCCTCAACATGGGTGTCTAATGTTCAGAAAGTGTGTTGATATGATCAGCTTTTGTTACTTATTTGAAAGACGGAATAATTGGAAACTGAGGGATAACACGCCAAAGGTTCTAGCCCATTAGTTTAACCACCTGCTGTTTCTTGGAGAGTTTCCATCTTTGTACTGATCATACCTAGTCCATCTTGACTTTGGAGATTGAACAAACAAATATTCAGCCAATCGACATCAACATTTCAATACCATAAATCTTTTGGATTGGTATATAAGCCATCTAATGGTTCAGATAAATAAAATTATATATATATAATTATGAAATGTTAAAGGAATTTTATTTTAATATTTGTAGTTTTTTTAAAGGACAAAAGTTACGTATTGTGTTTCAATTTTTTTTTTGTAAACTATCCAGTAATGAAGACGCCAAGACTGAATCATATAAATTCACACATAATTAAGACAAGTAAGATTAGAATGACTTTAGCTAAAAATGGTGCCTGTCTGATCAACAATCAGCCAACACATGCCAATACATTAGGTCATTCATGTCAGGACAGCCGTGCTAGGAAAGAGAAATGGGTAAACAATGCCTTTGTGGAATGCATAAAAAAGAACAGCAGTCGTTTTAACATTCAGTTTGAAAAACGTTGTAATTCACATTCATCTGTGGCCTGTCAGTAGTTTTCCACTGATCTGTGGGGTGCCTAAAGCTTCATTTTTCTGTTGACTGCTGCATGTGGTGAGTACATTGCAAAAATAATGTCTTCTGTTCATGTTCCAGTCAACTAAAAAGGGACATGACAAAATCCCTATCTGAACTGGATTTTGAACTTCGATTTTTAAGACCCTTTAAACGACCTAACTCCCAAAACGTCACACAACCAATATTCCAAGTAATCTTATTTTACTGCTGCAAATAAACTCTTAGTAAAATGACAAATAAAATACTCACAGCTATATAGACACATATGTAATTAATGCAGTTTCACTGATTTGCTTACATCTTCAAGCTAACAAGCCACATTCATAACTAGCTTCATCTAATCTTTTTTATAGCCCAAGGTTTCAAATGAGCTGCCAGGAGCCAAGACAAATAATGCAGACCCAACATTTTTCCCCTGGCTCAAGAAAACAGTATTTCTGAATAAATAATTTTCAACCTGAAAGACTTTAAATAAATAAATGTTTTTCTTGCATGGCTGCCCTGGATGTTAGTGGTAAACTACCAGACAGGTTATTTTTCAAGCTTGTCACCCCTTTTGAGGCCTACTAGTAAATTTTAGGCTTTAACATGAAGCACCTTTTTTTAAAGAATGGAAAGTAAGAATAATAATTGGTCTGATTATAAATTAAAAACATTTAGTTATCACATTTAATCCTCTCTAACACTTCATGTTACATTTGGCACTGACTGGTCCTTCTGAGGAGCATTGTAAAACACTCCATTCCACAGCATAATTGTTCTTTCCTGTAAAAACCCAAGGTATGTGAACCGCACTTTTTAGTTAGAAATAATAATGTAGTACGAATACCCTTGAAAGTCAATGAACATGTCAATGTATACACCTACTGTATAAACTGATCTTATAGCTGCATTACGTCACAGAATTCAAAGTAACATGTATCACTAAATAAAATAAAAACAAGAATGAAAAATCAGACAAGGTTAGAAATACTCCATGGAAGTCACCACTTACAGTAAATACATTAAAACTGTACAGTACTACAATTCTATACATACTGTATTCATTTGGAGTATCACTCATTTTTTACAATAAAGATGCTTTTTGCAAAATCTGACTAACTTTTTGACCATCACTGTGACTAAAACTGAGACAATGTTTAAAATAAACTTCATTCCAAAATGAAAACCATGACAAGAATTTGATCTCCAAAACTGAGAAATAAATAAACGTCCATAGATAAAGACCCTATAAGATTGGTGTGTGTCTTTCAGTGTCACTGCCAGACTGGAATCTCTTTTTGCTATTAATCATTGAAATTAATTAAAGTAATTTAAAGTAATTGAGCATCCAAACCAAAGAATACTTAATTCAGGTTGATTTTTTGAAAGCTGTAATTTTATTATTGTATTTGTATAACAAAATAAACTGAAAAAATTTTATCCCATTGTTTCAGGTTTACAGCCCTTAATCCTACATTTTGGTGTTTTGTGCCAAAATCTGACCTCTTACTTCTGGAAATGTCCTCTTTGCTGGGGATTACATTGCTTTAACAATATTTTGCAATAGATCATTTAAGGATTCCAGCCTCAGATATCTGAGCAAATTAGATCAGAAGTGAAATGGTAGAAATAGTGGATTTCTTTTCCCAGGCAGGACAAGCAACAACATCAAAAAGTCTGAAAAAATGCCATTTAAATGTCATTTTTGTACTAATTTTCCTTCACCTTTGGACCTAGTTGTGATTGGTTCTCTTGCTGACGCATCAAGAGAACAGTGAAGATCTGTTCTTCTGAAGATACATTCTTTGGAGCTCTAGCAATTGACAGAACAGGTCTTACTGAATGTTCGTGGTATGCATTCCTCCTAATTAGCACATCAGCTTTAATAAACTAGAGGGGTCAAGTTAAATTCAGCTATGCAGTACTTAAAAGAGTTCTTTAAGTTTTGCCTTATTTGATTATAGGCTGTATATTCAAATGGAACCAAAATAAAGGAAGTGTATCTCTGAATTTGCTAGCTGATTGCCAGGAATGAATACCTTCATCCTGGCATGTGCCTCAGCCCCCCTCCCCCCTCTCCCCTCGTGGGGCCTGGCTCTTGAGCTGCTGTTGTACTCTTCAAAGGATTAATGCAAGGCAGCCCTGAGCAAAACAACAGCCATGTGGCCAAGTGTTTTCGGACTCCTGTCCAAATGTATCACTGGGGCCCAATTCATCTCAGCGGGAATCCTTTGAGACAGATACAGAACTTGGTGCTCCAATTTAAAAAAAAAACTATGCCACTCGCTTTACAATGACAGTCTCACGACAATAAACAAAAACAAAACGAGAGGTAATGACAATGTATGAGTTGACCTTACCTCTACAACTCTCTATGTTTTGTTTTAATTTCTACTACAATGTATAAAACTAATAAGAAATAAATTAACTTCATATTACTTAAAAATTGTTGTAATTTGTTGTAAGATTATACTGTATACGAAAAAAGAAAGATATAGATAGGGAACCTTTCATCTGTGGGCTTGTCATTTCAATTATATATAGGAGAGAAATATTTACCTTTGTTAATTCTGATATAGTGAACACAACAAAGAGAGATTTGTAAATATATAAATAATAATGTGACACTTATTCTGAATATTTTTGAAGAATTTAAGGCAAGAAAGACTGAGATACCAAAATGTTTACCTTCTCCCAAATCCTAATATAGAGCATTTTCACTAAAGTGTCTAATTTGCACTATATACTTGCACAAATGCACTATATACTTTTTAAATTATGCTAGTTTGCAATAACATGTTCTGTCTTGTACACTCTGTATTCTAATCTTCTTTAATCTGGGACTCTGTTGGAATTCCTAAGAAAAAAAAAAGATTCTTGCAGCATAATCTGTTCCAGATCTCCATCAATTACTCTGAAAGAGTAATATAACATATTTTAGGATCTTCTTTAGCATATCTCACAGAGAACATTACTTCTGAAATGTAACTACTACAACTGAAATGTAAACTCTTTCACGCTGTCATGCTTCAAACGCTTCCAAAATGCTGAGCATTTATCTTAATTTTCTGTCAGTAATGTACTACATACATGAACAAATAAAATACATGTTCCTATAGAGTTCGATAAGACATACACGACACAAAATGCTGTAATTGAAAGTGTGTCCTTCGATATTTCTCAAACTAAATGAACATGGATTTAGTAGGCAAGACACCACTTGGCAGTTTGAATCTTATAACCTACTGTAGGTACTATACCAACAGTCTGACCAAACAATAGAAACCCCTGCAACCTACTGGGTTTCTGTAATCTTGTAGTGACGTCGTTGAGAGATACATACTGTACAGTATCTTTTATGATCAGTATTAACTGACCCGTGAAGCACTTTTCAGCTTGCGGAAAAGAAGAGCTACTGTATGAACAGATGCATATACTGTAGTGGACTTGTTGAAGGAGAGCATTCAAAACCCAAAACTTTCTTTCCCTGCCAGTCATACACTGCAAACCCAGTTCTTAGGTTTAGTCAAGGATCAATAAGTTTGCAATTTTCTGATGGCAGCTGGGGTCACAGCTTTAATGTGATGTTTGTCTTTTTCATGTGTATCACAAATGCTTGTTTAAGGATACACTTGATTATTGAATACATGCTTGCAGACATATTCATAGTAACGTGGAGCCTTCTTCAGCTCACACCTGAAGAAGGCTCCACGGCCGAAACATGTTTTCTTTCTTCTTTTTTTCAGCATGGAATAAACCTATTACTTGTTCACTCACATTATAGCGCTGCGTACAGTACGTCTTTTAGTGATCAGGAAAGGCAAAAATGTTTGGAAGAAAAACTGTTTCCGATAACATATTCTGTGTTCAAAACTCATCAGAAGATAAGTTAAAATAAAAGGTTAAAGAAACAAGAACTTCATTTGTACTGCTAAATAAAGACTAAAGCAAAAAAAGTAATATTGGAACATCTTATGTTTTCTGTTAAATTTGTGAGTCAGCTGCCTGCTTCTTAAGATGAATAGAAAGGAGACCTCTGCTTTTCTTGTTTAAGCATGTTAAAGTGTATATTTTGGCTTCTCCTTCCATTCCAGTACATTCCCACATGCTTTTTCTTACAGTCCTATCCTTTCAATTGATAATCCACTGTGTTCTGCAGAACAAGATACCCCCACAAAGTAAAATGAAATAACACTTGTTCTTTTCCCATACACACTCTAGTATACCTAGCAATGCCCTAGTACACACTGAAAAAAATGCCATGATTCACAATTCACTATTTCCTATGGCATTTGGGAACAAACGATACTGACATTAAAATTCTTACCTATTCAATGACTCTGGGTCAAAGCAGGTTTTCATGATATCTGTGATCTCTGGGTCACAGCAATCACCATCATCAAAATCATACCGCATGCTATTGCACTCCATGTTGCAAACGCCATCTCTCTTTTTCCAGTTGTAGCAGGGCCCTAGATGGAGACAATCACCCCCATCATGACCAGTCAGAGGGTGGTCACACTCAGGGTCACAATGACGGTTGCCAATCTTGGTGGTCTCACAGTTGCTCAAGATGATGCGCTGGCGGAGAGAGGAATTTCTCACATTGTGAACTGTTAGCTCCCAGCTTATATTGTAGGGCTGAAACGCTTCATGCAGAGCCTGGTGCTGAAGGTCTATTTGCTCCTGTGAGACGGTTGGACTTGTCCCATCGTCATTGCAGATGTTCACAATCCTGTATCGGATCCTCTTTCCTGTTCTCAGTGACCAGTGGCTATTGTAGCTCAGGATAACATCTGTATTGTCACAGACTGTAAGCCCACATTGAGGAGGAAAAAAGGGGGATATAACCTCCCTTTCTGGAATGGCAATAATTTGCAACCGCGGGCGGCTATGTTCTTTGTAAGCCACCCACTGCCTTTCAATGTTGGAAAAACCACCTTTGAGTTCCAGAAGTGGTTCTTCGTCTTCTACTTGAGTGTAACCCAAAGAAAGGTCTTCGTGAACACGGGGGCTGCCCCAGATAAGAATCCTTCCTATGTACCCACGGAAATTGTGGCCAAGATCAGACTGGTCACCTCCAAGAAGAAATGTGCGGCAAATGCTCATGAATGGACTGTACAGATCACCTGTCTGCTCACCACTTTCGCCCACCTTAGCGCCATTCACAAATAAGGTCATCTGGTAGCCATTATAGCTGATAACTACGTGCGCCCAGGAGTTAGGTTGGTAACGCTGGTGCCCGATCACTGTGGTGGCCTGGCGGGCGCGATCAGTACGGAGTGTGAAGACGAAGCGAGCATCCTTCCTGCCAGTCGGTTCCAATGAACGAATGCTTAATGACCAGCCTTTGTCACTCAGGGAATGAGAGCAGTTGTCAAAAACTCCTGTACGTGTACAAAAAAGAAACAGCATTTTTATATATATATACGGTATGTATATTTATGACAGACAGATATAGATTTAGGAGACCAAGACACAGAAAGCCAAAACAAATCGGTAATTTATTTACTAATGTGAAGAAAACATTCAGTTTGTGACCCAAAAAAAATGAGGTCCAAACCTAGTGCTTTATGACTCACACCCCACTTATATTACCCCTGGTGCATGTCGACTCTCAATATAGCAAAACATGAATGCATCTGAATGTAGAGTCAGAAATGGTTAAAACAGTTTTACTAGATTTACTTTATTTAATTCCTGTCACTTTTTACGATTGAGTTGTTTATATTTGCCATGGGATTTTGGTTCCTGCCTGTGCCAGACAGAAGATCGGAATGAAAGGGGCAGTTTCATAGTTCTTCAGCCCAAGGTGCATTTTGCTAGGAGGCTGGATAAGCAATCATCTCTCTCCAGGTGGACAAAGCACCATGATGTCATGCTTGTTATTTTGGAACCCTTCCACCTCTGAAGCTTAGCTTGCAGGACAAAGCTAAATAGCATTGCCTCCTTTCTTGATCTCACTGCTACAGTTTTTACAGTCAAAACTTCCCTTTTAATTTCTGTGATAATGTTCCTCAACATTCCTCACAACGAATAAAGTCAAATGTAGTTTTGCTTCTTATCCACAATGTCTTGGTTTAAAATCTCTCTACTACAGATTTTCTTTATATTCTAGCTCTCGCTTTTCATAAGAAACGTTCGGCCCCCTAAATCGCTTTGTGTAGTTGCTAAACCTTTCAACATACTGTGTTGCAGATTGTAGTGTGTATGATCTGTTGGCCCACAAAAATAATTATATTATTACCATCTGCTTTGTATATCATTCCACTATTTGGACTAGTACAGCATCAGAACCATGAGAGCAGCCTTTATAAAATGAAAACACTGACTGGAAACATGAATACTGAAATCAATAAAAGCAAACACGTATTGCTTTTATAATACTGTCCTCACAAATTGCAAGTATTTCATTTGGAATGGTTCTGCTGCAGAGTCTGTGGAATACTGGAACAGATTTATTTCTTATTGTGTCGTATTATTTCACAATTCTATTGAATATTTTGAGATAAATTGCCCATTTGTAAGAAAAGTCTGAACCACATGCCTAGTTATGTGTTATGTGACAAGTGCAATTAAATATACCAATATCACAATTATGGAATATTGTTATATGTAGTGTTTATGATCTGTAACATCTAAACCTATATTTTTTCAAGTGGATTTCCCACACCAACTACAATATGAGCATGTAAAAGTACAAAAAATGACCACTCTCCTCCTTTAAACTGTATAGATAAATGTTCATACATTGTATAATAAACAGTTTATGCCATCTCCTATAATGCCGTTCCATCTAGTATCATAAAAAACATAATTGATACTCTGTGGTTGGCATACACTTCAGTAATTCAGCCTATTCCTTAAAATATACAAATAGGAAACATGTATTACCTGATTTATTCTTTTAAAACCCACCTGTTTCATTTAAGATTCTGTTTTTTAAAGTAAAGGGAAAAGAAATCTTGCATGAAATGTACTGTACGAATTTAACCTTTACGAATATGTCAATTATTAATAAACATAGTGGAGGTAATTCGAGAGACCTACCGTCTGTGCTCCCATAACGCTTAAGTTTTGTGCGCTGTCGTTGTGCTTCTGGTTATTTTTATAAATAGGGTTATACAGGGTATTTGCATTACAAAGACAGCAGGCGATACAGTGAAAACGCCACCTTTGCCTTATTCCAATACACCGAAAGCGATTCGTTAAAATTCTGATGACATTAAATTACTTTTTATGGGTATTAAAACAACTAAATAACTAGATAATCGAATTAGTTACTACTGCTACAAAGAACTAAACAAGCTTTAAGGAAAAAGTCGTTTATAACCTTTCTTGGGTTCTAATGTACTGTAAATGCCGAATTATTTGGGAAAGGTCCCGTGGCTTTGTTCCCCCTAAGAGAAATACAGTATATGTCTAGGGTTCAAAAAGAATCAAATTCACGACAACAAAAAGAGTAATTGAAAGCACCCCTTCTGTATTCTGAAATTATCCTGATAAGCGTGTACTGCACTTCTTTAATGAACTGGTTACGTACTGTACACTACTACAGAGTTTTGCTACACACCCTCTTTTACCTGTGTATTTCCATAAAACGTGAATATTATTGTTTTAATTTTTTACACTTTAATTTCTAATATCCCTACAGTGAAAGAAAATAATAATGGAGCCGTTATTTTAATATTAATACTACTACTACTATTATTATTATTATTATTATTATTATTATTATTATTGTTGTTGTTGTTGTTGTTGTTGTTGTTGTTGTTGTTGTTGTTCTTGTTAATAATAATAATAATAATAATAATAATAATAATAATAATAATAATAATAATAAGCAATAGTACAAAATGACAGTTTATCCTGAAGTTTGAGGTATTAATAAGTACGTCAAATCAGTGTCACGTTTATATCTTACCGCAGCAACGGTCAGGTTGTAATTGCTTGTTAAAAACGATCTAGAACAGTGAAGCACCTGGTGGAAGTCAGCGGCGTGGTCGTGTGCAAATTGCCGTATCAAAAACTCACCATTGTAAAGTGAGCTATACAATGACATGTGGAATTTAAATTAACATGACAAGCAAAGGGAGCCATAATGCTCCATTCAACGTCTTATAAATGTAAGGCAAGCACTTGTGGAAAAAATGGGTAAGTTATCTGAATCATGTGTAATTGTGAGTAATTGGTATCACAGACCTATTGGTATCAGATCTAGCAGATCTGAAAAGAATAGGCAAAAATTGTTCGAATCCTATATTGCAAATATTAAGGCAAATAACTAGTTAGATTTGTAACAGTAAATTATAATTCATATTTCATAGAAATAACAGCAACGGACATTTATACCGTACAACAATACTGAAATTGTCAATCAATTTCTACTGCAATACATAATGCAAATGAATCAAAACAAATCTAAGCCTTCAGAATTTATATAGTATATACTGCGTATCAACTGACTTTAAACAAATCTATTTCTGAACATTAAATATCTTTTTTTGCCCAAATATTTATTGAAAACATTAAATTGTCAGGAAGAAAATGTGATTTTAATTCTGGCATGTACTGAAACATACAGTATGTGTTTGTAAAGTATTGTCCAAAACCCTCAGCTTGATTGATAAATCTGTTGTGCAATGTGCACTGCACGTGAAGCTGCTAAGATCTCAAATACCTCTTAAAAACTTGTTAAACAATGCATACAAGAGAAAGGTTAAATAAAGTATTCTTCTAATGAACCAGCTAATTCTCAGCTGCTCTCCAAAGCCTGCATCTTCATATGGTTTCCAGATGTACTGGCTTTTGCAGGGCAGCGCAAGGTCAGGAAACACCCCCCAGTCTCACCCCACGCACCCTCTATGAAAAAGAGCAGTAAAAAAAGTCACACAAAAAGCATTTAGTGAAACATATTTATCAATGCAAGTCATTCTAATGCTAGAAACAACCAGAGATGTCATTCATTTGTTTTGATGGCTTGGACACTTTTTGCCTGCCAAAAGGTTTTATTTGAGTCCGCTTTCTTTCTTTGGAAAAAAAAAAGAAATCTAAGAAAAAAAAACAAGCTGAGACGTGTCAATCTTTAAAGCGAACCAAAAACAGTTGGGAAGGCAGGAGAGAATTTCCATTTGGAATTTCACTTGAAATACTTAGTACTGCATCCGATTAAGATCAACAAGCCTGGCGTTTGTGCTCAAACAACACAACAGCTTATTACACGGTGCAAAACTGCCAAACTGCATTATGCAGCGACCCAGTAAAAACAGACACATGGGCCCTTTGTGAGCCTGTAGTGGGCACCACAGGCAAGATGCACCCATGCAAACCTGCAGTCCCCCAACTCCGGAAGAAGGCATTATGCAGTCACTGGAAATGTGCATACAGTACGAGCCCCAGCATGGGCTTATAGTGGCACACTCATACAAAACCCAGATCAGACCTAACCTGGCATGAAAAGAGAAGAGAGGAAACACAACTCCAAAACATTTGTTTCCTTTCTTCTCTTTTCAGCATGAAATAAGTCTTATACTTGTTCCTTTGCAGCCTATGCATGCTGACGCAGCTACTCACATGAACTACCTAATCTGGTATGACAGCAAAGAGATGGTGAATAAATATATCTCTGTAATCAATAACTAAAATATTTTTAGGGTGTGAAATTTGTCCATGAAAAAAGACTGCTTGTGTCCATCTCTTTTTTAAACAAAATAAGTGAGCACCACACCTGTCTTAATAGAGTTGTGTCATTATTCTAAAATAACAGTAGAAGTCACTTGCTCATAACATGGTCTGCCTGCCACATCAATCATAATTGGGCAGAAATTTAGAGACAGTTGCCGAAGATGTCACAGACCATACAGAAAGGAAAAATAATATTATGCATGCTTTCTAATTATATATTGTTGATTCTTTTAATGCCTTAAATCCATATGCACATTGTGCATGTATTGTAAATATTGTATTTACCTTAGTGATCAGAGCGCCTGCTTGCATTGATATATTATGCATGTATTGTAAATATTGTATTTTACCTTAGTGATCAGAGCGCCTGCTTGCATTGATATCACCATTGTCATTGACGTTATACTGTAATATTGCTTATTGTAGTTCAGTTTTGAATGATTGATAAATGTGAAAATCTCTCCATGTAAAACATCCCCTGGAAATGTGCCAAGTCTCAAATACTCAATGTGGCTAATATACTGTACATCACTTCAACTGAGGAACAAACCACATTTTAAGTGTTATAAACAGTTACGGTAAATAATGCTGGGATAAATATAGGAACGTGCAAATGGACATTTTGATGGATGTATGAAAGCAAAAAATCGTTGGCTGACAAAATTAAGATAGATGTGTTTGCACTGAATGTCTAGTGAGAGGCATTTATTAGAGAGATGGAACAGGAAGAATAAAGTGATAAGATCTGTTATGGTCCTAAGATTTTTCTGTTGTGATTATTTTATTTAAATGTATTTATTAAGTGTCGGAAAATAAACAAAAACAATTAACATGAATATTGTAAAATGATTGTAAAATCAGGAAGTATTGGGTTCACTTTGGTGGCTGTTAGAAAGGCTGTTAGCAGAGAGGGCATAGGAAGGCATAATGTACAGTAAGTGAATAGAAAATCCAGTCTTTTCATTATAAAGAAAAACTGCTCTTTCAGGCTCTGATTTTAATCTATGTCACAACTCTGCAATGAAATAGTGTGAAACATTTAAACGAACAACATTCTTTGCATTTCAAAGAAAGAAGCCATAAATCTACAGAGCATGCTAAATAAGCATTACGATTATTATGGGGGAAAACAGGAGTATCATATTGATTGCAAAAATAACAAACCTCCAACATCGTTTTGTTTAGATAATTCCAGAAGATGCTGATACAAGTGTTAGTTGACATCATTGGTTATTTAACTAGATTCCTAACTTTATTTCAGACGCTGCCAAAAAAAATCCTCCCAAGATGAACTGTGGGCTTGGAAGTAATGTCAGTGGCAATACTGTGGTTTTGAAATGCATGCAAATGGCAGGTGGGAGGAAAAATTGAATCCTAAAGGCTTTGAGGAAGTGGCACCACAGGGTGTTACAGTACAGTAGCTCTTTCTTTGTTTCCAGCCCTAATGACCACACATCTTTTTTAACAGCAGTGTAACAATAAAAGTGAAAACTGAACATCGAGCTATTTTGTTGTATTTGTTCCTTTATGGGAAATAGGTCTGTGTGCCTAATGTTGTGAAATAAATCTAACACACACTGTACATATGTATTTAAATGATTTTAATACATACATAAATCATATCAATTTACCAACCCAAACGGCGACACCCGAAGAAGGCCCCACAGCCAAAATGTTGTGTTTCTTTTCTTATCTTTTCAGCATGGAATAAACCTTTACTTGTTCCCATCCACAACAATATCCAGTCATAGCTTTAGCATAACTGTTATTGCTCAACTGTGTTAACGTTTAACTGCTATTGGAATATATATACCAAATAAAATGATTGATTATTCATCACTTACACTGTTCTATCATGATTTGGTTAAAAATGACTGGTTAAACACTGTGTTTCAGACAGTTATATACTGTATATATTTATAGACCTCTTGCATTGGATGATAGATGGGTTTAGATGTGCCTTACCATAATTTTAGTCAAAGTCTTAATTCATACTGACATTTATATTTGCTATTTTAGAAACCATGCTGTCATATTCCAAAAAAACAACATAGGAGATCCCATTAATTAATCAGGTGTTATCCCTGATACTACATGCCTCAGACATTATCATCTTCCTAGACAATATGAGAACCTGGAAACCTATGAACTCCACCCCCACCCCCACTGGGAATTTAATAAAGTTGTGCTACTCTACGATCTAGTGTGAAAGATTGTGTCTCTCTGGAAGCAACAAAGCTGGCTTTTCAGACTATTTTATCAAATGATCTTCCAAATAAAACAATATCAGAGGAGTCCAAGTAACACAAGAACCTCTAAAATAACATTCCTAACTACAAAAAGAACCATGTTTCCTCGGAATGTATTTTTCATGCCTAATTGCGTATTTATATCTCATGTGTCCTAAAGTGTGATAAAAAAAGAAAAACAGTTGGTTCTATCCTCAAAAGACAAATTTAATGTCAAGAAGGAGTTTTTAATAGGAGAAGCAGTGTTTTCTTTGTACCTGATCTCCCAATTATTTAACTGAAATGTTTAAACTTTTCCCTCAGGAACTACAGTAAATACAGTACTTGACAACACCATAATACACAACACACAAATTCCAGTTCCACTTACTGAAGCGTTCACCAAGCACTGTTTTAGAAACTAAAGTATGTACACCGACACCCCCTTCTGGATATTTTACATGAAATGAACTAATTGTGCGTCATTTTTTACTCACACTCCAATCATCACGATAGAAGATCTGCTGGAGAAATTTCAGTGTGAGCATATCACCCTGGACAGCCTTGTGCTGCACTGGGAATAAACTACATTATGAAGATCTTATGTGCCAAACTGGGTGACCCAAGACCTTTCTGTTTTAAGATATTTTTGAACTGTAATGAAACTCCCAGGCATAGAATGTATACAACAAAAACAAGAAACAGCCATATTTGCAGAAAATAATTATCGTCATATTGAACTGTTTTTTACACCAAATCTTTGCTGTTCAAAATCAAATAATTCCCCGATGTGAAAAATAAAATAGTGCCGATTATATAGTTGTTACATATGACACTTTTGAAAAAGCATTTTTCTGATATGTAGATGTAATAATATATTACAAAACTGAAATGACCATGGAATGTTTTTAAAGCCAATAACAGTGTGGGTTCAGACCCCATAGATCTATAACTAAAACTTCTCCTTCCAATAAAAAAGCAGACCAGGTTTCTGTGATAGAGATGGTCAGGTTTAAAAAGCTAAAAGAATACTAGCTTTTTGGTTAGTATCTTTTAGCTTTGGACAATCCAGGACTAAAAACCGGTACAGCGATACCGGTTTACATATTTATTTATTGCTTTATATTCTGACTAAACTAGGGTGGTTATTTAAGTCCCTGAAAGCCCGGTTATTAGCTATTTAAACTGGCTTCATACACCAAGTGCACAACACCATTGCATTTCCATATTCAAATGGAAATTTATCATCTGCTTCAACCAGGCCTCTATTGTGCAGTTCATCTTTCACCATAATAAAGTTTACCTTCACCATAAATCTACCATAGAAATTGCTTAAAACATAACTTGTCACTAAGCTAAACCCCATATTTTTTAAAGAAAAAGAAGCTGCCATCAGTACCATACCTCTAAGTTTTTCAGTGTTTTTAAAAAGTGTTCATTTTGTTTTCCTTAAGTAAACAGTAAAAGTCTGCCTAAGAACCTGTTTCTGCTGCCCGGTGTTATCCCTAATCTGTATCAGGCAAAAACAAGCAAGCTTTTTTATTCTCAAAGGGGAGGAATAACACAGTTTAAAACCTGGCCATAACAAAATAAATAAAAATACATTCATGCTTTCTTACCTGCTATGACAGCTGGGTTGCTCTGTCCTCCCTCTGGTTTCACCCACAACTCTACGCTGAAAGCGGAGCGAGGCAGTTCAAGACCTACATCTGGGTGGATTTTGAGCTGCTCCTTTTTGCCTGTGAAGTACATGGCTGTCATCTGCTCTGGGGATACTTCCCTAGTTTCTGGACCCCATAGTTCACCACTGGGATTGGATAGCAGGTCATGCTCCCCTGAATAGTCATCTCTCTCTGTTGAATAATCAATTGGTCTAAACTTCACATGCGTCCCATGGGCTAATACTTCTTCAGGTAAGTCCTCTAACTTCTCCTTTGCATGTGTTCCTGTTGCACTTCTGCGACTCCTGCTATTGGCCACTGTAACATTCTTTCGTATCGTTCTCTTACTGTCTGTCAACAGAGATTGTTCACCTGACTTTGCGTGTTGGACAATGTTACTCAAAGCAGCATGTTCACCTGATATTTCGTATGTCTCCGGGTTATGAGTAGAGTCATTAAAATGAGGAGAATTAACGGCAACATTTTGCTGTCTTTGAAGATTTGGATAGCTTTCTTTCTTCCTAAAATTAGGATTTAATTTCAGAGCTTCTGTCTTGGCTCTTGACTCACTGCTGCTCCAAGGAATATGAGCCCCATTTTGCAGTTTTTGGGCATCAGTACCATGTTTGGACTCTAAGGGACACTCTCCAGAGCAGGTCTTCACCACAGGAGCAGCTATCGCATGATAGAACCCTGCCGGCCTTGTGTGTTTCCTCGGATAAGCCCCTAGGGGGTGTAGTTGAGCTGCAGACCGAGTGTGCCTGGCAGAACCCACGGACCTGCACTGTTCACTAACCAAGGAGGCTTGGATCCAGTCTGCTTTCAAAGCCAGAGCCCGCTTGTACCTTTGGACATGGTCGGACTGAGCGGAGTCTAGCAGCCATATGTTCAGTATCACCAAGGCAACAACCAGTAGTCTAATACACATCATTTTAGGAATTATTAGTGTTAAAAGAATTATTAAAATGTTTCAGTATTGGACTCCCCTCCTTAAAGAAACGTACATAAGACTTCTATAGTATAAAATAATATACTAGCAGCATTTTTTTTCCTGATGCATCACATAGCACTTGTTCAACGTTAAAAATGTGATACAAATGAATAAGTCCGTTATCTCATGTCATGGTTTTTGCAAGCTTCACAGTTCCTTTTCATGAGATAAATCACTTCAAAGCTTAAACATAGTAGCAGTGCTGTATTAGGTCTTACTGTAAAATGAAAGTTCCGAGATTTTTCCAAGCAAATGTTACTTCTCAAAATCTGTGATTATCCTAAGAAACATCTCCTTCACTTAGTTTTCTTGCATCAAGCAGTTAATGCCCAATTGCTTATATTACATACTTCAAAAAACTCTTACAAGCAAATCCGACTCACTCGTATAGTTCCATCAGTTGCACCTTGTGTTCCTATGAGCTTTCCCAGACAGCGATGAGCAGCAAAATAAAAACTGTGCATTCGGACAAAAAAAAAGAGAAAGTTTTGATGATCTGTTACCTTGCTTCTCCGCTGCAACCGACAACTTCAAGTCCTCTTTGCTTTTAAGAGGGGCTCCTCAAATGCTTTGCAACACTAGCAGTTTTCTTTGCTCGTATTTTTTTTTTTTGCCTGCCCCAGTCAAAAGAAAGAAATTCTGGCGAGGAGAGGGACCTACAGTACATCAACTTGCGCCTCACCAGCCTCTCGGGCGCGCATCACCTCGTTTCGCCTTCCAGACCTCAGAGTAAACCTGCTAATGTTCTGTTCCTCCGATCTGTAAACAGCTTTTTCTTCTGGATAGCGACAGAAATCAATAAAACACTCATGTTTTTTTTTTGCCCACTCACTTTTGAACGGATCAATAAAAGGCTACTTCTTTGGCGACTTTACATCTATATACATAGCGTAAGACCACAGATAGTGCAGCGTCAGGAAAAACGATGTTTCATTAAAAATCCGTATTCTGGATTTCAAAACGCAACAATGAACCGGGATATTTGAAATGATTTAACCGAGTTGAGAGTATTTCGTTTTTTTTCATTCAAAGTTCATTCAAGGTCTCGGTACCAGCTTTGCGATCTCCAAAGTCTTGTTTTGTAAATATTAAAACCAAAAATAAAAAACAACAACAGGTGTATACGACACGAAAATGTATTTATATTTTATCTTGTTTTTCATACATAATACTGCACTTTTTGCGTTCAAAACTAAAATGTTTTTTTACGTTTAGTTTAAAACGCACATTTTATAAACATACTGTAAAACCAAAGCGTTAAGAATGGATAGTTTCTATGGTTATTTTTCACCAACCACTAAACAGTTCTCTGCCTTATTCCAATGTACTGTATGTCTTAATGTGTGTTGAAAAGCGAAGCAAGGCAGTCTGAATTTTGATTCTTTGGAAGTCAAAGTCAAATTATAAAAGCTCTTTAGCTTACCCTCCTCAGCCTATGCGTAAAGACCCAAACCTCAGCATTGCTCTAGCTCTAAAATGTCTAGCAATAAATCTCATTTCATTTTTCTTGCTTTGAATCTTCCATTGAAATTTTTGGAAGATCAAACCAAGGCGCTGAAACGTTTTATCTCTTTCCTCCACAATGACATCATAGACCCAGCCCCTACACAGAAATTAAGGAAACCTTTCTCGGTTTGTAAGCTAGCTGCCCCTTCCTCGTCCTCTCTGTTGCTTTCTTTTTGTTCTGCAGAAATGTTATTGGCGACTTGGCCGAATTCCTCCTCTCCTGACAGAGCATCTCACTACCATAAACAAAGATCACTTCTGTGTGATGTGCCAGGAGGTGTGGTGAAGGAAGATCATCCTATGAAATCAACCAGCAATACATACACAAAAAAATACATACTATATATATAGACAGTAGGAGAGTACCCCATTTGAGTCACAGTACTAATAACTGTTAAGACCTTTCGTTATGGTAATTGAAGTCTTGTTGCTTTGTAAGAATAATGCAGTCCTGCTGTAATGGACACTGTAGATTAAAATGTGCCCCATGCCATATGTGACAAAGTATTTTGTAGATACACATACACTGTAGTATGATCATTTAACATTATGAGTGCTTCTTCTACAGATGGTTCTCGTTAAAGTCAAGCAATTACAGCAATTAAAAAAATCAATTCTGCCTTTCAAATACAATTCAAGTGCTGTAATAAACTTTGATATTATGTTTATCTGCCTGGTTATGTGAACAAGTGGGTATATGCATGTCTGGCACAGAGTGACATTAGATGCAGATTAATTGCAATAATACTTATGAAATTGTACTGTGTGTGCCTATATGCATTTCTTTTGTATATTTATTACGTGTAAAAAAGTTCTTGAGAGGATTTCGGAAGATATCTCTTTTTGTTTTTACTGTTTTGTTTTATGTTAATCAGAATTGTATTGCTGTTTGCTTTAAAATCATGATACACATAAATGTTCAAAAGACTGGCATGTGCCTATTTTTTCCTTTATTAAGCAGTGAACAAATCAAACACTCCCATTTTATTTATAAAATATACCCACATGTACATATTAGGGAACGGCATATTCCAAAAGAGAGGCCCATTCTCTATAATGTAGTAAAAATGGAACATCACATAATTTCCGAGGACTGTGAAGTAGCAGAAAATCAAGCTTTTTCTTCATGTGCTCTGCAATGAGGAAGTACAGTAAGTGACCTCACAGATACCTGTGACACAGAGCTGGTTAACATGTTAATTCATTTCTGTTTGCTCAGACAAGCTCAGAGTTTTATGGTCCCTCGATTTCAGGCTCATCGTGACATTTGAGATGCTCTGGAAAGTCGAACGACACACATTTCATGCATCAACTGGTGTTGGCTGTGTGATCCCTTATCTGAACATTCATTGGATAGCACCTGCTGAAATCAATGCTGTGACATTTCTCCATCATCTAGTTGCAGTGCAGTAACTGGTGGCACATTAACAGGTGTTTTCTAATATTTTGATTATCTATATACAGTATGTGGACATATTTTTAGTTTAATTACACAGTATTGAGAATGATATAGTGTGAAAACGTAAGGGACACGTATAAGTATATACTGTATGAATTTCGGGTGCATAACATTAAAATGCAACCCCTCAAACCTTCTCGAGAAATCACGCAAACTTTAAGTTTTAGACTGCAGTGCTATTTAGTGTCAAACCAAGTGGTGTTTGCATTCCTGATGGGTAAAATAAAAACTTTCCTGATTGAAATCATTCAGAATCTTTCATTTATTCAATTTAATTAAGAATAAGATAATTCCTTTGTTATTAATCCAATGAATATAGTTATACTTAATGTGTGCATTAAAATCAATATTAATTATGATACATTTGCTTCATACTCTTTACAGAGTAGCAGATATGATCCAATGAGACAGCATGCACAGTAGAACATACTGTATACTGTATACTGTAGCACTGATATGTTAGTCCAGGTACTTGGGAGAACTATCAGTCTGCTTTGTCTTTACCCAGTGTAGTCTTTTGGGTAGTGACACATTGCTTATGTCTTTAAAGGAGCATCTACTGTATTTGAAGGAGTATTCTATTGACAACTTCAAACCAGATGTTTTCTCAGTTTGCTTTACTCTCGTCCAAGAGGATTCCTCTGCCTCTTATTTTTCTGGCATGTCTGACAATGAGCTCACATGAACTTTGGGACATTACCTATAGCAAAGTTACATACACTGCAGCACTGAAATGCACTTAGAAAACTTATGTGGCAGTTATGGACTACATTGGACATGTCCATCTAATGGAGTGGAGTTGCAAGTTTTCCCAGACTTTAAAGGAAAAATGGCATTTTTTTAGTAGTTGTTAAAAAAAAGTGAAATGATGCACACTTTGCAATTCCTGGACACCACACTAGATAATGACAGCATTCCTTGTAATAATACCCAGATGGCCTTTTTGAACTACCATTAAGTCCAGAGCACTTAAGTGAATTGGACTCAGTGCAAAGGCACCACTGGCCTTATATCACACATTATCCTGGAAATGCAAGGTCATTTGTTGCTGCGCAATACGGCTGGCATGCCTCTTGGCATTATTGTTATGCCGATAAAGGTGTGGAGATTTATAAACATCTGGGTTGGCCTTTTACTTATGGTGTAGTTATTAATTTAACAAAACATCAAGGGGACACTGGAAAAATAACATATAATCCCACTCCCTGTCAAAGACAGATTTAGAGTACTGTGATTTAGCCAGCACAACTGAAAGATGATCTGCTGCATTATTATTGGAGCCAGATGGGAATTCCAGGTTTAAATTATTTTGATACTATGATAGTCCCACCTGTGGGTTCACAAAGGACTGCACCTTGTGCCCTAGAGAGCAGAGTGTTGCAAGTGTGTCACGCTCTGTTGGCATGGGCACCACACCGGAACATCACTACCTTTCAAAAGCCAGGATACAAAATCTCTCTCTCCCAAAGCATATTTCTGATGCAATCTCGTGAAACTGGAAGGATCTCGAGAACTTCGATATTATTTATTGAAGCATTTTAACAACGCCTTTCTTATGTTTATTTTGAAAACAAACTCACAACACATGTGTATATTATAGTTTCGATGTTTAAAAATGTAGTTTCCTCTTTAAATCATACTATTTTCAGCCATCTATTGTATATAGATTTGTCTTTAAAATCTTTTAATTTGAATAAGTACTCATTTCTATTTCCTTCTATTGATATCCTGATTTTGCTGGTATTTCAGTCAAAGCAGCATAAAAAGCATTTCTTACTTCTGTCAGTATTATATGGACCTTAGATATAAAAACAAATTAAGACCCATTACTCATCATTTTAACCTCTATGCGTCTAATGCCCACATGACACATACAGTATAATCAAATTGATATACAGATATACAGCAAGAAGGGTCTATAGCTTAACATGAATCCATTCTCTTTAATTGCAAAGTGCAGGCTTTTCTTAGGTGTCGTACTGATGCCAAGGAATTACAGTACACACTCCAATAATCAACATTTTCTCATTCATTCATAATATTTCATACACAACCATCATATACTGGTACTATACTGTCATAGATGTTTGAAAATTCTAAGGCTGTCCGTTTTTCAACAACTAAATTACATTTACTGTATTGTGGGTGGCTGTACCTCTTAGGCACGTTCTTTACTTCTGGGGTGGTCTATACAAAACAAAAAGTTTTACAGGATGTATGGTTATAAAGGTCAAGTTGAATTTTAAATATGATTTTGTAGTGTTCAATGAAATACTGTATGTCTGTTTGCTGGCAAAGGCTGAATAAAAACTTTATGTTCCATATTTTTGGTCTTAAGCATCTTTCACCATTTAGAGTTAAAAAAAAGTCTGACTTGGAGTGAGAAAGATAGTGGCTGACAGATTTCGGTAAGCAAGACTTTGTTCCAAGAGCAGAAGCCAACACAAGCATAACCTGCAATATACATACATTCGTAAGTAAATAAAAATCAATCAATCAGTAATCAAATATTGGCATCACACCATATGTCTCACTCTCCTACGGCTACACCTCAATTGTTTTAATTTACGTTCATTTACAAATATTCATGCTTTTCATATCATGTAGACATGCTGTGTAGTCTGAAGAAGATTAAATGGAAATCAGAATAATACAAGGTTTCCCATTTTTATTTTAAATAAACCAAAAACTATTCATGCTCTTTTTCAGTGCCCCTGTCAGACAACATAAAAATATTCCTAAACTGTCCAATATGAAAAAAGAAAGATGTTTAATCCCCTGGCGTAACTTCTAATAGTCTAACAGTGCAGGTGCATACAGTATGTCGTTTTAAGCTTTCATATTGAGTCAGGCCAACTAGCAGACCCAATTTTTAAAAAGAGAGATTTTCAAAAACACCTCTCCATCTGAGGTGATACTGTAGCAAGTGATGGGATTATTTAATAGCACATTTTTCATTTTCTTCTTCGTATCTTTTTTCAGGCGCAAATTGTGAGCAGTACAAATACGAATGGCTGGCAGTTAAGACGGGGGCCCATTCAAGGGTAAAAGGTTCCTAACAGCAGGAGGCAAGAATTCCACGCCAGGCCTGTGGATCTGTCTGCAAAACATTCTGCTTTTATCAAAGTACTTTGAGATCCTGCAGCAATGGTGGCCATGTAAATGTATTGAACAGCTCCTCCTGCCCCACCCCCACAGCATGGACCCCAAGATTATCTTCCAATGGAGCTCTAAGCAAAGAAAAAAGGGAGGAAAATCAGACCTGATGTCTGAGAAAGAAGAAGGGAAAAGCATCTTTCCGATTGTTTAATATCTATGAAAATCTAGAGGACCGTTGAGACATCCTAGGAAAACATAGACTTTTATTGTCATTTAAAGAGAAACTATATGGATTTTTACAATTGTTATACTTACCTTCGAAAATGCTCATGTTTGAAGACCAAGCTGCCAAGAAGCTGCATACCAAGCAAATATGAGACAGATCGACAAATGTAGCACAAAAATTGGGGTCTCTCATCGACTGTCATCTTAGATCACGATCACATATACAAAATCCTTTTCAAAATGTTATTCTTATGAATGACTGCAGATTTAATTGAAACATGAGAGATTTAATTTACAATTTTCAAAGTCTTGTAAGACCTGAACCTGCAAAGTTGTTGGAATTATTTTAATGCCTGCTAAGCACCATAATGTGTTTTCAGAAACATGGTCCATCATGTAAACCACTCCTGCTCCTTACTCCAGACTTTACAGGTGTAATTCTATTACCAACTGGATGACTTTAAGTAAAAATCCCCTCATGTACCAAGATGGATATCTGATGGCCATTTCTTTTTCTTTGTTGCCAGTTCATGAACAGTAACATTGATTTTCAATTGTTCTAAAACCATTCGACCAATTGACTATCATTGTAGCAACAATACCATTGACATCTGACACACTACCATTTCTGTGTATACCAAGATGTTTGCTACTTTGCTCTCTTAACTCATACCGCCACTGCCTAGGGTACTAGTGTACAGATTGAATCAAAACATGGCAGGTTTCATGAACTACTATATGCTATTTCTGATTTGCACCTCACATATTGCGATGATAATTTTCCTGCTCACAGAGCACTAACTAATTGGTAAAACAGTCTTGCACAATCTGCTCCTGTTCAATAACTGTTGGGTAAAATTAACTTTGAACTTGGTAGATTGTCAGCTCAGTGATAACACTGTTAGCATATAGTGAAATAGGATTTCTGCTCCCTGACCTCAATGTTTCACAAAATTCAAACTGTCGTTGTACTGGAACCACTGTACCAACTGACTTAAAACTAAGCACGTTTCATCACACTAAAACCTGCTTCAGACTTGCCATCACATACTGCACGAGCATTTTTAAGGGGTCATTATCTTCATGTTCAAACGAGCATTATATTGCTAACTGTTCCTCTTCAAAAACTGTTAGGCCATTGAACTCCAAAATTGGTAGGTATTGCTCTATTTCCCTTTTGTTCACTCATCCTATTAAAGTACTGTAAGTGGGTATGAACTTGCTTGGAAGCATTTTTACATTAATAATTTGCATTTCTTTACTAGCTGTATTATAAGTAGGAGGCAGAGTAGGAATGCTGGCAGTCCAGACACTATTGGTAATGATTAAAGTCTTCAATAAGCGAAAAAAGCATAATTACTTCAAGTACAATTACCGTTGATAACATGTTAAAGAATTCCACCTGAAATGACTGAAGTGAAAACAATAAGATTATACATTACTACAATCGCAAAGTAAATTTCAATTTGACGTTTGCTTTTCTGCCTTCTGTACCCAAACCCTAGGAAGCTATTATTGTCCTGGGAGATCCAAGGCCTAATCAGCACAGTTGTGTCTTTTCTCACACAATTTACTTTTGCAGGTGCCAAGCTGGCCAATGACCAATGGCATCCTAAAGGCACTTAGGCATGCAATACCGGAAGGCTTGAGAAGCTGGAAAATGCAAGTCAGACATTTCCAAATGGGATAGAGACAGTATTAATTTGCACTGCTAGCAATGAAAGCCTTAGGGGAATGATATTTGTGGCATATTTAGATATGTCTCTTAAACTGCATGGCGTGATGTACATCAATATACATCTGTTAGCTGTAATGGTATTAATATTATTACAGAAATTACACAACAATTCATGTGTTCTTAAACTCTTCTCTTTTCCCCTGGCAGAGAGGAGAGGTATTTACAGTTAAGATGCACTGAGGTTTTTTTCCATGCAAACTATTTACAGTTTAACAGTGTACACAGTGTACACCATTTCAGTTATAAATCATTACCTGGCACAAATATATGCATTTCCCAAATTCTATGCTTGAAAGACTTGATGGTATCTATAATTCAGAGGCTGGGGCATTGTGGTGTGAGTCCTTTAACTCATTACTGTGGATTGTTTGGGAAATCCCAATGGCTTTTCTGAAAAGGGAGATGAAAATTGGAGTTGCTCAACTTTGTTTAAAAGCGTTACTGGTAGACTTCCAGGGCTCTTCAACAATTTGCCATATGTTTCACAAACTCTATCTTATCTGAAATCAGAAGACCAATTGTTAAAAGAAGTTGAATACAATGGAGGGTAAAATATTAATTTACTTTTAATGCACCAGTGTCCCATAACACAGCTTGAAACTGTCTGAGCTCTCAAGTCCAGCAATCAAATTTAACAAGGCACCCCTTGCCTTTCAAAAGGTAATTTAAAGAGGAAATGGGAAAATAACCTAGCATAAAAAACACTAGTAACTTTCAGTCTGAATGCAAGAACCTTATGTAATGAGCTAAGAGAAAAGAGAGTCTTTGTGATTGCTCCTGTTTGTAGGGTATTCATGGACAATGGCTTACAAAGGCATAAAATACAATCCATGTTTCAAATGAGGATCACCTAGAGATCAAATTAGACCATTACAAATGATAAGGCACAGTTGATGAATTCTAGAGGGCACTGATAGCATCTCTTTTGAAGGAAATGCTGGTATGAAAAAAGGGTAGCTAGAAAAGGTTAGACTAAGGCAAAACAAGAGATCATTACTGCCACTGATCCTACCACAAGCCATTTTGAAAGCAGAACATTTTTGATTGTCCCTTATTTATCATTTGTCTTCTATTGATAAGTCATCAAGGATACTGAAACTAAAAAATTCAAATACTTTGGCTATGATCAGCTTTAATTTATGGAGCTCCTTTCAGTAAACATACCCGGCTAACCATTTGTACAGTGGTTGTTTTTACTTTGTGTTTCTTTTCCTCAGTGTCTTTGCCAGGGGGACTCTCCCTCTGTTAACTGTGAGAGATATAAATGATTCAGATGGCAAAGATGATGTTCTCATTTATAATTAATGGATGTACTAAGAGCATACTGAGAAAGGGGGAGCTGGATATCAATGGTTGCATCTCTTGTGTTCGGGCAACTTTTACAGTAGATATAGGGGTTACGTATGAGTGCAAGGAAAGTTGGAGACTTTCTGTTTGTTGGGGAGTGAGGGTGGGGAGAAGAAGGTATTTAATTTTGTATCCCTAGAGCTCCCTTAAAATCGAATTAATCTGCAGTAATTAATTGAACAAGGCAGCGATGGGTCTCATTATCAGCAAGAAACCTTAAGAGAACAGAAAATGACCCACTATGTTTAGGGTTTATCATATCAAAACTTAAACAATTCCTATTTTTTGGGATTCACACAATTGTGGGCGACATTCCAGGATAACTGGCGGGTTACTGAATCGTGGCTACTGCACATAGCAAAAAACTGCAACAAAGTTCTGTAGCTGTAAAAAGAGGTTCATGAAATTAAGATACACCTTTCATGGGCTGATGGGTTACTTAGTCACCTAGATGGCAATAGTAATACAGTAGTGTATAATGAGGTCATGAGGATTTCCACCTTAAAATGTACTGTATGGTTCATCATCAAAACTCCATTCTAGATCACAGAGGAAAAGAAAACTGCACCGAGGTCCCAATATTTTGTTTTTGTCCACATCCCAGCAGTCAGCAGAAAACCCATTCTCTGAGAACGAGTGTCAACAGAGCCATCTGCTTTTTGTCATACTGTAACCCCAGAGCATGACCAGTTTAGCATTGCTTGTCATAAGGTGGACCTTCACAGCATGGACTGTTATCTTCGTCTAAACCCAGGTCAGTGGCAAGGATAGCCAGTTCATAGGGAGCTGAGAATCCTCAAGTTGATACTGCCTTATGTAAAATCACAGAAGATCTCATGTATCTGTTTACTGCTTGTGAGAGATCCTGGCCACAATGAGATATTAAAACAGTGTAAGATCACTTTATTAGCCATATACAATTTCTTGCATTAAGAATTTGTCTTCTCGCATACCCCAGCTTGCTTTCCATGAGACACAGACACAGACAGGGAGAGAAGCTCGGGGTCAGAGTGCAGGGTCAGCCATTGTACAGCGCCCAAGGAGCAATTGGGGTTAAGGGCCTTGCTCAGGGGCCCAACGGAGTAGGATTCCTCTGCCGGCCCCGAGATTTGAAGTGGCAACTGCTCTGCCCCCCAGTATATGAACTAGGTTTTTCTTAAACTAAGAGACCTTGCAGGATATTATTCTATGCGTTTCTCAGAATGAAAGATTTTCTAAATATGATGTTTATGAATTTGTGTTTTTGGCATGATAACTTGTCAAAATGTATGCAGCATGCGAGCCAAGACACTCTTGCTAATGAGAAGACATAACTCTCTCAAAATAATATAATTTAACTGAATCAAATGGAGTTGAAAAAAAAAGTTGCTTTTAATGGAAATTGCCTGTGAAGAAGATGACAAATAGTCATTTGTATATTAAGGAAATAAAATTGTGATCAACACCCAGTGGAGAGTACAACTATGACTGAAAAAATATTTGCTTACTAATGTATTTTTTTTTCATACAAGTGAGTTCATTCTTACTAAGAAATTAGGATTTTTTTTTAATATGGGTGATATTACACAAAAGTCCCATGCTGACATTTTCCTGTACTGTAAATTATATATGAACTTAAGTGGGCTGAATATCTATGCATTGAAACACTTTAATTATAGAACAGGTATGGCTGTATGGCTTTAACTGAATACCAAGTACAGTACCATGAGCTGTTTGTTCTACTGAAAAGAAATGCTCAGTTTACATTATTTTTCAATGTATGTATTTGATTCCAGACTGGAGAAAAGCAGTTTCAATTTCAGCTGAGTGAAAATGTTCTTGTAAGGTAATAATGATTTTAATAAATACAACACGAGGAAACTGTAAAATCATCACAACATTGCTTCAGATAGTCTTCCCAGACACCTGCTCCAGTACTGATTTCATTGCATAACTGTATTATTCCTTACCAATAAAATTCTGACCTCGTAAAAGACACAATTCAGAGAAGCACAGATGGACTACCTTTTTTAAAGCTCTGTATATTACTCTTTTGGGTCAGATTTCAATGAAAATGAGGAAAGGAAAAGACTTTTTGAAGAAGTGCCTTGGAGGAGAGGGCAAATTAATAAGATGTGGGAGATTCAGTCATATCTGACAAAACAGGACCCTGTGGCAGATTCAGGAGGGCTTTTATGGCTCAGCTTGGAACACTTCCATTAATTTTGCACTTGCCAGCAAGAATTTTTATCATGATATGGGTTTGAGGTACTGGCCCCTTGAGAGATCAGAAAATAAACCACTGGTGGTCCACTTTTTCTTATGTGCTGCCAAAGAGGCACTTACTGTGTCAAAGTTGCCTACCTTTCAAAATAACTGCTTTAAAATATTAACTCAGAGCTGAGATGAGAGCTAAAGGATACGCATTCTTATTTAAACAATGATAGAAATGCAAACATTGGGGACTAGAATTTATTTCTCCTATTAAAAGCTGTTTTCTAGAATTAACCTTGCCTGCCTTGTTAGAAATTCTTACCCATAGCACAACATGGCTTCATTTCCACAATTTGGGTATTTATAAATGGTCTGTTTAGACACTCCCCACACAGAACCTTCGGCACTCCTCCCAGCCCACCTTTGTTTTGTTAGAGAGACCTCTCTGAAAACTCAAAGGGGTTTTAGAGCAGACCTGATCTCCCACCATCACAATGTGCCCAAATTCCACTACCTAAAAACAACAACTGTTAAGAAAAAAATACCTCAGCTACTTAATTTAGAGGAGATACAAAAAAACAAACAAAATATAAATTATTTAAGTTTAGCATCTTAATGTATGGGGAGAAAAACAATATTTTGTGATGTTGCATTCAAAAAGACCTTTTGGGAGAATTAGAAAGTATTACCATAGACACAACAAAAAAACGTATATGAGTAATTATGATAGAGGACAGTTTCAGCTTCTGGAGAGACTTAGCCAAAGCAAAAAGACACTACAAAAAAATAAAATAAAAGTGCTGCAGAATCTTAAAGCTGGACCATACAAGCTGTTTCACCTGCTATATTGTAATGAAAAATGCAAGAAAATGCTCACTCTTCATTTTGTGGACAGAGGAGACCTATTGCTGACAGAACAAATAAACTGTACTTTGCTGCTACGTACTGTAGCTTGTCCTGCAACTGAACGTGTTGCTGTTTGTGTAGTTTTCCTCTATACATGAATATAAAGTAATAAAACACAAAAAGAAACAAGCTCGCCACCTTGTGTTAAAACTGAGAAAATTTAATGCGGGAATACAGTTCATACAGGAGAAAACAGCTAATAAAACCAAAAATATAATGTTTTTATACAACATAGGTACAATTTTTGACATGTTCATTTGATTACATTGTATTTTTCTTTCATGGCTCAAATTTCATTTACATGTCTTTATAAATATTTACTTATTCAGAAAGGACAAGTACGCACACCTACTGTGATAAGAAGAAAGAAAGCATCTTAATCCATTACATCTTAATATAAGCATCATCTGCAAATGTTCCCAAAATACTTTCGAAAATCATCATTAAGCCATCGGTAGCACAGCTGTAGTATAAAAATCAATAATTGTATGACACAATGTATTTTATAGCTCTTTGTACAATTATTTTGAAGTATACGTGTTTTAATTGCACTGTATTTTTGAGTACATATCGCCCTCATGTGGATATTCCCGGTATTATTAGAAACATGCAATGAAGGGTTATTTTTCAATATTATTTATGATTATTTCAGAAAGTTGTGACCAACTAATCTGCACATGTGTCGAAATGAGTCATTACCATCACATATATGTGGTTTGTTGTTATTTTTCGAATAACCTCTTTTGTTGTAACCTTTCTGGTTGGAAAAAAAATCAAAATAACCGCTTTTTCCGTTATCAAATAGAGCTGCAATAAAACTGTCGTGGCATTTCAACATTTGCAATGTAACTTTTTTGCATTAAAATTAAGTTGACATACATAATCCATGGGTATATTTTTTTTTATTAAGACTAGTTACAAAACAAGAAAAGCGTTACCAGCCTGTCGTCGTGATAATAAATTCTTCCCTCGAAATGAATGGGTGTTGTGTATATATAAGTACTGCACACTATAGGCCTACAGCTCAAGTAATTATACCGTATATCCCTACTTTGTGTGAATAGGTTGTATATAAAAAAAAAAACACCTATCCTCTTCAAATGTAATTTAAACCAAATGGATGTTTTACGTGACTTACGAAGTCCCGCTATTTTTTTTGTACCTGTACGTGGGAAGTCCTGCGTGTTGACGCAGCGGCGCAAAGGTGGCAGCTGTGCGGTCCCGCACTGCTCTGTAACCGGGGAGATCGCTTGTAGTTTCCAAGTCTCGGTTTGGCAGCGGAGCTTTGTTCGCAGGATTTGCTGTTTAGCTCCTTTCCGTGTCTTTCAGGAAAGTGATAGCTTTCGACAGTTTCAACAGCCTGATCGCATTCCCTGAAATAACCCGATCGGAGTGACTGCTGGTGAGGTTTTTTTTTTTTTTTTTGGGGGGGGGGGGGGGGTTGTGTCTTTCTCCTGAGTTTCTAAGTCTTTAAACCTTGCAGCCCGGATGCAGTGAGCAGGAGCCTGCGGCCTGCCAGAGCGGAGTTGGAGCAGCGGCCTCGAGTTATGTCAACCCCCCGAAAGCCGCAGGTTGGAGGAGCGGCGGGCTCAAGGCCTGGGACGAGTAGCAGTAGCAGCAGCAGCACCACCACCACCAGCAACAGCAACAGCAACAGCAGCAGCACCAGTAGCAGCAATAATGCCAGAAACACAAGCAGCGGGAGTGGTAACACTAGTAATGGGACCAATTCTGCAAATGTTGTCTCTTCACGGACACTGGGAAGTGGAGCCGAGGGGTTACCTGTGGCCGCTTTGGGGATCCCTACTTCCCGAGTTACTCCAGCTTCTCTGGCCAGACCCGGCTCGTCCTCTGGAAGCAGCAGAAAACGTCCTCTTCCAACACCCCTTTGCAATGGCCTCATAAACTCGTACGAAGACAAGAGCAACGACTTTGTGTGGTGAGTTATTTTTGTTGTTGTTTTGAGGGGGGGCATTTAAATTCCATAAGGCCGACATGAATCATGCCGACTGAGGCATTTTTTTGGATTGTTCTGAAAGTGAAGAAATTAAGATACCGGTGCTGGTTTTTGGTATTGTGTTTTTTGCCCCCTGAATGTTTATATATATATATTCCCCATTTTATAAATAGTACAACACGTAATTACTCTCATCTGCACTATTGAAACATTGTGCGAAACGGGACCCAACATCAGCTCGTAAAATCAATCATCTCCCATCAGACATTTGTAGTTATTATGTTTTTGAGTAGGACATTTTCGAGTTCGACGAGGATTTGAAATTACAGACGACAGCATAATGGTCAAAATTAAAAAAATAGATTCAGCCCCATTTAGATGCATTTTTTTGGCGACAGCTTTACATTCTGGATTTGTGGGCTATACAATAATGTGTATTCCTGCCTGCAGCTGAGTTACTGCGTTTACTGGTACACGTTTGTCTTTATTCGAATGAATGGATGTTGTAGGTCAAACATTTGTCTGGTCTGAATTGGTCACGTTTTTTTTTCTCTCTCCTGAAAATGGCAGTTTAGTACTAAGCAAGCCAAACTAATTTCCTGCTTTACACAACACAGTAGTTGGTTTTTGGTTGTCAGATGTCAACAAACGTTCGGGATGCCACAGTGAAAATGGAAGGTTTTTCCTCCTCTTTGCCTTTTCGGCAAAAAAAAGTTTTCTTTTGTTCTTACAAAGTACAGTACCTCTTGCACCCCAGGATTAAGACAGTGCCCGTACGTTGCTGATCACTGTCAAACGTGATGTGTTAAACCTGTCGCAATCTTTCAGGACTGGCTGATTGCTTAATGTTTGTTCTTTTTGGCTTTGCAAAGTCTTGACATTATGTCCTACTTTTATGTGATGCCTACATAATTATTAGCATGTTATTTTTTTGTCCATGATTTTTTTTTATTTAGGAACAAATTTCTTTTCTGACTATTGTTGAGAGCTTAAGATAATTCAGTTGTTATATGCCATTTTCATGGTCCTTCAGCAATAAAACATTATTGTGTCTTCCAATTGCACACCTCCTTACCACCATAAATCCGCTCTATACTGTATTGTACAATAAATGATTAACTCTCGTTTTTGTTTTGTTTTTTCTAATTTTGTATCTTAAGGAAATGTGCTATATAGTGCTTGGTACTGTTTTCTAAAGGCCCATACATATTCTATTTAATTATAGCAATATATCCGTGTTCGTTTTTAATGATCGTGAAGTCTCATTTGTGCAAAGTGTGGTGATCTTTAAAAATATAGACTGTACTAGCTTTAGTGAATTGTGTAAATTAAATAATCTGTTGCAATATGATTTGAATTGTTTTTAATGTGAACCTTTTTTTCAGCCCAATCTGTTTTGAAATGATTGAGGAAGCTCATATGACAAAATGTGGGCACAGCTTTTGGTAAGTAATCATTTAAGCATTAAAAGAAGAAAAATGTATCAAAAAATTTGTGGTGCACTTAAGGTAGCATTAGTTGGGATTTTAATTAGCTCTTTTATGTATTATTCTGCATTACTCAGCATAGTTTCACAACTACCTTAATAGAGAAAGTGCAAAGCTACGTTAACAAAGTACAGCAGAAATCACATGTGAAAAGTTAAGTTAAAATTTCTGTCACATAGTTTCTTCATTTGAGACTTGCCATACTAAGCACCTTCAGTATCTGAATGTTTTATGCTGACTTCATGATTTATTTGATAAACGCTATTAAAGTAGCTTTTTTGGTAATGATAATCTACTGTACTACTAGTGAACTGCTTGACGTGTATGCTATTAGTAGATTCCTTAATTGCTGCAGTCTATTCTAGTTGTAGACAGTGCTTTTTATTGTAGGAAAATGTAATTGTTGGATTCAGTCTGTCTCATTTTTGTCAGTACTGGTGGGTTTTGGAAGTTTTATAAAAATGTAAGTTTTATTTCCCTATAATCATTTTGTGATTAACACAGAGTGCATTTTTATACAAATGGGTTTTAGGATATGCTAAATCTTAATTTTATTGCACAGAGCTATATGCTCTAAGCTTGTGCTTTTATTGTTGTTTTTAGAACTTAAATGTGCAGTAAAATGTTTTTGGGAACATAGGAATTAGAGTATTTTTTTAATATGTAATCATCTTATATTTTAAATGAACAGTGATGAAAAAGTCTGTTTTTTATGCACCGTTTGTCAGCATTTTTTTTACTGGTGTGCATTTCTTTTAGTTACAAGTGTATTCGGCAGAGTTTGGAAGACAGCAACAGGTGCCCAAAGTGTAATTATATTATTGATAATGTGGATCAGCTGTTCCCCAATTTTCTAGGTAAGTCCAGTAATGTCTAAATGAAAAGACAATGCATTTATTGAACCCCCATCGATGCAATCCACATCCGTCTGGTTGTGGAAGTAAAATACATTTATTGATAACAAAATATTTTTGTTCTTTGTTTGAGACCAAATATTCTGCTAAGTATGTACAAATAAATACAGTTAACATTAAGGTAATTGTCCATCAGTGGGATGAGATTGCCAGAGAAGAGAGCTGGAATTTGTTAAATAAAGTGAAAATCAAAAGTCCTCCTCTAATGCGAAGCTTTTACAGTTTACAACATTTCTGTTTAAGTATGCAGTAGAGTATATTTTGGTAAAAGGATCCTATTTTATAACTGGTCTCTGGAGGAAAACAGTTTTTCTTTACACCAACTGAAGTGTACTGTGTGAATATCGTTGAGATTAAAAGGCTTCATATTTTTTTGTTTTTCTGTTGATTTTCATTCTTGTTTCCACACCTGAGTAGTGAATGAACTTATCCTCAAACAGAAACAGAGATCAGAAGAAAAACGTCTTAAACTGGACCATCCGGTGAGAATTCAGTTCCAACTATTTTTTGTATTTTGTGTATACAGAAATTGCTTTTGATAAAGTTTCTAAATTGTTTACAAATTTGGAATCATTGGCTCTCCTGTATCTGGATTTTTGACTTCACATTTTTTTACACAGCAAATGTTTTGGTTTATGATTGGGCTGTAAAACTTTGGAGCCAGTAAAAATGCCATGTCAGCACTTGGGGTTAAAATGTGTTGCTGAAAAATATTTA